>NC_082342.1:48890704-49503482 GCF_027477595.1 Haemorhous mexicanus
CCTGGCTCCCATGCCTGTCCTTTCTCTTCTCATGCCTCAACAACCATCAATGCCTTTGCAGGCAGGCAGTGATTTGGGTCAGTGCACAGTCCCTGAACAATCCTGGAAAACAGTAATTAGCTCCTGGTGGTTGGGCAAGCAGGAATGATTTCCCTGCAGTCACAACTGCTGTGATGTAACCAACAACCTATGGCGTGGGACCTGCAGCTGGGGGAGGAAAGGTGGGAACATGCAGAAGGCCCTAGACTGGCTTACAACAATTCATAAGCAATCTAGAGAATGTAACCCCTGGGCTTTAAGCCAGGAATACAATATGCCAGAAATTATGGAAGCATCTGAACACCTTCCTGCTGACTATTCTGCAAACTATGCTGTCCTTGGCCCCTCCCCAGGATAAATGCCTGTGTGATAGAGCACCTTATTCCATGGACTATTTCCCATGCAGACACATTTGTGCTTCTTTTTTTAAAAACTCTTCAACTTGAGTTAGGCAAGACAAGTTCGAAGAAATTTCTGGATCTGGTCAGCTCCTACTATGATGTCAACTGCCTCTTTGTAAAAGTAGGTATTAGTGTAAGAAAAGCATAAGGTTTTACATTTAAGTTGATATAGGCAGCATCAGCCAATGTCTTCCTGGCAGAAAATTGTGCTCCTTTGGACTAACACACATGTGATTCCATAGTGTGGCCACTGGATATTGTCTTTGCCCCTCATAAACACCACAATATCTGTATTATTGTCCCATGGGGAACAACAAGGTGCTCCCAAAACAGAAGGCAGATCCAATACCAGCTACAGCTGTTGATGGAGCACATGCAACCACCCCAAGTGCTGGAACATTTTAATAGTGACAAGTGAGAACAAAGCAAATGTGACATTTAACAGGAAATTTAAAGCAGCCCCAGGGCTTTAAAAAATAAGAAGAAAGCCTGGACTCCAATTATTGTTCCAGTGGTTAATAAAATCTTCAATAAAAGCACAATGGGAATCACTAGAAGTAATCCTTGTCAATTATCCCTTTGACAACCATCTGGGAAGTTTCACTTTACTGAGAGACCTATAATTGTGTTCAACCTCAGGCCAAGTATTTCCCAGATAAGAAAGCACTGAACACCTTATTAAGGGGCTTCCTAGGCAGAACAGTTGAGATGCTCCTTTGACAACAAATGGGGTTAGGGGGAGAAGCTTCTGTTAGCTGGACACATTTGATATACTTAAAAAAAAACCAGAAAAAATATTAAGAACCACAGCAAATGAAGGAAAAGTAAAGGCTATGCTTTTTTGGTTACTTCCCAGATGTTCTTGAATACTGAAGAGCAATTTTGCACTGGGTTCAATCTTTTCTGAGAGCAGGCACTGCTTGCTAGGAGATGTGATCTCCTTTCTTACCCTTCCCTTATATCTGATCCAGCACTCACGTGGGCAAAAGCTGAGCTTGAGGATACTGTTGGGAAGGACAAACAAGATGAGAAAACAAAAATAATTAGCCTTTCTGTGCCTTGGCAAATAAGAAATCTATTGTAAAACTGTACAACCCTTAAATTCTGTGCAAGGGAATTGGTGAAACAGCTTCTAGTGGAAACAGCCCCCAGTCAAACTAAATAAAGCACAACACAAAACCATACTCTGGCAATTTTGCTTGTTTTCAGGTGATGACTGTCTCTTACAGAACCACTCTGTTGCTACTTACATAGCTACTGTTTATCCAAACTGACAGGCCAATGCTGTTAAAGACATTCACCCCACAACAAACCAACTTGTAAAATCTCTTTTGCATCATTCCCACTTTGACAAGTGATTAACTTTACAGTGCAGCTGGATGAGCTTTCTCCAGCAGCAGCACTGGCATAAGAGTTTACCCTCCTCCAGCCCCGTGGCTGCACCCTTGGTTGTTCCAGTATATCAGATGGCCACACACCCACCTGTCCCTCCCCCATGCTACAGCAGATTGCACAGGATTGCAACCAGGAGGGTTTTGACTGTTTCCAGAGAAGGAGACTGCACTGCCCCTCTGGGCAGCCTGTTCCAGTGCTTACACTTTCACTGCTGTCCTTTCCACCCCCCAACTCCCCCCGCCTCCCATTACTCAAACTACTGTTTAGGACATCCTGAAACCTAAAAGAATTTCAAAGGTGAAGTACAAAAAACTAAAACTAGTTTTTGTTTTGCTGCCATGATTTTATCTCAGAGCAATACTTTGCCTATAAAAAATAATACAAATACAAACAATGTTACATGTGTTGGAGTAATATTGAAGGCAAGAAAAACAAAAGTGATGCATACAACTTCATTTCTTGATTCCAAAAAGTCTCATCCCTGTATCATGTCACAACAGCTTGAGTAGACCAGAAGATTTTAAGGTTGCAATTGTTATATCGAAGATATTAGTTAATATCTTCGATATAACAATTGCAACCTTAAAAAATTTTAATAGGCCAGTAAAATTATGCAAGTGCCTTGCAGTGAGAAACTCAGCACTGCAAGGTACAGCTCCACACTTCTCTAATGGAGGAAAGCACAGTGGAGTGCTGAGTTGTTCTCAAGTTTAGGGAAAAGACTTCTCTAAGCCCTTTTGTGAATTTCATTAGTTGAAGGCAGGGAGAATACAGCAAGGCCTGTAGTAGCACTGCTTGTTCCGTTTCATGTTAAAAGGGTATCTGGCTCGCTGCAGGGCAAGAAAGGGACTGCAGGCTGTGAAATCCCTCCTGTTTAGTGCTGGTAAATCTGTCTGGTTGAAACCCTCTTGCTCTGCAGCAAGAATACTCTGTACCTTTCCAAAGTCATGAAATTCCAGAACCAGCATTCACCCCACCAGGTTTTAATCTATGAAAAAGCTGGAAGCAGGTGTGGCCTTCACTCTGAGGAGGATGGGTAGAACAAGTAAGTGTTCTTATAGCAGACACCAAGCATTTGGACAGATTTATTTAGTATCCCAAAGTGTTAATTAAGACCATAGACTGACACATTAATATGTACATAATTTAAAACACAAACTAGCATTTTCCATGACAGCGTGCTCAGGTCCGAACTAGTAGAAAATCACCTTCACCAATTAATTTGATGTATGCTTATCCTGGAAAATGACTGTAATAGCAGAAAAAAGACACCTTTACTTATTAAGTTTTAACCAGGGCAAGTCTAAGCAAATGAAGAAATACTTGTGGGCTTCTCTAGATGTTTGCATATCCTGAAAACTTTAAAAAATGTGGAGCTGAGTTCAGAACAACATCCACTTATCCCCATCTCCTGTGACAGTCTCTCACTTCCCATGTGTTGCATGTTTGCCCTCATATAAATGACAGAATTTCAATCATTAAATGGAAGACAAATAGTAAAGTAAGAACAGTTCTGGAGTCACTTAGAGGAATAGCTGACACTGAAAACAGCAAATTGGCTCCAAACAAGGATATGGAGCTGGGTTTTCTGGTGGAAAACAATACAAGTGCTGGTAGAAAAAAATCCCAATTACTATGACTACCAAAAGAGTCCCAAACAGCACTGAGAACTTCAGCTTGGTCAGCTACTACAGGGTTAGATGTGCACATTTAGAAGTGACACCAGCACTGAAGAGAATACACATGGCAGCAGTAGGAGAAGAAGCAGTCACCTACAGGCCTGCCAAAAAATTCTTCCAAGCAGCTGAAGATGCACATAACCAGTAACAATTGCACATTTTGAAATGATTCACAGTAGAGTGGGAGTCTTCCAGAGCTACAAAGAAACCAGATGCATAGCACCTGATACTATGTTGATGTATAAAGAAAGAAGCTGCATGGGAAATGCCTGTCTGCCAGAGGTAACAGTCAGTCCGATGCAGGGATGTGTCAGATACATCTTAGCACTGCAGAAAGGACTAAAAGCACAGAACAGCTTTAAATAGTAAAGCAGGGGTTACTCTTCCAATAAAAAAAAAATTTACTTGTTTCTGTTGAAGATACCAAATACTGTTGAAGTACCAGACTTCAGCCTCAGCCCTGAAAGGATGTAGAGTCCCTGAAACAGCCAGAGATGTCCACTTTTGAAAGCAATATAACTGGACTTTCCGTTTATCAAAATCTAACTGCACTCTCTATAGCCTGCTGCAAATGCAATCCTACACAACAAATAACTGAAGCACCACCTTGTACATGGATTTCCATTCCTCTTTTAAGTGGAATATATTTAAAACCCCTCAAAACATTTTGCCAATAAGGTCAAAAAAATTGTCAGAAAATTAAGCACGAGCTCTTAGTTCAAACAAGTTCATCCAGATGAAGGATAAAGAATTGTTCTCCATTAAAAAAGCCTCTTCTTGGTATGGCTCTTTCTTCCCACCAGTATTTCCTTTTGCTTTTTGAACTTATGATTTGGTGATAAGATCCATTAATATGAAAGTTTCAACACGGTCTTCAGTTTCATTTCAGATGTTTGTCTTGAAAACTCCACGATATCCTCTAAAAACATACCCAGACATATTCATGAGCTTATTTAAATCATATTTTGAATTAGCAGAAGACAGAAATATTGAAAACTTGTCTTTTTTATCTTGACAACAAAAAATGAAGGGTCAGCTAAAGTGAGATTACTCAAATGGATTCCAACTCCCAAGTATAGTAAAATACCAACTTTCATCAGTGTCACTCTGGGTTGTTTTCCTTACATGTTCCCTGTACCTCCTATTTAAATAATCTTTGCAGACTCTAAGTGTAACAGATAATCAACAAGCATAATATATATTACATTGAATCAGGAATATGTACGCTTTGATGAAGTTGTCATAAAAACATCTTTACATTCAAACTGATGGTGTTCTTTATAAAACTATAACTCAATTGTTCTAAGATTATTCATATGTATTGTAGCTTTTAATTTAAAGTATTTTGTCTTTACCAAAACAAATTTGAAATCACTTCTCACCAAATTCTTTTATTTCATTGCCTAAATTTACCCAGAAAGCATTCACTGGTGCTTTCATTGCCACAAAGCAAAGTACACCAACAGATAAACCTACAGTAAAAATTTGCCTTTTTTTTTTTTTTTTCTAACTTGGGAGGATCCAAACACACCATCAGCTATAATATTTACAAACAGGCAGTTATATACCATGCCAAAATCCCAGTTATTTAGTCACAGAAACAAGAGCTGTTTTGATAGTTGAATAGCAAGCAACTACATGAATTTCTAAGTGCATTAAAGCTTCTTTGTACCTCCTACAAATTAAATTACTTTAACAAATTTGTGAAGGGCAATCATACCTGTTCTCTTTGTTGCGGTAATTAGTGGAACCACTTTCATATCTTGTAGTATTTCCTGCCTTGGTCTCCATTTCCAAGGCTTTAGAAGAGTCTGCCTTATTATTATATTGGGAAAGCATCTATAGGAAACATTAAACAGGATTAAAAAAAATTACCTAAGAACTCAAACCAGATGGATTACAGATAGAACTAGGCCCTTTTAATTCTAGTATTTTTATATTAAAATTAGTTGGGGAAAAAAGCATATTAGCTAACCTTTAGAACATTATCTGGTATCCTTGTTATTTCTGGAGGTGGAGGAGTATTGAGTAAATGGTCATAGTGTTCCAGTTTGGGAGGGGAAGGGTCCCCAGTATGTTTAAGATAGTCATCAGAGCTTGCAGCAAAAGGAATTCTTTCTTCTTTGTATGGGGTATCTTTTGCATCATTCTTTGTCACTGACTCAAGCTTCCCCCCTGGTGTTACCTGCTGCTGCAAAAGAAGTATTAAATGCCTTCAGTTAATTTACTTATGCTAGGTAAAGTATTTAGTAAATGTTCTTACATAATTACTATTAGAAAGTACTTTTATAGTGACATAATAAAAAATAGTATTGGAAAACAACCCCAAACTGACATTTTAAAATCTGCTTATGGCAAAGTGTGTGAAAATGTACATAATTGCAACTTACTACCTTAGCTTCTGCTTTTAGCCATCTTGTTTGAAAATCTGGACACTGTGGTGTTGCTGCATGACTGGGAAGAGGCAGTTCCTTTGTCTCTGGTGACCTTGATAATCCTGTATTATTTGTTTTGGAAGAGTCCTTCACATCAGGAGTACAGAACACAAATACCATAGGAGAAGCCATCCAGTCAGCTGCTGCTATCAAGGGTGAGTGAAATAAAATTAAAAATATATATGTAAACACACACACACACATATAACTACTACCAGTTCCAGTTTCATTTTCTAAAGCATGTGTATCCTTTTAGTTGATATTTTGCTTGATCCATCCCTATTACAGTATTCCTTAAAGGCAAGTAATGCAAAGTAGTCATTCTAGTCCCACTACCCAATATAATTGAAGAAGCCCAACTTAAATCAGCATTCTTTTACCTTCTCATTTACCTAATTGTCACTATGTTTGTCTCAAGATTTTTAAAATAATCTATTTCTCCTCTCTAAGAAGTTTTAGCATTAATCTTGGCAGTTTTAAATTACTGTCTTGCTAGCCCCTTTCTTTCCTGTCTTTAAACAGATCCAATAGGTATTCTCAGGAAAAAAAAAAAGCTAAGTTGGCAAAACAGTTTTTTTATTTCAAACATGGATAAGCTGCAGTTACAAAATTATTAATTTCTGTGCCTAATTCCAATTGGATATGAGTACAGGAGTGAGAAAAAATTTATAGGAAGTAAGAAACTTTCCCATAGAAGCCACCAACATTTTTAGACATCACTAATCATACAATGACCTGCCTTAAATTAAACATATTTAACCAGAAACACAATTTAAGTTAACCAATGTGTTTACAATGCTCTTGCACATGCATTCTGTAAAAATGCATATGTATATTAATTTCACAGATTTTTAACTTACCATTCTCAGCTCTCTTACTTGATTTTGATGCAGGAGTAACCATGATTTCCTTGATGGTCATTTCTGGCAAATTCCCTCCATTATCGTCTCCTCTTTTAACCAACCTGAAAACCAAATCCCAGGTTAGCTCTCAAGTATTATGAAGAAGTCACAATTAAAGCAATATTGCCAACCTAGTCACTTTTCTAGGATCCATTTATGAATATGCAAGTAAAAAAATTAGTTTTCTCAAATGCATTTTTTATAGATTTTTTCATGTGTGATTCTACTGCAGTTTGTGGTATGCAAATGTTCAGTCCAGCCACAAATGATCAAATATACTGAGATTTCAGTCTAAGGCATTAAGAAAAAAACAAATGTCCAGGGTGCAACAGATGCCAGAGATGATAAATTCTGTGTTATGGATTTTATTTTGAACTGCCTGTTGACTATATGAAATTATACAGAACAAGAGGAAATCTTTTCTGCTTTTAAACTAATAAGGGTCTTGTGAACAGGAAAAGATTTTTAATTGAATTTTTAAGTTTAAATAAAATTGTTTATCTTAATCAAATATTATTGAGCTTTCAAGTAATTTCAGTAATTACATAACTATTTAAAAGGAGAGATCCCAAAATTATTTTAAAAGAAAATTTAGTGATTTCAAAGTGACAAGCTATTTAATATTGATTCCATAACACTGGAAACAGAAACTTTAAAAATTATTTTTTCATATCCAAGATTTTCTAGTGAAAAAATGGCATATACAGTTAAGAGAATACTAGGCAAAAAAGTGGAAACTTACCTAACCTACACACAAATCTATGTCTTTAAGTAAGTTATTTTAAATGTTTAAAAAGTAATCTTAACTATCATAACCAGACTTAGATCTTCTCTACAAAATGTCTAAGCTGAAAAAAATCCCCAATAAACAGCATAGGCGGTATATTTTACTTAGAAGAACACGTCTCAAACTTTGAGTTAAACAAAAAAGTAACTTTTCAAGTCAGTTTTGTCTTTGAAGTCTTGCAGGTAGTTGAAATCATATGACTTTGAGTTTTTAAAATGAGCAGAACCAGTAGAATATTTAAAGTGGTTTTCATGCATATGATCCTTGTTTTCTAAACAATTTCTCTAAATATCAAATATTTAGGTAAATTTAAAAAGGAACATATTGCTAATACTAACTATAAAAACATGACCTATTAACTATGTGCATGACCTCACTGCTACAATTATTTTCCTTTATAATTAGAACAGTGAAAATCTAGGTAAGTCCTTTCAACAGAAGACTGGAGCAAAAGGAATAAACAGAGACAATACAGTGCTTCAAAAAATTTACTGAATGCTTTACAAACCATTTTCTTTTTATACTAATAAAGCTTCTGCAACCTTTACACTGGCTGTGTAATATCTATGGCAGACAAGCCTAGGTTCAAACCTTTGGTCACATTGAAATTTTCTCTTTGTAATACATGAAGATTCTTATGGTGCACTCAAGGCAAGAAGCACAGCAGATGTATTTCATGTCAGCATCTGCCACTGCAATGGGTACGTGAAAAGATGCTTAGGGAATTAAATGACACAGGACCCAGCACAAGAGGGATAACAATCACCCACCTCAAGACAAAGAGAAGGGCAATAGTAGCAAGAAATTAGTACAGCAAGAAGAAAACACAGAAAGTTCAGTGGAGAAACAATCTGAATTCCAGCAACTTACTTTTTGATTGCTTGAGAAGTTTTCTGAATAAGTGACATCGTATAATCTTCATTCATACACATGGTATGTTCACTAATGCCAAAGTGCTCAAGTTTTGGTGTCGCACACTCATAGTCATCCATCTTCAGCTTACATTTCGGTGTTTTGGGCAAAGCCTGCGGTGTTCGCAGCCTTAGCGGAGTCTCATTCTTGGCCTTTAGCTGGCGCGCGCTCGTCGTGCGCTGCGCTTTCAGCGCGCTCCAAGGCCGGGAGAAGGCGTACTGCGAGAGACCAAAGTCAGAGAGCTGCGGGTTACGCAGCGGGTCTTTGGGCAACGCTGGCTTCTCTGTAGAAGCAGATAGGTGAGGTACATCATTTGCTTTTTCTTCATCAGATTTATTCTGGACAGACATCGCTGATTTACTGTTAGCTTCATCCTTCTCTTCTTTTTAAGAAAATAAATGAAAAAAAATTATGTCAGAAGTTCCTGCTTTAAGATTTTATAAAATAAATTGTGACACTTCCCCAGTATTTAATTTCTTTTACTTGTTGTTGTAAAAAATAGATTCCTTCTTTCACTATAAAGTACTGAACCTGAAGCTACAACAGGTATCAAAAGCTCACATGGCTAAGCTATATTTATAAGTCACACATTTACTGAGTTTCACTTTATTGGTAAATATTATTTCTAGGGAAAATGAAATTCAAAGCTTTTTACATAAGTGTATTTTTCTCCCTGCATGGAGATGAAAAGGTTTTCGGGAAAGAGTAAAGGCTGCATACAGTACTAAAATTCTCATTCTTCAGAAAAAACAGTATTGAGGAAGGGTTACGAAGGGTTACTAAAAACTTGTGAAAGGAGACAGCTTTTTTGGTAACAAGAGTTCACTGCAAAAATATGTAAATGTGTAATTTGTACATTTTAGGAGTTAGATAAACCAAAACACCCCAAAATGTTTGTTAATTTCTGCATGATGTAGTAAGTAAAGGACAATGAATATGGTGAAGGGTCTGGAGCACAAGTCCTGTGAGCAGCAGCTGAGAGAGCTGGGGGTGTTCAGCCTGGAGAAAAGGAGGCTCAGGGGGACCTCATCACTCTCTGCACCTGCCTGAGAGGAGGGTGCAGCCAGGTGGGGGTCAGTCTCTTCTCCCAGGTAACAAGTGATAGGACCAGAAGACACAGTCTTAAGCTGTACCAAGGAAGATTCAGGTTGGACATTAGCAAGAATTTTTTCTCAGAAAGGGTAATTAGACATTGGAATGACTTCCCAGGGTAGAATCACTGTCCCTGGAGGTGTTTAAGGAAAGACTGGACATGGCACTCAGTGCTGCGGTCTGGTTGACTTGGTGACATTGAGCCACAGGTTGAACTTGATGATTCAGAGGTCTTTTCCAATTTAATTGATTCTGTGAGGTGGGTAGGGGGAGGGAGGCTATTTAAAGTAGTATACCTACTGGTGTGCAGTGATAGTATGTCTTCAGATACACTTAGCTTAAAAATACAACTTAAAAAATAATTAACCTTGTAGCTCTATTTGGAGACTTCTTTAAAGGCAAAGAGTATAGGAAGAAAGGTACTATAAAAAAATCAGAGTCTCCTGCCCAATCCGTGTAAAACAGCTGTAGGAGTTTAACTTGGATATCAATATGGTTCACAACCATAATTCTGTTTTGTGTAATGACTGGATAATGCTCAGAGAAAGTTAAGACCATGTCAAAAGCTTTTTGAAGCCTAATTGGGCCCTAGATACCAAAAGGAGTATGTGTAGTACTTTAACTCATTTGGCACATCTGGATTTTTCAGATGGTTCTATGCGCATTTTCTGACTGCATTAAGGACCTCCTTCCCCTCCAATGATCAAGTGCTACTGCTTGTCACATGTCACCTAATTCCTAAGCATTCTTGTCCCATTTGTGCTGTGAAACAGACATTTTAAGATTTTCTCTAGGTGATTTAAGTTAATGAAACCATCACATGTCAATACAAACCAGCTGAGGTGCATCTACAATAGTTCCTCATGCATGAAGAAGCTGAATCAACATAAGTCTCTGGGTTATCAAAACATACTTGCTAACATGTTTTCTGAATATAATTATTACTGAAAAAAACCCAAAATCCAACACACAGTAACCTAAAGGCATGCCAGAAGATCTAATTCCAAGTGTTTGTGCTTTGGTTTATTCTTACAGCATCAATCACAACAAAATTTACCCTCTGGATATTATTATAAAGCAAATAACATGGGTGTACTTGATCTCCTAATTAATAGAAATATATACATAGCTAAAGAGAAACATGTTATAAAAACGATACTTTTCTTTACATACTGTATTGACAAGAAGCATTACCTGTAGAGTCTTTGATTTGTGGTTTGTAGCCATATTTCTGGAACAGCTCTCCTACTTTTCCAAGATCTGCTGCATTTCTTTGCATCAAGATTTCACTTGCCTTCATAAACTCATGAACTGCTTTTTTTTCCGAGCAAATCTTACCAAGACTGGCATTAACATCTTCCTTTTGGGACAGAGAGGGGAACATAGAAATACGTTCAAATCATCACATGGTAGTTTACACATGAAGCATTTTGGGATTACTCCCAATTCAACTGCCATTCAGATGAAGATAAGCAGCGAATTGAGGTCTTTTCTATGCCTGAAAACCATCAGTATAAATACCTATGGAATACCAGGAATATATAAAGCCCAAGTGTATGGAAACTTGTAAAAGTAACTGTAATGACAGTTCACAGTATAACTGCTTACTGGTAACCTTACCAAGGAAATGCTATGCTTTTACTGCAGAAAAATATGAGGTAACAGTTTAGTTTGTACTCTTACTCCATATGTACAAAGAATTAGTGCAGAGCAGAAGGTAAATCTCACTTTTATACACTTAATTATTTCTATATTGCTCATTTCTATCACCCAAGAAATAGACAACATTTTTCACAAGTTTAACTGACCGGCTGAAGGTACTGAAACTTCTGTGAAGATTGATTTTATTCTAAAAGCTGGTCGTGGAAAACAAGCAAGCTTATCTCTTTTGTTGGGAACTGCTGTTCCTGAATCATTCTACTCACACCTTGGCACCACTCCAACTTCCTTGTAACCTTTGTTCCCTGCTTACCTGAGTGACAGCAGTGACTGCAAACTAAGAAACATTTCTAAACCTACTTTGGGTCACCAAGTTTTTGGGCATTACCCCAATATCCATGGCTATTATGAGGACTTAGATGTGAGTAAAAATAAGGGTTATAACTACTGACTAACAAAGTTGAATTGTGGCTTAATGACCAAAACAGAACCCTAAGTTTATGGAACATACACACACATGTAATTTTTCAAGAAGGAAGCAAGTTAAGATGTTACCTTCTGAGTCTTGATTTCGCCATGGAGGTCATGCAAGACTGTAAGTGGAGATTCATATTCATAGTCTTCAAGATGAATGTTCACATAAAAGAGTTTAGAAAATAAAAAGGTGTCTTAGAGTTTTAGCATGAAAGTAACATTCTACATGGCAATTTCCTGCATTAACAGATGAACTGTCAACGTGCCCAGAAAGCCAAAGCTGTCCTGGGCTGCATCCAGTGGTGGGCAGCAGGGCCAGGGGGGGATTCTGCCCCTCTGCTCTGCTCAGACCCCACCTGCAGGGCTGCATCAGCTCTGGGGTCCCAGCACAGGGAGGACAGGAGTTAGAGGGAGTACAGAGAAGAGACACTGGCATGATCAGAGGCATGGATCTCTCAGCCTTTCCTCTCCTGCAAGGAAAGGCTGAGAGAACTGGGATTGCTCAGCCTGGAAGAGAGGCTTCTTCAGGATGAACTAACTGCAGCCTTACAGTACCTGAAGGGAGCTCACAAGAAAAACAGAGATGGACTTTTTTTACAAAGGCATGTAGTGACAGGACTAGGGGGAATGGATTCAAACTAAGAGAGAGAAGATTTAGATCAGATATTAGGAGGAAGTTCTTTGCTTTGAGAATGATAAGGCTGTGAACAGGTTGCCCAGAGAAGCTGTGGATGCCCCACCTCTGTAAGTGTCCAAGCTCAGGTTGGATGGGGCTCTGAGCAACTTGGTCTAGTGGAAGGTGTTCCTGCCCATAGCAGGGAGTTGGAACCAGGTGATCTTCAAGGTCCATTCCAACTCAAACCATTCTGTGTTTTTATAATATTAGAGATGTTGGATTCATAACCCAGAGAGAGTCAATATAGACAAAACCAAAGAGAACTAGTTCCTGTCAGGAACTTCACACAGCAAAAAACTGCTCTTTGTACAGTGTGTTAAACTCCACGGAGAAACTGCCCAGGCTTTTACCCCAATGTTGCAGCTAATATTGTATATGACAGATACTGATAAAACAAGTAGGTCCCCGGGCTGTCAAAAATTACTTGTGTTAAAATTTTATCCCTAAAGCAGTTGGAAGAAATCAGAAAAAAAGTGATATGGAAACCAGTGAAAAGCAAATCTCAGCAGAAAATTGAATTTTTCCATAGTATTTGCACAGATGCATTGCTCACTTACACAAGGCAGCAGGCATTACTTTTTTCACTGGAAACCAATGCAAATAGTGTAAAAGTGGGCACCTGCTACGTGACAAGACATAGCACAGAGATAAACACAAATAGAAGCCTGAGCTATCTATCCAGATAGAGAACATGCCCTGCAAACGTTTTCCTGTATCGATCCACGAAAACAAGGAGAAGCAAGAACTTGATTCCCATTTCATCCCAGTCATCCTGTTTTCTCCGTGATAAAAAACTCAGCCACCCACCCACAAAGGAGCTCAGAGAGACAACGAGACGAGGCGGACCCCAAACAATTCCCAGCTGAGCAATTCCCAGGCTGATCTCCGGGCCCACCAAAGGCGCCCCCAGAGGAGCACAGGGGGACAGTGGCAGGCAGGAACGTAAATCCCGCAAGGCGCCCCGAGGAACAACTGCGAAGCCCCCAGGCCCAGGCGTGCGGCCCACGGCTGCGGGCTGCTCTTACCCTCGTCCTCCCGGCGCATGGCCCGCTCCAGCTGCTTCACCTCGTTCTCCACCGTGAGGGCCAGCTCCCGCAGCTTGCCGAAGAAGCTCCCAGTCACGTCCATGGCTCCGGGCGGGGGAAGCGGAGCGCAGGGGCAGCGGGACCGGGGCGGCCCTCAGTGAAACCGGGCCGGGCCGCGCGCGCCGCTGAAGGGCTTCAAACTGCCGCCAGCGCCAGCCCCATTGGCGCCGCCCGGCCCCGTCCGCCGCCGCCGCCTCTCGCGAGAGCCGCGCTCCCCGCCCGCCCGCCGCCATCTTGGCTCCTCCGCGGGGGCCGCCGCCGCCGGAGCTTCCCGGTGAGTGAGGCCGGGAGGGGAACTGGGGACTGGGGCCGCCGTGCCCCGCGGCTTCGCTTTAAATCGGGCTAGAGAGTGGGTCTCCGGCGTACAGCTGCATCGTGGGAACGGGGTGGGTTTTCTTCTGTTAGCGGCAGTGTTAGTTTGTGCCGTGCTAGAAGTGCTGGGGTCACTTCTTGGTCACGGCTGACGGAGTTCAGGAAGGGTTTGGACAACTCTCAGGTACATGGTGTGGTTCCTGGGGATGTCGTGTGTAGGGCCAGTTGGACTCGATGATCCTTGTGGGTCCCTTCTAACTCCGCGTATTTTGTGATTCTGTAAAGCTGATGAAATCCCGTGTAGCGTGAAACCTGGGTATAGCGGGTGTGGGACTAATGAACAGCTTAGCAGAGAGCATTTGTGTAAAGTTTAAACGTCATTCGGCCTTTCCTGCCTCTTACACCCACCCAGCGCGTTGTGTCAGGGTCTGTTGGTGCTTTCCGCTTACGCCACTTGGTCTAATTCAGGATATTGCTTCTCTCTACCAACCAGATTTCCCTCGGTCAGGATACAAGACTAGGTAATTACATTCTAATAAGCTTACGGGAGAGACTGTAGTCCAAAACCTAATGCTGAGGAAAGGCCAGATTTGGATTGAGAAGACAGAGCTGGAAATGCTCTGTTTTGACAACACAGCTGTTTGAAGACGGCATGAGTGAAGTGAACCCTTCATTCTTGAGTATCCATGACTAGATTTTTCTAAAATAATTTATGGAGGGTATGCTTTAATTGCAGTGTAAGGATTACTGAATAAATTCTTAAGTTACGTAGATTTAGATTCCCCTTTTCTGATTCTGAAGCTTCCAGTGTATCTGGCCTTGTGCTGCCTGCTGTGTGATGGTTACCAGGCTCTGAGCCTGAACCTTCAAACCAGCCAGCTAAAAGGCAATAGAGTGAGTGTCGAGCTTTTTATCTGTCTTGTCAAAGTTTTATTTTTGTCCCTAAAGTAATGAGCATTTTATATTTCTGTTTATGTTTTAAGGCAAAATGTTTTTAACAACAGTATTACTGCGGAAGAGAATTCCTGGAAAACAATGGATTGGGAAGTACAGGCGACCAAGACTGGTTACCATTTCGATGAAGCAAGCAATGGTCCGAAGGTTGGAAATTGAAGCAGAGAACGAATATTGGCTCAGCCAGCCTTACCTGACACAGGAACAGGAATACAAACACAACACGGAAGAGAGACGTGCCAAGTGGGAAGCTTTCAAAAGCCTGAAACAAGCCAAGTTTCCTGAGCACAGATACATCAGCGATCATTTAAACCACTTAAATGTGACAAAGAAGTGGACATGTTGAGTAATACAGCATATTTATATTTGGCACATGTTGTGCACTACGCTGCGATCTGCTCTCATACCTGTTATGGTATTTCACTGTAATTAGGGTGGGTGACAAATAAGATGCTGTGGTGTACAAAATACTACATTAAAAGCAGTCTTCTGGAACAGTGTATGTTTTATTATTCTTGCTTTGTTAGAGAAGTTCTTTGCATGCCTCTCTACCATCTGCCCACCCTTTTTTCTTCAGGGCTTAAACAGCAAGTTACCAGGTGCAGTGGTGGTGATTTATAGATAGCTGAAGCTAAACTAGGTTACCTATAACCTAGATAGCTTCAGTGATTGCCTTCTGAAAGCCTGGAGAACACTCCTGTGTTGAAAGGGCTCATCTGCTGGTACTGGCCACCTAGCTTGGGCTGGTCAGTCTCCCTTCCTCAGGGATTGTTCTCTGCATACCAAGTACTTGAGACATGACTATGACACTTACAAGGATCAAGGGGAACTAGAACTGCAGAGACAGGATAATGAGGCTGGAATTCATGGAATGTTATAAAATGTTCCATTTTTAAAAAAACTTTCTGGAAAGAATTGTAGATCTTAACTGCCAGTGTCATTGTCATGTCAGTGTCAACTTGGGTGTTACAGCTCTTACACAAATTGTTCCTGATCTAAAAGGAACATGGTTGATGCCTGTTTGAGCAGTTGACTTCTAGGTCAGGCTTAGTGTCCTGGAGGAATAAGATTTAGCCACAAGTCAGGCTTTTTATTTCCCCACAAGACCCAGTGACCTGGAAGATGTGTCAAGAGTGAGTGTAATCTTAGGTTTGTTGCAGCTGGAGTGTAAAATCCAGAGCAATGGAGCAGTGTTTCCCAGGTAGGCAGTTTTTCTCGGTGATCTAATAACACAGATGCTACAGCTGAGCACTTTTCAGATTCTTTCACATTCTTTTATTAAGTTGATGTTGCATTCACTGATGAATTCAAGTGCCAAGTCCATTCATATCACTTTGGAAAAGAGGCTTAAAATGATACTTTTTTATTAAACATGAATTATACTTCAGAGAAGTATGAACAGGTCTGAACACTGATGTACAAAACCTTGAATGCACTTCCATTGGTTATAAATGGCTTAAAGAGAACTTTATGGAAAAGTATACATACGGGGAAATTGCAAATACAATTATAACATGAAGGAACTTCCAGGCAAAGCAATGTGATTTTGTATTTAATTCATTTATAAAAGCCCGTTTCAAAAAGTTACTTCAAGTATTAAACTATAAATGGCAACGTTTTCTCTGTGCATAGGATGAGTCCTATCTGTAACATACAAAAAAATACAGTAAGTGCATCATTATTACAGGTATCTTTTACACATCGTCCCAAACTTAAATACAGCTCATTCCAAGTTTAGGCAGCACAATTAAAAAAACTTTGTGGAAGTAGAACAGCTGGGACATTGTGATTAGTGCAAATGTTGATGACCCTTGCCAGCAAATACAAAAGGAACTGCAGAGATAACCCAGGGATGTTTCATTGATCTAAGTTAGAAACGGAACAGACTTAACAGCAGGAATGCTGCCTCTCTCTGGGATAGTTTCATGATTGTAAATCATCATTCAGGAAGATTAAGTTTCCCACAATAAAGCTGATAACAGGATAAGGGACAGGAGGAATCAACAGAGGACCATGCTAAGCATCTTTAAGTTGTCAGCTAAGCAGTGTAAACGGAAGGGAATCAGCATGTCACTCCCAATGCTTTGGTGACAAAGTAATACAAATTCTTCATCTCTGATACATCTGCTTGACTGCTGAGCATAAGCTCTCTGTTTCTTAGGACAGGGGGTAGGAAGAATGATGGGGAAAGCTCCCAAAACCAAAGAAAGTGATCCTGTAAACATGATCAGACTTCACTACCTAATGGAAACAAATTCAAGTAATGGCTTCAGAAAACAAATGGCCAAACACCAGTTTTAATCTGCATTAAAACAAACTACTTCATGACATTTCACGACAGTTACATAATTAAGAAAAATGTGTATAAAAAGCTCTATATACAAAATAAATTGATAGAAATGACTGTAACAAATATGTTCAGTACTAAATTACTTCATGTGCAGCTGCTCTCTTTGGTGCCATTTAGGGATAGAAGAGCCTCTGAAGCTGCACACATTGCTGTTTTTTAGGTACTGGGAAAAGACGTGTTTGTGAGCTAAAAGTAACTGCTCTTTGGAGCCTCTCTAAATGCACACCTAAATCCCCCAGACAGACACAATTTTAGAGGGTGTCCTTGGAGAACATACACTATGAAACTCAAAGCTGTCATGGTTTTGTTGTTATTTAACTTTTAAATAAAAATCTGGTCAGTTGGTGCTCCAGATCCAGGCAGATTTGGTCAACCTGTGTTGGAGCCAGCGCATCTTGGTAAATCTGCCAGACATTAATACTGCTGCAAACGCTGCAGTTTTCCTCCTCTTGGAGCTCTGCTTAGCTGCAGCTGGACCATACTCCAGTTAGATCATGAAGTCTTTGTGTGCATACTCAGTGGTATTGAAATTCGTCCCAACCCAGAAGATAATTTATAATTAATAAAGAAGAACCACACAAGACCAAAGGAAAGAAACAGTACCTGAAAACTGTGAGTATTCAGCACTCTGGAGAACAGGACCAGTTTGTAAGAACAGCGTACCAAAAGCAGCTTGGTACTTGCAAATTTCACACTCAAGAGGCAGCTTTAACAAAAATATTACCGTGATTTCTACTCAAATCACTAAAATAGAAGTGTCCAAACTTCCTCTAAAGTAACCCTCAGATTATTTAAAATGGAGGTTTTTAATCACATCTGACTTTTATCAATACAGTCTTAAAATAATACTGTAGGAATTCAATTAATGACAGAAAGCTACTCTTCTTCCTGCCCTCCTCCCATAATATGCCTTTGGTAGGCACAGCAATGATGTGTGTGTTGTACACTCTGTGAGTAAATAACAGTAAGGAAAAAAAAAACAGCATTGTGTAGTTTTAAGTAATTTCTATTTGTGGATTTTCCTGCCTCATATTCACAGGGACAGGTTTGTTTCAAGACATTTCAGAAAAATGAAATCCTCCCCTACATCAGGCTTCTGTTCTGACACTGGGAATTTAAAGCCATTTAAAATTTTTTTTGTGTGTATGTTGATTTTTTTTTTTTTAAGAGAAAAGCAGAAACAAACAAGAATGCAGCTTCTAATTGCAGCCAGTACCAACTATTCTGCAATAACTACTACATATTGCTTGTAGTAGTCTTTACTTTAATGGATCTAAAAGCTCAAGGGCTGCTTATTTTTAATGACGACCTAGGTATTTTCAAGACTCCCTGATACAGAGTAGGCTAAACCACAAAACCAACATTTACAATACAACCCAACACCCTAAAGAGTTGTTTTCTCAGGATCCATCCCTCTTCTGATCTGACCATGGGCCAGAAGTACCCCCTTCCTACAGCCCCTGCCTCTGCTAGCAGGGACATGTATGGCTGCTTGCAGCCCAACAGCCAAAGAGCCATCCTGCTCCCTCATGGACTTCCTGGCACAGCACAGCCTAGGGAGCACTCAGGACAGAATCCAAAGGCAGAGGCTGTCATCCTGGCTGCCTTAGCCATGATACCTCCCCCAAAGCCCAGGCCTGCCAGGGAAACCAAACGCCTCCATCCTGCTCACTGGCATGCCCTTAGAGTTCAGCAGTACAATTCCCTTAGAGAATTTAATTCCTTTAAATCAGTCAGTCCCTAGTTCCCCAGGGGAAAAAAACCAAAAGAGGTTGGGGTTGGTTAATGTGGGAGAATCATCTTTCAATCATTTTGCTATGTTTCATATTTGTCAAAGTGACTTTCAGTAATGCCTGCTTTTACATCAACAGTAACTCTGGCCTCAGAGTTATCAATGTAGGTTTAGGATTATCCTAAACCCATTGCTAACTCTGGCCTCAGGATTATCCTAAAACCAGTGCTCTCCTTTTCTCACCTGAAACATGAAGAAAAATCTAGGAGAAATAATCCTGTGATCTGCATAAACATGTCATAAATGTCAGTTCTTCATGAAAAGCCACAAAGATGTCCATCAGATATACAAAGAAGTGGTTTCAGAAGAGCAGCACTTGTTAGTGCGCATGGAGATAGCACAGTCTGTTTACTTGCAGTTTTTCCTGTAGATTCACTATATTGACTAAAGAAATCAAACAAGTTCTCCTGATGCTGGCCTACAGGATAGATACATCATGGGGGGGGGGGGGGGGCATATGAAGCGCTTTGGGGAGCAGGTGGGGGGAGCAAAGACCATATTGCTGAGTTCAGTGATACTTAGGATTCTGACATACATTTTGCTTATACTTCTGCTAGATGATGTCTGTGCATGGACGTGTTATTTCAGCTGTAATACATGGATGCAGTAAAAGCCAGATGATATCCCAGGCCCTCCATGACAGTTCCACCACTGTTTGGGGCTGCAAATTTTGGTATTCAGAACAAGCCATTTGAACATGCAGTCTTCCTTCTCTGTTATCTTCCCCAAGAAATTTTGCTGGTGCAATACTGCTGAGAGCTTATGTTAAGGTGGGCACCTCTCACTTAACAATTGAGAAGAAAAAGCTAAACCTTTCAGATCAATGTGTAGCAAATGCCTTTGTAAGTTTTGGAATTAGCAAATGCAAAATTTCTTGTACAAAGTTTGAAGAACCATTCTGCAACTTTTATAAAACATGCAAGTTTGGACCATTGTTTCTGTCTCAAGAATATCCAACAGTGAAATCATAAGTTCTCAAAGGGTACTTGTTCCAGAAGATTAACATTTAAGAAAAATTTATTATATCCAAAGACAAAAAATACTTATTTTAAACCTTACAGTGTACTTGATACCTTAGTATTTCCATCAAAAACGTATTTAACTCAAGTAGCAATCAGTCTGGGAGACAAACCAAACAGGTTCTTTTGGACTAGGTCATCAATTTGACTACTACCTTCAGTCTGTATCAAAAGCACTCATGTCTATTTGTAATCAGCAGCAGCTGAACATCAGAAATCTTACAGACAGAAAGATAGTATTTGTCACTTTTTCCGGGTGCAAAATTCCAATACCACCCAAGGATGAGTTAGCAGTCTTCTCTGCAGAGAAGTGAGGGAAAAAAAAAACCCATGTTGGTTGCTGTAGGTCTTGAGCTAAGAATGGGATGGACTTGATTCCTCACACAGGAAACACATTTCGTCTTTTGTAAGCAGGTACATTGCTGCACAAAGCCATCAGTCTTTAGCAATTTCAGCATCACTTAAACTGGACTTGAAAGTGGGAGACTAAAGGATGCAATTTTTCAGTGTGCTAACACAGATCTATGATCTAACACTAATCTTCTCATAAGTACCTGATATTTGTACTTTAGAACCAATAAAACCTTGTGCCTTTATTAAAAAGATAAAACACAAGTATAAAACAGTATTCATAAACCATCAAGAGTTCCATGGAAAAAGCAGAACTCTGCTGGTTCTGTTTTCTAGAAACACACAACTGCAATATGATTTTTCTCAGGGGTACTTTACCATTTTGTTGCTGCCTTACACAGAACACAGCAAACAGTAACAGAAAATGTAAGAACTGTTAATTCCTTTTTGGACCGTCTTTTCCTTGTATGCTTACTGACAATTGTTGGAAAGTAATAATCCATCTCTTTTTCAACTAAAACCCAAGTTTTCTTCTTTGAGCTCTGTCCTTGGTATGGTTAAATAAATCAAGTTAAAATGATGAGGAAGCTCAGTGAAACTCAATCCAATAGCAAAAAAGCAACACCCAAGTTAAAGGCTTTTATGTTCTTGGCATTGCCTAGCTCCAAAGCACAGCTAGTAGAAGGAAACCTCAGTCCCGAAAGACTTGGGAGAGCTGTGATCATGGGATAGACTGGTTAATAGGAAGAGAGGAGAAGACATCATCCAGTCCCTTTCCCATCACCTGGCATATGAACTATGTATACTCCCACTTCAGACTTGCTGAGCATACTCTAGGCTGACTCTTTTTTTTCTTCCTTTTCCTTTTTTCTTTCCTTCTGTACTCTGGAGACCTGCTATGGAAGTGACTTCTGCAGTGCCTAAGGTATGAAGTTTGCCCGTGAGGAGGTAAGAGTCTCTGCAATCTACCCCCACCACTGCAGCATTAAAGAAATGCATAGTTCCCACTCTGGACCTTGTGCATCCAAGCAGGGCACTTCTGGATCTGGCCCTTTGGTAGCAGTATATAATTCAGTGTTGCATAAATGCACATTAAGAATCTTAAGGCATCTGTCTTAACTTCCCTGCTCTGCAATAGTGCTTACAAGAATCCATTGTACTGTGCAGAAACTTGAATTTCTTGTCTCTTCCTAAAATGTTCATGTTCCATATTATCCTGCTCAACTTCTTCCAAACAAAATTAAGTAATATTCAAGCTCAAAATGTGTTGCAGAAACCTGGTGAAACAAAAACGGGTAATTAATGGAATTATCCAATTAGCTTTGAACAATCAAATCCAAGCGCATCACACAAATGCACCTGGATAATATGATTTACAGACTTCTGATTAAGGTAAGTAGTTAAGGCAACTTCAGAAATAGCCTTCTGGGAGTGTGTGGGTTTTTATTTCATACTTCTTATGTTGTAGAAGCTTATCAATGCTAAGAACATCAATCCATCACCACTGATCTGCAGCTAAAGTATCCTGAATCCCTGACTGGCAATTCCATTTTTGAATTAAATTGATAGATGTGAGGACACAAATGGTACTTGCCTAGGTGAAGCTGGGGGACTGGCCTTCTGCAAATCAAGCCCTGTACACCAGAATCAGCCATGACTTTCCTTCTGCTGTGTGTTATGGGCCCAAAATTCAAAAATACAACTATTGGCTTATTACAGGGTTTTATGGAAGTGCATTGAACAGATCCTGAATCTCACAGCTACTGTATAGTTCCTTTGAAATGCTGGACTGGAATGAACCATCTTGGCCTAAACTGTGATCAAATCCCACTGAACTCAGAATGGTTCAAACATTGTGTTACTGAGTTAATTTAAGGTAACACATACCCAAACGCTTTTGCATTGGGTGCAATTACACACTTTTATTTATACAACTTTTAAAACTAGCGTAGTTTGGGCAAATGTAACACAAAGTACAAATTCTTCCTTCATTAAATCTGGCCTTATTTTAGGAAGAGAGGGAGGATAGAAAAGAAATTGATCTCAAACTATTACCAATTAATTGTCTAGCTTAAAGCAGTCATCTATGCTCCCTTTCTAGGTCAGTGGAAAGAAAGATTAAGACCTTTCTGTAATACCCTATCAAAGGCTGCTGGGATGAGCTGCTCTCAGAAACTTCTATTCTGCTCCATGAAGAACAGAAAAGCCTTCGTCACCTATTGAGATCAGATGGGGTTTTATATAGCTGGAGGCTGAGAGGAACCTCTTGCTTGGGACATTATTTAGCACATTTATATAGCATTACGAAAAGTTGGAAAGGAGAAACTTACTATTGGTGAGTTCTCATGGCTGAGTAGGTTTTTCAGAAGCCGTAACTAACTAGTCTAATCTTGGTTTTGTATGAGTTTACACTGAGCAGTCTGACCAACATTAGCCCAAGCATCACACCATCACCCACAAAGACCTTTTAGAAAGATTTTTTTTTTCCTTGAAAACAAACCAACTCCCTCCCAAAACCAATATTTTAGGTCAGAAGGCTACTTAAAAAAATAAAAGGAAAGGAAACAAAAATAATCCTAAAATTACTGAGCTTACCAAATTCAAATGTAGTGTTTTATTTCTGATAAAAATGTGAATTACTTGCAAAAACATCGCCCTCACAAAAAAACCCACAACAACCAAAAGGAAAAAAAAAGAGGCAGGGGGTAATGACTCAGCTATAGCTTCTAAAGCTGTTAGTTGACCAAATAAGATTTGTTTCTCTTCCAGACAGACAAACTTAATGGTAACTTATAAGCTCACCACAGTCAACATAAAAGAAGTCTAATTTAGAAATTGGAAATACACCAAAAGAACTTTCATATATGCACCAGAAGGCACTTTATTTCCTAAATGCAAGTGCACACAGGGCAATTGAATGCAAGAAACATTCCAGAAGATCACTGTCAATTCCAAGTGTGACAGAGCAGTCTGTATGCAGAGACCTGTATTCACTTACTGACCTTCCTTCCTCAGGCACATGCAGCTTCCTAAAGAGCAGAACATGGCCCACCAATATATGTCTAAGAAAAAGACATTTAAGGAGCTCCTCCTCAAGACAGCGTTCCATCTCAGAATTGCATTTAGCATCAGATTCTTTTCCCTGGTCAGGTAATGAATTCAGCACTACCCACTTTAATCTAAATTACAGGATTAATCTGACTCATCCCAGGCCTAGCCAACCCATGTTTCCTGCACGACAGCATTACTCCTATTCTTGTCTTCTCAACAGCCATTCTGAATTTTGTTTAGACTTTGTTATTACTCATCCAACATCAGAGGACTCCTCTGCATTCCGTGACTAGTTGATTTTTGATTTTGAGATGTCAATTTTATTCATACATGTACAGAAATAGCAATCAATTATGTTAGTCTTACCTGTTTCTCATTGAGATGGTTGGTTAGTAATTAGCTGAGATCAACTTTCCAAAGAAACTATAATATGCTTTTTTGCACCTAGAATGTGAGAGAATCTCAATTATGTGTTTTTGCAGATCTGCATAACAAATAGCAAAGATTTCAAACCAGAAAGCACATTCACCATGTTGTGCCTACTTTTACAAAAATATTTTCCTCCCCCTTACCAAACATAAAAGATCCCAAATCTCAGAACTGAAGTGCAAAAGTGGAATTATTTATCCATATACCACCCACTACTGTAACACAACAATTAATTTTGGAGCAGAACATGGGATGCAAGTTAGCCTTAAGTTCTAAATATCCTGACTTGATTCCATGGAACACATTTTCCTTTATATCACTCCAGCCAATTCCTAAAGACTTTCTAGGCACCAAAAATTAAAAAAAAAAAAAAAAAAAAGAAAACAGAACCACAAACAAAACCACTACCTGATTTCACATTTTCCTCTTCAGGGCCCGTTTCCACCCACTGACAATCACCGGATAGCAACCGATTTTGTGATTCACTGAGTGGTCGAGCGGTTACAGAGCTGAAAAGTAAGCAAAGTCAACAGGAATTCTGTAATATCAGTAGCTGCTTCAGACATTTCTAGAATAGTGAAGTTATTTAAAAGGAAAGCTAATAACAAAAAACCCTCCAGTGCCAACTGGAAATGGCTGCTGGCCCCCAGCCCTAATTCCTCTACAGGCTTGTTCCAGTCATCAGTCTAAAATAAACCCCTACCTGACACAGGCCACTCACTTCTAATGGAAAAAACCCACGGATTGAAACACAAGAAGTGGCACCCTGAGAATAACACTGCCACACAGCTAAAAAGAAAACCTACGCAGTTCCATCTGGAAGAGGAGCCAAATGCCATCTCATCCCATGCAAATGCCAGGGCCTTCTTCTGAACAGCCTTCTGAATGTAAAGGATATTTTGCTGTTTGCACAAGGGTCATGTTCTTGTGTAAATTCCACTGGTTATGTTGCAATGGAAGCAACTTCTCTGTATTGCCTTTGAATCCTCTAATGTCTGATAACTCAGGTAACTGCTGGTGGCCACAACCTTCAGCTTACAAATTCATTAAACTATGCAGAAGATCTCTACAGTGGCAAATGTAAACACCCCCAGAAACTGCACACAGAGACTCTTGTCGCTTTGAAAATACATCGAAGATACAAAACATGCAAATTTGGGAGGGATAAAAAGTAATGAGCTAAAAACCCCAGCATGAGAGATCTACTTCTCTTGCAAACTGTCTCAGCATTACTTGCTTAAGCATGCTCAAGGAGATGAAATACAAATAATACCTTGTCTTTCACAAAAAAACCCAAACCAAGAAAATAAACAAAACATTTTTTTTCCATGGACAATTACTCAGTCTTCCCGAGAACTTTTTTGATTGTTGTTAAGAGCCAGTAAGCTCCCTTACTTTCCTTATTACTGCTTCCTTAGAGCCTTATGTTACAACAAAACCAAGACGCAATCAAGTTTTTAGTCTTAATCCATTCTGTCCTTCACTAAAGACTTACAAACTTACTCTGAAGTGACAAGAAGCATAAAGAATTCAAAAACTAACTTTGAAACAATTTTTTTCTCTAGGTAAGTATGAAACAGTATAAAATCAGTATTTAAGTGCTATAGTTACCTTTTGGCAGGTTCATTTTGGCTTGAGACTGCAAGCTGTTCTGGATCCATAATCACCAAACGAGTTGGGAAATTACATCCATCTCCCAAACTAAATGAGAAACAAAGAGTCAAATCACTGCTGGTAGCTGACTTAAGTGAACTGAACAAGGACTCATGGAAGAGGCAAAGGCAACAGGGTCGAATCAATTAGCTGAGAACAGCGCTGAACTCCAGACTTTAGCAAGGTAGTTCAACCACTAAATCAGATGATCAGTTAATTAAATCTTAGAGCTCAAATGATTCCCACTCTATCACTGAGTATGTATTGCTGTGCACAAGCCAGTCGATTTCAGAAACACAGATGTATTTAAGTAGATTGTAGCCCTAATATTCCCCCAAACCAGCACGCACACATGGTAAGACTCTCTGGTATTTACAACCTCAGAAGCTGTATAATAAATACCATTCTGGTGGCCATCTTTCCCCTCCACCCATAATTTTAAAATTAGCTAAGCCTTCTTTTAAAATTTATCAGGATAAAATGTGGTAGCAAAACAGATCAAGCCATCTACAGTGGAGCTTCCGTCTTTAATCACATGGTAGTTGAGCAAACAGCTGAGTCAACTTAAGCTGCTGGTATTACCTCTGCAGTTTGATACCAAGACCTCAGCTTCACAAACAGGTTCAGCAACATTTTTACCTGATACACAGCCCTCCAAGAGCAGAGTTGAAAGACAGTTCCTACTTCATTCTGCTGAAATCTGGTAGTGGTTGGAGTGTGCAGCGCGTCAGTCTTGCTTCATAAGGCTTGCCTGCAACTCCCTAATGCTGGCTCAGCTGACATTTTAATTCCAGCATTTTTAATCATATCAGATTCCCCCCCTCCCCCGTTTCGTATTTACATGCAATTTTTTAGATGGCTTTTGATTCCTAAAGTGTCATCTGCAGCAAAAGGAAAGCTGTCGTTTTTCCAGGGCCAAGAGAAGGTGTTTTTAAGCTGATGTTGTTAGGATGCAGCTGTTTGATCTCCTCTGAGTTGCTGATTTCTGCTCTGTAATCACTCAGACTACTACCAAAAGGTGTACAATGTTTGCAATACACTTCTCAAAGCTTTTCAGACTTCTGCATTTAAAAGGCTCTTGTCAACAAGGTCTGTCTTTGAATGAAAACCCTGTGTGGAGTTGGATTGTTTTCTCTAGCACATTTTCCCTGCACCAATATTTATTGTACTGGATATACAAGTTGGCTTTTCAGCTGTGCTTTATTTTATAGTAAAAGAGGAAGCAAGGTGGAAGTCGTGGAAGTCATGGAATCAATTAATTCCCTAATTCATTACTGTTCAGACTGAATACCTGGTAAAGATAGGAAGTAACCAATACTTCTTTTCATCTCCAAAAACCTCCCTTAGATTTTTGCTGCATCCAAGAGAAAAGCCATTTTTATCAGGACCGTTTCGAAATGTGGGTGCACGGAATGTTTCTGTAAAATAAAAACATGCAATTCCTTAAACCACTAAGGAGTCAGGGAGCATGAAGAAACAACCCCAAACTTCTCTGCTGTGGAGCCAGTTTTGGGCAAGGTGAGGTGATCTTGATGTATATGTTATTGGGGGGGGGGGGGGGGGGGGGGGGAGGAATTTAAAAATCTCAAGTAATCAGGGGAAAAAAATCACAGGGTTAGTGAAAAATAAGAAAATCTGGTAAGGAGAACAGTCACCTTGTCAACTTTCTC
Organism: Haemorhous mexicanus; assembly: GCF_027477595.1. Taxonomy (NCBI): domain Eukaryota; kingdom Metazoa; phylum Chordata; class Aves; order Passeriformes; family Fringillidae; genus Haemorhous; species Haemorhous mexicanus. Next base: position 48,917,822 of record NC_082342.1, read on the forward strand.
TCTTTACATTTAACAAAGTCTGAGATAAAGCTAAGTACCATCAGCATGCCAAAGAAAACCACATATATCCCTTATTCCTGGGTGACTTGCTCTCTCTTCAGCTCTCTTTGAGCAGAGGACTTTCTCTTTTAGGAGTAATTTACCATAAGCACTGCTGGACCTAAGCCCCTATAGAAGAGGTTTTTCCACATCTGCCAAATTAGGAAGCTGAATTAAGAGCATTCCGTGCTATCAGAGGAAGATGGAATCTATTACATTAGAAAGAGACACACCATGAACTATAGCAAACCACCATCATTTTTCTACTCAGTCCAGTTACACTCTTGGCCAAGAACTGAGAGGACTCATTGCTCTCCCTCCATACCAATATCTTGTCTTTAAAGATCATGATCCAGAAAGCAGATAAAGAACTGTGTTGCCAATTATGACCACTGACTTTTGGGTAAGGAATATGCTGAAGTTTTCTTCAAAGCTAAAAAGAAACTGTGAACATTCCTTACCTGTAGATATGTCAAAAGAAAAATAATCCAAATAACTCTCCTATCAACCAATAAAAAAATTCTAGCAAAAAAATTTCTAGCCGAAAATTATTTTACTTTTAATCAACCCACTTATTTTTGAGGAGAGAAATTTAAATTCCAATGAAAGATATAAGATTTTGACTTACTCAGTTGTAGAAATACTCATCAGTCTCTGTCCCCCCACACACTGCAAAAACCACTCTGAAGTGTTTCCTAGCAAGAACTTCAAATATTTTAATTAAATGCACATAGCTTGTTTATGCTGATCAATGCCATTTAAAATGTTTAGGCATAAAAATATGGGAATCTCTCATTATCTAGGAAATGTGCATCAATGTTTTCATTTTCATCACACTCTTACAAGCTACTTCCTAATAATAATATTAGTTTTGTTTCACAGGATTTAAGAATACTTGTTTGCATCTAGTTCAAAATGTAGCACATGCTTATGTACAGCCTCCGACTTGGTAGGGGATACCCAGCTACTCAAAGTATTTGAGCAGAGTAATGAGTAGCAACTGGGTTACATCACACTTAAATATCACAAGAAAAATTCATGGTGCCACAGAGGTCTCAAAAATAGAAACAAAAGAAATGAACAGTTGTCATGAATCTGAATGCTTGGCTCCAGCAGAGGACCCCCCACAGGCTTCATCTTCCTTTTTGTTTCACCTTTAATTACTTCCACCAAATATGCTTTTTATTACACAGTATTGAAAAAATCAATACTGATACATGTGATGACATATCATATAGGCCTCACATTCTCATTGAATTGTCATTTTTCTGGACCAGGAAAAGTTTCATATCCCAATGAACTGACCTATAGTTGATCTGTTTTTGCCAACTAGCCAGCAGTGGTAGCTGAAGAGTGACAGTATGCTGATGAAGAACATGGCTGCCACAAAGAAAAGGAATAGTACGTGGAATTTTGCATGGGTATCTGGCAATTCATTCTGGGGAGAAAGAGAGAAAGAGATTAATATGTTAACACTCCCAGCAACTAAGGCACTATTGTTGCTGAACATTTCCTGCCACACCCAGACTGCTATAGGTCTTTCACCTCAGTTTTCACCAAGAAAGAAAAGCAGCAGCTTTTCCTCTCATGTCATGTTAAAGTGGAAAAGGACAGCATTTAAATCCCATGGGTACCCCTTCCCCCAGTTTAGTACTGTGAGTGCACTTGTTCGTCTGTGGATTTCAAATGCATAACAGGAGGCAAGGCAAAACATTTTCTATACCAGAAAATGTTAACTGTGCAGCCACAGACAAAGAGACATGAGGAAAATATGTCCAAAGTCACTTCCTCTGAAGAGGGAAAAAAGTGCAATTCCTGCCACAAGGTAGTAATACTGTACCTAATTCTCAGCTGGTATAATGAACATAAAAGGCAAATGGCTGTCATGAACAAGTCCTAAACAAGACATGGGATAGATCTTCAATTTTTGATCACCTCTAATGTTTAAGCAACAACAAGCATGTACCTAGCAAAACAAATTTGCCACGTCTGACCAGGTAGAAGTGAATCACCAGAAATCTATGTGGAAAACAACAATTTCAGTATAACCACCATAAAGAAAGCAATTCCCACCCATATCAGATTGTCAATTCCACCCCAAACTATTTTCAGACTTTCAAAAGGCCAATGGGATTTGTAATAATACTATTCCAGCTCTATATCCTCAAAATCACAGCACTTTCAAGCAGTTGACCTTTAACAACATTATGAAAGCAGAGAGGCTATTTTTACTCAGCTATTTACTTAGCATTACTGCCATTACTTTTTCCATTAGTGCATTCAGTACACCCATTTATCTACAGTTGACTTTCTTTTTTAAGCTAAAACACATTTCAATTAAGATCAAGTGCACATAGGTATATCCATTTCCCTGTACATGGCTTATATATTTATAGGCAACAGATCACTAGTCTCCTTCCTTCTGTGATGGTGTAAATACCTGCCATGAATGACTGGACTAGAAAATTGTAGTAGGAACCACATTTAAACATTGACAGCAATATTGTATTTTACCTTTGGACAATTCTCTGCAGCTTTCCTGCGGCAAAGCTTTGCGCAAAGAAAGACAATTTATTAAACACTAGTATTATGTTAAGACAGGGTGTTTGAAAACAGCACAGGCTTTGTTAAGAACAAAATGGTTGGTGTGCAAATGTGCTCTTGGATGTGCCAATTTCCAAAGCACATCAGCAGCTTTAGCCCCTGTTCTCCAAGAAAATGAAGAAGTATGCAAGAGCTGACTATTAACTTCCAAGGCATGAAATCTCCTACTGAAGCATAGATGTATTGGAATTCAGAATGTGACTGGATCACTTTCAAGTGGTTGCTCAGCTTGGTCAGCATGACTATACCAATCTCCTTCCTTGTTAGTTGCTTCCATCACGAATAAGAGTTATGTGAATACTGTGTATGACAAAACCATTCACAAAGGTCTGAAAAGCTCAGAATACGTCTGAGGTATCAAGTAATGGTTTATTAATTAAAAATCTTTCTGACTTCAGAACATGTCCATTTACCATTAGATGTAGTTTCAGCCAAAACCATAAAAAAATAAATTGCCATTCTTTGCACAATTTTCTTCTTCTTCCTAATTTCCTTCAATAGAGAGTAGTTTTGTAGGATGTATCTTTAGTATAACACCTGAAATTGAACCAGTGCTTGAGAAAACAAAGGAAGAAACAGGAAATCTTGGTTCAAATTAGCTTTTAAATTCCAAACTTTACACCTAAAGAGTGGTATCTTGGCTAAGATGCTAACACTTAACTGATCTGTTGGAGGCAAGATGCATGGCTTTTAAATTTCATTAATATGTACAAAAAGCTTAGGGAGAGCCCAAGCATTTACATTAGAGTCAGGCAGATTTACACAGCATTTTCAAAAGTGCTAGCTGCCATCAGATAATTCTGCAGTAAGCAAATGAAAACAGAGTCCAGCTCTCTAAACTGCTATTTAAGTTCAGCTTCCTTTTTACTGGCCATTTTGTTACTTATTTACTGACAATTCGTGCAACAGTCCCTCTTCCACCTGCAGTAGGGATATGTTGTGTTTTGCAATCTGCTGAAATCCAGCCTAGTGAAATACTCCAGATGCTGCTTATTCTTAAGTTTCATGTTGAAGCAATAGTAACTCTTTCAACCTCAGAGCACACTGCAGTGCTCCCCAGCAGCCCAACTGATTTTTGTAACTTGAATTCCTACGACTTTTTTTGAAATTACATATTTAAACAAAATCATTCTCTACAAGGAATTCTCAGGAGCTTATTCTGATGCTAAAAGAGCAGCAGCAGCTTAGTCTTTGTGTGTTCTGTGGGTCAGAAAATCTATGTTTATTTCACTTGCAGCAGCTCTAAAACCTGGAGGATTTTTTGAATTATGCATGAATAACCTGCATGATTCCCAGGAAGCATTTACCTCTACTGACTACCCAGCTTCAGCCACTGGTTGTAACTTCCTGAATGACAGTTGCAGAACTGAAGCATCTTTCAAAAAAGGGCAATTCTTTACTGGAGAGAAGCATGCAGTCTTTGAGTGTGTATAACAAGCTTATTCACAGTGGTGTTCTAGCAGCAGTCCACATGTCCCCCGCATGTGAAAAGAGAGTGAAACTTCAGACATTGGTTATTTAAGTTCGTTATGCTCAGCAGCAGCAGGGAAGCAGAGACTTGCAGGTGAGAGAGCTGCAGAGTTTACAAAAGGAAGCAATTTGCACAACACAATCTGGACTACTTAGCACACAATAGGCTGAAGCCAGTCGCTATTTGAGAGTCCCCTACAAACTCTTTCACAAACGGTCATTTGACTGGTATCAGGTCACAAAAACCCTCGAACAAAAAAGTGCTGTCTGAGCTCGATTTGTTCCTCACTTTCAGTAGATAGGTCTAGCCTAATCTTTGAAAAAAACTCACATCTGGTCTACACATCCTTAGTACAGGCAGGAGGAATGAGATCTAACTAAAGATGAGGAACTGCTCCTTTTTTTTACCCCCCCAATTATTAATACAACCAAAGTTTTGCAGAAGCATGTGCAATCCACCCAGGACATGTATCACATCCTTCATTTAGCTATACTCAGGATTGAAAATTAATCTGGAGGACAGTGAAAGACACTGAAAACGACTGGAAAACATAATGATTTCAAGGAGGTGGCAGTGCAGCAAGAATAAGAGTAGACACAAATATAAGCTGGGAAGCATCACTGTGCACTGTGCAAACAAGGCATCAAGCACTGGGCGTCCCGCCAGTGCTGGTGTTTGTGTCAAAGACATTTGGTTAAACTGGCATTTTAACAACCTCTGAGGTAGAAATAAAAATGTCATGAATATAGAAAAAGCAGTTATGGGTATAAATAAAGAAATCAGTAACATTCCCTTGATCTACGAAACCTCCTCATCATCAGGGTGCAAGCCTGTGGTAAACATTTCCAGCCAGTGTAACTGTTCCACTATTGTATGTACAGAATCAAGACCTTCCTTCAGCACTTCTGCATAGAGCATGAAATGTGCTGTGTAAAAGTCTTGCACGTGCAAGTGAGAATTACAATGGTTTTCTTCAAAAGAAGAATTTGGTAGGTGTGCATGTCTCACAATGTTTCCAAGTATCTGCGTAGGAGCATCATGTCTCTATGCAAGTATTATCAACAGTGCAAAACAATGGATTGCTACATTTGTGTAGTTAGCACATACACCTCCACAGCCTCATAACAAGTTCTTCCCCCAGGCTACATTCCTCAAGAAGCAGTCCATATTTCTTTCCAACACTGGATGTATCCAGCACTTTGTTGCACAGTCTCTGAAAAACATCTATGAGGAAGCAAAAAATAAGCACTACCTTCTGAAGGTATACTGTAACATTTCCTGTAGTCAAGCTTTGGGAGGAAAAAACAACCTTGATTTGCTCAGTTTTAGAGCATGGTGCTAATAACGCCAAGCCTGTGGATTTTTAATTCCCATATGGGCCATTTATTGAAGAGTTGGATTCAATGATCCTTGAGGGTCCCTTCCAACTCAAAATATTCAGTGGTTCTGTGCATCTAGACAGCCTTGACAGAAAATGTCCAAACAGCAATCTGTCTGATGCTGTAGCAGACAAAGCTGAGGATTAGCAATATACTGAAGCAGTCTACAGACAGCATGTGTCAGCAGCATTCTGCTTTGCTTTGCATACAGATGTACAGAGAACCTTCCAAGAGAGCACTTGCCTAAAAGCTTATGTACAAGAGACATACAAAAATTTGCAAGCCTACATGATTATGGAGCTGCCACCTCTTTCTGGAAATGTACTTTAATTAGTCAGTTATAAGCTCAGAAGTGTCTTAGCTTTGTGAATAGAGTGACTTAATATGAGTAAAGTGAGTCAGAGACCTATTCTGCTGATAAGATAAGGGCATTGCCAGATTCTGTCTTGGAAGTATCCGGAATTGAAAGCAAGTACACAACTACATTGTCTATTGTTACATTTCAGAAGTAGTCCATTCTTGCAGGAAGCATTTTTAACAACTGAATCAATAATAAAAAAATAATCCCTCTTAAGTTTACTTCCTCTGCTCGAGAGTCCACTTCAACATTGTGTCCGATGAGCTTTGGAAGAGTCCTGCTGCAAATGTTGGTATTAAACATTTGTTCATTGTAGGCAGTTGTCCTGTGGCCTTTTTTGTTGCACTAACAACTATAAAGTAATGCAGCAAAGCAAATTCTTTTTTCTTTTTTTTTGCTCAAGCACTGAATATGTAAGAGCGTATCTACAGTTTCCTTAGAAATTGCGTACAAAGCACTGGAAAGCAGCCAGGCAGATGTTTGGAAATGGCACATTCACAGATTGAAAACTTAACTATTTTACAGCCAAGCAAGACTGAACAGCAGAATCAGACCATTTAATTTGAAATATCTTTTAAGACCCAGCTATGATTGATAAACACATTTTTGGCTTTCATCTCACACTACTGACAGCTCAATTCCCACTTGGCTCCTTGCTCTCCAGTGACAGGCTGCTGTACAGAATTCACAGGTTAAAAGAAACGCAGTACTTTGGCAGATCAGACCCACAAGTTTAGATGAACACAAACTTCTTTGCACAGTTTATCTTACCTAATGCCAACTGTCTCAAAGTACAGCTATTTTGAATACATGATCAGGCTTCTCTTACCCTGACATGGCAGCAACTTTTTGCTCCAATGAAGCAAATATCAATATCTACCGCTGCAGATAATTACTACTTTTCCCAGTTACTCTGACAGCAGCCAGCATTTAAGAAATATGTGGCATTATTTACCCAAAGATGTGATTGAGACACTTCCACTCGTGGAAACTTATCACATGCTCATCAAAGGAAACGGATTAAGGGAATTCTGCCACTAACGCTTCAGCCTAGAGATAGGAAGGCACTCTACAAATTTCTATAGATGAAACGGAACAACTACAGAAGGCACTGTGCTCAGCTTGGAATGTGACTGGAACAAAACTGATGGTTGCAATATAACACTGACATACAAGAATGGTTGCCTTCACATAAATGTTATTAAACATACTAAGATGCATGTATGTGTATTACCCATTTGACAACCCATAACAGTTGCAAGGAAGATACAAAGCATTCATACTGTACATATCTTAGCATTCTACTCATATCAGATCATAAAAGCCACTAATACGAAGTTCAAACATGCCTATGTAGGAACTCCAAAACAGAGCTCAGACAGTTCCCAACAAATTAATCTGCCTTATCTGGCAGCAGATTATCCACAGATAAGTCTGGGAAGATACAAAATTGTTATTTATATTTCACATTTTTTCAGTATTTATTATATACACATATATATATATAAAATCATACATATATGTAATTGTTTGATAGGGTCTGTTCCTTCTTTATCTACATATCTATCTCCCATAGTCTCATAAAAATCTGAGCTGCGCAACTCAGTTTTGATGGAGCAGAGAAATTGCAGTGTCCTCATCAAAACTCCTTCCCCCAGTTATTCATCCCAGGCAGTGTAATACATTTACCTCATCAAAATTCATAAGGTTCTCCTGCTTCAGTCACTTTGATTGATGTCATTAATGATAGTGAACCACAGAACAGAGTAAATGGTGAGTGACAACATGCTGATGCAGCCTTCAATAACACATGCAGGATTAAACAAATGAACAACAACCAAAAAAAGCCTTAGAACTTACTGTCCAAAACTTTATGAAGTACTGCAAGACTGTAGCAGCAACAAACAAACAGTACAGTAAGGAATACATTAAAAACAGGAGGAAGAATTTGTAGTTAGAAAATCCCACACAATTATTCACCCTAGAAGGAGGGGAAAGAGAAAAGGTTACTAAGGTTTACAAAAAAATAAAACAAACAAAAAAACCACAATACATTGCAGAGCAAAATGTGTATGACGTCAGCGGTATGTCCAAAACATTCTGGAACCAGTGTTTCAGAAGCAATTTAAGCCACTATTTTGAAGGAAATTTCTGAGGCTGAATGATCTGGGCCTCTTACATGAATTTTGCCCCCACATGATTCTGTAGGACAGGACATGAGCTGGCAAAGCATTACAATACAGACAGTCCATACAGGAAGCAATTCCCACTACAAACTAACTGCAGTCACCACAAAAAGTAACAGGAACCTCACCATGCAATTTCAGTGCATGTTGCTTTGGTTACAAAACCATCCCTAATTCAACTACTGGTAGCAATGTTTTTCACAGTGATAGCAGATAATATTTTTACTGACTACCAGTGAACACAAAGTGCAGAAGAGTCTGAGTGGGTCGTACATATAATCTAGAATCCAAAAATTACTTTCCCATTGCAGTGGTATCTCCTCTCCTGCTAACACCAAGAGAGTTAACAAAAGAAAGAAATGGATATTCTCACAGGCCATGTTAATGTCAAGGTTTCTCTGTATGAGGAGAACAGCACGATTTGGACTACTGGGCTTACAACTTTAACACTGCATCACACATTTATTCCCACATATTAAAGAACTTCTGTGGAAATCAAGGTTTACTCCAGAAGTTCATTTTTGAAGCAGCATCTAATTAATCATTCTTATACTGATTTTTTTTAACATAAACTTACCATGGACAGTGATGGTCCATTTTTAATACACATCTGAAAGAGAGAATTTCCAGCAAGTTAAGACAAAAAAAATATGTTTTCTTTCCAAGACACATAACTTTAGCTTCTATAGTTTTGAGTGCTGTTTTTTATTGACTGATTTTTTCAAGTATTTTGCCCTACTGGTTTTTTTTCAAGCCCTTCTCAATCATACCAATTCTCTATATTAGAGCAGCTGTTCTTTCACCCAAAAGAATCAATTGAAATTCAGAAGAGTTATGAGGAGAGTTTCTTAAATTAGCACAGGGAGCATTACTGAGCAACACCATGTACCAGTTCATTAAGCCACACTAGTTTTATGTGTGTGCAGAGAAAACAAATCCAAAGGATCTGTCAGGGTTGTGTGGATAAGGTGTGTTAGCTCGGCATTCACTTCAACTAATTCTACCTTAGGGCTATTTTTTCCACCATTTTGTTTGCTGCTTGTCTTTTTTTTTTTTTTTAAAGTTAATGGAGGAAAAGATCAGCACAAAGGGCAATTTGAATAGTTCACATGCCACTTTAATCCAGTTTTAAAGTAAACACAGATACTGGACATTTCAGACATAGAGACGTTCATTGTATTTGCTAACAAATTTGATTTTAGCCAAAAGATGTGTATTAGGTTCTTCAGTTAATGAGATTTCCTCAAGCTCAGCCTACTGAAGTCTCATGCATAGCCTCAGCCTTCAGTGCCTGTGCAGACTCCTCTGATGATTCATAATGAAAACAGGGGATAGCAGTGATGTTTTTGAAATGTTAAAGGCATGTGATTCTACTGTCAATTTTTGAGATAAATAGTTTCAGAAGAACACATCTGTTTCAAAGCTACAGAAACAAGATATAATGAAACAGTTCAATAATAAGCTTTTGTTGGTGCTAATATCTCAGACCTACCTTTCTTTACTTTCAATCTATATGATTTTTTACTTTTTAATTAATTCATTTTTAATATAAGCTTTGTTTTACAAAGCTACAAGCAGGTTTCCTAAAAAGTTCTGCCACTTTAGACAATACGGCTATGCCATAATATTGCACCAACAGAAGGAACTGACCCACTGAAGACATGAACACACTAAAGAGATGATTGCAGGAAAGAAAATCTGTAATTCCAGATTCAGACACTTACACGTCACAGGCAGAACAGTGGTGGCAGCGGTCAGGTTTGATCAGCTGGCATCGATCACAGTATCTGATTGCTGTATTGAAGTGCAAGGGTCAGGTTAGTAGAACTCATCTGGTTTTATGAAAGCTTTCCCCTTTAACATGAACTGAATCTTAAAAGAGCTTCCTGCCCTCCCCTGCCACACCTGTTCTCACAGACTCACACACTTAATCTCATATGATATGTAGTTTTGATTTTTTAAGAAATGTAACATATTAAAGTATTCAAATGTACCCGTTACTACTCTACTGATTCCATTTTCATTTACTCTTTGACTCCCAAGTCTTCCTATCCTTCATCCTCTGGCAATGATCCCCTTTTCACCTCTGCACAGGTACTAAGGCATCTCATCTAGTAAACTACATTCTTTCAGCAAGTCAACCTTCTGCAGTGGCTTTCACTATCCACTTCACCAAACAATGATCTAGCAGACTGTTCAGTAAGTCAGATCTTCCTCATCTTTCCTGGATATTTTTAAACAGACCTTCAGGTTTTTCTCAATGGAAATAAGATACTAGCACAGGCAGTTTGAAAGCAGGAGGAAAGCCAGAACTGATAAGAGCTAGCAACAGCCTCCCAGACCACTCCAGGAACTTAAGACTGGGATTCTCTTAGATGGAGGCTTGTATTTAAAAGAGCAAGGTGTCCTTAGACTTTCTTCGGAAAAGTCACAGTAAACTTCGGCAATGATAACTCCAAGAAGTTTATATTTTTGGAAACTCTACAGGGTTGCTAGTTTCAAGAAAAAGAAAAATATATATGCACATATAAAAGCTACAGATTTTTAAATATACATATACATAAGACAGCACTTTCACAGATCATTCATCTATAAATTGGAATAAAATGCCTACATATATTAAGAGCAAATCCAGAAACACTCCATATCTAGATTTGTACTGAATTGCAGATGAGAATGAAACAACACTTATTTGTTTTTAAATTGCAAAAGTATGTTAAGATCTTTAGTACGTTTCTCCTCTTGCTGAACCAAAACAGCTCAAAAAGAAAAAAAATTAAGCGGGGATAAAAGTGATTATAAAATTGAGCAACACATTTGATCTTCCCTTTTCCAAGCTATCTTAGATATATTTGTTTGCTGTGTTTATTTTGAATTGCCATAGCTGGAGATAACTGCTGTCATCTCTCTTCTTTTTAGAAGACATTTTTCTTTTTTAATTTCAAGTAGTGACTTTATGTTGAGAACTGCAGAAAAAGGACTGCTCTTTCTCTCTGGGGGATTAAACACCAGGACAAACAAAGAACAAATCATCATGGCATTTGCAAGACATACTTAATAAATTGTTGATTCAATGGCAACAAATGAATAAACAGCAACTTCAGGAGCATAGAATTATCTTTATATCTCACCTCTCGATGCTGTTGTCGTATAGATAGGCAAGTCTTTGGCAGCTCTTCTTAAAATCTCCTGCTGGGATTCTGGTCTCTCTTCTTTTTCATATTGTTCTTTATCAACTTTTGACAAGCAGAACTATGAGGGATATAGAAAATGGATAGGATGGGAAAGATTAATTATTACTTTGTTTTCAAAGGAAAAGACCCTTCGGATGTTCCCATCCACTGACCCAAAAGCACCATGCAAACAAAAAAAAGAATGCTACAGGAATTACAGGAGATCCCTAGAACTCCTAAGTTTCTGGATGTTTTCTGGATGTATTTAATTTCTGGATGTATTTTCAAGAAAATAATCTTTATCTCTATTCCATTATCTACAGTATTTTCTCTCCAACACAAGGGAACACAGAGACTCAGAGTGAGTTTTAAGGTACAAACTTTAATTCATGATAAGCATAATTTAAGTGAACTGTGAACAAGAGGAAGGTGCAACAGTCCTTTGCTGCTACAAAGCACTGAAGTTCTCTTATCCCACTTCCTCTCTAACATAGAGAGGAGTAAAAGCCAGATGGGGGGGGGGAAAAGGTAGGCAGGGGGTGTGGTGAGCTTCTCAGCCGCAGCACAGAAGCTGGAAGAGTTTAACTGGATTTTTAACTCAGGAGTAGTCAACACTAGTCTCAAAATTCTTAAGTTGTACTGAAAGCATCTTTAGCAAAGCCTGTACAGTTTGGGAGTGTGCTACAATTCTGAGTAAAGCCTGACAAACATTCCTGTTGAAACCTCACTGAAATGTAAGCCTTTACCAGAAAATCCTGGAGAGCATTTACTCATTTGTGAAACACTTAGTTTGGTATCCGCTGAAACAGTATTTCCCAGTAAGCCCCACAAAACCCAGTGTGCTGACAAGGCTCTGTGCAGCGGCGGCTGAAATGACGATTTTCTTTGGTATTTTTCTGTTCCAAAGCACTTCTAAACTCTGAGCTTCCTGCATGGACTACAAGAGCCTTCTTTATGAGCACACATAGACAAAGCATTCATGGTAGACATTGGAAAATGCTATGTGTGCAGCTGGAACAAAAACTGGCTTAGTGTGGTTTAGTATGATCGTATTTTCCTACCAAAAACATGTGCATGACTAGTTCACATGGATTCTCCTCTCATCCATTTTTCCTCTTTTGGATTACAGTCAGTTGGCAAGCATCAATGAAGACTCCACTTACAGCAAGCAGGAAGCAGTAAGACATTGCTGCAATTTCTCTGTGCTATTTCCTAACCCAAAATGCAAGCAAGATGCCTCACAGCTCACAGAATCTAGTTAAGCCTCCTGTCACATGTAGCACCATCCCAGTTACTGCACCTACACACCCTTCGAGGATGAAATGTGTTTAAATTATACCCTTTTAAATAACCAGACACTAGAATTAATCTATGTGAAGGGTGAAATTAAAGTTTAACATTTTAGCCATCACTAAGAGTTTGACCTAATATTTAAATTTAACCACTCAGATCGATATTTATTCAAGCATGAAAACTGGAGATGCTCACATCGAAAGTTTAGGGCAGATGTGAAGCATCATTCCAGCAAACAGTAGTGCAATACACCTTAATCCCTACTACCCTTGTGAGTCTGCTAGGTGACCCAGGTCTCTGTGACCTGCAATCAAGCAGAGGTTGCAGGAAACATGAGTACCCCTCCTAGATGACATTTCAAGGCAAATCATTAGTCCACAGAAAAGGAACCCAATAAAAAGATTTAAAGCTTTTTAAATTTGTCCATGTAACATCATTGTATTACTCCAAAAAACCTGGATAGGATTTTGGTTTTCCGAAAAGCTGCATTTCTGTTCTAATTTCAGAACTTAATAGGGCTATGAGACCACAGTCTCTCAGGACAATAGCAGGATACGTTCAAAGGCATCAAAAGTTGCCTTTTACTACAGAGCAAACAGAATTCCCAATGAGGTTCCAGCAGTTCTTATTGAAAACAGAAATAATCTCTTTGTTTCCTTCCTCTTTCTGAATCTTGTATAATGCTGATTGTTCTTTCTTAGGACAAAAGCACAGGGATTACACTAAGACAACAGCAGCTGCAGCATCTCTTTTTTTAGTTCAGTAGTAAGATCACAGGATGCTATTTGTTTTGCAAGAATGGCCAACTTGAATGATTAAAAATATATACATTTACACTCTCACACAATGAAGAGATACTGAAGTCATGTTTGTTTTTAAGTATAAACAGCATAAATTACTCACTAGTATATGAACAGAAGGGATTTGCCCAGAAACAGAAAAGGCGGTGCTGGGTTTTAAATTTATTTGGTTTTTTGCTTTTAAAAAACTTTTTGAGTGTGCTTTTTTATTCTCCTGGTGGGAGAGTTTTTTGTCCTTTTTCATTTAAAGCTAGCTGTAGAAGAAAATTTTATTAAATCTGATCTCTCTCCACAGTTAATATACAAAAAATTCATTACATGCCATATGCCCAAGCCATCCCTTTTTTCTTGCTGAATACAAAAAGCCGGCTACATTATCACTGTAACTACAGGAAAAGTACTGTCAGAATAAGTTTGCTATTAATGAAGAATTTAACAAGACAGTGAAAGTTACTAGGCATTAGCATTAAGAGCAGCTCTAGTTCATATAGCTTTATAAAACCTAGAAAAACACCATTTCAACCACATTTTAACTAGTTAACCTGTTTAACCATTTTCCTGCAAAACCACCCCAGAAAAAGCAAATCCAAATGACCCTGAAGACAAGTCCCTTTGAATTTTTAGGTTTAGCAATTAATACAATCATTTAGGTTGGAAAATACCTAAGGTCATCAAGCCCAGCCATAAATCCAGCACTGCCAAGTCCACCACTAAACCACATCCCCAAATGCCACATCTATAAATGTTTTAAAACCTCCAGGGATGGGGATACAACCTCTTCTCTGGGCAGCCTGTTCCAGTGCTTGTGACAACAAGCCTTTCAGTGAAGAAATTTTTCCCAATATCCAATCTAGACCTCCCCTGGTGCAATTTGAGTCCACTTCCTCTTGTCCTATCGCTTGTTACCTGGGAGAAAAGCCTGACCCCCACCTGGCTACACGCTTTCAGGCAGTTACAGAGAGCAGCAAGGTCCCCCCAAACCTCATTTTCTCCAGGCTAAACAACCCCAGGTCTCTCAGCTGCTCCTCACAGGACTTGTGCTCCAGACCAACAGCTTGTGCTCCATCTTCAACAGCTGCATTTAGACTTTTTGCTTAGCTAAACAGCAGAATAGTGTTTAGCTTTTTACACTTCATATTCTATAGCTTTAACATACATAAATCTCTAAGCTATAATTAAGCACTACAGAGCAGAGTTTGCTTTTTCTTCAAAACATGGGAATAACTTGTCTCAAGAATGTTTAAGGTTGACATTAGCACTGAATGTCAGTCTTGCTGAAAACAGAATAAAAATTCAACCCCCACAGAGCAACCAACACCTCAAACAGTTTAAGCAGTTTAAAAGCTTTGTAAAAACAAGGAAGAGAAGGGCAATATTTTAAATTCAGTGCCAGTATTTATCCTTACATACACACACATTAGAGAAAATGGAAAACAAGGTAATCCATTTCAGGCTTATTGGAATTAATATGGTTCTTTTTCAAAACAAAACTTCATCATACATTCTTTCACTATTATATAAGGCTTCTTTATGTAGTCACATCTCAGTGTTCCTAAACCTTAACCCTTGACTAATAAGTAGGTTCAGTCCTCCAGGTCATAAGTATACATTGCATTACTACCCTTTCTTATTCAAACAACAGCTAAAACTGCCTTAAAAGGAAACATAAAAATGTTGTCACTGTATTTCATTTATCAGTTTTAAAAATTCCAGGTTTCAAGCAAGCCACTTCGTAGCATAGCACTGTGGAAGACTGCCAAACTTGTGATGATTTAAACACACATTTCGTATAAGGAAATGTCATTACACAAAGCATATGGTATTTTAAGATTAACTTGATCATTTTCATTCACGATACACTGTCATGCCGTTCTATTTTAGATAATGAGAAGGGAAAGGTGAATCATGCAGTACTGCAAACAAATTTCATCAGTAAAAACAGTTCAGCTATTTATAAAAAAGGCATTGACATTTTCATAACATTATACTTACCTCATTAGAGGGGGTTGCAGGAGCTGTGAAAATTGTCTTCCCATAGGACCATACAAACATGACAAATGACAGATGAAAAACTACAAGGTAGACAACTGCAATAAAATACAAATCAGAATTTGGTGAATATAGCTGAAAAGAACAACACAAAAGCCTCCCTGATCTTTGAGGAGGGCTAAACAACTACATTTAGCACTCTAGGACTGTTCACTTAAAAAAAATTAAATAAACAACCCACCCTCAATCCCCAAATGTTATAGCTGCTCTTCCTCAAGGAAATATCGTTTTTGCTGTAGATTACAAAGTGACCTTGAACGCTTCCAGGGATGGAGCATCCACAACTTCTCCAGGCAACCTTTGCTGCTGCCTTACCACTCCCACAATAAAGAATTTCTTTCTAATACCTGATTTATATCTGCCCTCTTTCAGTTTGAAGTTATTCTCCCCTTGTCCTATCATTCCATGCCCTTGTAACACATCTTTCCCCAGGACTCCTGTAGTCCCCCCTACAGGTACTGGAAGGTGCTATTAAGTCTCCCTGGAGACTTCTCCAGGATAAAATGCCCCAGCTCCCTTAGGCTGTCTTCAGCTGGAGAGGTGCTCCATTCCTCTGATCATCTTTGTAACCTCCTCTGGACTCGCTCCAACAGGTCCATGCTCTTCCTGTGCTGGGACCCCCGAGCTGATGCACTCCTGCAGGTGGGGTCTGAGCAGAGCAGAGGACTAGAACCCCCTCCCTGGCCCTGCTGTCCACCACTGGATGCAGCCCAGGACACCACTGGCTTTCTGGGCTGTGAGCACATTCTACTGAGCCACGTGGGGCTTCTCATCAACCAACAGCTCCATGTCTTTCTCCCCAGATTGGATTGCTTCTCAATCCATTCTCTGCCCAGCCTATACTTGTGCTCAGGATTGTCCTGACTCAGGTGCAGGACCTTGCACTTCACCTTGCTGAACTTTCCAAAGCAGATTTCGAAGGAGAAAACAAATAGACAAAACCCACCCCCCAAAAACCAACCAAACAAGATACACCGCCAAAAAAAGCCCCCACAAAACCACACTCCCCCACTGCAAACAGAAAAATAAACAAAAAAATCCCCAAACCCCAGAACTGAACACAGCTTCACAGCCTCACTTCTGGCACGTAAGTGACTAACCTTCCTGGATAAAGATGATGCTGTAATTTTGTTCTAGATTATCAGAAAGTAATTGATTACGTACTGACCTATGTAATTCAATTTCTACTTCTAACAGAAACAGCACAGTACTGTGCCATTGCAGAAGGCACTGGTCATGAATGACAGTTAAAATCCCCAAACAGGGGTTTGGACGCTACTGCACTCCAGTCATGCCAGATGTGAGTTAAAGATTTTCTTACTATCCTCTTTCAAATCATCTGTGAAATACAAGCTGGAAAAGTCCTACCACACACAGTGGCAACAAAATGTAGCTGGGTTTAGGAGGGAGCTCAATAAATTTTCTAAGGAGTATGCATGATATTGCTATTCTTAAAGACCAGAAATGCAGACCTTATGACCCAGGAAGCTCCTTCCAATCTTGTATCCTCTATTGGTTTCTTTTATCACTTTCAAGAGGAAACAGATCAGTTGTGCCAGAACAGCAAGTCTTAGAGAAGTCACATTAAATATTTATATTATCTTCAGTTGCAGTAAAGTAGCAAATTTGACCGACTTTTCTGTACAGATGGAGTTCTTTAAGAAGGTGTATGATATACTTAATGGATGGCAAAAAAGGCTCAAAACTTTTGGAACCTCCAACAGCTCAGAAAATGCTTGTGTACAGTGACAGAAGACATGGCTTAAATTTATCATCTTTCAGGATTTTCACTGTTTATTGCAATGAAAACAAACAAGTTGCATTTGAGCTTTTGACAGAGAATTATTCTTTTTACCTTTGCCTCTGATTCCTCCAACCTCGGAGAGGCTGACTCAGCAAATTTTCAGTTGCGGAGCTGACTGAAAATGCCAGAAACAAAACCCTTTTCTAAAGCCATCCTAAATCTGTCACCTGATAGGAAAGAACTTGTGTATTACTGTAGTAGGCACTGTATTATTAGAAGTTGTCTGTTATGAAAAACATACTCTACATTCAAACACAATGTGGTTAAGCAATAAAAGAATGAGAAAATGGTTTGGAAGAGAGGAGAAAAGGACATAAAACTGGAGTGGAATCAGTGGCACAGATCAGAACTTTGGTGGAGAAGAGAGCAAGAGAAATTGAATAGAAGGAAAGAGGAAATGAGATACAGGGAAGGGCAAGGTACAGCAAAACTAACTTGCACAGTTCTACTCTGTCCATAAAAATCACACCAGAATTCAGATTCTTTTGAAGGATTGTTTTTAGTGCACACACAATGCGTCAAACAGTAGAACCTCAGCGCTTTGTCACAGGCTGTAAATGTCCCTAAAACCCATAGAATAACAGGGACCATGGTGTCAAGGGTACAGATCTGTGCCAGTGCTACCAGTATTTATTAGATAGAGGCAGCTATTAAAGTGCTCTTCATGTAACTGAGCTCTTGCAATCTGTCACCATCACTAAAAGCCAAGGGCCACTAGTCAGTAGCCAGTGATGGTCAGCACCTAGGGAAAGACCCTGCAGTTGGCAGTCCATAGTGGCTTCACTCTGAACAAATTCTTGCTTCTTTTCCTACTCCCATGCTGCCTTTCCTACTGTGATTACACATAACTGTCCTGTCAGTGCTCCCCAGGAAATGAGAGGGAGGGAAGATACCATTTTTAACAGCTTTACTTTAGCAGTCCATCTACCCACCACTTTGGGTATCAGTAGCTCCTCTACAGACTACTCCCTGAAGCATCTTGCATCTGTTTCCAGAACAAACGTAAACCAGGTTTATTCCTAGTCAGCTCATTTTCTTGTAATTAAAAGCCAGATGGAAAATACAACAAAAACCCCAAACCCCAGTATCTGCCAGTTTATCCAGACTCAGAGTCACAAGGAAGTCCTGGCTAAACTAAGGCAATCCAGGATTCTCAGTGCCATGCTGTGACCTAGTGAAGTCAGTTCTCTTTAAAGGCACTGATGCATACTATACCAAATTTATGGCCTCAAGAAGACAATGTCTTAAGACATGCTCTCTGAATCCTCCTAAAATATGCTAAGCTCTCCTAAGATTTGCCCTTAACATTCTTTTCTGAATCATTCTTAATAGTACTTTCAAGACAGAGTCAGATTACAGAGAGGCAATAATATGTAACAGTAGTATATTATACTGTTAACAGAGATTCAGAGTTGACTTTATTCCTCTATCCTAATGGATATAAAACTAGACAAGAATTTAAAACTACAAAGCAAAAATGAGCCTTAAAGGGGTGAAAGAATCACCACTAATGTAATCAAAAGTTGCCATTATATTCAAATCATTTCACTGCAGTACTTATTACACTGAAACATGGAGCAAAATACACTTGCTAAGATGCACATTCTTGATTTACATAGCAATGTTTCTGGTATTTTGGTCTTTCAGCTCTTCAGATGGTGACTCCTGGTTATCATGAGCTGGCTTACAAGAACTTTAGAAAATTTAAGCCAGCTTTCTTTTCAAATGAAAGAAGACTTCACATGTGATTTTCAAATCAACTTTGATGGTTGATAAATTCATGCATACAGGATGCCTATGACATGATTCAGAATGGGAGTTGCAAGCGGCATGCAGGTGACAGCTATTAAAAGCCTAACAGGTTCCAGTGATAGTGTCACTCATTAATTAATCTTGCATTTTCCTTCTCTGGTAGGTTTAGAAGAACCTGTTCCAGTCAGATAGGCACTGCATTTGAAACAGAGATCTGACTATGCAACACAAACATTGCTCTGCCAGACTTCCTTAACTGATACATGAATCTTGCCTTTCCAGAAGAAATTAGAAAGTAAAACTTATTCATCTACAGATCAACAGCAAGTACAGCAGCAGCTTGCAGAATTTTGTGAAGTCAAGGTAAAGCCCACCTGTAAAATGGGATGAAAAAATCCAGTGTAACACAGGCTCACATCTTGAATGGCTTACAGTTTATTTTGAAGATTTTCCTATTCTTTCAGCTCTCCATTAGAGAGAAATTAAAAACCAACAAATTCCAACACTTCTTTTTACAGTGTTCTGGCAGACATTCACCAGGAAGAAAACTGCTAGATTAGCTTCCTGTTCTGTGCTCTTTTGCAAAACATTTAAGAGATGAGAGCTTTTACCACTCTGAAAAATCCCTATGTGGATGGATAGTTAAAGTGCAAATCTGTGCTTAATCTACCACTCACATTCCCCCATAAACTGGAATGAACTCCCAAACAAATATTCCAGCAACAATATGCTAGAATTTTTTTTTTTAGTTTTTATTTCTGTCACTGTGTACTACTACCCATTGTGGTATATAGTTGCTAAATCCAATAAGAAGATTAAAATTTCTCAAAACAAGGCCTCAAACACTTGACCTGGAAATTTAAAATTATAATGTGTAGCCACTTTTGAAATAGTTGTGTTTTGCACAATTCTAACTACTCCTTAAGAATGGAGTTCTGAGGAATTTGGTGGGCTGTTTGGAAAATAATAAGCAGTACCAACAATTCATCCTCTTCCAGAAGTCTTTCAGGTCACAGGCCTAAACAGAAAATGGAATTGTTGATGTGCTGAAGTTTCTTCTCTCTCCTCCTTTTTCTGTTCTTAGTAGGCACCCATTTAAAAATAAAAGCAAACTCAAATCATAGTTGCATTACTTGCATTAGTCACAGATCTTGTCATCATCCCAAGTTTGTGGTATGAGAAACAAAACAGACTCAACTGTACAATATTTACCTTGTTTCTTAGCACTAATCTACTCTCTACACAGAGCTCACACATAAAGGAGTACATTTAAACTCTATGTCCCTTAGGATTTGCATGCAAAGCAGCTATTCACATCTTCATAAAAACTTTAAAAAAATTACCTTTTTCAGCAGTTGAAGAAATAGTAACTGGAAGAGAAAAAGAAAAAAAAAGTTAGGTAAATTTGTACAGAATTAAATAATTAGCTAAAAGTGAGATGTACAAGGTTGTTGACATGTTCCAAAGAACATTTCAGGTGTTAGCAGAGCCTCCCCACCCAACAGTGGGGTAAGACAGGAGTCAGTATTCCTCCAGCCAGCCCTTGATGCTTGGGGAGTTACTGGAAGAGCTGAAGGGATGCAGTTCCCCGAGCCAATGAAGCAAGCACACTCCACAGACAATAATTAGACAGAATTTATGCATATTCCCCTTCCTATATGCACCTAACTCATTTTTCTGAGTAAACAGCTAGGCCAACAGGCGTACCACCGGAAAGCAGAAAACAAAAGTTCTTACTTTCCCTGTGAAACTGTTACATGTAACTTTCTTCCTTAAGTTTTCCTCCCTACCCCCCACTTCTCTCTTCCTGCCATATACTATTTTTTGCTTTTTCCCCCCCCTGACCTAATTCTTCATACATAGTTAAAATCTCTTCACCTCCTTATCTCCTATAGCCTCATCTCCTTTTATGCCAACAGCAAATTCCATTGTTCAAATCTACCTTGTACACTGCCTGACTAGTACATCTTCCTGCCCTCAGGCTTCTCCAAAACCTTCACACTCAGTTTATCAGTTCACGGATGATGCTGAACAGAGAGCTGCTGTACTTGCTGGTTGCTGTGCTCATATCACTTCCCTTGCTGGATTTCTTCCTTGGACACTGAATTAGTGAAACTCAGTGAGGAAAGGATCCTTCCTGACCTCCATCTTACACAGTAAATTTAAGCTTCTGGTCACCAGCATGAGCAAAATCTTAAAAGGGCACACCCTGCCTCCTGCAGTTCAGCTCACTACACATTTCTTCCCCTCTCCCAGCTCTGACATTTCTACTGTCATTAACCTGTGCAACAATTCAAAAGATTTTCCAGATGCACACTAGACTGTTAAATCTGCAGGGCTTGAGTGTGCATTGCAGAATTCCTTCTGAAAGGGCAGCTTTGTTACAGAGGTGGCATTTGTCACTTACCTGTAGATACCTACAGGGAAAGGGTCTACAACTGCATTATGCACCTGTGCCTCTTTTCATGGGCAACAAGAGGCATAATGAGATGATACCTCAATGTATAGATGACATCTTTTTGTTCAGACATGTTTGAGGGTTTTTTCCTTCTCTCTTGCCCCCACCCCTTTCCATTAAATATCCACCCTCTGTCTGTACACAGAAGCCTCTGCAAAGTTAATGGAAAAGGTTCCGATTCCTTCCATCTAAAGGAGGAAGAAATTACCATTTGGGATAGAACAATCTTGCCTTCAAACTCAAGGAGGTCAATCCTAAAGAACAGCTTCATTTCACATCAGTTATGCATACTTGCACAGCCCGCTCCCATGTTTCTGCCTGAAACTCCATTGCATGCTTCAGAAGCCAAATTATTTTTAAAGCAAATCCTGCGAGTGTTTTTGCTTAAAATTTTACCAATGTGTTATTTCTCCAGTTAAAATATTTTCAACAATGCAAGGAGAAGTTAAAATATTTTCAACAATGCAAGGAGAAGATAAAAATTATTTTAAAAGTCAGAGGTAAAATAAGCTTGCAAAGTACGTTTGTTTAACTTAAAAAAATACAAAAGTACTTTAGATTTAGCTTTATCTTTGGCTCCTCATATCTTAAGTAAACACCTTTGCACACATTCATTCCTAAACATGTATCTCCTTGAACTAGAAATATAAAAAGTTTTTAATTATCCTCTATGGGGGGGCAGGAGAACATAGTTATCTATAAAACTTCAGGATATCTGGATATAATTGTCATTAAAGTACTCCTTAATTTGTAGCCTAATTTCTGCTCTCAGTACAAAACAAAGTTGTGAGCCAAATCTGATGTTTGAAGACTCAAAATAATGAACAGGTTTTGCATGCAAAAACAAGGGGGAAAAAAGAAGATAGTATTTTATCACATGTGGGACTTCATCAAAAAGATCCCTAAATAACCTTCAAAAAATTAATTAAGCTTCACAGCACCAGAGAGATAATTTCTCTTTCATACATAGGTCCCTTAGGTTAGAATGCAGTTATTAGACTGTGTAGAACAATTTTCATTTGAGAAACTCCTGCAGTTTGAGGTAAAAGCCAACATGGAAACGCTTGTGATTTTCATCCTGCCTTAATATCCTCAGATGAAAAAAAAGATGAAAAGATGTCCTGTTCTCTTCTGTCTCAGAGGCTCATGCAAGTTAATGTTACTGTTTCTATCCTTTTCACAGTTCTAATACCCATTGTCACATAGATTAAATGAACAGCAACCCTACTAGTCCAAATCCACTCAGCAGATGGACATGAACAGTCTTCTGGGATCATTATACTACAAAGCAAAGCCTTTCTTCACATAAGCTAAGAGTCAATTTTCATGTAAAAAAGACTTTTAAGTATTTGCTAGGCCAGCCATCTAACAAGAGGATTGGTACCATCAAGAAATCAATTCTTGCTTTTGAACTCTACATCAGGGGAAAAAACCTCACAGAACATGACATTGCCATTGAGGGCACCATCCCTGGCCTGCAGTTTCAAGTTTGCTCCCTATCACTTTTCTCCTCTACTGCTTGTGATGTTTAGATGGCTGTCAGCTTCTGCTAAATTAGTGCCATTTTCACTTCAAAGATTTTTGAAATATGGTTTCTTGTTTGGGACATGGGATGGGGGAAAAATCCCAAGGCAGCACTGCCTTTTTGCTTATTGATTTGTTTTAGAAACAAAATAAACACTGCTTATGATTTATATGTTAACCTCATGATGCAACAGCACTATACACTAGATAGATGCATCAGCAAAAGTTAGTGCCTTAAGCACTGCAACCAACACAAACTGCCCATGATTCAGAAACATAAGTGGTGTAAAACAGCTGCTCTTTTGAGGATTTTAAAATGTATTGCCATATCAGTCTATTGCTCAGCTACAAAAGGAAAAATATTCTTTGGATTTTTTTTCTCAGTATTAAGTTCCTGGTTTTGTGAGAAGATTTATGAAGTTCTAGAAAGATATTGCCAGGGAAGGATAAAACATGACCAGACAGTGAAAGCTGCAGTTTACTCTAATGCAAAGAGCTCAGAAGCAGGCACTTGCATGCTCAGGCACATGGAGTTTTCACTATGGCCTCAGAATTTCAAAGGATTCAACTTCTCAGTGCTACAGCACCAGGGGAGTGAACAAGTCTTGTCTGTCTGTCTGCAGTGCAGAGCTTTATCTTGGCTACCTCAGGGTTTCCAAAATCAGTCTAAGGAAGGAGTGCAGCAAACCTGCTTGTAAAGAGAGGTAGACAGGCCTACACTGAACTTCATGCTGCTGCAGCTTGCCCAGAAATGCATAGCTGCAACACGCTGCCAGCTGGTCCATGGAGCAGCTTACACACTGGACCCCCCAGCATTCTGGGGTCCCTCCAAGATGAAGCACACAATTTGAACTATGTGGAATCCCTTTCTACAGAACACTACCTTTAAAATACACCACACAGCCTACATTAGGCTGGATTCAAATGTACTTTATAACTCTGTCCGCTTAGGACAAATTGCAATTTTGACTTTCACAGAGGAAAAAGTTGTCTTAATTTTGATTTAGACACCTAGCATCACTCCTGGCAACAAAGACACTCTTTCCTTTATGATCCCAGTTGTTGGGTTACACTTTCCTAGATACTCTTCCTCACATTGTTGTCTGTTATCTTTCATCTCACCTATGTCACAAGAATGAGAGAGGCAGGAGCCTACAGCTTTATCACAGGAAACAATCCTTCAGACACAGGGACATCATTAGCTGTGTAACAAATGAAACTGGGGGAAAATGTCACTTGTTGGAAGCATTCCTCTTGGAGTGTGAAGTGATAGAAATGTCAACTTCAGAAAGCTTTGGAGCACATTTTAAGCTGGAAACATCTCAGAAGGAAACATCTCAGAATATCTCATCTCTAAAAGAAAAATATGTTAGGAAGCTGGTTTGCTTTTAATTTCAGGCTTATTTTCAGGGTTGCCATGACGTATTCAAGCATCTTCCAACTTACTGCGTAATAGGAAAAAACCAAATCGCTATTCTGAGGCAAAGAGGTGCTATGATCTCCCAAGACCTTCCAAGAGGCGTGCTAAAAGACATTTGTCTTCAAGCTTGGAATAAAATCCCCCCTCCCCAATCACATCTTCCTACTCCTCTAAAAGGCATGTTCCATAGCTAGATAGGCTTCTTGGCAGAGGAAAAAATTAAACTCCAACTAATATAGAAGTATAGCAAAGGACAAGAACTGATCTTGTTACTGAAGTGCTATGCTTATTTCCCCATCCACACTCACAACGGCTCTTAGCAGGAGTCACACTTTGGTTATCCCAGCCATTCCACAAATTTCAAAGTAACATTCACATTTTGGCTGACATTCCTTAAGGGTGGGAAGAAGGAGAGATAAAAGTGCAATTGCATCCCTTCACCAAAAGTTAAGGCAGGTGTACAACCTGAACTTTTCTCGCCTTTCATGAAAAGGGGTACAAATAAATAAATAAATAAATAAATAAATAAATAAATAAATAAATACACACTCATATATTTCCAAAAGTTACCAGTATGAAATTCGACAGAAAGCCCTACAGGCACTGCTCTGTCTGCAAAGGCAAGCACAACTGACATCATCTCACTGATTAATTTGTTCAAAAACTGGCATTTTATTGAAAGTGTAACTTAGATTTATGGTTACATAATTTCCATTTGCAAAAGCAGACCTTAATCAGTCACAAGAAGCTGATAGAAACACTATTTACTGATACAAGCAGGACAACGAGTAAATTTCCATGAGCAAATACTCATTTGGCTTCTGTTACAGGGCAGCAACAGAACAAGAAGACCTTAGCACTTCTACACTGTTCTCTAAAAGCCTTAATTTTGTGACCTTCCCACACTGAGATATTTCTTATTTCCCAACTGGCAGGCACACACTAGGTGCTCTCCTCCCTTAACAGCCGGGAGTTGTTTTAGAGAAATGACTCAAGATGACTAAGTTGACAGCATCATGTAGCCAAAAGCCAAAGCAGGAAGATGTTGCCAGGTCCCTGCTAAAAGGCTATGGGGGTCCAGGAATCACACAGTCAATTGCCACCATGAATGCTCTTTGCAGAATTTTGAGCCATATGAGCTTAGAATTGTATTGTCTTTATATGACTACTAGACAGCTGTATTTCAACTTCAGATATCCAGGAATAGGACACAGGTTTCTCTACTCCCAGCACAATGCCAGGGGATTCATAAAGCAACATTTTATAGAATGGTGCTGCAGGAGATGTGGCTCCTGTGTGCTGAGCCAGCACCAAGAGTCACATTGCCACACCACGTGCCTCAGCAGCAGCACTGCCTGGGGCCGATCTGCAGCACAGCTGCACCATCAGCCAGGTCTGACACGATGCTTGTTTCGGAGGTGTGACCTGTGGTGGACAACTCTTGCTGCAAGGGTGTATAAAGTTACCCCTCTTAACCATCTATCCACTCCTCTATGGCAGACAAACAGAGAAAAAGTGAGAGCTCGCACTTGGGGTCATGTTTGAGCCACCAATGAAGTCAGTAGCTACCACACTACAATTTGTGTGACCACAAACAGCGGGATATTGCAGGGGTGAAGGGGGAATGGCAGCGAGTGGCCTCTCACTGTCCTGGGTCATACACAGTCACAAGAGGGGAAAGAAACGCTGTCAGGGCCACTAATGCCTTAAAGCACAAGCCAGAGCCCAAACTCCTCACACATCCTGTGCTCAGCAGGAGCACTTGAGAGTTGCCTTGTGATTTCAAATGATCACAAGATGATGCCTCCAAAGGCACTGCAGGTAGTGCGTATGTGTGAGAAATCTGGGGTGGGAGGAAATAGGAGGAAGAAAATGCAGCCAGGGAAGAAACACTGGTACAAAGGGGGATGCTCTGTTTTATGACCACATTTCCTACACTCATGATCGCCATGCCCATCGGTACAGGATTCAGAGAGGCATTATCACAGGGACAGGAAAAATGAATTCATATTTCAAACAAGGCAGTTCAATTTGCACTGCAGAATGTTTCTGTTACTTGTTACCAGCTATCATTATGATTTGTTTTATGGTTTAAACAATATGAACATGATTCTTTCACTAGAACAAGTAATTGAGAGCAGCTGGAGGCTGGCTGCCCAGAAAATACTCTCTTATCACAATAACAAAGCAACTTTTTATTTAACCAAGGTCTTTTCAGTCTCAATACAGAGAGTACATGCATAAATACAACAAGTCTACAGCAGAAATTAGCATAAGCAATGCAAGATACTGAGTTACATTTAGCAATGAATTTAGCTATGACAACTGGGAAGATTTCTGCCATGTATTGTGGGAACAGTAAATTCTGTGCTACCACTTACACAGTTCAAAAACATAGCTACAAAGGCAGCTGGAACCCACAAAATCCTACAGATGGCTCCTTACCGCTGCATCTATAAAATATTCTTGGAAGTCATACCAAAGGTCTCCTAATGGTCTTCTCAACAAGGGAGCACTTTTAAAATTATTTCAAAACCAAGAGTTACACTTGGTCAGCATGCAGAAGAAAGTGTGGCCAGGTCTTAACCTCAATCCCACACTTGCATCCGCACCAACTACTGTGTATTAAGAGATGTATCAGCCCAAATTACTAAAGGATTTTTCTAAATATGAAGTTAGCATTCAGCTCCAGCAATACACCCGGTCTGCTGTCCCTGAAAAGCCCCATTCCCCAAGAAGCACTACTCACCTTCAGTTTACCATAATTGCTCAAACCCCCCCAATGTAACTTGATTTTCTTTGGCTATTTAATTACTATTGACATTTCTCATTCTATTTGCATTTTGATGGGTTATAAACCCTAGAATTTCTTCAACACACTTTCTTCAGCTGGTTACACATATTACTGGACTTCATTCAATTTTTTACCAAAAATTCTGCTTTATCATAACAGTAACAGCTTTATTGCTCAGCAGCATGGAAGTGCTGTGCATAAATTGCTTCCAATATTGTCTTTAAGCTATCAGACAGAGCCAAAAGAAAGCCTGGTTTCTTCTCTAAAGACAAAGAGAGCTCTTACTTGCATCACTGAGCTCTCTCTGATGCATCAGCAAACAGGAAAAAGCAAATTGACAGAAAGGCATGGAAACTCAGAAGCATCTGAATGGAGCTAGCTAATGTCCACACCACTAATTAATTACATTTGCATTTGAAGGAAAGGTATTTATCCTCGGGCTGGCCAGATCAAGCTCATAGTAACACTACACTCAAGTATCTATACATGTGAAAATGCTTGTTGTGTTAGGAATAACTCCAGTAGTTCTGCAGCTGACACTACTAGGACACTTGGAAGAGACAGGAGTGACAAACAGGATAATCAGCTGGTGTTGACAAACACTGTGCTGTACAGAGCTGTCTTACACACCCTGCACAAGATCGGGTGCTCCGCAGGTAATACCAAAACCTGTCAGTACACATAAAGTAAAAACCAAAGCAAGCAAAAATCCCACGCAACCAACATACATTTTCATAACAGTATTTTTCAAGTCATCAACAATTTGCCAACTCTTTTTGATGAAAAGAACACCAATTTGCAGTTTGTGACTGCCAGTCAATACCTGCCTTGAATACAAAGGTCACTTAAAGCTGACTGTCTTTTGGCTGAGGACATTACTAGTAAATCCATTTACTTCTACACCAGACAGATGAAAATAAGCAAGTCTTCATTTATCCATTCCACAAAGCTGGCGGGAGAGCAGAGGTGTCAGTTCATGGAGAATGAAAATTCCTGACACAGCTGCTGTGACCTGCAGACCTGAACCCTCAGCCAGCAGTGAGAATGGTCAGCAGCTGGGAGGGTTGCTGCTTTGCTAATCAGGCTCCTTCTTCATGTTTGGCTTCAGACTCTTCCAAAATCAGTTTCCTTGCTTATTTACTGGCCCAGCTTACAACAAGTGTTTCCTGAAATGTGAGGATAAAATCTCCTTGCAAAACTCTGCGGACAAAGACCTCCTAGTAAATCTCCTTACAAAGTATTAGGCACTCTGTTTTCTGAGAGGAGGATTTTGCTGTCACCAAGTTCCCTGAGTAATGGAAGAAATGAAATCTCATCAAGCTGACCTCCCCTTGTGCATTATGTCACTGGATTCCCTAAGTGAAGTTTCAAGTTCGCAATGTTGGTCAGGTTTGACTGGTATTTGCCACCTGAGGTTAAACATGGAACTGCCTATGTTAAGAGTTGATTTTCAGCCAGCAGTACATTGACAACAGAGAAACCAGTAATGTAAGCTACATGGATTCCCATCAAGATATTAATAAGCCAAGCTCCTGGATTCAGCCCTTTAAAGAACTTTTGTATTGAAAAACATGTCATTTAAAAACAAGTATATCGGTTGTGGGAGAGTAGTGATGGGGAACTCCTGTCTTCAACAAACTGGACTAGTAAATATTAATAAATATTTAGTATTTTTAAAATTATAAAAATATTTCTGGAATAAACAAAGGTTTAAAGACTTCTCATGGTGATTTAGGGAATCTGTTCATATATGGCTTATCCAGTTGATTGGTAATAAACGCTGCCATGTTTTGATGCTGGAGGCTTTGCTGCTTGTTCTTTTCATAAAATCAAATGTTATACATTAAACCTTACTTAGACTGAGACAAAGCTTGACTAGCTAAATCTACACCCTCTAGCTTCTTTGCAAAAAGGAAGAAATAATAGCAGAGAAAAAA
Organism: Haemorhous mexicanus; assembly: GCF_027477595.1. NCBI lineage: Eukaryota > Metazoa > Chordata > Aves > Passeriformes > Fringillidae > Haemorhous > Haemorhous mexicanus. The sequence continues at coordinate 48,946,863 of NC_082342.1, forward strand.
ACCACTGGTAATAGAAGGACAGAAAGTTTTGGATAGAGGACAAGGTCAGAAGGACACCATTTTGTTGCACCAGGTGTCATTTAAGTACCAGATTACCTAGGAATATGAAAAAGTGAAAGCACAAAGACAGTACGAGCCACGGCAAAGGGATTTTTGGATACTCCAGAACATCTAGACTAAATCTTTCATAGTAGTCCAGAGCTAACAGAGAGGCAAGCATACAAAGGAGCACAGCCTATCATCCAAGAGCTCTAATTCAGTAACTATTGCTTCCAGCAAACAAATAAACCAAAAAAATCCTCAGAGCTCACCTGCCTGCTGACAGTTCACCACATCTTCTTGGAAAGCATAAAGTCAGGACTCTAAGAAAGAACATTAACTGAAATACTGTAAATCCTACTGAAATGTGTGCCAAGGGGAGAACAGTTCTGTCTACTGCTCCTCAGAGATGCATTAGGGCTCCCAGGGAAAAGCACTGGAGGTAACATAGCAGGGCTGGCACACTGCCTAACAAGAAACAAGCTGGGCTTAAAGTGTGCATGGCTCCTACAGAGAGAAATAACTTCTGTCATCTTCCTAGGCTATCCCCCACTGTAGTAACACAGTTGCAAGAACATACATGGTTGTAGATGAAGTACTGGAGTGGGGCACTCTGGTGGGAACCAATGTTTGTGATGTCCAAGAAACGACTGCTGCTGGTTTAACAAAAAAGTCAGCAACCACAGTGAGTTGGAGGAAGTTAGATCAGGAGAGTGATTGCTTCTAAAGACCTACAACCAGGTGTGAGTTGGCCCAGATCCTTAAATCTGGGAGGATTTGTCTCCTGAGAGGATACACAGAAACATCATTTGGGATGGGGGCAGGTTGTACATCTCTTGACTAAAGACTCCAGAGAGCACTATCACGTGGTGGGAGACTACCACAAATCCTGAGGCATGGAAGTGCAGCTCCTGAGGCCCTGCATATGCCTAAAAGCTCTCCAAGATCATTGTTTCTGCTCACAAACAGATTCCCACTTCCACTCTTAACTTGGCAATAGGGTTCTGCAAGTGTGGGAAGTAGTGAGAAACGTAGGATATTTACAGCTTTGAGGATGTTAACAGAAAATAGCCATACAAAAGAGAAAAAAATAATTGAATCTAGTACTCAATGGTCTTTAAGCTTTCCATTGCCAAAGCTTATGATTTGTCTAAATTATTAATTATTACAGAAGTTCAAGCCTATTCTCTGCACCACTTGCTGCTTTAGCTTTATCTCAGCAGGTATCTACCATGGAACACAGCCATAATATCTCTGCAGGCAATTACAAAGCCAAACTTTTTAAAAATACAATTATTTAAACCCCCCAACATGAAACTTTAGGAGCAGCAGATTAAATAGATAAAATATATGCACACAAAACATCCCCACAAAAATCCTATGCGTACATTGCATCCTCTTTCAGATACTGTAAAAAAACCTACTTGAGTGTTAGTCACATAGGATTTTTCAAAACAGAACAGAAACCAGACTGTTCCAACAGCTCTGCTCCAAGTTTTGGTCTCCTTTGCAATGTTCAGGGTAAATCTGCAGGTCACAAACCAACAGATGTGAAATCCTTCAATCACAAAGCAATCTGTGGAAATACACTTCCTGTCTCATTTTTTTAATCCAAACTTGACAAAGCTAAAAGCAATGACTACTTGTAAGGAAGAATGATACAGTAACAGGTTCTCTGCATTCACACCCATGACAAGGCAGTAGATGAGGCACTTGACATAAGTTTTAAGTCCCCCACACACAACTGCAAACCAGCTTATACAATAACTATGTATTTAGGTCTCCTCAAACAAATAATGTCTGTTTCTTTCAAGGTTATTTAAATTTAATCTAAACTTTGTTTCATTCTCTCTGCACTGGCAGCTTGCCTAATTCTAGAGGAATTTCTTCAAGCTCTAAATTTTTTTTGTCACAAAAAGGTTTAAAAAAGGGGAAAAAAAAAAAAAAAAACCAAAGCCCAAACAGCTATCTCTGTGCTTAGCACTTCACAAGAGATGCATAAAAATTGCCCACACTGGAAACAAACACACATCGAGATGCACAAGCAAAATCCCACAAACAAAAGACTGCTGCTTTGAAACCCTCTCTCTGTAGATCATATGATTGAAATGGTTCCATGCTTCACATTTAAGATAATGCTGCACCATGTACACACCAGAGAGACTGCTGCAGAAACTGCACAGGCAAAGCATGCTGCTCGTGATCCTCTTGCCTTTGACAATCTCACAAGAAAATTTTAAGAGTCAGAAGAAAAGATGAAAAAGGAATGGATGAGCCACTTGGTTGTTTGAGAAAAAAGGAAAAGCAGAGGCTTGAAATGCTGCAGAGGGGGAACTTGACTTCTAGCACAGATAAGGGAAGAGGGTCAAAGATTAGGTATTCCACTGAAGATTGTGGGGGTGAAGGAAAGCAGAAAGTGGGAAAAAACCGGCTTTTTTGTTTCTTGATGCAGGATAGAAGGAGTTAAGCACATCCCAGAGAAAACAGTTTAGCGACAGCAGAAGAAGGTATTATTGGTGAAGCGGCTAAAAGAACAAATGAATTTGTTGCAATCTCATTATCTCTTTTATAACTGAATCACACCTTGGTGGAGATTCAGCTTACACAAAACAAGTGGTCTGTGCTTACTTTCCAAATGTTTCTGTTACATTTTATACATTCTAATGAGAAAAAAATGGATACTTGTCCTATTACTGGAAGATTATGCACCAGCTGGAAGAAGTTAATGACTGAGATCAAAACTCCATAAAAGCCTTTTCAGGAACCTACAGTTTGTAACACTTGTAAGAAAAGTACATGTTAAACCAGCATAAAATCTCACAGTTGCAGGAAACTGTTTAACAAAGTGATGCTCTGAATGAGTGAAAAATGAACAGCATGAACCCTCAGCATTTACAGGCACAACTTTAGGCAGACAATTAGAATCTATCTTACTCTCATTTTCCATCACAGTCTCAAGTTCCAAGAGTAAAAGCAGGTCCAGTGCCATCCAAGCATTTCAACTATCATAGGTATATGAGAACTCAGCTCTGAAATCCATCTTTAAACCCTGCAAATTCTTTGATTCTGAAAAGCATATTACATTAACTCATAAAAATATGAGTCAGTAGAGAACAAAGTTTTAATTATTGAAATTTCAACAGACAGAAGAACCTGAAGTTCACTGTATGTAGAGGGTCAATGATCTCAAAGTAATGTCTACTGAAAATACATGCTTGAAATTCTGGTCCTTTTATCCACAGCGTCTTGTAGGAAAACAGAGACTCATAAGTGACGAGGAACATAAAACTCCTGATTAAAAATGAAAGTGACATTTAGATCACTCTTCTAACTCTAGAGGCATACAGAAATCTCCTACTGCTATTACCAGAGAAAAACTGAGAGAAGTTATTTTCCATAATATTAAGTACTCATGGTATCCAAGCCCTTTCAAAGCAAGAAGAAAAGTTTTATAGTCCACATCTAGAAGGCAATCAGGAAGCATTGCAGCAATGAGTGATCATGGCTACAAGAAAGTAAAACCACAGGAAGAGCTCCTACTTTAGCTCAGACACTTACTCAGCTCCTTGCCTTCCCTAAGTAAGCCCCTTTTCTACCCTACTCCAAACTCATCCTGCCCACGGACCAGTTTCAGACAAGTGCTGAGGCTCAGGGTAGTCCCATACAAAGTATGCACCACAAAGTCACATCAAAGCTGCTGGACAGCAGAAGAGACAAGCCCAAACTCCCTGTTGGCAGAGAGCTGCTCTGAGCTCAGCTGCTCATTTTCTGCCTAGTCCCCTGAGCAAGCTAGGCAACACCGAACTGGTCACTGCACCACACTTCTTTTTGACCAGATACTAATTAGGAATCAAGGAAAGATGCCAACTGCTGCAGAGCTGTCAGGAATGGTTTAGCAGATGCAGGGGCTGGGGCAGGCACTGCAGATAGAGGGCTGGGAGAGAAAAGAGGGATGGAGTCCTTCCGATGACGGAAGAAAGAGCAGATACAAGATAACTCCTCAAGAAACCAGTCTGTTGCACTTGGAACAATTTTTTTCATTAGAGGACTGCCAAGAGAGCAGATTGCATTGTAATATAAAAGGCACATGTCCACCTGTCCCTATAAACTAGTATGACCAATACAGTGCAAGGCACCATAGAGGATAATCTTTCTCCTCAGCTGAGCACTTAGTTTTCTAATAATCTGTATCCAGTCTGACCCCCTCAACAGGAATTCTAATTATTTATAATAACAGAAAAGGTTCTCATTTAAGATGATAATATGCATGCTTATGCTAAGAGATTACAACAAAATTAAGTGTATGCAGAGTGGTTCAATTTCTGTATTTTTAAATTCATGAGAGGCACATAAACATAGTTAACTAATTAATGATCTCACCTGTTTAATTTGCTTTCCTTTTATTGACAGGTGACCCTCTTTTCCTACGGGAATGCCTTTTACATGTTTAACATGCAAATGTTGTACCTCAGTGCTGATACTTCAGCTTTTTCTGTAGTTTGAAATCAGAACTGCTGTTGGTATCACCTTGCCATTGCTTGAGAGATATTGCATTAGCATTTTCAGTAGAGATTTCTTTCGGAGGAGGCAGATGGAATTACCTTCTCTCTGTTTAGGCAACTGACTCTTCAGATGGGGAGTGTTACAAGGGATCACTGTGTGCTTCTCAGAAGGGCCATGCTTTGGGGAAATCGGATCTAGCTCCCTACTGACAAGAGACATTGCAGTCTCCTGGAACAGCAAGGAATATAATTTGTACTAACACGAAGTTATGCATTCTAAATTACAAACTGCTTTATTTGCCAGGATTTTAGACACCCCAGACATTACACTGTATCAAAAAAAAAAGATACCTTCTGTAACTAGATGCTATGAAAAGAATACACAACTAGTTTCTCCCATAGCTTTCAAAATCAGAGTTCTCCATACTTTGCAGACCCTGAGGCATGAAAACACTCATTCATTCACAAGCCTACTAAATATGTAAAAAAGTCATTATCCTGAAAACTCCTGGCTCAAGAGAAGAGTCAGGACTGTGATTTTCAGAAAATGCAGTCTTCAGTATAGAAGTAAAAAGCTAACCTGATCAGGATTTTTAGTTGTTTTTTTTTTTTCTTTTTAATAACACCAGTCGTAACACTTTAGTTAGGGGTTGCAGACAACTCAAAGTTAACTCACTCCTCTTTTTCTCAGTGCAAGACTGCACTACCAAAGTCTGCAAGTGTTTCAGCAAAAGGGTTGCCTGTAAGAAATAAGCTGCCTTCACCCAACCAACTACATGTGGCAAAACAGTGTCTTGTGACCACCCTCTAACCAGTCTGCACTACAGCCCACCACCTACAAAAACATTTGGGATAGATAATAAGATCCAAGCCAGCCATAAATGAAAGCGAACCACGAGAGAAGTGCTTCACTCTTTCTGAGCATCTGAGGGATGTGGTAAGCAAACACAATCAGTCCAATTCAGCAGCAGCATAATATAGCCATTGTTTACAAAAGCAATGTTAAAGCAAAACATGTTTTGATTACACAAAGGAACACATTAAATGGTTTCAAACTAACAAAAAGCTATTTTACAACATCCTTTATGTATTGCTAGGTGTGTTTACTGGCAAACAGAGGTCTGGGCAAGTTATATGTGAAAAGAAGAAATAATCTACTAAGAAAGTGTTCAGTCAGATTTTTCTACTTCAAAACACTTAAAAAGCCCTCTGGAGACCTGCCTTGAGTCTTTTGTAGTTCCTTTAATTACACATATTCACTGAATTTTTACACTATGCTGACATTCCCTCAACTTACACACATTTGGCTGTTTTCACCTTTCCAATTAGCTTAATAGCTAATTTACTTGATGGATCACAACTACACAGCAGTAGTGGTCTAAACAAGCCCCTGTTCAATATCTTCGGAGAGACAGAATGATGCTGGCAGTTCCCATGGGAGGAAAACAATAGACAAGCTCATGAGTCTCCTTTCATCTTATCCACACCAGTCCTCCTCGGTGTTCACAGCCAGTGTGTAAGTAATATAATTTAGGGTTATAGAAGAGGCATAATCCAGTAAATACATACTAGGAGTGAATTACAGAGAAGCCTGAGTCCATCAGACACCAAAAGAATTGAGCAATATGTGAGTACCCCATCAGAGGAGGGTGGGGCAAGCAGCACAGAGAAGCAAAACTGAAAGGAAAAGGGTGAGGTGACAAAAGAAGCAGCCCCAACTTCACCATCATGATACTACACTAATTCTGGCTCCCCACTTGATCTACTAACTGAATATATGTTCAACCTTTGATAAATGACCAAAGACTACAAGGGAAAAAAACCCAACAAACCAGGAAGAAGTAATAATTGGGAAAATACAGGCTTTCCTTCTTCCTGTTTCCTTGTTAGCATCACATCTGAACAATTATTGCTAGTTTTAAGAATAAACTTCGAAAAAACACTGATGTCTGTGGGGTTTCAATTTCTCTTTTACCCAGTATTTACTCGAAATTTTCTATTGTGTCTCCTCATTTCTAAAGCTTCCCTTCCTCCATCTCTCTTTCCTTTAGTAGGCACAGAGCAGCCTCTTACCAAAGCCATATCCCTGCTTCTGCACCCGCCCCATGCTAACACCGGCAAAGGCCAGCGTTGCCTCATTCATTAACTGTGTGCTGGAGGCACATCCTTGCTCTTCCTCATAGCACACAGTCCTGTCCTTCCCAAAACAAACAGAACATAGGGAGCACCAGCAGGAAGAAAACCTACCTGCCAAGACAAACAGAAAATCTTGTATTTTGCTCTAAATCCTCTCAACCATGGTTTGAACTCAACCGCAGAGTAAAAACATGCAAAGGAAAAAGCCCACAATGCCAAAAAGACCCAAACACAAAATCCCTTTCCTCTCACTTGGTGAGATGACTTTTTCTCAGGAGTGTAAACAAAATTCAACAGATTAAAAATAAACAACAAAAAACAAAACCCTCCAAACTCACAACAGGAAAAACTCACAAGACAAATGAAATCCTTGGTCCTTGAGCATGATTTAGACAAGTAACAACTGAAAAATTCAGTGGCAGCAACAGAAGTCAGTAAATATTTTGCTTATTAAATGACACTTTTTCTTAAAAGCCTGTATGCACAGACATTAATAGAGCTGATTCGAGAGCAGAAAGTGCCAGTCTTCTAGAAGCCAGACTTGACAGAAGCTCTTGCATCAACAGGAGCCAATCTTCTCAATAATTTTCACACAAATGACACCGCAATGAACTCAGAAGAGCTCTTTTCAGCTTCTCTATGTTCACGATGGACAAATCATTCACCAGCATCTAGTCCTGACCCATTCTGTGATCAAGACACAAAGCTGGGACTCAGAGCTTGAGGCTCTGTTCCCAATTCAAGCAGAGACCACCTGTTCGACCCTAGCCAAGCCTCTTAATCCCAGAGTTTTGGTTCTTTGTTTAAAAACAGCCCTAATCTGCCTTTTGTCATACTAATTAGACTGTAGAGGGCACAGAAAACTTGTAAAATGTGAATCTATAACCTCACACAGCCCCTTTCAGGACTACTGTTACAGCCACCCATGCCCCAGACCTCCAGTAGACTGACTCAAATTTGTTTTCAAATTTGTTTTCAAATGTTTACAGTTTTAAGCATGATTTCCCAGAAAATCTATTTATTCACATAGACAACTGAAAAATGGTTACTTGGCAAGTTTGGATAGGCTGCAAATATGCAAGTGTATCTCATGTCAACATATCACATCGTACCTCAACAAGCATTATTTTACAGCTATGTCTCTACTATTTAAAGTTTAAATAACATTTGTGCCAGTGGTTCATGTTCTGGTCTAGATCTCCATATACAAAGAGCTGTGAAATAACATCAGCGTACAGAAAAGTTATCCAAAATACTAAGTCATTGCAGAAAAAACCAAACTGATTATTGTCAATGGAAGGCTGTCTATACCAGTTTACTCAGATACAAAGTACATGCAAACATTTTTTTTTCTAGCTAGGGATATCAAAGCATGTAGTTTACACAAGTAAGAAGTAGTACCAGGACTTGCAGACACTAGACAGACCTATGTGCAGCTTAAAATAGTTCTTAGTACTTTCGAGGTTCTTCCTCATTTCAGCTTCCTCACTTAAGCACGCTAAATGCTCAATAATCCGTTCCTTATTTTTTCCTATGCTGCTTCCAAGTTTCAGCAATTCTGATGAATACTGCACATCACAGTTCCCCTCCATTTACCCTGCCCAGGGAAAGCCAACATCCTCCGGAACGGGACTTTCCTCCTGAAGACGGTAAAGGGTAAATATCGCCCTGACCGACACCGGCTGCAAGTCATATAAAGACGAGCACTCGTCCAGAAAGCCTGGATATGGCCTGACAAAACCCCGTAAGACCTAAATCCTTTCCCCAGCCCGCTTAAATTGGATGTTTCCAGCCTCATAATACTTCAACGGCACCGGGCTTCTGAATGAAAAGGAGGGAGGGGAATCCCCTATACCTCCTTAAGGAGTCATTTGATAGATCAGATGGATGAACAACAGTAAAATAGAGGGGAAACTCCTCACGAGGAGACACGAGGGGCTGAGCTCTCGAGAAGTCCCTGTCCCCAGACGAAGCACCCTGGGCCTCCTCCTCTCCCCTGGACCTCCACAGGCGGCCCCGGGCCGGGACCCCGCCACCATGAGGCACCTGAGGGAGGGAGGACAACAGGTAAGCCCGGCCCGAAGGGAGCGCCCGAGGCAGGGTCTCCTTCCGCCGCCTGAGCCAAAGCCTGAGGCGGGCGCGGGGAGAAGCGAGCCCGCCGGGGCGCAGGGGAGGAGGAGGCGGCCGGCGGAGGGTCCTGCCCGCCCGGCCGGCAGCTCCCGGCGCCCGCGACCCTCCCGGTCCACTCACACACACAGAGCTCCACCACGTAGGCGTAGTAGGACCAGGCCACGACCAGGGCGATGAAGGCCACGGGCACCCAGGCCAGCACCTTCTGGCAGCACTTGAGGACGTGGGACGGCGCCATCTTCCCTGCCGGGCACCGCGGCAGCGCCGGCGCTGCGACGGGCGGGCGGCGGCTGCAGCTCCGGCCGCCGCTGCGGAGCCGGCCCCGGGCGGGCCCTGGGCGGGCCGCAGTGGGCGGGACAGGGGCGGCCCCAGCGCCCGCCACCGCCCCCTTCTTGGGGTGCCGGAACGCCTCTGGACCGCAGAACGGTAAGGGATGGAAGGCACCTTTGGAGATCATCCGGTCCAACCCCCCTTGGCAAGGCACGGTCACCCAGAGAAGGTGACACAGGAACGCGTCCAGGTGGGTTTGGAATCTCTCCAGAGAGGAAGACTCTATGACCTGCCAGGGCAGCCTGTTCCTGTGCTCTGCCCACTCTCCAAGGAAAGTTCTTCCTCGTCTTGAGGTGAAACTTGTGTTTTAGTTTATGGCTATTGCTCCTCGTCCTGTCACTGAGCACCACTGAGAAGTGACTGGCCCCATCCCCTTGGCACCTGCCTTGGAGATATTTATATGCATTGACGAGATTTCCACTCAGTCTTCTCCTCTCTAGACTAAACAGGCCCAGCTCCTGGAGTCTCTCCTCATAAGAGAGATGCTCAAGATCCTTAATTATCCTTGCGGTCCTCCACCGGACCCTCTCCAGAAGCAGCTTGTCTTTCTTGTACTGAGGAGCCCAGAAGGAGACACAGCACTCCAGATGTGGCCTCAATGGGGCTGAGTCGTGGGGAGGATCCCCTCCTTCGACCTGCTGGCCACATTCTTCCAGATGCATCCTTCGCCATTGCACCTCGGGGGACAGCCGCCCTCCGCCTCCCCCTGTTCGCACCGGCGAGATCCTCCTCCAGCCATAAAACCTGCTCTTAAACCTCCAGGTTTTGTCTTTTTCCGGTCCTGGCCGGACGGGTCGGTACCGGGCGGGAAGGCGGTGGGACAGCTCCGGGCGCTGCCGGGCTGCTGCCTGCCCCTGCGCGCCGGGCACTTACACCGCTCAATGAGCCTGTTGGGTGCCGCAAAGGGAACTTATGAACCACTTACTGCTCTTTGTTTCACCGGCTTCTCCTGAACGGCGCCGAGCGCCTGGCAGCTGCGGCCACACCGCGGCCTCGGGCGGGCACCGCCGCCGGCGCTGCCTTGCGGGGCTCAGACTGCGGAGCGCCTGAAATCTTTAGCCTTACTCTGGCATTGCTGTGGGTGGGATGCCGGGACGGAGCGGCCCGCGTCATGGCAAAATTCCCCATCTCCCTGCCGAGCCGCAGGGTGGTCGAGCCAGGAGCGCGTCCCTGGCCCCAGGCGGCTCCCGCGGCGCTCTGGCGCCACCTGGCGGCAGCAAGAGGGGCCTTCCGAGCCGAGGGAAACTGAACAGACAGCACCCATAGGGAACAGACAGCATCCCATCCATAGGGTACAGACAGCACCCATAGGGAACAGACAGCGCCCATAGGGAACAGACAGCATCCCATCCATAGGGTACAGACAGCACCCATAGGGAACAGACAGCATCCCATCGGGAACAGACAGCGCCCATAGGGAACAGACAGCATCTCATTCCTAGGGAACAGGCAGCATCCCATCCATAGGGTACAGACAGTATCCCTCCCCTCCATAGGGTACAGACGGTATTCCATCCATAGGGTGCAGACAGCATCCATGATGCTGAGGTGAGGGGTGAGGCTGGACCTGCTCACAAGAGTGCCCTGAAAGAAGGCTTGGACACAACAGGGCTGGTGCCCTGTAGTCCCTGTGAGCCCCTGGAGTTGGTGTGCTGGGCAGCAGCAGTGAGATTGCCTTGGCAGGACAGAGGCAGTTGCTATGGCCTTGCCTGTTAACAGAATCAAAGAATCATCAAGGTTGGAAGAGACCTTCAACTTAATAACTGTCAAACCAGCACAACCATAATCACCCCTAAGGAACCTAAGGAGAAGGGACCTGGACCTGAACTATAAACAACTTTTACCAAGAATGTCCTGCATGTTACTGTGGCTGTAACTGACTCCTGGGTGTTACTGTGCATTGACCATCCTCTTGGCTGCGCTTCCACCAACTTTTCTGACAAAATCCCATTCACAATAAGCACAATTCCTAACATGAAGACTAAGGAGCACGGCCATGAATAAAATGGTTTAGCCAGCAAATAGTTCACTATGCTAGGGAAGATGTGAGGAGATGAAACATGATCCTCCCTATCCGTCTTCCCTGCTGATGCTGACTGCAGTTTCATCCACAGAGGTATCAGTGGAGCCATGCGTGTGTTGACATTCCCCCCCTTTTAGCAGGTCCATACTGAGCTGCAGGAACAGCCACTGCATGTCGTTTGGATGGAGTCTGAGGCTGGCAAAGCTGGAAGCTGTGACACGGCTGGCATTTCAGTTCTGGGTCAGACAGATGCCTTGGGCAGGATGGAAGGCCAGTGGCTGCAGTATAAACTTTGGACAGGACAAACTATATCAGCTACAGTCCAGCAGCATTTCTGTGCAGCGTTTTCAGAATGACAGAAACTGAAGTGACTGAATTAAACAAGGACAACACCAAGGTTGTGAGGTGGCAGAGAGGGATTATTTATCCCCAGACAGTGCCCCCCACTGAGGAGTTTTGCTGCACAAGAAGCCCCTTGGCAGAGCTGGCAGGATCTATCATCTTCCACTCCTGAAAGCCACCTGGGATATCTCTACAAGGACCTCTTGAGAAGAAATCAGCTCCTTGAAGAGAAGTCACGCGGGATGGAAGGAAGCTCTGCTAGGAATTGCTGAACACCTGTTTGGATTCAAATGGCTGCAGTGCAGCTTTGTACAAACTTTGCTGCCTCATTTGTAGGGAGGGACAAGAAATGACACTTGGAACAGACTCTGGGAAACTGAAGAGCAACTCAGAATGCCATGTTGGGGGATATACCTGCTCACCACATTCTCACTGGATCCCATGACTGTCAAATATTGAAAACCAAAAGGCATCTCCTGTCCATTTTCACATCACACCTTCACTTCTGGCTGCCCACCTGCTTTAGTCACATGGAAAAATGTGTAAGAGAAGTTAAACATTTCCCCTCACAGCCTCAGCACCAGTTAGGGTCTTTTGCAGTCTTCCAGATGTTTGTTGGTCCCAGAGCAAGGCACTGCAAACACTCCTGTTACTCAGAATTTCTCTTTTTACTATTTAGAGGTTAGAGTCTACAACAATTTCATCTCTGTTTTGCTTCTGTAATTTTTCCCTCTCAAAGTAGCTCATCCTAAACTCCAGGAGCATGCAATCCCAAGGCAGAAGCAACCAAACCTCTTAGATGAAGATTGATGCAAAATAATAATTTCTCTCATTTATTCCTTGTAATATGAGACTAATAAAATTTTTGGAGGATTTGAATTCATGATGTACACAGAAAACCAACAGAGATTATGTAAAGTATTTGCTCTTCACATTCCAGTACAGATCATGTAATTATGTACACACCAATTACCATTTTTTGCATTGGATCAAATTTATAAATTGTGAGGATGAATTTTTGGTCAAACAGCATTTTAAAAAACCTAATTTCAGCAATATTTATTCAGTTCTTGCTTACCTAGCCTCCTTCTGTTCAATGATATTCATGTTTGCTAAATTTTAATTTATTCTAATAGCTCTTCTGTTTCTTATTTTAGGACTTTAGGACTTATTTAATTAGTGTCCTTTTCTAAAGATTAGTGGCTCAGCATTGTATTTTGGTATCCTTTCTTTTCAATAGTGAATGTCATCTACCCTGTGACTCACCTGCCACTGCTCTAGGAATTACCTTCTGTGCATTATTTAAGTGATGTACACCATGTTTTCAGTAATGTTTGCTCATTCCAATAATATCAGTTTCAAAGTAGATTAAAACACATTAAGAGGCCATAATTTAAAACAAATAATCTGTATCCTGAAAAAAGAAGAAAAATTTAAAACACTTTATTGGGAAGTCTTAAATTAAAACAACTGGTTTTCTTTGGGGTGATTTAGAGCTACCAGTTGCTCCATGGGCTGACATTAAAGCTGAGAAATTTCCCCTAGAGCAGTGGACCTGAGGCATAGTGTTGTGGTAGAATGCCTGTGTAGAACATCCCTCCTCCAGGGAAGTTTTTGTGGCATTCACAGAGTCCAGCGAGGCTCATCTGTGCTCCTCTTGCAGCCCACGGAGAAAGGCCAGGCCCTCCAAGGCTGTTTCAGAGCAGTGAGCTTGCATCTGAAATCCCATGAGAAAAACTCCCACACATTCCTCTGAATTACCTATGGAATATTCCTCCTTCCAGCTTTTCAGATCTGTGTGTCTGAAATCTGGCCAACACAAACCCAGCCATAAACAGTGCTCTGCAAGGTGTTGTGTCCATTCTCCCATGGCCTGATGCCATCCCATGTTACTTCCACCACTCGCTCAGCCTGGAAAGGCAGGCCAGGCTTCTGCCAGAGACAGAAGAGAATCACAGAATCATTTTTAAAAGACTTCCAAGATCACCAAGTCCAGCCATTGATCCAGCATTGCCATGTCTACCACCACTAAACCATGTCCCCAAGTACCACATCTACACATCTTTTCACCTCCAGGGATGGTGACACAATTGCCTCCCTAGGCAGCCTATTCCAGTGCTTGACAAACCTTTATCTGAAGTTTTTTTCCCCTATCATCCGATCTAAACTCACAACGGGCACACAGGTGAGGAAAAACCATGGCCTTTTACTCCTCAGGGCACGAGGTGCTGTGGCTAAGCCCCTGCAGGTGTGAGCAGTGCTGAGCAGGCTCCCTGCGATGTCGGTGTGCAGGAGCAGCAGCCCAGGACAGCAAGTAGAGCTCTGCACTAGGGCACTCCAGTTAATGAACTGGAAACGTTATTAACTAAGCCAACATCAGCCTAATGGGAAATCTGTCTCCACATATGTTGTACAATTTTTTTTATTATTGAGTCAGCTAGGAATTGTTTAATAAACAAAGCCAACGGGAAGCGTTCAAATAAATGACTGAAGAGACACACATTTGTTCACTGATTAATTTTGTGCGTGCTCAAGTCTCTCAGTTTTTCTGTTCTGCAAAGGGCTTTTGGCTTCTTGTTGGATGACATCTTCAGCTTCTGTAGCAGGAGTTTCTGTGGCCAGCTGGGCACTAGAAGAGTGTGTCTACATCTGCCATGCTCATCTTCATGCTTCCCTTGTGACCAAATGCATTACAGGAGCTATTTGTTGGGGACACGTGGATCTCACTAATAATGACCACAACATCATTTGGGCACATATTTTCTGTTTAGAATGACTGAAGGCTTTTTTCTGCATTGGAGTAGTTTCCTGACCCAGCCGTGACGATTTTACAGGAAAAATTAAAACTGAAGGTATGAGGCATGCTTGCCCTCTCCTGTGAGAACTCCAGCACGAGAAGAAAACTATGTTTAAATTCTGATGTACAGTTATCAATCCATTTCTATGTTTTAGTCCAAGTATGGTCAATATACCTGAATTTTATACTTCCTCTAACAACGGGGTTGTTCCCATTTTTGTCCTTTATGGGCAGTGATCCTTTTTATGTTATATGCACTGAACATGTGAAGTGCCATGAAACCACAGTCCATGGCCTGGTTGTTTGTCTGCTGTGCAGAACATGTACTCCTCATTGTTGCCTGTTTTGTTAAAACCTGCCAGCTTGGTTTGAATCCAAAGGGACTTCTGCTTTTAGAAAGAGGCTTGTACAAACTGAGACACCATAATTAATTTCTAGCAACAATCAATGAGTTTTGGTTACTTCTAGTATATCACACTGCATTTTTGCCTTTGCTTCACTTGGAAATGAAGAATAAATGGTTCTTAGACAGGATCTTAAAGTAAACAAACAAAGAAATGTAAGAAGTGTTATGGGGATACAACAACTAAAATTCTGTAAAGCAGTTATATGCTGTAGGTGACTGCACTTGCTTTTGTGTATCCTTCTGATTTGTTACATCAATTTTTGAGACTTTTGCAGTGTGCAATGTATTCATCTTTATTCCATGTAAAATTCAGATGCAATGTGGTAGATTAAAAAAAAATCAATTTTATTTAGCTTTCCTATACATTTCTGTTCAGAGGAAGAGTTCCTTATGTTAAAACAAGTCACAACTGATATATTTAGACTGGTAGCTGGCATAAGCCTTAACTAAATAGTGTTGAGTAATGCTCACAACAGGCTGCAAATATCATACAGTGACTAAAAGGAACTAAAACATCAAACACTTAAAATAAAATGAATTTCTTCTAAAACATCAAACACTTAAACTAAAATGAATTTCTTAAAAAACAGAGTTTATCTAAATACATAAATATATCTTTTAATCTGGGATATTAAAAATGAGAAATTATTTAAAGACTGTTTTACAAACCATTTTAGTTGGCAAATGACAATAAATTTACACATTAAACACAGAGTCTGAGTCTTTAAGCCTGGTGGACAAGTCATCCCTGGCCTTTAAAGGAGTTCCTTCCTGCTACACTTTCAGGATAACTTCTGAAAATTATTTATAACTCTGTTTTAATTTCCAATCAATCTTTTTTTTTCTTTTAACTATAGACACAAAATTCGTATCAAACCCAAGCATATCCCTTTGCTTTTCCTCTGAACTTGAAATCAAAGTTTTTGCTTAAAAATAAAACTTGAAATCCCTGAAAGCAGACACTGCTGATTGCACAAACCCAGAGAGAAATGAGCACTGACGAATTAAACTTCTAGATACACTAAAGCTAAATGAGTTGATTTTTCCAAAAAAAACCCAAACAGCTTGTAAGAATGAAGTAATTAGTAAACAAAAGAAACCACAAAAGCAATAAAAACCATCATAAACCTATTAACTTCACACTGAATAAAATGCTAGGGAATAATTTCCACTCCAAAGTAAAAATTATTTGCCAAAATATTAACAGCAACAAATAAAAGGCAGCCTTGCATTAAAGCCAGAGTTGGCACAAAGCACACTTTGGGTGAACACATACATGCTTCTGTGCCACGGAAGCTCTTCTTCAATAGAGTCATTTTTTGGATAATTCGGTGAAGTGCGGCTGGCTGCGGTACTGTGGTGCGAGTCCCACTGCCCACCTTTGCTCCCACCACGAGAAGCAACAAACAATTTCCATACACACAAAGTAAACCAGCACCTGCTATCCTGCTGCCCACATAGCACTGCATGAGCTCAGTTTGAGGGGAGGAGGCTGAGGCATTTAGTACATTTGGATTTTTCCCTGGGGGAAAAGGGATCCTTGATGGTCACTGGTGCCTGATCTTCCAGACAGTCTCAGGACATCCCCACACGTCATGGTCTTGTTCTGGGTGCATGTCCAGGACAGGACTACCAGCATTTTCTCTAACACTTTGGATTAAAGCTCCAAGCTGAGGCCATGAAGGAAGATTTGCTTTGCTGGCCTCTCACTGTCTTCCCTAGGAGTCACTATGCCAAGGCCCAGGCACAAGGACTTGTCTTCAGCACAAACATGACAGCCATCGACACATCAAACACATTCTCAGTAATCTCAGTATTCCTTAGGCAGGACCTTTAGGGTTTCCCAATGCATTCTCTCCTGTCCCTGCACCAAGTGGGAGCTGCCCTGATGTGTTATCTATCACGGAAATTGCCCCTCTTCTCACAAAACCCAAAGAAATGACAACCAAGCACCACATGTTGAGCTTTGAGGCAAACATGGCTGATGTAATGCAACAAACGGATGCATAGTACCTCACTGAGTGGTTTCTTGGCTATTTTTTTCAGACATTTCCCTAGTCCACATTTCGAGTCTATTATCTTTATTATCACAAACCTGTCCTGAAAGGTTAAGCTTTCACCCCAGCCAAGACAAGTCAGACAACTGAGAGTGGGAAAGAAGAAAAACCTTGACAGCTTTACAAATAAGTCTATCTCCTATATATTGTGGCCAACCAGGAAGAGTGATCTGGACCTGGCTTTTGGCTCCTGGGATTGTAAGAAAGACAAAACATGTAATGTGCACACCTGTGTACACAGAGAAGCACCTTCTGTTATTGCAAAAAAATGTTCATCTGTAATTTCTAAGTGTTAGTCTTGATTTGTTTCTCCTTTTAGTGTTCAAGATCTTAGGTCTAACTTTGCATTTGGAGTAATAAACATTTGCATTTGGTTTTTTATTGGACATGTTACCTCAACAATGGCTTATTATAACCTTGATTTCCTGAGATACTTCAGCTTTTCCTGTCACAACTTTTAGTGAGACAAAACAACTATTTGTTACGCATTCATCTTCTGCAATACAACTAAAGCAAAACAGTAATGAGTCAAACTGTAGCTACCACTGTGTTTGATAGAATGAGGATTTTTGTCTTCCCATTTATGCTATGTGGAAGAGGTCTGAGACACTCAATACACACTCACTGATCAATGTACAACTCTTAAACCCTACATCAAGCCTTTCAGTTTTGTATTTCCAGTTTAATAATAACACCATGAAGGCAGACAAACCAGACACCCACACAGGAACTGGTGGAATCCAGCATCAGGAACCAGCACATGAGCAGATCCCCATAACAAGATGTGAATTTTCCTTTTTGATTTAGGATAACTTGGTTTAAAATGTGTTGTGCAAGTGATTTTGCCTTGTGGACCTCTGCCCTTGCTGGAGAAGGAGAGCTGCTGTGTTGGTGGCTGAGATGATGTTCACTCCTTCAACAGGAGATGATACTGCTGGGATGTTCCTGCCTGGGACCATTATTCAGTCCTGTGCATCCTGTATCCTATTACAGTGCAGGGTCAGACTCCACAGAGCAGTAAGCAACACTATTCCCCAGAACAAGAGTACTTTGGTATGGAGGCCAAAAGCGACACCAGTTCTGTAAACCAAACTGATTGCACTGGAACGATTATAAAATTATTGCATTAGAGTCTGGGTTAATTAAACTTTAACTATAGCTAAAAAAAGAGCATTTTTGATTTAGTTATTATGTAAACAGGACAGACAAACTCCCCTAAAGAAAAGCCACTTAAGCAAAAGAAAAACAGACTGCTTTAAAAAGGACTTTTCCCAGTTTGCTTCCAAAGTTCTTTGACTTCTTTAATGCTTTCTTTTTTCACACACTTCCAGAAACCTTGAATGCCTTGTTGCTGTGGTACCTGTTAACAAAGTTAAAGTGTGTTTAGTGTTTACACAAAAAAAAAAAGACTCCTATTCCCAGACTGTGTAAATACAATATATAATGTGCTGCTGCTTCTGTAGTTCACATGTGTAATAACAAATTCTCAGTGGCAGCACTCATCCCAGATTCATATGCAGTAAGGAATACCCAGTTTAAAATATATATCTTTTTCTATTCCTTAACTCTACCCGTGTTTCTACAAGCATTTACAAGAGCAATCATCTGTGGTATACACAAACAATTATGTCAGCTTGTTACCCTCAAGCCTCGATGAATTCGGTTCCTCAGGACTCCAAGAAACTCGCTGTGGCTGAGGCAGTCATCTCCATCTAGATCAAAAATCTTGAAGATGGTATCCAAAACATTATCTGACAGATCCTGGCCTGTTGCCACCTTCACTGCTCTCTTGAACTCAGCTAATAAAGACATAATATTACATCACAGGTGACTGAACTTGCAAAGAAAATGGAAAGCTTATAAATAGCAGGATTCTGTAAAATTTACAATGGCTTGTGGGTATCCTAACTGGAGAATTTGGGATGTGTAAACTAGTAGACTATTAGGAGGCCTCAGTTCATGTGTTCTTGAGCTTGCTTCTTCATTTGTAACACTATCTTTATTACTTTTATCATAAGCTTTAGCAATGCACTGCTTCTCAAGCAACACTACAAGTGATAATTTTTGCTAGAAATAGATGAAAATGTACATACTTTTGGCTCTTTCCTGTTCATACAAATGGTAAATGTTTGCCTCACTATCCTCTCACAAAAAACCTTACCATTTTATATCAAGCCAGCTTCAATACAATTCATTCTACAAGAAAACTCTTCTCCTCAAGAGAACAGTAGGTTATGACATGCTCCACCTCAACAATCTCCTCAGCAACTCTGCAGAAACACAGACCATCAAATGGTCAAGGCACTGCTCCCAGCATATGGCTTCATATATCTGTAGTTCTGGTTTTGAGAGAAGCTGGCTACAGCCTCCTAAATGATGTTGAAGAGTTACTGAGGATTTGTGGCAGAAAAAGCTGCCATACCTCTCCAGAGATGTACTTTCATCTTCAGCTCTTTTTTCTTCTCTTTACACCACCATGTGCAGTATAGAAACATCCACTAGCCCCTCTTTTTGTCCTGTGTTGCACAGAATTTGGACTTTTGGCTCAAGGAAGATGAGAAAGTGTGTGGGGCTGCCACAAAACAGCAACTTGTAAGAGTGGAAGGATTATTTATTATCGCAAGCACAATCACAACACATGAATTGGATGCATTTTTGAAGGCATCATGGAAGTGTGAATTTCAAAAAGGAGCTGGAGGTTATTGAAGTGTAGCAGTATTGTAGATTTTTACAGCAAGTTGTCCAATGAAATAATCAATGCAATATTAACGTGGTTCTGCTCTCATAAACAAGCGCTGTTTATAAACAGTGCTATAAATATGATTAGTTGTGAAGCTTACTAGAGGGAATAGCATTCCCGACATAGCTCTCATCTTTCAACAATTCCTGTATAAATGTAGTTATTATTTCACAGTTGGTTTAAATAGAATTAAGTAAAAAATCCTTCTGTAAAAAGATATATCACAACTTGAAAAAGACATATAACATGGGATGCTTATAGTAGTCTTAATTTTGTCTTTGAAAAGATGTTAACTGTTTCAACTTTTGAAGCTGAATTTAAATCCAGACATGGCACTGTCCTTTCTTTGAATGTAACACAAATAAAAGAAGATCTCCTACAACAGTGGGGCACAACAATCTTCAAGCAAAGAAGGGCCACCTTACCAGAGAGAAGATGAGTTGTGACCTTAGAAGAAAAAGAAATCTAGAACAAAAGGAAGGACTAAAAGACTGTCTTATATTTATATGAATGTTCACATGTGTGTGAATACACATGATAATGTGGACATTATCATGCAAACACCAAGACAAAGAACTCAGCCAGATTCGGGAGAGAATGAGACATACAAGCATGTAGCATCTGAGAGTTACCTCAGCAGCTGGCTGATTTTGATTACAGTGGGGCTCAGTGCATAAACAGACTAGTAATGAAAGTCACAAGTTGCAAATCCCCCAGTTTTCTTTGGTTCAAATCCCATCCAAACATTGATCTTTCAAGAATATGTATTTTTTTTTCCATCTTCTCACATCTCTCATCTTTTTCACGTGAGCACATCAAATATTAATTTCAATGAATGTTAATATCTCCTTACAGTTCTTTAGGAACTTTTAAATAATGTTGCTATTTTGAAATAACTTATGAGACTTGTCCTTCAAGTGTACCAACTAAGTAGCAACCTCAGAATTAAAACAAAAAGCATTTGTATGTCCATAAAACTTTTGATGCACTGCTCCTCTTTCTCCTATATGGGAAGGAAGCAGCTCCCTTCCTTGAAATCTTTATTTTAAACCTCACTTTATGACATTGTTTCTTTTTGATAGACATAATTGCATAACACATCCTCCTCAGCACAGGGAGGACATGAAGTGAGTCCAGAGGAGGGCCACAAAAATAATGTGGTAATTTTTGGGATGAAGCACCTCTTCAGTGAAGAAAGGCCAAGAGAGTTGGGATTGTTCAGCCTGGAGAAGAGATACCTCATGGCAGACTTTATTGTGGACTTTCACTATATCAAGGGGGCTTATAAGAGAGTTTTTACCAAGGCCTGTAGTGACAGGAAAAGCAAAATGCTTTCAAAGTGAAAAAGGGTAGATTTAGACTGGACATAAGGAAGAAACGTACAAAGTTGTGGCTGTCTCATCATTGAAAGTTTTCAAGGTCTGGTTGGGTGGGTATTTGAGCAACCTAATCCAGTGACAGAGTTCCCTGCTTATGGCAGAAGGTTTGGAAAAATGACCTTTAAAGGTCCCTTCCAACCCAAACCATTTTATGATTTATTAGTCTGCTGTCATTAATCCACATATTACAGCACATTAGAACTTTGAAATGAAAACACTTTGGAAATTTTATATTATTATTTTTTAATGAAATAGAACTAAGCCCAAATACAGAGCAGTATAATATTTTTGGACTTCACCATGGTACTTTGGGACAACTAATTTACATTAATCCCATAATTAAAATGATTTTTTTTGCCTTTAAAAAAACCCACCTGAAAGGTGTACAGCACTTACCCCGCTTAACAGGACGATTGGCTACAGTAAACATCTGCATGGCGATAGAAAAGTCTTCCAGATTATTCGTAAACTTGCAAAAAGTCTTGAATTCTTCCAAACTGATGTTCTAGAGTATCACAGAATCCAGATTATATATAATGAATATACATTCAAATCCCAATTATTCTATGTCATTAAACCTGGTGGGACTTAGAGTTTAGATGTGACTGCCTACTCATTGTTGACATTGGTATTTCTCAGCTGGACAATTATCATCGCTTTTACTTGTATAAAATTCAAGGGCTACAATACTTCATTCGGCAACTGGCTATCTCAGTAGATACCACATTCAAATAAAACCCTGTGCATACAAAGGAGGAAGGAAAACAAAGTATACCAACCTCTCCTGCTTCAATTCTGTCTTTCACATTCTGCCAGTAAATTTCATTGTTTTCCTCATCAGTGAAGTACAGCAGCCATGCCGCAAAGTCTTCTTTTCTCATGACGCTCAAACCCTTTGAAAACTTGATGAATTCCATTTCTTGGACTTCTGTTTGCAGATTTTCCATGAATCTAAGTGTAAACAGATATTATCCACCACTTGTTACTTCCATCCCTGTATCACCACTACTGCCTTAGCTACCAAGTGCCGCTGACACCAGCTCTGAGCCACACACACTTTCGACATTGTTGTTTAAAACAGCCCCCCAGGTTTAATTGTCCCCGCGCTGGCGGATGTTTCCAGGGCTGCATTTCCACAAGGACACCAGCAGGACGCGCTCCCGGACTGCACAGGCGGCTGCTGCCAGCAGAACTTAGGGACGCACTGGACATCTCGGTATTAGTCGTGTTTAAAAATGCGCAGATAAAGAGATAAAAAAATCGGTAAGGCAGCAGCAGAATGAATGAATGAATGAATGAATGAATGAATGAATGAATGAATGAATGAATGAATGAATGAATGAATGAAAGAAAAAGGACCTGGTAACTGAAGGCCTGACACATGATTTATGAGGTTTCATATTAAAAAGAGAGGACTGACAAGATTGCAAAGCGCCTAAAAAGATGAGGCCATAATAATCACAAAGGTGAAAGAGGAAACTTAAAATTGCTGTAGGAGAAGATGACTGAAAGTACCAGAGATTATAACTACATACAGAGCTTTGGTGAATCAGTTCTGTGCTCACAAGAAGGATAGATTAGAGAGGATTACAATTGACTTGTATGGAGTTAGAAGAGCACAGAAAATGTTGCAGGGCTTTGGGAAGGTAAGAGAGCTGTCTGAAAAAGGAAAGAGTCAACATCAAGGTTTTTAGGAGGCACCCATTCTTTTGGGAAAGAAAGAAAAAAGTATTACAAGAAGCAAATAATAACCTGAAGGTACAGAGCTGTAATTGCGAATTGTATCTTCAAGTTTTTTCAGTTTGGTCTATATGGCTAGTATTAATTTTGAAAAAGTTAACACAGACAATACGGTGTGATCCATTTGATACTTTCCACTTCAGAAATAGGGCAATCCAAAAACAAAAGGTAACTTTTAAATAAAGGCTAAAACCAGTGGTGCTTGCCAGAATCCCCTCCATATTGCTAAAGAACCCTTCTTTATTGAGTTGCAGAAATTATTGACAGGAGGGAATGAAATACTCCTATATTAGGACAAAGCAATTAAGTGGAGAAGAGGACAGCTAAGGGTCTGTGTAGCCAATATCAGCATTGGCTGATTTGCTCATCCATGTTTGCCTGGCCTCGCTGGGTTTGAATTCTTCCCCTTGAAATTACAGCATTTGAGTCCACACAGCTATCTTTAGCTCTTTAATGAGATCACTTGGACAATTAGTAGCTTGAAACTCTGTGAAGTCTATAAGGAGTTAGCTAAGACTGCTCTTGAAGCATAAGCTCTCTCTTGTATTTTTCCCCCTAACAAGTAGAGCTGCACATGCAAATAAAGGGCCAACAAATGCTTCACAGCTCAGGACATGTAGGTAAATGAAAGCCTGATAGTGAAGTGAATTTAAGTTTCAGGCCAGGACTGAATTAGGGTAATATGGAGGAGGGGTACAAAATGCTGTCACATTTTATATATGCCTTTTTCTGGTCTACTAAAGGGGATTCTACAGTATAGCCAAACACTAAGATGTTCCTCCACAGTCCACCTTAAGACCTGACATACTTTCAACTTCCCCAGCTCTCCCTCTCAGAAGTGCATGAAACACCAAAGGACCAGGTAGTGCAACCAGTGTGACTGGGCAGCCCTTTGTCTTGCAGAGTGGCCCGAGCTGCCTGCTCAGCTTGCAAAGCACTCCTCTGTTTTCAGGCCCAACTGCTGTCTTTGCAACTCAAAAGGAGACTGCTGCCTCTGGCCAGCACCACAGCCAGCATGTGCCAGGGAGACCAGCTCCATGGGCTGGCACAAGCAGCCCTGCCACACCCACGGCCCCCAACAGTCTCCCCAGGCCTTGGGAAGGGAGATCGAAGTGCAGAGGGAGAGAACAGCATGGATCTGGCATGTAGACCAGGCTTGGAGTCAGCCCAGCAGAGACTGAGTAGGGCCACTTGGCTGCATTTTGAGAGTGGCCATCACAGGCAAGGAGGAGATGGTATTTGGGATGTGTGGTTTGTGGTTGGCTGGAAGGCACAGCCAAGACTGTACAGAACAATTTCTTTGACTGTAGTTTCTAACTCATGTAACGTCTGGTCTGGAGGAGGAGAAGTTGCTGAAAATGAGGTCACTCACAGAAATATGCCTAAAACTTGGATGCAGAGAAATGAGACAACATGTGTTTTATTTTCTTGGATTTTTATCTCTGAAAGGTGGACAAATTTTTCAACAGACTTAAGGTCTTGAAAATTGAGCTATTTATCTTGGGGAGAAAGCTCTCAGTCATTTGCTTTACTGGTTTCTAGCCACAGGCAACGACATAGAAACAGATTCTTCCACCTTTTCTGAATATTGCATTTCCTTAAGCAGACAAGCCTTGGTGACCTGCCCTCTAGCCACACCCAATAAGGCAGATCAATCATTCCTACACGATGAGGAAGGAGCCCACCAAGCTGCACACATCAGCCTGCTGAAAGGGGCAGCAAAGCCCGAGCAGACAGTGAAGGGTTTGGCTGCAGCATTTTCAGTGTGTTCTTGCTTCTGCACCCTCTTCTAATTGAAGTTCATTTCAACTTGTAGGCTCGCTCCTGGCAAGCCAGAGTGGGAAGATTTCCCGCCATATCAAATCCTACTTGGAGCAGTAGCTGAAATGTGCAATTTAAAATTTATGTGATGGTTTCCCATATTACAAAAATTAAAATACTGTGAATCATCGCATCAGCATTCTAGGTCACTCTTATTCCCAGATGTGAGAGTTAAAAATCCTAATGAGGTTTTTTTTTAAGTTATTAAAAGTTATTAAAAATAACTTTCTGGTTAGGAAGTAAAACTTGATACATAAATGTCAAGACACCACTAGGGATACTTGCTTTTGTATCTTCTGGATCATTGTGCAATATGTTTCAGCTGTGAAGTCCTCAAAATGTATCCAGATATTAGGAAAAACAAGCACAGGAATGAAATTCCTGTTCTCCCAAAGTCAGTGGGATCTTGGCTGGAGACTTGGTAGGGAGTCAGAATTCAAGTACAGGAACAGGATTCTGATTGAAGATATGCTCTACAATTAAAAAATGATTACACTGGGAATACTCTTATGCTAAAGTAGGTTGAAAATGAAAGAAAGCTCCAAGTTTTCAAGTAACGAAAAGGAGAGGTAAACCATAAATTTATAAGATGGGGAAAAGGCCAGGAACACAGAGCACTTTCTTTAAGACAGCCCACTTTATCCACACTCTCTAAAACACCCACGTTGAAGGCCAATGGCCAAATTTTTTATCGTGTTACAACAGCATCCAGAAACCTTATCAGGATTTATTCCTCATTTTGTAATGGGCTCTAGTATAGAAAGAGGGAGTCTCCCAAGGCTTTTGGCAACTCAGCTTTAATAGTGCGAATCCACCACAAATAGAAGTGAAAATGTAATAAAAGAGGCGAGATCTCAGGAATGCAGCTATTCCCCTCCTCCAAGTGGAGAAGTGCTACCATTGTATTCTTTATGGCATACAAAGAAGTAGATTGAAACACTAAAGGAAATATTGGGGCAAGTTTTTTTCCACCTCTTGACCTGAACTGTCTGTGCAGAGCTTCAACACTCTTAATACAGAACTGACCAGTTCCTGTCACACTGATTTATAGGAAGGAATCTAACAACAAAGATAGTGGTGGATATACCACCACAGCATTAGCACCATGCTTCGGCTCCTCTTTGGACAGCAAAGTCCTTCTGAAGAATTGATAACCCTCTCTGATAACCAAAAACTGTGGTAAACCAGCTGCAGCTTGCCTTTTTGCAATCTGACTTTCAAACCAGAATATAGAAAATCTAATAAAGGCTTGACCAATTAACCTTTAGAAAACATTTAGATCTATGCTTGTAACTTCAGGCTTGCAAGCATTAAGACAGTTAATCAATCTCACAATTTTCAGAATTGCAAGCAAAATCCTCTTTGATTTATTGTCCTTAGCATTTCCAAACCAAAAAATTCACTTTCATTTTTAAGTGCTCTGTAGAAACTAACCAAGGTACTCTTTTGCTAAGCTCACACAAAAGGAAGAAAAATGGTTTCTTCAAGCTCTTTACTAAGTATTTGGGAAATATTCAGATTGAGTTATGACAGGAATATCATGAAGCCAGATTTTGTTGCTGTTCTCCCCTTCCTCACTGCCTGATCTTGGCTGTAACTGATGCAATCTCTATGTATTAAGACTCTCTCTATATGCACATACATAGATAAAAGTGTAGGAACAGAGACAAGCAATCATACTCTATTTCTGCAAAGCAATTCCAAATCCTCAGATGAAAATCACTGAAAATATATAAGCTGTCATCACAGCACAAGCACAGTATGCTGGCTGATGATGACACCTGAAGAGACCCTGCATCCATGCACTGGCACACACACACCACAGCCCCCCCAAAAATGCAGCAGTGCAGTCCAGCCTGGATCATTTTGGCTTCTTAAATGAAAGGTTCCAAATAAAAAGTATAAAGGAATTCAAAATACTGAAGGAAAGAAACAGGATAAGTAGGGAAAAGGCATGATTTCTATATGGTTATACAATTTGTCACCTTCAGTCTAAAGCAGAAATTAAAAAAGAACCATAATTAAAGAATATTTCTGGTAAAAAATACTATTAACTGATGAAACAAGAAGCAAGAAATCAGGTAAGAGAATGACATAAACTGGATTGAAACGCTAACTTTCCTCATACTATTAAAAGATGCCCATTGTTTAACCATACTGGGAAGTACTTTTTTTTGTAAGACATCCCAGAAAAAACCACAACAATCAGAGAGTTTTTTGAATATCCTTTCCATACTCTCTGCACTTTCCTTTCTTCCTTCACAGAGAATGTAAGAGATTTAAGCTTGCTTGGGGACAGATTACAGAAAAAAACCACAGCAGTCGTAAACTGTTTAGGGAGTGAAATACTGTCTCCTCTTTTATTTGGGATGAGACATACTTAAACAAGATCAGTAAGGGACTTTTTTCAGGGGAAAACAACCCCCAGTGTCTGTCAGGAAGAAATGTTTCCTATACCTAGAAAACAAAGTAGTTTTCTACTAAGAATAAAAGATAGTATATTTGATATAGTTGGAAATTAAAGCACAAGTTAGATTTTTTTTGGAAAGAAAGGACCAAACATTATTTCCGTATTAAAAACCAGGAGAAATCCATACAAAAGAATAAAAAAGCCTTGAATTCTGGGGACATTCTCTAAGACAGGGCCTGGTATTAGGAGATGACATTATTGTAGAGGTGTAAAACTGAGTGGTGTCATCTGAAACAGAAACTTGTTCAGATCTTCTGAGAAGAAAGATGGCTTCATGTATTAAATCTACCCTTTTTGTTACATGATTTTAGGCTTACTGCACATTCTTCTATATTTCCCTAAAAAAGGTTACAGGAGAATACTGTTCTAGCTGTATTTGACTAAGAGGCCACACCTTTAGTAGTGATATACAAAAACACACTCCCGAAATTTATATTTCCAAACATTTGCTTTTGAAATTGTAAATTCTTATTAGTAACTACTATAATGTCCTTAAGTTAAGGACAATACAACTAATAAGAACTCATCTAGTAGCCTGGAGCTGAACATGTGTTCCCTGAGTACTACCTTAAGAAACCTGAAGATCTCTGAAAGTACCTTTACATTTGATGAAAACACTGCCTGAGGATTGTCTGTGTGTGTATCAATACCTGGGATTGCCCAAGAAGCAAACACCAGATGGAGAAAGATGACTGACCATATTCCCTTCCTATTCTCAGCATGCCTCCTGTGTTCAGGGCAGTAGGAAAAGAGGCACAACAACTGGTTTACATCAGCCTCACACTGCCCCAAGAGATGTAGAGAGTTTCCATTTTCTTTGTGGCATCTGAATGCAAAGAAAGGAGAACAGTTTGGCAAATTAATTGCCCTGGTATATTGACTGTGGCTGTCTGACATTTTTTAAATGTTTGGACTGTGGGCTAAAAGGCTTGGATAATGCTGGTGTGCATGTAGATACAGCTGGTTGCACACTTACAAAAGGATTTTTTAATGCCAGACAAACTGAAAAGAGGGAGCATGAGGAAAATATAAGTAGGTAATGAGATAAGAACAGTCTCAGCTTTCAGAATTCCCATATAAGTACAGTGAAATTTCAGAATGAAAGCATTCCTGTTTTTTGGGGTGAATTAATTTTATATTTTTTGTGGTCTTTCCTTTTTTTTTTTTTCCTTTTGAGTGGGTTTTTTTTTTTTTTTTAGTTTTAAGGACTCTGAAACACAGCAATATCTGTGTATTTAACTAATGTGACAAGCTTTAGTGTGTCCTAATCAAACATAATCACCTCTATTTTCTACTAGGTACTACACTGATCAATGGAAAAGCTTTCTAGGCAAGAACTTGGAAAATGATAAAAGCATTTACCATCATTATTTTTTGCTTTTGAGAATGATCTATGTCTCTACAGCTCATCAGTCATCTCTTGTAAAAACAATGTGGCACTTTGATCAAACAGCCAACAATAGCTTCCCGCAGAAGGTAAAGTGTTATGAGAGGCCATCAGATAGAAATCACATTTTCTCTGAACAATAGGAACCCAGAAATGATGTGCTTGATTTACTTGCAAATAAAATCATGTGAAAGGCGATATCCTCGCAGAGGTTAAGAAGACAGCGATCCTTTTATTCACCTTTCTGTGTGTTAAACAAACTCCACTGTCACGCTGCAGCTGAGATGGAGTGTCTACGCAGTGATAAAGAGGCACATTCCAGCCCCACGAAACATAACTGCCACTGTTGAAAAATTACCTGCATTAAACCTTACACTTATCCCACAAATTTTAAGAGCAAGATGTGGGAGTTTGATTTTGATTACAGGCCTCTATCTGTGTGGCAGGCAAAGGTCTTTAACCTATGTGTTCTGAATGTACAAGGTACATAGTTTCATCAATGTCATGCCTCATTGGGTCAATGCAGGATTTTATCTAAAACCTGAGGCTTTTCAGTTTACACTGTATATGCAAACACAACCTTTTACTGGAGCTCTCTGCCTTTTGTTTCATTGAGAGGATCTATGGTATTTATAGAAAAGGGAGCTGGAGACATCTTAAACTTATTTTACTCACTTAGATTCCTATTGAGCTGAGGTCTTCAAAAGGGAAAGGTTGTTTATTTGAAGACTGGTACGTACCAGAGCCACTGAAGCCAAACACTTTTTAGTCTACTGATTGCAAAAACATTCATTTTTAAGAGGGCTGCCACACATTCTCCACTTCTGAATGCAAACTGAAGCAAAACACATTATTCTACTTTATTTTTGCAATCTGCAAATTACTGATTATTTCTGCAAAAAAGGTAATACTGATAGATAATCTTCTCTTGATGCCATGCTACAAAATGTGTATCAAGACTCAAACAGGTATCTGCACAGTCTAATTGCAAAAGTAGTTCCAATGGTAGAGGAAAAGGCACTGGGAAAGTTTCAACAGAAGCTGGAATTTGAAGCAAGTGGAGAAGTTGCCTGTAGCTTACCATGACAGCTGTAATGGGAAAGGAAGTATCTCAACTCAGAAAATATTTTTTAATTGATAAGAAGTCACTTTGATTTGGTCACAAAAAATACTCATGAATCACACTGTTTTAAGGTATGCCACCACAGAGCTGCCAAGAATGGGAGTCTCAACCCTCCTGGCCCACTGCTGCTAGGAGTTATCACAGTGCTCAGCTCCTGCAGTCAGCAGACTCTAGGAGCTAAACGGGGAATTCAATCATGCAACATCATGAATAATCTCCACTTCATTGCTTAATTTTCTGAATCAACTCAGTGTGATGTCAGATAAATGACTGAGTTGGGGTCAAGCACAGGGGGTAGGAAGAAGCCTGGCTCCTGTAAGGCTTGCCTAGCTGAAAAAATACCTGAAAAACTCGGAAAAGCGAAGTTTCTCCTTTCCCTGTTTTCCAAAGAAATGTACCAGCAACACGGTGTTAACACCACAGCTGTCCAGTTCTGTTTCCTACAAAACAAAAAAACTATATGATTGTTATGCTTTCCTTGATCATTGATATTCACCATTAATCTAAAAATATTTATTTGAACTAGAATTTCCCAAAAGATACTTGAAATTGAATTATTGTTCCCAAAGCTATCACACAGGATCTGAGTTGAACAACTCTTCCACATTAACTGCTAACAGTGTGTTATAAGTTCTGCTTCTAAGTACTCTGTATGAAAGATAAGAACAACTTCCAATCATCATCAGTGCATTTTATTATGATATTTTATGATTTTTATTATTAAAATGGAGAAGGTTGCAAGTTAAATCTTTAAGAAACTTTATTCTTAGGTGAATGGAAGGCTTATATAAAGTTAGCATCTGTAAGTAAGTTTTTAGTTAGGTATTTGAAACATGTTACAGCCATTTAAAAACATTCATGATAGTCTAATAAATGAAGCTAGGAAAATACCAACACTGATAATGCTCTATTATATTATGGTCTTACAAGGCTTCTGGGAAATTTTCAGGGTTAGTGACTTTTCTATAAATATTTTTAAAATCTGAAGAGGAAATTTCTGCAGAGAAGGCATACACAGTATTTCAACTCAATCTTTTACAAGCCTAAACCCACACATAATGCTGGATTTCTGCTCTATGCTTCTTTCAGCACCAGCATACTGGCATTTCTTTGAACACAACAAAACGCTAAGCAACATGAAGAGAGAATTTTTTTTTAAGTCTGGAGGGATTTCAGCATACTATTCTTATGACATCTAAATAGCCTCTGTGTCTTTTATCTGGTGGAAGAGGTAAGATGAAAGACAAGAGTCTATTCATTAGATTTAATACTAATGGTTATTTAGCTTTCAGCTTCATCAGTAATAAGTCCCATTAGTCCCCCATGTTTCATACTTACTGCATACATGACACAGTTATTTTATAGTTAAAGCAGAAACATTCCTCATTTCTACTACAAGCTACAGTTCACCAAATGCCAGTGATATGAGTTATGTATGGGTGCACCTAGAAAAAAACCACTTTTCAAGCCATATGCAAACTGCACTTACTGAACTTTTATCATTTAATTGCAGGCAAAGAATATTTAAATACCCAAAAGATCCATCCTTCTGAAGTCTAAACACTTCAGATTACTGTGAAGACTGATGCATAAACATTGGTATATGCTTTTTTGAAAGCCAAAAGTCAAACATTCATGTATGCTTATTTGAAATTCAAACCCAAACTATTTATATCAGAATGCAAAGTTTTCTAAAAAGAAACAGAGAAGAATCCACATATCCCTCACTGCAGCTAGATTGTAATCTGCTTTTTGTGGGTTTTGCTTACATGTTTAAAAGAGACTTGAAAAATGCAAGGAATAAATTTGCTAATGTAATTTTAAAAACTGAACTCATGATTACACAAATTAATACTTCTAATTTAATTAATAAGTGCTGTATGAAAACAAATTGAAAAATGAGGTTTAAAATAACATTTTCAAAACTAAGTCTGTGACAGCAGAAGTTTTTTTCTTCTATTAATGCTTCTCTAGTTACAAGCTAGAAGAAGGCATACAAACAATACTTACCTCATCTTATCTAAGATGACAAAGCCTATCCCAGGATTTATAACAAATATGCACCTACTTGCTGGCTACCTTCTTTATCAGTTGAAATTCCACAGTGAAACTGGCAGATGTCCAAACACAATGTTAGTGAGAATTAAATATATTTTAAAACTACAAAACAGTACATTTCTTTAAAGAATAAAATGCAACAGGAGACCACAGAGACTACACCTTAAGGGTGAAATTTAAAAAATTGCTTTTCCCCGAGTAAATGCTATTAAATTAAAGTACATGTTAGTACATAATTCCTTTTTGTCCACAGAATCATTAGGAGCTTTTGCAGCTGATCTGTATAAATTAGTACCGACATGACAAATCCTTGTTAGAAGATAATGAGAATTCTATTAATATTTCCAACACCTTGCCCTTGTGAGCTTGGGTAAAAGAATAACTCACACTTGGAGTGTCTCTCTTGGCAATAAGAATGAAATGGTAACCCAATCCCAGGCTGTAAAGCAGACCAGACTGGTAGATTTAAGTCACTATCTAAACTGAGTGAAAGTTTGTATTCTGGTGTATCTGGCTGCTTCAGGCCCTGGGACGGTGCACCATAGAACCCTTCTGATCTGTGCATTTTACAGAAAGCTGAGGTACAGAGTGGAAAAAGGATCCCAGTGGTCTTGACACAAGCACAGGATGGGGCAGAGACATGTATCACAAGTGGGGAACTCAGACATGTTCCAGAATCCCAAAGACCACACAATCTGATGCCACACAAGTCTATAAACTAATGAACATGTGTGTACCTATTACAAACACAGGCTAATTTTCCCAGAGTAATGTTAACGCCTCCTACACTTTTCAAAAGTATCATGAACTGCTGAATTATGCAATTATTCCTTTTTAAGCAAGATCAGATAACACAAGTTATTTCCTTATTACATTACATAGGCTGTTAACATAAGAGGCCTGATGCTACAAACACTGAGTCATGGGCAAAGACCTACCTAATCCTGTAGCTCCCTACTGAGCTTTTGACATTTAGGACCTGATACTGCAGCAAGTACCAACAAGTGTCACTGAGAAGAAACTTATCGCACAGTGAGATGGGATTTTCAGAATAATGTACCTAACTGATTTTCAAAACTCATCTGAAATGTTAATAGACTTACTGTCTCTAAATTCTTACCACCTTTCCTTGCAGAATTTGCCTGAGGCATGACTGGAAAGCATTCATCATGATTAAAATCTGCAAATCGTTTCTTGTTCTCTTGCTTGCTTCCTGAGGTATTTGCTGTGTGATGTGTTACTTCACTAGAAATCATAAAAATAATATGTATTTTGGATTGAATAGTTTTTTTTTAGTTAAGACAGAAGGAGAGTGAGTAGATGGAAGAATGGGCAGAGAAGTGAGGCTGGGAAAGGAGGACAATACCTTAGTTTCTGTCTGCTAGTGATGTCCCCAAATCTTTCCAAAGGTAAGACTAAATCTTTGCAAATTTTTCTGAGTCCACTTCTCTGCAATCCTCTTTGTTTTTAAGCTGCTAGCTCAGTCAATTCACCATGCCAGGCTTCTATCCCAGCCCAGCTTCACACACTGCTAAAGAGAATTCAAGCTTTCTGTCATTTTGAGAGTCTCCCAGATGCTGGAATATATCCTAGGACTCAGTTCTGGTAAGAAGGCTAGAAAGATGTGTCCATTATGAAATTAATCCTAACAGTTACAGTCACTCAAAAGAACTGTAAGCAGGCCAGCTAGTGGGACCAGGAGATACAGAACTCCAAAAGCAGTTCTTTTTGGCAAACCCCAGACAGTCTCTAGTGGGCCCCAAAACGAAACTGTGTCTTTTATGATAAATCAACTTTCATCCTAATGTAAATAAATACTGAAGTTTTTCATGTTTTGCAATACACATTCTTACTAGGTAGGATTCAAGAATACCTCAGGTCTGATGCAGAAGGGCTGAAATGTGCACAGATGATTCTACAGAGGATATAACAGACAATATTTGAGAAGTCTGCCAGAACATCTTCTAAACAATAAACAGCATCCACTAACACCCATAATTCCTATCACTGGGAGGATCAGTTCTTTTCTTAATGGCAACCTATGCCATGGAATCACTCTGCTGTACACTTAGGGCCTTTTGTAATGAAGAACATGGAACTTCAAGGACATCCCCAGGTTTCAGTGCATCACCCACAGCACTGCATCCATTCACATAAGGAGGTACAGAATAAAAATAGTTTCTAGCTTATGGAGCTAAAACTAATCTGAGAGCAGATGCTGCAGGAGATACTTTAAGCCCCAAACAGAAACAGCAGGCTGACTGTGCCAAGAGTTGGGGAATGGCACTGCTGCACTGCAAAACCTGAGGCTGCATGACCCATGCCCTGCTGGCAGCCTGGGAAAGCAGCTCCTACACACAGCTGGGGACTGTGTGCTCCCCACAGGAACCCAGGCCCTGCCTCTCTGTTGTGGCATACTTAAAAAATGTAACTTTGCACCAAAAAAAGAGATTCCATCACGAGGACCCCATTCAGGAGGTGTGAAGTGCTATGAAACCCACTCTTTTGATCAAGGCAGACTTGGCCTCGAAGGCCAAGCACATCCATCCTCAGCACATGCAAACCCTCTTGCTCTTGGGTGCTGAAAATGGCTGTCACCAGCTACCCAGCCAGTCCCTGCTCAAATATATTTCCTTCTCTCTCTTCAGGTTACAATGTCATCATCATATGGAAAAATAAAATAATTTCCTTGTCCATGAGGTAAAAAATGACCCAGCACTTTTTCAATAATCTAACATTTTGGTGTCAGACCGTTTGGTTCTTTAGGGGGTTTACCTGCCTGGAGAACTTTTTTTAAAGCAAATCACACTGCTCCTTGGTTTAAAGTATCTAAAAGCTTTTCAACAGTATTCAATGTTAAATTGCTGACACAAAACATACATATTTATGCTGGATGAGATAGGTCAAGAAAAAATGTGCATTCCATCTGAACTGAGAGGTTACAAGATTAATGACAGACTCTTCAAGGAGGGATATTAATTTTAGTCTTGGACTAGACTCTTGTAAAATCTGATGTGTTGCACTCCTGTTACAGAGTACTGCTGCAGTAGAAGAGCACAGCTCTCAGCCACCATCTTCCTTCAGTTTTAAGTAGTCCTTAGTTATACTGAGCTAAGCAGACAGAAGCACTGAGTAGAAAACTTTAAAGCAGGTAGAGATTCTAGGGAGCAGATAGGCAAGTTATGATGACTTGCACAGTTCCTGTGGTTGAGAAGATGCATCACAATTCTGCAGTGTCTGAAGGTCCAAGTGTAAAACCTTGTCTTGACCAGGTAAGCAGAGAGAAATGTAATTACTAACGTAATTTACTTCTTTTAGAACCACAGGGGAAAAAAAAAAAAAAAGAGGGAAGTAGACAGTCTAAAACAACTTATACTCAAATAATATGAAATTGTTCATGTGTGAGTCTAGAAGTACACTGCATATGGTCAGACAATTTCAGTTCATAAGTTTTCTGTTTAAAAGAGTTGAGTAGCTGTGTCCCCAACTACTAGTTAAATAATTTAAAAAAAAAAATCCCCAATCATTCCTTTCACACTTTGTATGAAAATGTATTCACTAGGGAATCCAGAAGCATATCTTTAATCATTTGGAAATGAGATAATTCACATATTTCACAACACGAATTTCATTTCAAGAACAAATACAGAACACTCTGTATTGTCATTCCTTTTCTAACAGTAGCTGAAAGTAATTTATAAGTTTACCCATTACATAAAGCATATTAAATGAGAGGTATTGAAAGTACTTGATAACTCATTAATCTAAATTGAAGGGCCTGAGAGCAAAGCCCTGATCTAGACAACTGGTCTGTCCAGTAGATATTTGCCACCATTAGCATTGTTTTCACAGCCAGGACACTAAAGCACCTTAGACTGTTAGAGTGTCCTTTCAAGGAACTCAGGGCAGGAACACAAAAGCAATAGGTGCTGCTCACCAGGCAATACTTTTTCAAAAGAAACCAAATCTTCTAGTTGGTGCACTTTCCTACTGTAATCTAGATCACTTCCAGGCAGGGAGTTTGCCTCTCCTCTTCCATGAACCATGGTCATGTGTTCAGCTGGATGTTCCATATGAAGAAGAGTTCTGCCAGGAAATCAGATGGAGAATTTCCTCTAGCCTATGGGGAGGGTGTTTGAGCTGAGGCAGTCACTGCCTCTGCTGACTTCTGCACTGTTTTCTCCAGTTTGATTAGAAAGAACCAGATTCCAGTGTTTTAGGTATGCCTGCAACTCTCCTTCACCATGTGCACCTCTGCTAGGAGACTGCTCTGCAAAATTCAGCATGGAACTTACCAAAAGATGGAGCCAGATAAGGCTGGGCAGATTTCTTTTTTTTTTTTTTTTGCTTTTCTTCCAGCATTAATTATAATATTGGAATAAGAAAAGTCCTCAATTGAAATACATGTAGCTGGATAACCAATTCCACTGTAATCCCACTCAAGGGCCAATACTAAGTGGTGAAAATTTGAATTTTAGGCGTGGAAGTTAAAGTGTCTGTAAAAAGGCAGAGGTACAAGCAGCCCAGAAGAACAGCAAACTGATTTTTCTTCTCCTTATATAGTAACTTGATGAGTATTAAATGGTATCACCAAAAAGTAAATGAATGACTGGGACCTTTGTCTACACGCTGTACAGGGACACACCTGCATATACCTGCTGGTTAAACAAAGCTGCAGACCACCATTTAAACTGTATTTTCCTAGGCTGGTGATATTTGCCATCTGGTATCAGAGACTGGGTTTACTTTGAAAAAACAGCAAACTCATTTGCAAATTGAGAAAGTGTTGTGGAAATAAAGAACCATTCCAAACACCAAAATTCTGTTGCAGTATCTCAACTTTCAAAAAACACAGTCAACTCAAACCCTGTATTTTTATGCTTCATCTATTTTGCTTAAAGGCAATACTATGACTTAGCATAATTATAAAAAATAAAGGGTAAAAACATATCCAACTACTACACTGCATAGTCAGATTCACTGCTGACAATGATAATCAATTTCTTTGGTGAGAAACTGAGACAGGAAGAAAATAAAAATTAAGAGAAATGTGATAATTTGGATTTTGCCACGTAGAAATGTAGAGACTATAATAATTTCAAGTTAGCTGTATTCCCCAAAGCTATTTAATTCTTCTTTCATACAAGAATTCCATTTATAATCTTCTACAAAACTGTATTAAATAACATTTTCTGGCTACAGTAACTTCAGATTTTTCTCAATGGAGAACTCTGAAGACAAACTTTGAAGCAAGACAAAAACAAAGTAGAGACATTCCGGCTCAGGTATTTAATTAGCTACAATAAGCTTATGTGTTTATAACTAATCTGTCCAACTGTATCAAAGTTTCTCTGGAAATTTTATACTATAGCTGTGCATTCATGCAGAATAAAGATCCTTTTTCTTTCACTGTCATGGCATTTAAGTCTCAATTGAAATAGGTTTTGAGGAGCAGACAACCCTATTAATCCCAGCTATTTTAATCTGGTGATTGATGAAAAGATTCAAGAAAGAAGATGGTTGTTTGTCGATCAAACATTTTTTAACTCAACTTTGAATATACACTGAGGGAGGAAAACTTTAGTGAATCAGAAGACAGTTTATGCCTAATAAATTTTAAGGGTATCAGCAATAGCCACTTCCACTTTTTCCTCAGGCATGTAAAAAAGTAAAGAACATGAGCAACTCTTTGTAGAAACTGCTGATGTGTGATTTACAAAGCAGAGGCCTCTATGAATTCCTTATTGAATGCTTCCAATGTGAGAAGCCACTGCCTCATGTCCAGTGTAAACTGAAAGTTTACAGCTGACAGCAAGTTGCTGCTGTAAGCAGCATCTTTCACTAATAGATGGAGACAATCCAGCTGTACTCTCCCCTTCTTTAGAATCACAGAACAATTTAGATTGGAGAAGATCTCTAAGATTATTGAGTCAACCATTAACCCAGTACTACCAAGTCCATCACTAAACCATGTCTCTATGCACCACATTCACATGTGTTTTGAACACTTTCAGGGATGGTGATTTCACCATTTCCCTGGGCAGCCTATTACAGTACTTGACCAATGTCAGTGAAAATTTTTTCCTAATATAGAATCTATACCTCCCCTGGTGTAACTTGAGGCCATTTTCACTTGTCCCATCAGATGTAACATGGTTCATCAGCTTCTTCTGAGATGTTTCAGTATGCTCAGGATTCCCCCTCTCTGTTGTCAGTCTTACTCAATGTCACCCAGGCTACAGAATATCTTGTCTCTATGCTGACTACAGACTCAAGAAGAGACTCTACCTGAGAAGAAGGGAGATTGTAGGTGGCTGGATTCAGGGGAAAACAGAAAAGAGGAGGAATTTATTTCATTGTCCCTTTCATTGATGAGATATATTTACCATTTGCTAGTGGTTTGCAAAAACAGTGAAATTTCTTTTCCAGCTGGACTATCAAACTCTTCTTTGTTTCTTCTGGTCTGCATCTATACTGCCTCTTTCTGGAAGTGGACTTAAGCAAAATAATCCTTGCCTTTGTCACCTCAATGACAATAACCACATTTCAAACCAACTCAGATGAGCTGATATCACTGCAACAGCAGCACTTAGGTAAGCTTAAGCTACAGAATTCCATTTGGAAAACCTTCTATTCTCATATGACAATATGAAGCTCTTCCTGAGATTTTCATAAATAGAAGAGAGTTACTTTAAAAGAGAGGCTCACAGAAACCAACCAAGTGAATACACAGTCATGAAACACACTGATTGCATCCATTTCATCAGAAGACTCAGAAATACTTAGGCTTATATACTTATCTAGAAACTGAAAAAATAACAAAGTTCATGGGAAACACTACAATGTTTTTGTAGAGAAAATGTATCTCTATTTCATACCCGAAGTACAGTGTCATCTCCAGCTGCTTTCAAGTCATCTTCCTTCCCAATGATTCTCTGTAGCTGTAGTGGTTGAAACATGAGAAAAGAACAGGAAAATTACAAATTTGATCTTATAAGAGCCTACTTTTTCTGAACCTTGATTTAATTGCACCTTTTCTTAATTATACATTTCTGCAAGTTTCTCTAGTCATGACAAAATATTTGCATACTTGAGAATATTTTGCTATTCAGACACACTTTTCCCTAGGAATGTCTTATCTACTGTGGTTAATATAACCAAACGTGAATCTATCTCTTGCAGCTCAGTGCTTACTCTATTTTTAGAGGAGATTTCCTAGCGCCAGAAGCTTAGTTTTCAGTTCAGAAGATTTTGAAAGTCTGGGTTATAACATCAAGGATCATTCCAGAAATAAAAATTATCTTGATTTTCATGCTGTCCTTCAAGATAGCTTTACATAGTTCTGTTACAAACATGATCTTCTGGACATGAAAAACATACCTGTTCAAATGAGGTACTATACAACTAACAATAAAGAATAATTTAATTAAATAAGAAAACATGCTTTTCAAAACTGGCATTAGGCAGAATGTGGTTTGAGTTTTCCCCTCCACCCTTGGAAAAAATTAATCTTGAATGTATTAGCTAAGAAGATTTTTAGAATTACTGAAATGACTCACATTTAAAAACATAACTTCCACTGTCCCAAATAAAGTTTTAAGGTAATATAAACAGTGCATTAATTTGCAGTACCTCAAGTATATCGGAGCTGCAAGGTTTCTTTGACTTTTATTTCAGCTTCAGAGATGAACACTGCCACAAGAACGAGTGATTTACTGTAGCCCAAAGTACACCTACCTTTCAGATGTTTGCATGAATCCTCAAAAGGACAGCAGAAATGAAAGAACAAGGGACTTAATACATTTCAGGTAGAGATATGGAATTACACCGATCACTCTGGATTTGGAGACTTTGAAAGATCCTTTTAAAGCTCAGGGATTTCAAAACTGCTGGTTTGCTTCTCAAGCATTTCTGAGTAATTCCTCAACCTGCTCATTAAAACCTGGAAAAAGTTCATTACCAAATTTCCACAGTAATTATTCTGGGGAGTTTTTAAATCTCTCCTTTGTTGTTATTTTTGTTTTTGTAGTTTTTGTTGTTGGTTTGGTTTTGTTTGTTTGTTTTGTTCTTAGGGAAACAGTATGAGCTTGTAAACAATAAGAAAAACACGCTATCAATTTGTGTTAACAAAGGTCATCCCTTGACCTTCAAATTTTGTGTAATTAACCTGTTCTGGGTTTGTTTAGGTTTTTTTAATACTCAATTTTTTAGTTTCTCAGGATGCTTACTTTCTATTATTAGTTTTAAAATGCACGTCTTGATAGTACTTACCAAAAGAAATGCTATAAAACAAGGCAATTAAACACCACTTGTTCCTCCAAATTATCTTAATTTTTGATCATTTACAAAACAAATTACTAGTATAGTAAAAGCATTGTGAATTTCTTCATAGCAAAATAGCATTATACAGCTGTGGGTAAAACCACAACTTCTTGTCCATATTCTCACTGAGAAATCACATTTTTTCTTACCTGAAAAATCAATCACTTGATCATAAATAAGGAATAAAACAGCAAAACCTTTCCAAACAGGAGTAAATAGCATTTTTCTCATCCAGATTTTATTTCTTAAGGACTCTTAAAAAAATCTGCAGAGTAGCTTGCAGTAGCAGAGGCTACTGAAGAGCACAGACACACAGCATAATTATTTTCACACGTATTCTGAAAGATTTCACTTGTTGTTTTCTTACACTGTATGCAAATTCTTAGAGTGCTTGAAACTATTTCCAGAAGTCTGTTGATTTTTTTTCAGCATAGTGCAGCAAGTACTCACAGAGGGTGAAGAATTCTGCACTCAAGAAATGGATTCCTCCATGTAATATTTATTTGTATTTAATATTTATATCTGCTCACCACTCACTATAATAATGGCTGATTCAAAGATAATGACACCTATTACGCACAAGTAAGGCCTCTATTAAAGACAGAAGTAATCTGTTCTGAACAGCCTTTCTGGCAGAAAGACTATGTCAGTCTTAAAAAAAAAAAGGAAAAAAAAAAAAAAAAAAGGTGTTTTGGCATCTTCCAGTTGCTTGAGAGAGATGAGTGCTTGTGGATGCTCTAAGACTACACAAGTGCTCTGTGCCACAGCTGCTGAGTGTTGGGTGCTGGCTCATTCAGCCCTAGAGGAAGCTCTACAAGTATTTTGTGGTATCTGCTCTCCAGCAGAAGTGTGTAAGACAGTCTATGTGCCATCAGACCTACTCTGCCTTTATTCCCAACAGTTTTGAACTGTCATTAGTTTTACTCTGACATCTTTAATCACGACAGATTTAGAGAGTTAGGGAAATTCCTTACTTGCTGGGGATTTTGGGAACTTTGGTAGCCTTATTCTTGGTGGGAGGTCTCAGATTAATGTGCATGGGTTATTATGTGTCTGGAAATCCCCCTCACCAAAGTCTCAAGTGAATGTCTTGGAAGCGCAGAGTTCACACAAGTCTCTTACTGTCCTCACAGAGATGCAGATAACATGGCTCTGAGAAATGATTCTGCTCTCTGGCAGGGGCTGATTAAAGGGTGGCAACTAACATCAGTGAACATGCCATTTCTACCTTGTCTTCTTCACCCTGGAGTTGCAGGGCAAAGCAACAAAACCCTCTTGGCCCTAATACTGAATACTGTGACTGTTTACCACTGAGATGTGGACGAAGCAGAATTACACTGGCTTCAACACAAAGAAATAGGGAGGAGAGAGAACAAGAGTATCCCTGTGAAGGGAGAGACTTTTACTGGAAATGAGGAAAATGGGCACTGAAATGGAAAGGCTACAGAGGACAAGACAGACTCCCTTGTTAAAAACATGAAACTGCATTCAAGATCTCCTTTCCCGAACACACATTTTTGTCAGCAGAGAACACTGGGAAATTTTGTACCTCACACTCCTGAAGTGCCTGATCCATATAGGTTTGAACAGCCTATATCCCATCACATAATGCAGGCACTGAGGACTGGGGTTGGAGTTTCTGCTTGTCACTCATTTCCCCTTCCTGAATGACCTGCTTGACACACCTTGTGCCTGTTCATCCAGGAACATGCGAGAATTGAGACATGCCCAATCCAAAGGAGGATGGACATTTTGCAAACCAAAAGGGAAGTTCTTGCCTCAAAGACTCTACAGTCTAGACCAGCAGTCAGACTCTACAGTCAGACATCACAGACATATATAGATGTCTCATCAGTAGATAATGGTGGGAAATGGGGAGCACAAGAGGTGACAAAGCGAGAGAAGGAACCAGCAATGAAATTTCTTTTCCCACTGTGCCCTGCCTACAGACACTGCCTCCTGCTTACTGCTTCTTCACTATTCTTTTCCACTGCATTTTCCTTGCATACATTTCCTGATGTTATTGTCAAATATAGTGTAGAAATCACTATAGAATAGTTCATATATATTTTGCTAGGATGTCAAGTGGGACAAGACAAATGACCGATTAGCCACACAATTTACTGATTTATTAGCTATCTAGAAACTTTCTCTGATGCATACAGAACTAAAGTATAGAGATTAACACACACACACACTTATTTCCACATACTTACATTCCAAAAATTTTATTTTTAAACCTAATCTATAACGTTTTCCTTGAAAACAGTCTCCTCTGTAAATATTAATAAAACAGTCACGAGA
This sequence comes from Haemorhous mexicanus, assembly GCF_027477595.1. Lineage (NCBI taxonomy): Eukaryota > Metazoa > Chordata > Aves > Passeriformes > Fringillidae > Haemorhous > Haemorhous mexicanus. The sequence goes on from NC_082342.1 coordinate 48,988,969, forward strand.
GAAAACATCCTCTGACATACTTGCATCCTGTGGGACTTCTTTGAATTTAAATGATTCCTGCGAGTTGACAGAGTGATTTATATGGGGGTCTTTTTACCACTCTATATTATTTTATCAATACAGCCCAAAAAGGAAATGGAAAGTAACAATCTATCTAAGTAGAATAATTTTCATTTAACTTGATTGACTCTAAAGAAATCAAATTATTTTTAATGATTTATAGAATGTGTTCACCCCTACATTTGATGATTTTCTGTTGTTTATACTGGCTGATTCAATTAGATTTACCTGAAATGGGTAATGATAATAAATATATAACATATTGCACATCTCCCAAAAGAGTGGTGTAAGAATCTCCTTATTTGCTTAACTGACAGTGTTTTTTTAAAGAAAGCACTGATAATTTGGGATTTTGGTGCAGAGGCACTATAAGCTAAACATGTTCACTAGTGTTCATGGAGTTTTTTTTTGCTTGTAACATACTGTTTTGCAGCTGCATAATACAGCCATAACATACTTATTTTGGTAATCAGGGAACTGCTAGTCTGATAACAATTCACTATGATTGCACCTGGTTTAGTAGTTTAAAAATACAGGCTTTACTAGAATTTGATTTCTTTTTAATCAGCAAAATAATTAACACTAACAGAACAAATTCTTCAAAATTAAAAGATCTTGTGTAGCAACAAATGGGTGTGGGGCTGTGCTGCTTTTGGCTGGGGTAGAGTTAGCTTCCTTCACAGTGGCTGGTGTGGGAGAGTGTTTTAAATTTGTGCTGAGCAGAGAGCTGATAACACAGAGATGTTTTTGTTATTGCTGAGCAGGGCTCACACAGAGCCAGGGCCTTTTCTGCTTTTGTACTGCCAGGCTGGGGAGGGGCTGAGGGTGCTTGGGAGGTTGGGAGAGGACACAGCCAGGACAGGTGACCCCAACTGACCAAAGGGACATTACAGACCATCTGACATCATGCTCTGTGCTTAAAGCAGGGGAAAAGAGGAAGAGGAGGACATTTGCAGTGATGGCTTTTGTCGTCCCAAGTCGCCATTACACGTGGTGGGTCCCTGCTCTCCTGGGGATGGCTGAACACTGCCTGCCCATGGGAAGCAGCGAATCCCTTGTTTTGCTTTGCTTGTGTGCATGGCTTTTGCTTTGCCTATTAAAATGTCTTTATCTCAATCCATTCTCTTACTCTTCTGATTCTCTTCCTGATCCAGCTGGTGGGGGAAAGACCAAGCAGCTGCCTGGGGCTGGGTAGCTGGCTGGGGTTACACCATGCCAAAGGTATCTGCAGGTTCAGTTAGGGGCTTCTGGGAATACTGTCTCGGAAAATTACTTAATTTGAAGTATTATTTTCAAATAGTACTACTAAGTCTAGAAGTATTTTTGCAACATTTTAGAATAGATTTAAAGTATGACTCATCAATCATAACCTTGCTAAGAGACAATTCACTGAAATAAAGGTGATAAGTGCAAAACACGTGGACAGCTATTCTATTATTAATTTAGAGTTTAAGGCTATGCAAGTCACCTAAATAAATTTTTGCTAATTTCTCTATCAACAGGTCCATCTTTCAAAATTTCAGATTTTAAGATTCTCTAGAGATGTGAGTTCACAATCAACTTAAACATCACCCTAGTGACTGAAAATATTTTGAATCAAGTAGCCATGTCAGCTTCTTATAAAATTGTCTCTCCACTTACCCCAAATATGAATTAAGGATCTGAAATAAGTTGAGGGATTCTATGAACAATTAAGATTGTTAATTCTGCATTCAACTTCTGACAAGAAGTACTTAGTTAGTCTCCTGTTAAATACATAAAAGTTGAATAGGCTGTATAATTAAAGCCTATTCTTCTTAAAAACAGCAGAGCAAGGTTTTCTTAGTTTTTAAAGTATCTACCTTTCTCCCCCAAGTTTAGATATAATATGGGAAAAAAACTGCTGTTTCTCTTCAAAGTGTGAATTGATAAAAACCTTTCTGCAACAGCAAGCAAAATTAATAAAGACCAAAGGAGGATGGGGAATTAAAGAAATTATTCAACATATTAAGAAAACAAAAGACTCTTCCAGATGATTATTTAAATTAGCTCATGGGATTAAGGGATATACACTAATTCCTACCTTCCCAGTAGCAGTTATTTACTTACAACTCTCAGGTAACATTTATACAAGCGGATTCAATTATGATAAGTACCTCTATCACAATACTTCAATACGTGCTCCTTTCATATGAAATATTTTAGTAAGCATGTGATCATAGACTGGACTGAAAAACAGGCTTGATGATTTTAATGAATCTTCACTGAGCAAATATGGTTATATTTGGATCTATTAAAATACACATCGATCTATTTTAAATTAAAATGTATGTAAATATACCTACCTTAAAGAATTCTTTCATTTCAACTTGTTCATTGCCATCTGCATCCAACATTTTAAAGGCAATCTGAAGTCCAGTCTGGGGTTCTGCAACAAATTGCAAAAGAACTTTATTGAAAATATCACACACTTATACTAGAACTCAAATACCAAATGGAAAATGAGTATTGACTCTGGTTCAGTTCTCCATTGCTATGTACACAAATGGTATTTCCAGTGAACCATACACACCTCTTCCAATACAAGCAAACTGTCTAAACACCTTTTCACTATCATTTCAAGGGATAATTGATGCAATGGCAAAGAAAGAAATGCCAGCAGGGCCTAAGTACAAGCCATGAATGTCCATCTGACTCCAACAAAAATACTGTATCTCTTACTTAAGATGTTCCCAAACGATGTCTCTAAAATCCCATGTCACTTCTGCAGTCTAGCTTTGCCTTATTTATAAGAGCTCTTTTTCCGGTGAGAAGAATGAAAAACTCCTTCTGGCTGTTTTTGACAAAAGCATGTTTTCTGTGACTCCCATCAAGATGAATTTTTTCAGGAATTCTACACAATTTTACCCTGTATTTCCTTCCCTGAGTGGATATTTCTTTTCAACACAAAAATGTAACAAGTTCTGAATCTTGAAGACTCTATAAAAGCATGGTGTGCTTCGAGCTCCTTCCCACAATTTCCTGATCTTAATTTGCTTACAGGAGGTGGCCTTGAACGTTGGCAAGCCCACACAGGAGCAGCATGCTGCTGAAATGTAGCTACAGTTCACTGTGGTAGCAAGCCCTTATCCCAGTATTCTCTGGAGCAGGTGAATTAATGCCACAACCCAATCACGTCAGGCATGGACTTACTGTCTCTGGAATATACTGATGCTTCCAAGAACAATGCTGGACTCATGAGGGCAGCAAAGTAGTATCTCTAAAAAACTCCAATGCCTTCAGAGTTTTGCTTCTGGAAATATATTCTTCTAGTTGCATTCTGTAAAGTTTTAAACCTTGCTTTTTTAAAAGAGACTTTTTCTGCAGAGGGAACAAGTTAAAGAGATATCCCATTCCTTTCAAGTCATAACAAGATGGTTAAAGAAAGTACTATTTTTTCATTTCAGAAATTACTATATTTTCAGCAGTCAACTAATATTCTGTGTGAAACAATCTTGTGTTGCAGGGGTATTTTATAAATACCATTGCAATCTGCACAGCAGTGCTGTCCCCAGCAACTGGGTTGATTTAATACTCAAAACTGGCTTCCTTTCCATGGGAATGCCACATGCTAAATTTGTGTTACTAGTACAAAAGCAAGAAAAGGCTATCCAATAACATATTTAGAGAATAAAAGTAATTGATGTATTTAATAGCAATTCATACCATCTGTGTTCCAATTTTCAGATAAGAGAGCTGTTAGTGAAAATATAGACCTAAAGCTGCTTATACTGTTTAGAGATGACATACTTATCTGATATGATGTAACCCCAAAGGTATGTGTTTGTAAAATAAGCATAGTTCAAAGACTACCACAGATATATTTGTATTTAATTAGAATCAGGCAAAATTCCAAAATCTGAACAGAAGTGCTTCATCCTGGCTGTGAGTGCAGGTTAGACCTAGGTGCTTCCTCTCCTAATACTCCTGCATTGACCAAGCTGTCAGCTTGTGTGACTGGGTAATTGAAACAAAGCTCTAAGTAAAGGTGACAACTTCAGTTCCTGGGCTTCTTCACCAGGCAGGGAGGGCTCCATTAAATGTTGCTAGAAATGAAATTCAATACAGCACTGGAGGAAAAAAGATAGTGATGACACAAGGCACACAGAAAAGAGAAAAGAAGGTCATGGGGGAAAAAAATAAAACCTTTGTCTGTCACAAAATTGCATTTTCAAGTTCAGTGTTATTACAGCCTCTGATTTTGTATGACAGGCAGCATGGTCTCGTCAGCAGCGTGGAACCAGGAGTCTGATGACTCTTTTACCATTTCCCTATTGCTCAGTTGGTGACTTGGAAGTAATTTAAATATTGATGCCTGCTTTAAGAAATCTCACATTCTTACTAGCGAGAGAGACAGGTTGTGTAACTCGGGGCTGAGTGACAGGGGATACTTGTTAGGCAAAGATAGAGGCACTAACACTTGTTGACATTTGCTTTCAAACTGATCAGTATGATAACCCTCTGTGTAACCAAAGCAGCAACATTACGACAGCATTTTTATCCTGCAAAGGTGCCTTTGTTTTTGCAGTTCAATACATTCCTATATAAATTCTGTGAAAAACAATGTTCTTGATTTTCTGGAGAAGTGGAACAACATTCTCTGATACTGTTCAATTTTCTAATTGTTTCAGCCAATAATTCAGCATGAATACACTTTCAGCCACCATAAATTTCTAAAGAAATAGAATCTTTGGCACCTATTCCTGCAACTTTAAGGTATTCTTCTGAAGTAATAATTTGGCTGTCATGGTTGTCCTTTTTTAATATAAATTCATCTTTTATGAGTTGCAATAAAGATTTTAAAATGAGTATCCTACCTGGGCTAAACTCCTGTCTCTGATTTTAAAAGCCAAGCAGTGTGTAGCACGGGACAGTCACCACTGCTGGAGCAGTGTATTTGTATGTTAAAGTTTAATGCCTATCTATACATATATATAATTCAATATTGTGTACTGGCTGAAGTAGCCAAAAAGATTATCTACCTTTCATGCTGTGCAACAGGAACTAATGCAGTTCTGCTAAGAAATTAGGTAAGCTTCAGAAGGGCCACTTGAATTGTGCAAGAGGTGCAAAATAATGAAAAGCTGGACATACTCTCTCCACTCTGTAGACACCAACATTACATGTTCATACTACACCATGAGAGGGGGGATTTCCAGAGCAAAGAAAATGTGTCAATTATTTAAGGCTGAGCTGTGGGCCTTGCAACCACGGAAGTGATGAGGGTCACACGAGAGTGATGCCTCTGCAGTCTGTCAGGAAAGAAGTGACTGCTTCCTTCTCTCCTTTCCCCATGCACTGATACAATAAATCTATTATGCTTGGCTTTGTCCCTTGCTGAAAATGTTAGACTGTATAAGTCAGTCAAACAAGACTGCCTGTGGACTATTCTGTGAACTATTCCATGGACATGCATATGGACTTCACTACTGCTCTCGGGGTCTCGCCATGTAATGCTCATTGACACACCTCAAATCTCAGTGTTTTTAAGCATCACCTACACATCAGAACAAAACAGGGGGTGGCAAGCATGGCACAGAGAAAGTACCAGACAATCCCAGGTCACTTCCATGCACAAAACCAAAAAACGCCTGTTGCTTGTAGATAAAGCAAGTACCAAACAAAAGTTGTTTTAAAAGAAAGTAGCTGAGAGAAAAAGGAAGGAAGCAAAGGAGGGGGGCTGAAATACATGTACAATACTTGGAGGAAATAAAGCCAAAAGGAACAGAGGATAAAGAAAAGGGACTTTAAAGTCAGACAAAAAGACACTGAAGAATTCTGCTGTTTATGTTTTGCATCCATTGCAAATCTGAACACAACAAAAACAGGCAATGACCTCTGAGACACTACAGCAGTTTTTCACACCCCTGAATGAGCTATATTGCTAATATAGCTCATTGTCCAAAATGACTAAAACTACTAACCAGAAGAAAAATTATTCATCTTCCCATCAAGTTCTTCCTCCCCTTATTATGTCCTTCTGTAATCAAAATCTCCCCCCTCTCAAAGGATTCAAAAAGACTTTTCTGATCCCATAGTGCAGGAGGTACCATGATTTTTGAAGTATTGCTATGGGCCAATGATGACATTGATTTCCATTTATATTAATGCATTGTCACTCTATATACCATAATTTTTTATGTTTTGCTATAATGCAGAAATTTAGAAGCTAAAAAATATCAGAAGAAAAGTTCCTGGTAAACTGTTAGTAGCTGAGTATTTGTGCCTATATATTTTAAATATATAATACTTACTCGTAAGAATTGTCAGCAAAAACAGATACTCTGCATAAGAGATCAACCCTGAAAAAAAAATTTAAAAATTACTTGTGGAAAAACCCAAAAACTTACAGCAAAATTTGAGAGATTAAATATTAGAAATATAAAAAAAATTAGTTTGACATTTTATTAAATACCTGTATTAAATTAAGCCAAGTTACTATTTAATAAATTTTTCACTTCTGTTTTTAGTACTGTGAAGGTAAAATTCCCTAACCCCAGACTTATCAATGTTCATGTCTAACCAAGAAAGTAAGGTTTATTTGGTATTAACAAAAGGCCTACACTAAATCTTTGGATTCTCACTGAAAACATTCAATGTTTATATAAAAGGCAAATAAATTAAATGTGCTTTGTCACATTTAGTACCTGGGAGGAGAACTACTCTAACATTACCCTGAAGGATCAAAGTCCTCCATCCTTTGGCAGGCTCGCAAAAGGCGGAGAATAGCTTCCCTCTAATTCTCAAGGGAACATGGCAACACGCAAAGCTGCCAAGCTGCTAGATTGTGCTGATAGTACTGCTGGGCCCTGTGCCAAGAGGAGGCTTCTTAGTTTTTTTTAAAAATAGGAACATGTCCTTTCTACAAGGTGAAAGTATTTTCCCCCCTTTTGAAGGAAAATTCCAGTGTTTTCTTTTGAAATACCGCCTTAAGTGAAAAGCCTGAACAAACACAAAGATGTGATAGCGTCAAAATAGAGTGTGCAAGCTAAAGATAGAGAGTGCAGAATGAGGGTGGCTAAACAACAGAATCTGAACCATCTGCCCTGCAATCATGTTTGGGGAAAAAAATGTAAAGGGCTTTTTTATAAATCACTTTTCAAAATAACTGAGCTACTTTTAACTTGTGAGCTAAACATTGTATAATGCCGAAGCTGCTTAAAATAATGAAGTTCAAACATGCCTATCTGTGCAAAGATAAACAATTTTTGTAATTTATATTTAGTTAATTGATAGATAAGGAACCCACTTAAGCTTCAGTGATAAACAATTAGCTTCTGATAAACTACTATGCAGAAGCAACAGCATTTGAATTTGACCTCAGATAGTGACTTAACACTCCTAAGTACCAGAGCTCAGAAATATTAAATTGCTAAATGCAAGAGTCTGAAAATACGAGAACAAGTCTTAGCTAAAGGGATGTCTAAATCTGATCCTGTTGCCAACACACTCTGGTTCCATATCTCAGCTTTCCTCTCCATCAAAATAGGACTATTTACCCTATTATGCTACATGAATCGTGTAAATCAGCACAGTACTACAACCATACAATACACTGTGAAAATAAAATAATACTTTAATCTCAAAGACATAGTCTTGCTTACAAGTTTTAGCATTTCTGTCATTGCAAGAATGCAAATTATTATCTTCATTGCTGTAAAACTTCGAGTTGTATTCTTAGATGAAGCATCTAGGTTTTCTACAAGTTTGAAATCAAATAAACAGAGAAAGCACTCCTGTCCCATTTTTTTTTTAGCTTATATGCCTAAAACAAGATTAAAAAAGGAAAGAAGGTTAAATAGATGGAGAAAAGAATCAAGCAAATAGCGTGATGAGTAGTGCTCAAGATTCCTAATTTTGTTTTGTGTGTGACACAGCAAAAGAATGTTTAAAGGAAGAATTTGAAGGAAGACAAGGAGATAACTTCTCAGGTCTGTAGAGAAAACACCTCCCAGTCAAGGACTGCAGTGGTGTCAGCACAAAGACCCCTGACTGAAAATGTAACCACCAAGCAATGAAGGATGATGGCATTACCGGGCAGGGAGAAGTGGCACTCTGCCCCTCAGCTGTCTTGAGATTTTCTGCATGGGACAGTCTAAGGAAAATCTGGAAGCTGAAGACAAGTGGTTTATGCTAGGTAAAACAGAACAAGGAGAGCCCAGTGTGGGGATACAAAATAAGAGATGAGACATTCAAAGAAGTTGTGGAAAAAAAGTGTTTATCAAAACTTTTGAAATGATATTAACATGGCAGATTATGGTTGTAAAAGTTTGAGAAAAAAATAAAGTCATAATAATTGAGTTACAAAATACTGAGCCCCTGGAGAGTTTTAGCTTTATAGATAGACAGTGATCATTATACCTTATAAAATTTTGCAGAAAGAAACTGCAAAATTTTTATGGAGATGGTAAGATGTGAAGAAAAGATCTATTTGAAGAAAACACCCTGCTGATTGGCTCAAGGGAGAAGCATCTGAATTGAAAAGGGCTGGAAAGCGAAGCTTTGCGAGAAATGGCAGGAGTTTTCATCATCTTACTGTAATCTAACTGAAAAGTTGCTATAGTGAAATTGGTAAAAAGGTAAATATAATAAAAATAAATAGAAATATTCTGGACTATTCTTTAAAACCTGACTCGATGCTCTAAAGAAAATTCACAGCCTGCCTGATATTTTCTGGAAGACTGATTGCATTAAAATAATTTATCATAAGTTTTTTTAATTTGTGGACTAATTTCCATTAAAAGTTTACTTTAATTTTATTGTCCTAGATGCAGTGAGTGGCCAACTTATCTCATTCATAAAGTAAATGAAATATTTTGGTAATTTTCATTTTTATTCTACAGTAATCATTACAAAGGTACTCAAATTAAAAGATGTAACTCAGTAAATGTAAAAAGCCCAAAATAAAACAACCCACTGAAAATTAAATTCATATCCAAGCAAAATTTAAAAGAGAAAAGCTTCACACACTGTTGAATGACTCAGCATACCTGAGGCCAAGAATGTGAAGTTTGCATTGGCAAAATACTGTCATTTTCTAAAGCTAAAGGAACCTTCCCCAACCCTCCCTAGAAATATCTGTCCTCAAACTTACTAACAAATGCTGACAGTACAATATTCTTATTGCTGAATAAATCATAAGTATACCTACAAAATATAACACAAATTTTAAAACTGCCCACTAGAAGGCAGAATCCCCCAGCATTACATTTTACAAACCAGACTGATGGCAGCTTTCTGTCTCCTTGATATTTAAATAACAATTTGAAGGTAGTTAAAATAACCTCAGCTAAACAGTTGGACAGGGGTAGATTCATTATTCTGGTACTTGTAAAAACATAAATATTTTCATTTTTAAACTGTGATAATAATGCATCTCAAAGCAAAAGCATCAAAGTCACTAAACAGGCATCATGACCAAAAATTGTAAAAACTCTTGAGTGTTGTGGGGACATATGGATGACTGCACTGAATATTTTTACACCATCTCAAACTCCTACCTGGCCTTTGAAGGACAGAGATTCAAAAACACAGTGCTAAGGAAGGGCAGATTTTTGCCAGAATGCAGAAGACACCAACTCTGATTGTATCACTGAGCCCACTTTGTGCCAAGCACCCAGCTGGGAGAGGTGCAATAAGAGGAGGCTGCATTGATCTGCTGTTTTCAGTTTCTCTTTGTGGCTTCCTGGTTTTCCCAGGCAGCACGCTCTGGGGATTTGCAGTGTCCATCACTAGAAAAAGAAAGGCTCTAAAAAAGCAGGTAAAGAGAGAGAATATCCAAAAATTCAAGACTGAGAACACTTTAAGCCAAATCATGGGAAAGCATGTGATGATTGGAAAAGGCAGCGAATGACTGTACAAAATCCAGCCTCTCCTAGGACAGGAAAAAAAAAGTTAATTTGTTCAGAGATGTTTCAGAGCTTTTGGGGTATGCTTTCAGGAGCAGACTGACAAGCAAGGCACCCAGCTGGAGACCTTTGCAGGTCTGCACAAGGATGCAAGAAATGAACTGCAGGCAGAAGAGGCTGTGAGACTGAAGGGTAGCTGAAATGCTGCAGGCTGAGATCGAGGGCTGCTCTCTTGGCACAAGCTTCCAGCCCTGTCTGAGGATCTGCTGTGCATGGAGAGAGCATGGCTCATGCCTGCCAAGGAACTGCAGCAGTGCAACAGCAGCTTTATTTTCCAGAAACATCCACAGGATAAGGGATACAGGCTGAACTGTATGATACAGAAAGTTTGTGAATAGGCGCTGTCAGTCTTTCTCATTAGTTTGGGAATTTTGGTCTTTTGTTACTGTGAAATGGCTAATTGCTCATCTATTTGGTTTTCTTGATCCTTTTGTTTGTTTTCTCTCTTCAATTAATTTATGTTAATGAGATGTTTATTTGGTGTTCTTTAATCCCCTGTTGTTACACTAACAATATCCCCACTCTTAGTTTTCTCTTTATGTAGTCCAATATAAAGTGGAAATGCTGGGTGAAAAGAAAACAAAGCACATCAACACTGTGAAGGGTCACAGAGTTCCCTAAGAGGGAGAAATAAGTTCAACTGCTCTTGGAATCAGGGATACCAACTTAATGCAACTAGGTACAAGTTTTATTTTTATTTGTAGTTTCCATGCATTTAAGTTATATAGAGGAACAGTCAGGTTATTAACAAAAAGTCTTAAAAGTCCTTTTTGTGTTCAAGTCATCCCTTTAACCCTTTCCTCTTCCAAGCAGGCTTTTCAGTTTCTTTCATGGCTCCTCCTGCACCTAAGAGGGCTTTCAATTCCCAGCCTCTTTACTCTTGTATAACTGAGAGATTTTCCAAGGAGGCAGCTACTGGCTAGATGAGGATGAAACAAAATCCATGAACACCTCTTTAAAAATACATTCAACTCATACCATATAGTGAGATAAAAAGCAAGATATATTTTTCAGTATCAAAAGTGCTCATTACCTTTATCACCAAGCTCTCTAAAAAAGGTTGGTCCTGGTTTAGCTTTGGCAACATACAGCAGTGCAGCATCTACCTCCTTTAAAGACACAAACAAGAAAATATAAAGCCAGTTTTGAAAGAGAGTTAATCACTTCAGTAACAGAAAGAATGCAAGTTCTTTTGAAGAAGGAAAGGAACATTTTGCTTACCTTTTTTGTCAGTTTCTTGGCTGAGGCTTTGCCTATAATAAAAAAAAAAATCATCATCATTCAATAACAAACTGACTTTGAACTTTGATCAGGTTCTGTGGCATTTCTTCAGATTTTTATGGGAAAATGCTAAGTAATATGAAACAGAATATTTTGTAACAGACAGTTTGTTTCTAATTCCCATAATGATCATGAAAGGACAAGATTTAAAAATAATATGAGCAGTCTGTTCAAATGTTCTCTCAGCCTAGATTAAAGCACAGCCCACTTTCATGTTGATGACCAACTTACTAGTATGACTTCGCATACTGTGAGCTACAAATGTCGCAGAGATTCCAAAGCAAGACAGCAAGCAACAGCTGTAGTATTTACAAAGGGATTTCCATGAACATATGATAGTCCTTAAAGTGCAGGTTTAGTATGTGAAAGCTAAGAAATACTCAAAAAAATTTAAAATGTTGATGCTTCTATCAAGCAGAAGTAAATTGAACAATTCTGCTTTTTGAAAGAGCATTAGACAAAAATCATGCAAACTGCTACATGTTTCTTAGCAGGTTCAAGTGTATACACTCAAATAGGGGAGCCACTGGCAGTATAAGCTATGCTCTCGCGTAAATCACGTTTGAAGAGCTGCAATGTATCTGTAGGTATGTATGTAGCTGCAATGTATCGAGAGCAGAACACTCCAGCTGGTGAGGCAGGTATCACAGAAACACTATGGCCAGGGACCAGCAGGAGCTCTGCATGTCCCTTCTCAGTCTATCTCTGCAGCACCTCTCATACAATTCTCCAAATCCTGTTGTCCTTCACTCTTACCTCTCTCAGCCCATCACGCTCTTCCTTCATCACCATTTCCTCTGGATTCCAGCCAGCATTCCCTCCTATTTATTCACACTGAGTAAGCACAAACTGAGCCACTTGGATGTGCTCTGTGGTCTGGGGCCCCAGTGTGCAGCAGCCTGCTTTGCTCCACGCTCAGTCTCCAAGGCTACTTTGCTGCTTCACAGGCATTTTGCATCCAAAGGCTCACCAGTGCAGCACCACTATCTGGAAATGGGCATGATGGAGGCAGCCTGGTGGGCAGCTGTCAACAAACATCTACCAAACATTTTCACAGGCCCATAATTTGGCCAGATGGAGGTTCTTTGTCAGTAAAATAGTGAATTTCCACAGCACTGGCAAATGGCACACCCAGCTGCAAGGGGTCTCCACCGGCAACTTTTGGCTTGGAACATCTCAACCAGCAATAGCTCATTTTTGAGCACAAGCAAACCAGTACCCTGGCCTCTGCTCCCTCAACTAGCAGTAACAGTTTTGCTGATAAATTCCTCTCCTCCCATCCCCTCCCCCAAATCAGCCTAAGGCAGACACCTGGCACATAACATTTCAACACAAATGTTTAAGTTTGACAAAAGTTATAAGCAACTAAAATTAGGGTTTTAATACTGGAGTGTTGAGTGACCCCAGCAGCAGGTGTTGCCAGTACCACCTGTTACTGTGGATGAATACATTTTTGTGCAATGCCTATACATACATTTTCACTCATATACACACACATATATAAAGCTCCATCAGTAGAGCTTACCTTTTAAGTAAAACAACGCATGAAATCCTCTACTTTGCTTCATTTGAGACAAAAGAAGTCAGACTAATAACACACTGGGAGAAGCAGCAACAATAGCTACATCCAGTAAGGCTGAGCAGGGTGGTGTAACACCACAGTTACATCTAACACCAGTCCTGCTGCAGAGCATTTTCATGAATGGCTGTTAAGCACATTAAGTGATTTAGATCTCAGCTTTGAAATGTCACTGCTTCAGTACAGCACGTTTCAATGTGAAACTGAACTTAAGCTGTTTCTTTGGCCCTGGCAGACCCACCTAGAGAGTAGCCTTATGGAAGGGAATGAGTCAGGCTGTAGGTCTGCAAAAAGGAGTATCTGAAAGAAAAAAGGGAAAATCACCCTGCAATGTTTTTCACTGTACATGCTCCTTGTATTCGCTGTCTGCACTAAAGCCAGCCATATACCCTTATTTGTTTAACAGCAACTCCATTCCTTTAATTCTCCTGGTGATCCCAAGAACACCACATCTGGATCAGCACCTGCTAGCACAGCACTGCACTGGGGAGTAGCCTTTTGCCAGCATCCAGGAGGATGATGAAGGAAGAACTCTGTGAGCTGTAACAGCAAAGGCATGGATTAGTGATGCAAGGTAGGAGAAAGCGCTGGAGCTACAGCTGAGACAATAGTTTGTGAGGCTGTACGCTTGATTGAGTGTTTCTGTGTTTCTCTTCTTTGTGTTGCATTCAGTACAACAACAATGAAACTCCTCAGCTACATTGTTTTGGGGAACAACATATCCTCACCAGATCTTGATAAAAATTAAGAAAGGGAAGGGAAGCCTGTTCAGACGTACAGACTCTTCACCAGCCAGCACTTACGAGCTCTAGGCAACTGCCTAGAGCTCACAGAAATGGCTGGGGCAGCCATCAACATCTGCCCTCCTGCATCCAGCAACAGCCACCCTCTGGAGGACATTTAAGATGCTGACATGTTGACTGAGCTCTTTCAGAGGTGAAAAGACAATAACAGCAATGATACAGAGATGCTACCCTTGTATGGGAGAAAGGACTGGTAGAGCAAAAGAAGTCTTTGCTGAATGGCAGAAGAGGGAGAGAAGAGCCATAATCACCCCAGGACGTGGTGAGAGGCAGCACCAGGTGGGTGAGAATCAGTCCTTACAGCAACTGGATGAGAGGCAGCTGCTACAGTAAGACAGGAGAGAAGGCAGGAGGGAAAGGGACAGATTGAGAGAGAAACAAAGAGATTTCTACTTTTCAAAGCAGTAAACACAGCAAAGTAATAAATATGGAGTCTTTTAATGGTGCTCTTCTCACATGGGCAGATGTCAGCAAGCATGTGTACTGGAGGGTAGGAATCTTTTGGAAAAAACACCCTGACACTAGGGACAGTAGTGTTATCTTTCATACTGGGATTTGTGTAAGATATTAGAATACAATCTTACAAAAATATAATAATTTAAACTGTAGAATGAGTTTCCTCCAATAAGTATTTTACTGTTTTCTAAGAATTACATCCAGTTATATTTTATTGGTACTGCCACCATATAACATAATGTGTGACGACTCAAATCTCTGTTTTCACTAGGAAACATACTTCTTGAATGTTAATTTAGCTCTTGGTGCTTATTTTCTCAATTTATTTACTTCTTAACAGTGAGAACCCTCCAAATATCAACAAGGAAAGCTCTATTAATATCAAATGTACAGCTCTGAGGAATAAGGTCTTTTAAGACATTGTCTAAAATAATTAGGAGAATGTTAACTCTTGCTGCAGAAGATGCACTGCAAAGGTTTGAACAGTTTTCTTACACAGCTTGTACATTGAAGAAATAAAGTGCCTCCTTCTTCCTATGAATTAAATATTGGTGCTATCATACCTCACACATGACTACAAATACATCAGGATCTAAGTATCTCTCTGAGGACCACAGGCAATAGATATAATTATTAGGGACTATTTAATCTAAAAAGTAAAAGATCCGCATGATTCAATTTTCTTTAGTTTTATTCTTTTACTTTGATAGATTCTTACTAATTTAAAAATTAATGACATAGTACCAAACTTGTTTGTAGCAGTTAGAGTCTTACTTCGATATGAAAAAAAGAAACTTGGAATTTTTTATTGTTTTGAACTTGATTAAATGAGAACAACTTTTTTTTCCCTACAGAGCTGCCAAAAGTATGCTGGAATGCTGGTTTAAAGGACAGTGAGTATTTTCAAGGGTCTCTACATATTTTACAGATGCAATCATCTAATTTTTGCCACCTACAGCATAGTCATGAAACAACGAGGTACAGAGGCATTTTTCATGGACAAAAAGGGATTTTAGCTTTTTTAGTTGTATGAATACCAAGTCTGCTTATAAATACACAAATTCTGTGCTGTTAGCCAAGAAAGTTAGTTGACAACTCTAATTAAGAAAACACTGCCAAGAGCAGCTCCACCAGTCTTCATTTGCCCTCAGCAAACCTGGGTATTTTGTCACTTACATTTCTTACAACAGAAGTATTTCCATCATCTATCGGTATTTTACACTAAGATGTAGAATGGACCTGACATCAGTGTTAGGATTACTGTCAGGAAAGGGCTGAATTAAACAAGGCTGGACTTGCACACACAGTAACACCTTTTTAGACCTGTAGAGCTAAGGACCGGCTTAGATCTGACAAAAGATGTTTAGATTCAAAGAATGAGCAAAATCACAAATATCAACAACTCTAACAACAATAATCAAAGGACAAAGTACAACTAGTTACTACTGTTTGCAAGAAAACATGATTTTACATGCCTGTAACATTGCCTTATTTTTGTAATATGGAAATTTAATTTAAATTTTGAATCAATCTTTCTCCACAGCCTGAAATTCAAATGTGAACAGTATAAAATAGGTATCCTTTCCTAGAAGAACAAACACCTGTCCTTTTCATCAGTAAAGTCACTAAGATGGTTTGACCCAAATCTCTTTTTAGCTCCACTTCAAAGAGACAAAATTACAAAAATAAAAGAAAAACTGACCTTCCAGCTTTTTAATTTTGGAAAGTATTCATTGCTATCTTTGCTGAATATTGGCCTTACAGGTTCAAGGTCATACTGAGCTACTATAAAAGCATTTGCTTTTTTATGAAAAATTAGGATGAGAATAGCATTAAGCACATTCACATTTGAAACAAACTCTCATTCTCCAAAATGATGAATGAAACAAACCTTTTAAACGGGATGGGTTTTCAGCACAGTCCTAATTTGGCATTTAAAAAACCACAGCCACTGTATGCAGCTTATGCTGTGGCCTTTACAGCAGAGCCCACCCTGCAGCCTTGCCCGCCATGGGAATGAGGATTTGCATTTTTTCCTTTTAACTGGCTGCCACCTTTCACGCAAGCTGAACTCTGAGAATCCTGCACCAGAGAGCTGGGTTAGATAAGAGTTGTGTATGTTGATTTCCTTGGGGAGATGATGTTAAAATTTCTGTTTAAATTAGCCCGAAATAGAAGATCTTTGACATTCAATAGCTTGTATTTCATTCTCAGCTCTCTTAGATAATTTTAATGATATTGGACAAGTATGTTATATTAACAAAGTATGCCTTTTTTAACCTACCTTATTTTTATTCTCATTCTTTAAAGCTCTTCTATACATTTAAAAAGTACTTACTGCTAATGAAACCAATAAAGTACAAAAATTCAAGCTAGTAATTATTCCTTTGGGGCTTCCTTTTGAAATATTGGTGATATTGGAGATAAATGAAGGATAGCAAAAAAAACTTTAGGCTTTTTGAGAGCATGACAAACCAAGTGGTCAGATTGCTATGCTAGCTCCTGGCAAACCAATATCTGAATAATAAATGAGCCTGCAATTTAAATGAATTAAGAATCTACTTCAGCTAGAAAGCTTTTACTGAACTACTGCATTGCTCCATTGAAAGATAATTGATAAAAGTCATTTCAATCACATGAATTAGTAAATTGAACCACCTGAATTGAATTCAAGTATGCCCAGTGGAAAAGGCAATTTGCAATAATAGAAGCTTCTGCTATGCTTTACAAAACAAGCTTTGCATCTGTCCTTCTTTATTTAAAGCAATTGTTCCTCTGAGGAAACAAGAAATACAGAGCGCTGGGATGGGGCCAGCACTGGCAAATCTCCATTTCAGAAGAGCAGTTGCATCAGAGCAAGTCAATACCAGGAGGTTTCTCAGTGAGTCAGGCAGCCCGGGGTAAAAAGGGTGGGATGCTGATGAAGGGAGGAAACATCAAAGGATGACACAGTCTTTTAGGAAACTGAAACAGACAAAAGAATTAAGATAAGCAAGTTTTCAAAACCTCTTAAAGAGACCAAGTCTCTTTAAGAGACCAATGGCACCAAGAGACCAATGGCACCAAGAGACCAAAGGCACCAAGTCACCAGGAGCTCCAAAATAACCAGAGACACCAGGGTAAAAGCAGATGCTGTGGTGCCTACTACAGAGCTTGCAAACAGCTCAATCCTCACTGGAACTGTAGCAGGAGCCTGTGGGAATGGCAAGGAGAGCAGAGGAACACGTTCTCCTTAGATATTATCCAGGGAAAGTGACATACTCCCAGATCCACTCTCTTTCTAATAATGTATCTGAGCTGCAGGTAAGGAAAAGATGAAAATATGTTCAAACTTCCAAGCTTACCACAAGGACATGCAGGATACAGAAAGTCACTTCTCCCAAACAACTGGAGCAGTCTCGCTGGCCTGTAAGGGCAGCTCTGCAAAGGGAGCACGTGAAGCGAGCTAAGACTTCAGTGAAACACACAAGCAGCAAGAAGCCAAGCAGGGAGCACAACTGCAGCTGAGCATTTCCCCAGCAGGAGAGGCTGCCAGTCCTCTGGGCAGGCAGAGCTCAGCACTGGAGAGGGCATCTGGAAAAAAAATCTGTCATGTGAAATCCAAGTTCTCAAACTCCCAAATAAGCACCTCATGCTTGGTTCCTCTGGCTTCATTTAGATGTCTAAAAATTAAGTGCCTAAATCTGAGTTAGTGATCACTGTGGTGCTTTGCTCTAACTATGATGGTGTGAGGACATACCCAGAAAAAGATTTATAATTAACTCTGAAATCTGCTGCTCCTATTTCAGATCTGAGGAAGAGCTCATATGGCCAAAAGCTTGTAGAATTTTTCCAACTTAGAGCAACTGGTCTAATAAAAGATATTATCTCTTTCTGCAAACTTATCCTGACTAATGACCTTAGGCTGCCTTTATAGTCAAGGGAGAGAAACAGACAGAGAAAGGACAATTTATTCCAGGTTGAGACAGGTGTCCAATCCAGGTCTTGCACTAATCTGTTTCCTTCTTTTAAAGAAACGCTACCATTACTTCCTCTGACCTGACATTCAGCTTTTAAATATGTGAGTTGAGCAGGTGAGTCCTTCTGCATGCAACCAGATTATTCACACTGTGACTGCTTTCTGTATTTGTTACATCTGTAATCTGTTTTTTCCAACATCCTATCTAGCAGCCCAGTGTTAGCAGTGCTAAGGGCATGTATTCTCTGTTTTAATAAGAACTTAATCAGATGCAAGGACAAAGTTTACTACAGTTCAAGAGATGGAATGGCTGCATAATTGCAGCAATAAAGTCTTATAAAGGACAACTAAGATTAACTGGAAGGAGCTGTATCCATAATACATATTTCTGAGACCAGAAGGGTGGAGAACAATTCCTGCAACTTACAGAGAACCCAACGCATTTCAGACTTTTGGGATTGATGGCATTTCCTGACTCTGCACAAAATCATAGTCCTTCCCACAAAGAGAAGCAGAGCCACAACCCCCAAAAATTCCTGTTACAAAGTTTAAGATTGCAGTCAGTCTTATCTAGCAAAGAGAACAGTATAAGCTAGACTACACCTTCAAGAAGACTCAATTAAGGAACTTTGATCCAACTCTGAAATAAAGAAGGTATAATTTGTGAATCACCACTCTCCTTAAGTCATCATCTCTTATTGCTAACAACACCTACTTTTAAATACTACAGTGTCAGAGCACATTCTAGATTAGGGTACTAACATCAGACGAAGGTAAACTATTATGACAGCCTCCTAGCACCAGGGGTCTTGTTCTGTTCCTCTCCTAGGGAGTGTTAGAAGTCATGACCCCTGGCCTAAGGGTTCCACAATCCACTTTATGGCTAGAGAAGATTATTATAGAAGAACAAATAAAGAGAGGTAGGGACAACAACAGTGAAATGACACAGTTAAAAATCTGACTGCATACACAACCTGAGCAAATTGCATCTTAATTATAAGCAGAGATTAATTTGGATTCAGAATGAAAATGTGTGCAAATCATCCCAAAATCAAAATGAAGGAAGGAAAGGTCAACATCTTAACAAATCCAGAAACTGATTCTTATCTCACTATGCAAAACTTGATTTAAGGTTTTGTGCTCAATATAAAGGCCCCATTAGCACAGTAGCAACCACTCCTTTTGTTCCATTCAGCTACTTCCTTTTCAATATGTATTCTGAACATCTTCCCTGTCCTGAGGAACTGTTACTTTTCACATGCACCTTACAAAATGCAAACTCCTCCACCCCACAACCAGTTAAAGACTAAGCACAAGAATATTAAAGATTGCTTATTACAAATTGGGTTCTCTTGCTGGCAAACAACTGAGGTGCCACGTGGAAAATTCATCTGTTGTGTGAGAATGTATCATTAGGATAAAGCTACCTTACTAACCCTGGAATAAGAAAAAAGAGGACATGTCAGAGAGGACCATCTTCTCCACTTTTTTTGCTCTGATGCAATTTATCCCCTAAGCACGAACTGCAAATCATTTCAAACTGTGTCAAATTATATGAAGTAACTGTATGGTTTATTACTCTTTGACATGTACTGAATACTCCAACATGAAAGAATTACAGACAACAATGCCAGAAATAACCATGTGGGTCAGCCACTTTGTCCTGTTGCTCCCAACAGACTTGGGCTCATGCATTATCTCACCAGTTTAGGTGCACACAAATGCATGTTCACACATTTGAAAGTTAGTACAAATACTATAAAATTATAAATACTATAAAATAACTAAAAATTAGTTTGGAAAATGGCCTCAAGTTGCACAAGGGGAGGTTTAGACTGAAAACGCTTTTTAATGAAAGGGATTGGAACAGGCTGGCCAGGGAAGTTGTGGAGGCACCATACCTGGAGGCACTTAAAAGATATGTGAATGTGTTGCTTAGGGACACATTATGGTTTAGTGGTGGACTCCGCAGGGTTAGGTTAATGGTTGGATCTGATGATTTTAAAAATCCTTTTTAACCTCTAACAATGATTCCATGATTTGGCTTGAAAAGACAATGGAATCACTAAGGTTGGTAAAGACCTCTAAGATCATTGAGTCTGGCCATTAATGCAGCACTGCCAGGTCCACCAGTAAACTGTGTCCCCAAGTGCCACATCCACAAGTCTTCTGGTCACTTTTGGGGATGGTGATTTTACTGCTTTTCTGGGCAGCCTGTTCCAATGTCTGACCACCCATTAGCTGAAGAATTTTTCCCTAGTACCCAGCCTAAACCTTCCTTGGTGCAACTTGAGGCCATTTCCTCTTGTCCTGTCACTTTTTGCCTGGCAGAAGAGGCTGACCCCCACCTGGCTGCACGCTCCTTTCAGGCAGGTGCAGAGAGTGATGAGGTCCCCCTGAGCCTCCTTGTCTCCAGGCTGAACACCCCCAGCTCCCTCAGCTGCTCCTCACAGGACTTGTGCTCCAGACCCTTCCCCAGCTCCGTTGCCCTTCCCTGGACACGCTCCAGCCCCTCAATGTCTCTCTTGCAGTGAGGGGCCCAGAACTGAGCACAGGATTGGAGCTGTGGCCTCAGCAGTGCTGAGCACAGGGGGACGGTCACTGCCCTGCTCCTGCTGGCCACACCCTGGCTGATCCAGGCCAGGATGCCATCGGCCTGCTGGGCCACCTGGGCACACCCTGGATCATGTTCAGCTGCTGCTGACCAGCACCCCCAGGTCCTTTTCCAGCCACTGCCCCCAGCCTGCAGCACTGCCCGGGGTTGTTGTGACCCCAGTGCAGGACCTGGCACTTGGCCTTGTTCAACATCATGAAATTGGCCCTGGCCCTTTGATCCAGCCTGTCCAGAGCCCTCTGCAGAGCCTTCCTGCCCTCTAGCAAATCAACACTCCTGCCCAACTTGGTGTCCTCAGCAAACTGACTGAGAGTGCACTTGATCCCCTCATCCAGATCACCAATAAAGATATTAAACAGGGCTGGCCCAAATACTGATCCCTGGGGAACACCACTTTGTGACCAGCCCCCAGCTGGATGTAACTCCATTCAGCACCGTTCTCTGGCCTTGGCCATCCAGACAGTTTTTTACCCAGTGAATAGAGCACATACCCAAGCTATGAGCAACCAGCTTCTGAAGGAGAATGCTGAGGGAAACAGTGTCAAAGGCTTTTTCAAAATCTAGGTAGACAACATCCATAGCCTTTCCCACATTCACTGGGCAGATCAAAAATTGGTGAAATGAATTCAACTCCTTTGTTTGTGAAATAGTTTGCTTCTTAAACTTATTCATCCAAGCACAAACTTTAGGATGCTGTTGATATTGCTTATTCCTAGTGGAACAGAAAGGAAAGAATCTAATTATTTACTAATGAAGTAATTTTAAATTTTAAAATTAAAACTGGAAATATTAGGTGAAAAAAATTGTATTTATTAATGGTTTCAGCATGAAAAATGCAATGGTTACTGTAATTCTCTTCAGATATAGGACATTTATCGTGCTTGTGTCCAAGCAGTAAATAGCTGACATATCAGTACATCTAGGCAATTTAAATTACTGCAGTGGGTAAGCAACCAGGAGCATTGACATTTCACATAAATTGCATGGGTTCTCAAGAGTGCTGTAAATATAAATAGTACTTAGATCCAGTTTATGTAGAAGCTTACTTTTTTTTTTACTGGTTTTCCTGTTTCACCCTATCACATATCAAAATTATTTACACCATCATTAATGCTTTCTCTTTTGTTATGTTTTGTATTTTTAAAAAAAGATTTACTTCTACTACAGCAACATGCAGTAAAAGGTCTTAGAAATATTGCCAAAAATACTCAAAGGGGTGACAGCTGATTAGAAAAGTATAATGGAATTTTCCTAGGAATTTCAGTTTGGGAAACTGTCATTCATCATATTATATCACTCCCTAGTCAGACCTTTAGAAGAAAAAAACCAAAAAACCAGAGAGAAAGAGGTAGCTGATGTTTTTCTATACTGCTATTGCAAAATCTGGAAATCTCAACAGCAGGATGTCTGATTTCTATTGCTGCACTATTCTAATGATGGTGGTTATCATAATTCATTCTCCTAATGCCTTGTCCTTCCATCAAATCTCTAGAAATTCAGGCCTTCAGGGCTGCCTTACATCCCCTCCACAGCGCAAACACATCCTTTTGAACATCTTATTGTTCTTATTTCCTTCCCAGTGGTAGCATTCTAGGGAATTTATTACACATAGCACCTTTTTGGTGACTGTGAAAGATGGTCTCAGGAGTTTCTGAGAAGCTTGTGGGAAACCCCATGAAGTGGAGTTCCCTCACAGTTAAGGGAAATTACCTCACTCACAGAATTGCTGAAGTTGGAAGGGAGCTCTGGAGGTTCTTGCAGTAACTGGAATGTCCTTATCTTCTCACAATGACAAGAGGAAAAAGCTCAAAGCAAGGTCAGTCAGGATCTGTTGCCCAAGACCATGTTCAATTTGGTCTAACATATGCTTGCAGACATTTGTTTCTAAAAGGGTTATGAATACAAGACATCTCTCTAATTTAATACAGTCACCTGACCAATCCTTCCAAAAAGAAAATATCAATTTATGTGCTTTTGTAACATACATTAACACCAAAAACATGCAATAGTTGGTAGGTTTCATAGACAGTTTTTGGCTTTGGCCCCCTTGCCTATGCTAAGGGCAACAACATTCTCATGCAGTGAAGGCTGTAGCCTGGCTTCAATTCCCACTGACAACCTACAATATAGCATTTTTGCCTTATTAGTTGAGGCATGAGAGTAGAAAGCACTGGATTTACCAGTGAATTGGGGCATTTTACTGAAAGGAAACAATTCTATATTGGTAATTTCATTAATGTGAAATGTGTGTTTAAGCTCAAGGCCCAGGACATTTAGTCTTACTGTCCAGAGCACAATAAACACCTAAAATCCAAACCCTTATTATGCTTCTCTTCCAGAACAAAAGCCCCATTCATGAACATGCGATTTACAGTGACTAGCTGTCCGAGGGCGTTGTTTTTGAGTTCAGAGAACAATTACTTTGTAAATTATAACCAATACAGATTCTATTTAGGAATGAAAGGATTAAGTGAACACCCACTAGATGGTGTTCAATTACTGCATGGGGTGACTGGGCTAGTTACACCTCCTATTCACCTTTGCAGCAGACTTTTCTTGAAGAAACAACAAATACATTTGTATTAGAGGATAAAAAGGGGATGAAATAATTCTCTTAACTGGAAATGTGGAAAGGCTTTAGTAAATTATTCACCATCTGTGTTGAATGTCAGTAAGAGGAATTTCTAAAAGATATGACAAATATAAGCAAAAGAAAGCACACAAGGTTGTTTTGGGTCCACTTGCTACTAGTCAACAGTTTTATATCAAAAACCTTGTCTTTTTGCAACTGATGATATTATCTGTTTGTTCTCCACCTTCCCAAATTCTGCTGACATCATCTATTGAAAGACAAGGGTTCATAAACACTCACCAAACAAACATATCAATTTTGCAATTAGTTTCATTAAAAGGATATACTGAATTACTGGATATTGGCCTACTCTAGAAGAACCTAATGCATCACCTTCTTTTTCAACAGAAGCTGAATAATTGCAACTAATACCCATTAATGTTAGTGAATCAGCTTAAGAAAGAAGAGGAAAAAAAAAGAAAATAATAAAACTGCTATTTTAAGGGAAGAGACTTCTGGCATAGGTGCAGTATTGTAGCACTTCAGATGTTTTAGATTCCTGGGGATGACAAGGATGATAATGATAAAGGGAATTGCTATTCAGAGCTGAATTAAGATAATACTGCCATTGCAGAATTTCCAGAAGGAACCTTTTCTTTTATAAGGCTCTGAAGTGCAACCTTACATGAAAATTTTAGGAAGGCCATTTTAGTGCAGATGACATCCCAGTGATGACATTACTTTTTCCAACTGCCATTGTGGAAAGGTAAGGACATTCTAATAACCATGTTCAGGAATTTTCATACAGAAGACACTGTCTACTGCTTTGAGCATTTACTGATCCTCCACAGACCTACTTCACTATTTCCATAGCTCTCCAGGTTCAAGCATTATTGCAATCTCTCCTTCTTTTTCTCTCCTTCTTTCTTCTGTTGTTTAATTGGAGTTCCTTTCAGTGGCTGACTTGCTCTCCTTCAGTTGATGGTCCACATCATTCTCACCTTTATCTTTAAATTAGCCTGGAGTTTCTTTCCACTTCTAAGATTAGCTCATTCTGTTATTAGCACACAGAAAATCTCCAAGCAAACCAGTAACAGCCCCTGCTGAGTCTGACTTGTTTATACACCATTAACATCTGCCACATAGCAATTAACAGATGTTTGGAAAGCTTTCCTACAGCAGGGGCTCCAAGGGTATGTAAATGATAACAGAATGCTCCTGGTTTTTAAGCTATGGAAGCTTTAAGCTATTTTTGCCGTGCAAAAAGCTCAGTGAAGAGATTTTGTTAGGTTTTAGAAGTTTATCAGAATAGCAGAGTGAAGACAGTTACATAAAACTAATTTGAAACATTGCCTTTATCCAGTAGACAAGGTGGTAATGGAAAGAGGAGCAGGATCATGAAAAGTCTGAGAACTCCCCTAAGACTGGAAAGAACTAAAGTTAAGAGAAATCATAGAAGAGCTTAAAACCAGATGTTAATAATACCTTATTACACTGGTCAAAACAGTTTGGTAAATGTGCAACTCAGGAAAAAATTAATACTGCTAATGGTATGTTTAAAAATTATTGACGATGTTCATCAGCCTTCTATAGCAGTAGAAACAAAAAGTCTTGTGCACCAACTAGAGTACCTCCTCTACACTAAAGAATGAACCTTGCAGACTGAATAAGAGAAGAAAGATAAGCCACCACTTGACCCTTTGACTTCAAACTCCTCACACAATAAAGAAAAAAAATCTTTCCAAAATAAAAAAACATCTAGACAAACAAGATCATGAGTTTCTTTCAAAAGACAAGTTGTTATTTTCTAGAACTGTCTTTATTTCCTCAGAAAAAAACCTTTTCTCTCCCTGAATTCAAATAATCTGATGAAGCAAACCTCTGAAACACATTTGGCTTTACTCTGGTTTTTATTTTACAGTCAGATGTTCTGAAGAATTCTGACCACATTAAGCACCAGAGGAAACCTTGTAATAGGTCAAGACAGAAATAGAACAGAAATATTTATTCAGTACATATAATTAAGAAGGCAAATCCAAATGCAGAAGTACACTTTACATTAAAATTCCCACTAGTGTCTCATTTAACTTTCAGCAGCCTTCAGTACACTTTGCTTCTGTGTCCACCACTTCCAATTATTTTTGTGTTGTCTCTTTCCTGCCATTCTCAGCTTCTTTGACAATACTAATTTCTCCTCCAAGAGCAATTTTGGACTGAGAAAATGAACAATTCTTTCCTTTCCCTGAGCAGAAGTGTACCTTACCTGGGGGCATCAAGCCCTTGACTGTACATGACCTCCTAAGAGGCTGTCCTTTGCCAGATCTCTCTTTTTCTGTTTTAACCATGATAATATGATTATGTCAAAAATTTCCTCACCTAAGGATGCAGAAAATAATTTGCTCTACCCCAGTATCCTCAGCTTGGCAGACACATGGAGGTACAAAAGAGGACCAGAGCACCTTTGCTGCTGGAAGCTGCTCTGCACGTAGTGACTGCGAGTGGAGCACAGGCTACACGCATTTCAGCATTTTGCTCAAGCGAGCATTGCTTTGAACCATTTTTCTCCTTAACTAAAGCTGCAGTCTGATTCAGAAATTTCAGCAACAGCCTTAATTTAGGAAGTTCCTGACTTTCATCCTTGTTCCATCCCTCAGACCACAGTGATTGATAGCAGACTGTGCTGTGAGCCAGGGAACGATGCTGGCTTTACACGGATAAATCAGACTCAGAAAAGCACGGAATGAAGATGCCTACATGAAGCTGTGGAATGGATGGCCTCACCCAGACAGAGGAGATAAAAATAAACTCAGGTTTGCTGATCTAACAAGATCAGGGCTGAGAGGTAGCTTAATTAGCCATAATGTATCGCAGAGCTAAGATTCAAAAGAAGAAAATTCGCTATTTTAGGAAATGGGAAATGTGAGCATAAGAGAAAGAGGGTTTATACAGACAGTGACTACTTTTAGAGTAGGGATATCAGCAGAGTTTTTAAGCAACAGAGATATTGTGTCACTGTTTTCCAATATAACCAGTGGTTAAAAATTATGTTAAATTGAGGATGAAAAAATGTATGAAGTCTATATTTTAAGTTTGTTTTATTTTAAACTGCTGAAATAGGAGCTGACTTACAGAACATATATGATAAATTTTGTAACACTTAGCTATGAAATGTTAAAGACAAGTACTAAGCCATTAAGTATTTCATTAATAGAGGATGCAAATCCATAAAAATACATTATGAGATATTAGATGTTAACTTAGATTAGCAGTGGCACATAAATATGGTTGCTCTTACAATGGTTTGACTAAGCAGATATCCTTTCTCCTCTCTACAGAAATACTGGACATAAAGAATAGCAACTGTCCTCTTGAAATGAACATTTATTTTAGCTGCAGAGGAGAGAGAATGAAATAACAAATGAATCAAATTTTAAATGGGCTTTTTATAATTCTCACAGTTGGTACAAATGAAAAGCAAACAATGGACAGCTTTCTTCTAGTGAAAAGTGCAGAGTAATTTATGTTGCCCAGTGTACTTTTAAAATGACCATACTGGTTTAAAAGACCCTCTCACTTTTTCAGCAGTAGAGACTGCCTTTACCACCATACAGCTGACAAAAAATGTTTCTCCTTAGCAATTCAAGGAAAGCCAGAGAAGCAGATGAAACTTTTGAGCATTAGATTTTATAGTTTTTCCCAAGAAACTGACAGTGAAGCAGAAGGAAGCTCTCACATTCTATGTCACCAACAAATTCACAGAAAAGAAATAAATGCTATAGTCAGGGGGTGAGTGACACACAAACACAACTACACCCCTTCCCCAGAAGAAACAAACAAAAAAAAATTAAAAAAAAAACATCCAAAAACAAAAACAAAAAAACCCAACATTTGGAGAGGAGCAGAAAAGGAGAAAAGTCCTCTGTGTTCTGCAACTGGCAGTTTCCCTAGTGGGATACGTGACTGACTATGAGCTTGCCAATACCAATGCAAATGCAGCAGCAAAATTTCACTGTCTCAGTTGTTCCAGAAGTATTGGCACAAAGGACATGCATTCAAGACTTGAAAAGAAGGCTGGCGCCTGGGAAAACGAGCTGCATCATTCTGAAGACTTCAAACATCAGTCCTGAAAGACAACTGGAATAAACTGAAAAACATCAAAAGGTAGCTGTCTTGGCCATGTCTTCTATTTAAATTCCATGCAAGGAGTCCATTTTAGAATTTTTATTAAGCCAAGTATGATTGCAGCTCTTGGTAAACAAAGTCGCTGGACACTGGCATTTTATGTATACTAATCAGCTGGAAAAAAGCAGCTAGAAAAACCAAGAATAGCCAGGTAGGATGGATTTGTACCTATCAGCAATGCTGAACTACTTTTTGTCTGGTAACAACCAAGGCAGGATTTGTTAGAAAATTTTAGTATTTTTTGTTAGCTGCGTCTGTAAAATCCTTTCACTTTCAGGCTTTTCCAGGTCTGAGAGGAAAGATATTTTTAAAAAAAATGTAGCCAGCAGAATGACCAGATGCTTGCCAGCAGAATGGATGATGGTGTGTGAGGACCTAAGCTCTCTGAGGGACTGGACAACACTGGATGACTGATTTGATTACTAAGAATTGTCTCTAGTCTGCATTCTCCTCTGCAGTAACAAAGCTGGTAACCCAAGGGAGGCACTGCCATACAAGCAGGTGGCTCTAACAAGAGGAACCTGTGTGTTTTACACATGGAAAAACGCCTTTGAACTCAGTATTTGCTTTTGTTTCACAGCAGATGAGGAAGGCTACTGAGCACAACTGGTGCTATAACCCACTGCAGGTGCAAGGCTGGGGAGTGAAAAACAGAGCATAACCTGGCCAGTTTCTCACTTAGGGAATCATGCCAGTGTTTTCCACACAGGGAGCAATGGAACTTCTCAACAGTGCCCCTGGAGACGCCAGCTGTTTGGCAAGTAAGGACAGCTCCTCTCACCTACCAAAGCAGGCTGCACACCTTGCCTGCTGCTACTGCTTAGAAGCAAAGTGATTGATACTCTGTGCTTCTACCCTAGGCATTTTAAAAAAACTCATAATGTAACATTTTTTATGAGAACAAGCAGGAGAAAAATAGTAGTCTGTATCAAGGTTAGTCAAAAAAGAATAAATCATATGACTAATTCAATAAAAATTCAGCATTGGCCGAATGAAAAGCACAGAACCATCACTACCAAAAGAGTTACAAACAACTGAAAATATGAGGCTTGAATGCATGCTAGATTTTGGCAGGAGTCTGACCTGCACTCCTGGCACCTGCTATCATCCGTCAGTGGTCTGCAGATCCTCATCAGTTCTTAAATAACTGAATGCAAGCCAAGGAATTTTCTTAGGTATAAACCAATACCTGTCTGTGTTGAGGACATATGTTGCAAGAAATTAAAATACACTTAAGAGTGAAAAAATTCACTGAATCTGTTTTCACGCTACATCTGTTAAGACTTAATTGTCAGTTAAGCAGCATGTTTCAGAACTGATTAAGTTCCACTGAATGATATTAAAAAAAAAATTGAAGTAATCTGTCAAAAAGTATTTGGAACCTGTGGGAGAACAAATCCCAAAGATATTTTCTGTGGTATGTTGACAGTATGTTATAAAAGTAGTTGAAACAGTGTGTGGTGTTCTTAAAAAAAAAAAAAAATCTTTAAAGATAGGAAAAATATTCAGAGATGAAGAATGATTGTATGAGCTCTTGAAATGTGCCCATATGTATAAAAAAAGTGACTTCTCTGTTAGGTATTTCAAATATCACATTAGCATGTCACAAAACTGGAATACTCGACTAAAGCAGAAACTGTTGCAAGACTTCTGAAATTCTAAGGCAGATGATGTTTATACAACAAGCAGACTCCTGTTATTAATAACCAGATCTTTCCATTACTTGCACTACAAGTATTCTGTACCCACACAATATATTTTCATTTGTTTCAGGGAATCTGTTTTCCTTTCAGATGCCATTACATAACCTATAACTTTCACACTTTAAATAACCAAATCCTTCAAGATGTGCATTGAGACCACTTGCCTCTTGCTCACAACTCTGCTGAAGCCTGATCGCTTTTATTATCAGTACTATTTTTGTGCTGAGTTTTTATAAATTGCCTTCATTCACTGAGAAGCTGTAATTTATTTTCTCATTGAACTGTTTTTCTGAAAGGTAAATAGCTGTTTATGTATTTTCAAATCATCTTGCCCAAGTTTTGACCTAGTCAGTAAGCATCGCAGTCAATTGAGGTAAGAACTCTCAATCTGCATCTCTCTTCTGCCAGTCATCAATGCCACAAAGGGAAAAATAGGAATCAATCATAACAGAGACATGAGTTCAATATAACCTTACTGTTGTCTCACACAGACATACCTGCAAACATGCAAATGTAATTAATACAATTTCAGTATAAAGTTAAGGATCAAAAATATATTTTCCTATTTAACTGTACAAGGAATGTATCTCAGGTACCTTCAACATGATTGAAGGCAGGAAAATAGAACTGAAGGGAAAAAAAAAAGACATATTTTCCCTCTGCAATGATATGCTAAAACATGCTCCTTTTTAAGTGATTTTGCTCCATGGTTCCCTTTTCTCCTGCTCTCCTATCTGACCATGCACACACTTCCTTGCTGCTGCAACCACAGGGCTCCAGTGCTGGAAGTCAGCACTCACCTAACACCTCTGCTCTCAGCGCTGCTCCCCTTCAGCTGTTTTTCGGACTCTCCATCAAGTACACACTTCTGAAGTATGGGAGATAACAAAGAAGTTGGCACAGAGGCCAGTGGTTAATACACTAAAAAGAAGCCTAGCCAGCAGAGCAGATTTGAATGCTGCAGGAGGGAACGCTGCATTTCTCCTCAAGAATCCCATCCTTGATTCTGTTGTGTAGTACCTTGTGATGCAATCATTATGAAAGTGGATTAGTGTTTATTGATTTCACAGCAAAACATATAGACATAAGAGACATAAATACACATTATCAAGATCATAGGAATTTCTGCCATATTTCTAAACAAAGAACTATTTACCATGAAATTAGTTTAGAGATAAACATACAGCCTATGTATGTTAGTTATCAGAGTTAACATCTAATTAATGAGGACAAAAGAAAAACCAAAAAACTCCCTTATTTAGTTCAATTAATTACCAACAAGTGGCTGAGGCACAACATTAGATCTAAAACAATATAGTATTTTATGCACAACGCTTATTTTAATGTTCTACTTGGACACTTAAGGGAAAGTGAAACAAAGTTACTTTGAAGACTTTGACAGGGTGGTGGCAGGATTTCCTAATGCTTTTTGGGTGATGAAGAATAGCTGAAGATGAAAAATCCACAGCATGGAAGACATTTTCAGCAATCGATGTCTATCTTTGCTTTTTTGTTCAGTTCCTTAACAGGAATAGTGTTTTCCTTTACTCACAATCCCACTTTAAGCAATGAGTAAACAATGATGACTAAGAAGCTTTGGCTAGAAATGGCTGATTTTGTTTCATTTTCTAAAATTCAGAGGAGATTAATCTAATGACCTTAAACCATCATGTTTTTTCTTTGGATTTATCTTCACTTTAGCTTCCATCTACCACTGTGCAAGGGGTCATTGTCGTGCATACTCAGAGTTCTCTACTGTGTTTGGGGAATTTGAGCAACAAGGACTTATCTGTACTAAAAAAACCACTAAATGCAGAGATAGAGAGAAAATAATTTCTTTGTTAACACATTAGAAATTGGAGAGAATTGAATTCAGCTCCCAGCTGTTTCAATGGCTCCCCATACAACACTTCAATCCCTACTTCCCATAAAAAGCTTCTCCATTTAGACAAGCTTCAATCTTATTCTTTGACTCTGAACCCCAGATTTTAGATCTGACACTGACGCATGACTCACATCAGTCTGATTAGCAATCGTGTATGAAATTCAGGTCAAAATGAAGACACTGAAGTACAGGCATCTGAACCCCTGCCAAAGGCAAAAAACTCAAGACCCAAAAATAAAAAGACTGACTCAGCTCATTCCGAAGCGCTCATCTACTGCCTGGTCCCTCTTGGCCCTCCTAACATCACTGACTGCACCAGCACTGACCTCAACTAAGGACAATGGAGAACTCATTTTTTTAGCCACCACAGCCTTGCACTGTGTCCTTTCCTCAGGTTCCCTCACAGCCATGACCACGCTGATGATGTGACAGGAAGCCACACATCATATCAGGCTGCAAACACAAAACTTTTCACCAATTGTGTACCCACACAAAGCTTAACCAACATGAACAACTTCTCCAAGGGAACTTCCAACACACTTATCCTCACTGACAGACAGGACTCTTCCATGGAAATACTGCCTCTGGTACCCTGGTACTGTGGAATGTGGGAAGATCTCTTTTACCACAGCTGAATGAATGAAGATGCTACAACACAATAAATCTGAACAGATACAGAAGGATCAAGATCTTTGTTTAGCAAGTGTCAATTGTTATTAGACAAGGTAACCTGAAGGTTTGTCTTCTACCTGGAAGAGGAATAATCTTCTTCAGAAAAAAAAGAACTAAGAACAGTTCAGATTCAGTGCATTGCAACATCTTCATTTCCTGATGGACTCTTGCATTCCTTTTCAACAATTAATATAGATTTTCTTATGTGTTCTTCAACAGCACAACAGAGATAGTATTTCCAGGGAGCTCTAACACAGTATTAGTTGTCTAATCTGGAATATGAGCTTAAGTATGCACAACTGTCTAAGACACAAATTTTACATGAAGGGTCTCTCAGAAATGCTCCTGCACTGCAATGTAAATTCTGTGTAAATCAGCAGAAACTCTAGCACTTCTAAGATCACAAATAATTTATCCTTCCTGTACCTGTGATCTTAGAAGTGCTAGAATTTCTGATGCAACACATCAAGTTTATATAATTTATATTAGATACTGTGAAGTATTTTACATCACACTACTAGGCATTGTGAAGTATTTTTACATCACAGTAAGAACAGTAACAGGAAACACTTTTTCACCAAACTATCATTGCATCAGGTATGATGATTTACATGAACATCCCACAGATTACCCAGAAGAACTTGGCTGGTTTTGCAATGGTTTGCCACACATCCCTGTGGTAACAGTTTTAACATAAGATTACATGGCATATAGCCATGAATCCAAAATCCCCATTGGTGCAATTAGTATGCACTGAACTAACTGGTAGAAAAAAATGCTGTCATATTAGTTTTGCACTGGCACAAATGCTGTGCCACACTACCACATCTCATTTACTGTTTGTCACTGTTTATAAAGAGGTGGCTGCTTCCTTTCATAAAATAACTAACAGTAATAGAACAAGGCACATGTTTACAGAGTAACTTGGTGTTAGAAGCACTGACTCTAAAAGCAAGCAATTTTTTTTTGGATAGTGTCTTTATTCCTTTATAGAATTCTCTGCTTTGTCAAAAGGTCTGTCAGGAGACTCCGCATTTGTTATCAGCTCATCCTCCTCACATGGCAGTACTGTAAATATTTTTCTTCATTTTCACCCTCACAGTAAATAACTTTGAAGGTGTGATTTAATTAACAGGAATGCCAATATTTCACAACTTTTGCCTATTTTAAAGAAAATAAGTAATAGAGAAACCCATGCACCAGGAAATAAATGACCAGAGGTAGTGAACTAAGGTCTACCAGGCAGGGTTCAAGATCACTTAGGCTGGATGACAGCTGATATATTTGCAGTACAGTTCATCCGTTTTCTTATCTGGTAAAGTGTTCCATAATAAATTATAATTTATTGCATCTTTTGCAACCTTGTCAAAGGCCACACCTAAGATTTTTGCTTTAGCAATAAATTCCACCCAACTGTGTACAGGAATTCACTTGACAATCTGCACATAGCTAAAATATTTTGGTATTTTTTAATGCTAGCACCAACAATTCTTCTGGTTTACACAACACCACATTTACTTTCTACTAAATTTGACTATGTTTAAAAACTAACAGGAGATTTCAAAGTAATTCTCCGGTGACAACCACCCATGAACAAAAAACCCTAAGGCTGGCTGGCCAATGTCTCCTATTCTCAATTCATATGTGTTTCTCATGCCTCCTTTTGCTTGCCTTTTTCCCTTGTGGGAGTGTTTATCTCTGAATAGGGACAGATCAACCTCAGCAGTATTTCATGATGTACATAACTAAACTGCTCATGAGGCTGGCCATATGTTTCTGCATATTGTCTATAAAAAGTACAGCAGAAACAAAACTTTAGAACAGCCCTAAGTCTTCCATATTACCATAAACAGCTTCCAGTTGGAAAACTCCAAGCAAATATTTATGAAGATGAATGGTTACTGCCAGGGTGCTTCAGATTTTGCTGAGAGGTTTGGGTTTTTTTACTTATTAGCTATTAATGAAAAATAGGTAGAGAATAACCAAATCATTACAGCTTGAAGTTCAGCCTTGTAAGACTCACCATATGTATGCAGGATCACATGTTAAAATTACATCTAAGTATGCAGTAAGTGAAGAGCTTTCTAGGATAAGTGGTGTCATACCTTTCTCCTTTCTAAAGGCATTGTTCAGGGTGAAAGAGAATTATTTTATTATATAAGCAGAAAGCTTCCAAATTTACTGCTGCTTTGCTATTAAGTTCCCTATCTTGACCTACTCTGAATATACCATGAGAGATACTTGAGATAGATCTGTTTATTTTCCTCATATGAAATTCTTTGAAACACAATGAATAAAACCACTTCCTTTAAAATACTTCAAGTGCCATATTTCTCTGCTATCAAAGTCTGTGTCTGTTTGCAGTCACACAAAAATGTAAAATTCCAAGCAAGAGAAATCAAGAGAATTGCTTACCACTGTGTTTATGCTACTGGCCAAAAAATCCATACCAATGACAGTTAAAAAAAAGTTTAGGAACATTAGATTCAAATGTCAACATTTTTCTATTAAGCATCTATGATGCTACTGCTGCAAGCCTGACCTCAATTTGAAATGCTAAATATGCATTAGAGCAAAGGTTTTTTTCTTGTCATTATTTATTCGCTTCTGTTTAATGCTATTTCCTACTCAAATTAGCAAAGCAACTGAAATTAACTTGGCTGCATTACAAATAAATATCACCACATACCACTTCATTAAAAATCTGCATGTGTACTATTATAATTGGAGTAACCAATTAATATGGATGCATGGCTAGAACTGGAAAACATTTATCTCTCTAACCTTGTCTTCAGACACAACTGTCTGAAAACCACACCTTAAAAACGAAAATTTTCTGTACTCACTGTCTTTCAGGCTGGAAAACTCCCTTTCAGGTTTTTAACTTAAGGACTTCAGTTTTGAGGGGGAATGAAGTCTAACACCCATACAATTAAAAACCAGCATTTTAAAAATCTCCATGACTTTCAAGGTCGTAAAGTTCTTCTAAGGATTTATATTCAGCTTTGTGTAATATTAGAAGCTGTGTGTCAGCAGTGAATTCACGTATCCTTATCACCTACAGATTTTTGGCAGATACTGGAAACCTTCTTTTATTACCAATAATTCTATCTAATAATAATTGTCCTATTTGACTACTTGCAGCTCTTTGAAACTGCTTTCTGCCCTAGATTTTCGACAGGCTTCAATCAAAGTGCATTCTGGTCTCTTTCTTCCTCCTTGTCTCTCACACCCTTACACAGGGCCTTGAATTCCTTTCTGGATTTCCAGTTCAATACTCCCAAGTCTCTACAGCATTTGCTGGTAGGTGGGCAGAGCATCCTAGGCTTTGAATGGCTTTTGCTAGACAACATGCTCTCCTGGTCAGCATGTGCAGATTGCATCAAACAACTACTAAAGCTGGGATTTCTCCCTCTTTCCCTCCTCAGATGAACTAACAGAGTATTTGTCCTCTAAGTGACAATCCTCTCTGGAAACTGAAAAACTTAACCTTTCAAAAGCAAAAAAAAAAAAAAAAATCTTAGGAAAACTGTAAAGCCCTTTTTTTTTTTTTTTTTGAGGAAAAAAGCATATAGAATTAAAAACATAACTGTATCATGGAAATAACAGAAGAAGATACAAAGATTAAGGAAACTTAAGGAATGGGACAGAATTTTCATTTGTGTTCTGTTCCTATCTTCTACCCAGAAAGTACACTTTTAAAAGTTCTTCTTGAAAAGACACTTGTGATTTTGATTTGTTCTTAACTAGGTTATGTAAAAATCAAAGGAGACTTAAAACCTAAAATGTAGAAAACATAAAAATGCAGAACTGAACTCTGGGCTCTATTATTCTCATTCAACTCATTCCCATCACTGCCTCCTCTAAGAAAAAAGGTCACAGAATTACTTGCTGGTGAAGTGGATAGAAGATAACAGGACCAGGAATGGTATGAACACTATTATAATACACTCATTCTATTTTCTGTGGCATGTAAGCAATTGAGGAACTACATACTGATCAGTCATGTAAATTATGCAGAGATGTCATCAGCAAGTCACCAAATTTCTAAATCATCAGCCTCACTTCACTTGTGTAAAGGGTAGCGGTGTCTGTGAGAATCCATATGGGCAACATTTAAAATCTGGATTCTGCTGATTTATGTAACATAAAGGATCTTATCCCAGTGATTTGCAAATGACATCTCTAAGGGGACCAGCAAGATTCTTTTCCTTCACAAATACAATGACAAGAAAACAACTTACGTTCAACTTGATCAAACATTACTGAGAACAAGAAATCTCTTGGTGTCATGTAATATTCTCCTTCATATTCCAACGATGCAAAATGCATGAAGCGGTGCTTTCGAAGAGACAGTCTTTCATCCACGTCTGCATGAATGACATCTTCCTTCTGAAAAAGAAAAAAAGTCCACTGCATTTGTAGACCAAAGATGTAACTAGAAAAAACCTTACATCCAGTCTTGATCAACCACAGTATTTTGCGGGTAGCCACAACAAAAAGCTACCGGCAATAAAAGCTTTTATGGCACAGTCTTAAAGAAAGACATGCTTATATGATAGTCTAAGTATTTTTTGGCTTCACTGAGAGCATGCTTTAACAACACACGTGAGCCAAATTAATGGCTGGATGTCACCAAAGGCTGATCCTGCTTCCCACTCCCCTGCTCTCAGCCATGTCTTCCTGCACCTCCTTGTTTGCCAGCTCTGCTACTTGGACTCTTGCTGAGGCAAATTCAGCTTGCTAACTCAACAAAAACCCAAACCCACCAAACAGTAAATAGTATTTTGCCGGGTTAGTGGCTGGCTCAGCAAAGGCTGAAATGCACTGCATATCCATGCAAATGAGCCATTCCTGAAGTTAATTTTTGAACTGTGAAGCAACTCCTAAGATGGGAGAATAATGATGTTCTAGTTTAAATATGGGCCTGTCTTTTGGAGAATTCAAAAAATGGGAAAAACAATGAAAACATCAACAAAAGAGTCAGAGATCATACCACCAAAGCCAAAGATTCAACTAGTCAAGCAAACAAAATATCTCCAACTTCACCCTCTCCTCATTAATATCGAGAGACTCAGGATGAAAACCAGACAATACTCTGATGAGTAGCCCAGCACTCACTGGCAGCAAATGATGACACAGACCCAGTGAAACAGAGGTATTTATACTTTAGGATTTCAGAGATGGTGACAGCAGGAAAACGAGAGACTCAGAACACACACACTGTGTGCATTTGAACATTAATCATGGAATGATTACCATCACATATTATATTATACATTATTGTATTTCTAAATAGAAGGCTTCAACTTGCCATTTAATCCCATGCCTTGCAGCTCTGGGTTAGCATTAAGGACTTGTTAAAGTATTTCACTGAATGACAGGCTACAAGCACCTGTTACGATCAATCTGAGTTTTCCCTTGTAGCATGTTTGTTTTCCTCCAACCTCAGGTTTCAATGAAGGGTGGGAGGGAGCCAACAACAAGAAAAAAACAAGACTCATAATTTGGATTTAAAACAGTCATATTCTGATATGTAAGGAAAATATGGGCTAACTCTAAGTATCTGAAACCAAGACTTGCTTTGGTTTAGACAGAACTGCTTTAAGCTTCTTACAGTATAGAGCTCTATCACTGCCTACAACCCACGAGCACTGCTGCTGTTCAGACCTGCATGTTCTGGAAAATACTGCTTAAAAACAAATCAAATGTAGCAACAAATGTAGCTTTATTCTTTTTAAAACTTTAGGGGATAAGTGACTCCATAATTGCTTAGCTAACAAGACTCAACAAATACTGCAAATCTCAAATGAATATTTCATGGTTGCTGGGTATTAACATGCTGTTAATGTCATTAACGTTAAGATTCTTATTAAAATCACATCCTTCTCACAGTAACAAAAGCAATTTTTCCCCAATGGCAAATTTTTTAAAAAAGTGCAAAAGGGTTTTACAGTTGTCCTTTAAGCAAAATTATGTAATGAAAATCAATCTTTCTGCATAAATACAAAGAAAAAGTTTAGACAAGAAGTAAAAAGCAATTTCTACACGGTCAAACCAACTGGATTTTCAAGTTTCTTAATTTTGCAGTATTTATCTGAATTCTGTCTACAGCTAAATTTGTTACTGATAACAGAACACTGAATTTCAGCAACTATTTTCAGCAAGAAAGTCAACAACTTTAACTGAAATACACAGGTACCAGTTTTGGTCACCACCATATAAGAAAGGTACTAAACTGTTAAGAGAGTGTCCAAAGGAGGGCAACAAAGATGGAGAAGGGCCTTGAGGAAAAGTTCTGTGTGGAGTGGCTTAGGTCTCTTGCTCTGTTCAGTCTGGAGAAGAGAAGACTGAGGAGAAACCTCATTGCAGCCTGCAGCTTCCTTGTGAGGGGAAGAGGAGGGGCAGGCACTGATCTCTTCTCTGGTGAGCAGTGACAGGACCTGAGGGAATGGCCTGAAGCTGTGCCAGGGGAGGTTTAGGTTGGACATTAGTAAAAGGTTCTTCACCCAGAGGGTGTTTGGGCACTGGAACAGGCTCCCCAGGGAGTGGTCACAGCACCAGCCTCACAGAGCTCAAGGAGCATTTGGACAGGGTGCTCAGGCACATGGTGTGACTCTTGAGGTGTCTTGTGGAGGGCCAGGAGTTGGACTCAATGATCCTAATGGATCCCTTCAAACTCAGCATGTTCTGTGATTCTGTGTTCACATGTTCACATATTACCTCTGAAGGGTGCCTTGTATATGGAAAGGAACCTATTCCTATCAGAATTACAATAACATGTGATTATGGACTCATCAAACCCCTTTCTTTTTGTGAAACTGGCATCCCTGATTTGCAAAACAGCCTTGGCTAGCTTCTTATGAACATCAGCTTCAAAACTAGCACAAATGAGAACGAAACAGGATGAAATAAATCAGATGTGCCATCTCCTACTTTTTTTTCTAAGCTTTTGCAAAATTCCTGACATCCTGTCACTATTAAAGAAATTTGTCATCTGCAAAGAACACCCTTCAGGACATGAGCATGAGCTCAGCTAGAGCAGCTACCACCTCATTTAAAAGCTGTAACCCTCCCTCTCATTCACTATTATTTCTTCACCAATACATATCTCTCCAAGTCTTCAATAAGCAGGGGTGCCAGACCCACCAAAGATAGCTGGTAAGGGATAGAAATACATGGCAAGAAGTAGGAAGATCATGTTTTTTGAAAAAAACCAAAAAAAAAACCAAAAAAAAAACCCAACAAAAAAACTTATAAGCGTAACTCCCATTTGCTCTTAGAAGAGATAAATGTTTGAATAACTATTCTAATCATTATTCCAAGTGCTTAACCAAAGATTAAATAAAAATTATGTTTTGAAGAAAAGGCTGATTCAATCACTTAAGATTGATCTTCTTTTGAAGTACCAATCTAATGAGTGCAGAGGGGAGTAAGCTCTGTCTTCACAATTCAGTATCCTTCCCACTTCAATTAAATCCTGACTAATTTCTAAGTAGTTTTTCCTGAGTCATCCAATGAGTCCTTCAGATAAAAAAGACTTGACATTCCTGACATTTTAAAAAATACTGTGAAAGCTCAATTTGCTCATAAAAATGCATGCATTGGGCAAAAAGCAGAGTTTTACTCTTTTATTCCACAAAATGAGTTTCAAGCAAAGAC
Organism: Haemorhous mexicanus; assembly: GCF_027477595.1. Lineage (NCBI taxonomy): Eukaryota > Metazoa > Chordata > Aves > Passeriformes > Fringillidae > Haemorhous > Haemorhous mexicanus. The sequence continues at coordinate 49,028,322 of NC_082342.1, forward strand.
AGGTATACTGTAAAAAACAATTACATAAGAAATAATTACATATTTAAGGCTGAACCTCAGATATTAAGGTATCGGTAATCTAACACCTAAGCAGTTTGCAACAGTGCAAGCTCAAGGCAAGCTGGATACAAAAATTTAAATTTCTGAGGCACAATGGGTGAGAAGAATCTATTACTACTGCCACCAGATTCTTGTAAGCATAGTTTAAAATATGCTTACATAAAAATAGTTTAAAATAACTCTGGGATTGACTTGGGCTTATTTCTGCCTCTAACAGTGCCATACAGGAGAAATCCAACCACAAAGAGCTACGTGGCATTAATGGTAGGGCTTGGGCTGAAATTCCACTCTCAGCTTGTTCTTCTGTGTGTTGGTCCAGCTGGGGCTTCAAACACTGGGTGTTCCCATGTGCTCCACAGCAGCCCCACAACCAAGAGAATTGAGAATGAAATTTTAGCTTTAACTTGGAATTTAGTCGCCTCTGAGGTTTTATGTCAAGCCTCCAGTGCCAATTTCAGAATGTGCGTGGTAAAGCTATGATAGCTGATGGTAAATTAGAACTGAATGACATGAAAAGGGCTCCAGGAGGATGCTGTGCAGGTGACATTGCAATGGATCAGGGGCTGACCAGCCACTGGAATCTACAAGAATTTCTAAAGACTGTGGTTTCCTTCCCGGCTTCCTGCACAGAGAAATGCCTAAGGGCAACAACATTACTTCAAACAATAAATTTTCACGTTGATATAATTAATCTGTTTATCAGTCAGTCTCCTAAACTTAAGATGCTATTAAAGATTTCATGGTGTTCAATCTTTGGCTTGTAGTTTTGTTTTGTTGGCTTTTTTTAAAATAAATTAAGCAAAAATGAACTGTTACATAAATAAAACTTTGATAAACCTTACCTGTGTTTTTATTGACAATGCTGATAACTATGATGTGATTTTTGGTAACACTAATTCTCTATCTTTTAAAAATCTAAGTAATTTTTAAGTACAAACTCAAATATAGGCTGCTGATTATTTGAGAGAAATTCTTTTAAAATACCATATGCACTTATCTCTCCCTTCAATTTAAAATTATGTCTTCCCCTTTAATTAATTTTACTTTTTGTCCCTTTGCACAGCATTTGGTGTTTTAATGCACCTGTGCCTTTCAAGTTTTCTATCTTAATGTTCTCTGCTTATAAAATAGAATACATTTTCCAGTTAATTTTTTCCAAGATAATTTTTCTTTCTTTACTCCTTTCCATACAATCTACTTATTTTGTTTCTTTGTATCCTTTCATTGCCTTTCTTTCTTCTATTATCTACATACCTTCCTTCCTTTTTCCTTTGGAAAAAATAAAATTAAGATGTCATTTTTTCCCCCCTCATCTGAAAAGAGGATAAATTTTTTTTTTCTCCTAATCTGAAAGAATTAACTTGTTACACTCATTTTACCTGCTACAAGAATAACTAAACCAATATGTGCATGTAAATAAAATCGAGTTGGTGCCAGCCAGATCTCAGGGAGCCTCAGGTTTGGAGCCATTAATTCACACTAGATCTACAGAAGGATTTAGCAACTCTGTATCAAATTTCTGTATGACCAATGAAAACGTTGCAGTTAACTAGTGTCATTATTGTATCTCAATTTCAACCCAATCCATTTTGCAATGATCAGAATAACACAAAATGTAACTCGACCTCCAACTCTGCTGCACATGTTAACATACCTAGCATGCATGCTGAATGCACAGAGGAATAATGCTCAGAGCTGAATGTTTCAAAGTTTCATATGATGCAATAATTGACAGATGAAAAAGAGTTTTGACAAGAAATCCATTTGACAGAAATATGTGACTTACAGAAAGCTCAAAATCATAATATTTAAGAAAGCTTGTATAAGTATGTGCAAAAGTAGTTGGTACTTTTACAATAAAGAAAGTGAGCCATGTCTCGATTAAATGCACCAACAGCTAGTTAAAGAAATAAGATCAGAATCAAAATGTTCTGATGATGTGAATTGATCTCTATTACTCTTTTAAACATTATGTTTTCTGAGCTTGCAAATCAAACTTAGCCTGGACACAAAGTAAGATGGGGGGGGGGGGGGCAGGGGGACACGACAGGGGGAAAGCACAGAACTCATACAGAGAACATATTTCTCTGGAAATCAATTCCAAGTATTTGAGTGACTGAAACTGAACAAGCAACTACATTTCTAAAAGTTTTAACAGTCTTGAAATCCCTAAATATGAAAAGGGCGAGAGATTAAAAATACCTCCTCAGGAGCTACTTCTGAGACAGAGAACAGACTTCTAAAGTAAGGACAAGAGAAGAATGAGAATGCAAAAGTCTCGTGTCTGGCTGCTCTTAACGGCTGAATAAAAAAACTTGAAAATTAGAAGAAGCCCTTTCTATGCACTAACAGGTGCCACTCCCCTCCTTTCTTTCAAATAGCTGCTCGGTCAGTTTGGCTGTGCTGGTACTAATTAGTGACGGTTATGTTTGAAGCAGCAGCTGAGGAGTTTATTTGCATCTAAACCCCTGCCATTTCTGGTTTTAATTTTTCACTCCCTCCCCTTGCATTTCACTGAGTTCAGACTAAATTGTGCACACAGAGCAGATCTACTGTTACCAGCACCCATACCAAATGGAGAATTAACTCAAACATGAGGATAATACAGAAAACAGTCTCAGTTTATAAGGGTTTTTAATTTCAGCATTTAATTCTAGAATTTCTACCTTACCAGAGCTCATTTTTAAACATAAGCTTAAAACAAAGTAGGAAACTAACACATTTCCCCTAACAGAATATAAGAAAGGCAGATAAGGTACCCAAGCTCTAACAAGCCGGGGAACCAGTTAATTAACTTAACAAACCATACATTTTCACCTCTACTTGCAAGTTATCACACCAGCCTACTTACACATTCCCCTAATGAGGCTAACACACCACTCAAACACACTGGTAAAGAAGTACTAAATACATACAGAGTGGCAGGGGGACCACATCGATGCCTCATAGACAACACACCCAAGAAACACGTCCCTACAACTTTCTGGGAGAGCTCATTACATTGTATTTGACAGTCAATAGACTGGGTGAAAAATGTGTCACATCTACTTCTCACTGATCTTTCTCAGTCAATCACTTCAGATTAAAGAGCAGTTAAAATGTGAAGACACACATACATTTATTCTTAAAAGTAAGAAGAGCTAGATATTTTTGAAAGATACTATGTGTGGATGTGTAAACAATACACATTGTGTATTGTTTGAAAGATACTATGTGTGATGCTTTATTGTGTGCCTTTAAATCAGAGAATCATAGAACAGATTGAGTGGGAAGGGACCTCATAATCATCTAGTTCCAATCCCCAGCAATGGGCAGGAACACCTCCCACTAGATCAGCTTGCTCTAAGCCTCATCCAGCCCACCCATGAACATTTCCAGGGAAGGAGCATCCACAATTTCTCTGGACAACCTGTGCCGCTGCTTCAGCACCCTCATAGCAAAGAATTTTCTCTTAATATCTAATCTAAACCTGCCCTCTTTCATCTTAGAACCATCACCCCTTGTCACATGCCCTTGTAAAAAGTCCCTCTACCACTGCTTCATAGGAGAAGTGCTCCAGCACTTGGATCATCTTTGTGCCCCTCCATTGGAGTCACTCCAGCAGGTCCACATCCTTCTGACATTGGAGGCCTCAAGAGCTGGATGCAACTCTTCACATGGGGTCTCATGAGAGAGTGGAGGGGCAGAAATCCTTGACCTGCTGATCAAACTTGTTTTGAAATGCCATAATATCTTTATTTTATCTCCTCCTTTGCAATTCAAATGATGTATGGAGTGTCTCTCTGCACACCTTCTCAGAAGGAGCTAGGAAAGCTTCTAAGCCATCTGATTTTGCTTACCCTGAGCTTGCAGATCTTTGGGATTTTCGAGCTGATAGGACTTTACCTCTTAAGTGTACTTTTGCTGCAGAAGGAAACCATATGCTCTTTCAAATAATTGCTCGCTTTGATTGGGTAACTCAGACAGAGCCTGTACTTCATCTATTCTGAACTACATCAAGAGATAATCCATTTATTACATGAGATTGAGTTTTAACTGCACACCCTTGAGAATGGGACTATATATGCCTGAGTTTGAGAAGTGCAACTTCAAACTGTTGGAAGTTTTGCAGTCCAACTCATGCTAGCTGCATGGTGCCATATATTTACCTGATAATTTATACCTTTAAAAGATTTTTACTGTCATAGTGCTTGGTCCTGCAACAACTGTACAGACAGGAAAAAAAAATTACCTGCTTTAATAGTAGGTGGTTGAATGCTAGACAACTTTTGTTCTGAACAAGACAAATTTTGGACTCAGTGCTCTTACAGAAGAATTTAAAGGAGTAAATATTTAATGCTGGATGTAGTGACCTAGGCAGAAGAACCTAAGGGAAGGCATGTTTAAAACCTAGACTGGGAGAAGATGACAAAAAGAGGAGGCAACTTTCCAATAGGTAAACAAAGCAGTACAGACTCAAGTTTAAAGAGATGAAACTCTGAGGATAAGGGAGCTAGATTTGATGCAGCAGACAGTCGAGTTACATAGCAAAAAGCAAAGTGGTTACATTTTCAAGTAGGTTTTTTTTGGTAATTAAACAAATGTATTCCATTAGCCTGTAATGGTTGTGAATATTTAAATATATCTGTGTTCATGTATGAATAAAAGGGACTAGAAACAAGGCAGCTATTCTAATCTGTGTAATGGCTGAGCAAGAAGTGGTAAATACAATGGAAGGGAAACTAAGATAGTAGGAAGTTTAGCGATAATTGGAGAAAAAAAAAAGAACAGAAATATACCAGAATTTGTCACAAAGTTTTTAAAACAACTCCAAAGTGCCTCTGTCAATGGTTACATACACTTTCAAGAGTTCTGTATACCCAGGGTTTGCAACAATGTGCCAAAAGTATTCCTTCAAAGTCGTCCCACGAACATGATGTTTTACACACAAAGTATGGGCTTCAAGGGAAACACGGTGAAAGAAACTGCTTCTCTCTCCTGAGAGAACACTATCACTTGTGTGTTTTTTGAAACACATTTCAGAATATCCATCTTGTTTAAGCACTATTCTTAACATGTTTGCACATCCAAAATGTTTTAAACAGTGGCTGATGGCACAGTGCCTCCAACAAGAGTAGATGCAGAAGAGCCTTGGATTGCTGTATCACACCCTAAAACACGTTGTGTGCCAATATAATTACGCAAATCCCGTTAATTTTTAACCTAGGTACTTTGTACTTGCTCTGCCAGGGAATTTTCATCATGACACTGAGACAGCATTACAAGAAATGCAGCTAGTGCTGCAGTTGCCAACCAGGCTACCGCGGCACTGATCAAAACCAACCCTGAAGCAGCAGAACATATGGATTTAAAACGACTTCTCTACCAAAGACAAGCACCCCCCAAGTGGAAATACCCTGTGACTTCATCTTCCTGGACTAAGAACTATGTTTCTGTATAGAAGAGTAAACAGAACTCAAACCAAACCAAACAGAAGATGTACATAAGGCCTAAAAACGCTTATACGACACTATTGAAAAATGGAAAAAAAATTAGAATCTTAAAAATATCCAACTATAATATATGCTAGCTGCCATCAGATTCTGAAAATGAGTGCTTCTACTTAGTCAATCTGCAAAGACTTTAAAAGAAATTTGTAGCTGGCTTGAATTTATCCAAATTTCAGTGCTTCCCTTTTGGAAGGGTCTGACATAAAGACAACTCAGTTTAAAAATGTGCTGATTCTTGGAAGAAAGTTCTGCTGGCTCAACTGAGACAGGAGCCATTAGTTTATTCTTCATGCAAGTGCTTTAAGGCTCTTGTTTTAATCCACACATGTATTTAACAGCGTTACAAGTCACTGTACATTATACCAGTGAACATACCAGTTGTACACACTCTTAGGATGGCTTTCTACAGCAAAACCACATAAAACTCAGTAAATACTGGTAGAGGAATTATAAGTTTTACTGTTTGTGGTTTGTGGGGTTTTTTAGAATAAAAACCACCCAGCCCCCCCAGTAAAATTAAAACACAACAAAACAGAAGAGGCCATTGTAACTACACAAGCATTTCTTATAAATATTCTGAAATTTAGAAAAAAAAAATCACTGTCTAAAATGAAGAAGACCCCAAATAGTAGGCAATACTCAAAACATCCAATGCCCTGAAGAAAAAATATCTAAGAATCCTAGATGTGGTAGATTGCTGGAAAGACAGGAAAACTGTGTTCAGAAAGTGTCAGAATTCCCTTCTGTGATAATGTGAACATTACACAGCTAATCACATTACTCCTTCCCCCAGAAGCTTGAAAACTCTCTGGAAGCGTGTGAGGGGGAAGTTAAGTTTTCTAAGCTTTTCTCCAGCCCTTTTATAAAAACATCTTTCAAGATAAAGACACACAGAAATTCAAGGGGAAAAAAACCCCACCAAAATGAAAGAAGGACAGATCTATATGCTCCAGGCTCTTCTGCATAAAGAACCAAATTGAAAACAAAAGGAATCCCTAACTGAAAGTCACAATATACTTTTTACTCTTCAAGAATTCCATCTGATTTTACCCCCATTATTAGCTATGTTATACCAAGATTTTTTCTCAGTTCTCAGAGAGTCTGGTACTTAAAAAGGTGCCGTAAGTGAAGGGGAGTTAACTGATTAGGTTGCCATAGAAAAGACTACCACCACCAACCCTCCTAAAGCATTCAACAGCAGCTGGGAAGTGTGAAATTCTTCACTTTATTTCAGTGAACTAACACTGTTAGATAAAACTTCCAGAGTAGCAAATTAATCAAAGAATAACAACTTGTAAAGAAAAGAAAATAGAATATCTTTAAAGCTTTTCTTTCTGTCTTTTTTCCCCCTTTATTTATTAAACATTTAGTCACACAAATGAAAAATGGTTAACAAGTTAAGCTCTTTAGAAGAGTGGTCAGAGCTATGCTCAGAGGATTTAGCAGGTCCCAGGAGGTACCAAAACAAATATCCATATGTCCTGTAAGATTAATACAACAATAACAACAAAGTCATTGCAACCACAAGAAATGTTTATACTGTAATTAAGTTGTAAAATTATATTTATTTCTCCATAAAGCTGCTGACTTCCCTTCTAAACAAATGATTTGTTTTCTGTAGGAGTCACTGATCTTGTGACAATGTCACGTGTAAAACCTGAATGTCTTAAAACACACTATATTTTCCTATGGCTAGGCATATTTTTCATAGACTTGCTTATTTTTTTAAACTTTCTACCTATGCAGAATTTTCCCTCTACAACATTTCCATTTGACACAGAAATTACATACAGAAAGACTGGATGAAAAGAGACAGCAAAAACAGTTCTACTGCACCACTTGTTCAGAAAAACAGAAGCCACAGTAAAAGTTTTATCTAAATTCTGGTATTCCCATTTACTAATGAAATATTTTCATCAACATTAGTTTGTAAAAAATTCACAATAAATTCAAAATATATGAAAAAATAACTCAGAAATTTAGAATTTCCCCCATTCAAAAGAACATATTTATTTTGATCTAAGCATTCTTTATTTAATCAAAGAATTTGTGTAATAGTTGAAGTTTTCAATAGATTGAAAAATGCATCACACACAAAACTGGCAAGGATAATCTTCAAAGTTCTAGCACATTGCACTGCAGATCAGAATATTTAAAATCAGTTTTTGACAGCCCCTAACAGAATATCCACAGAGAGCTGAACAGATGAGATAGAGTTAAGGGCACCAGAGGAAGGTAACAGAAGTTTGAATTCATTAAATAAATTAAATTTACACACACACTGTATTTGCAAAGAGGTCTTACTACCTTTAAACTGGACATCAAGGAGATGATTGTTTAGAATACTAGATTTACGTCAGAGAAATTCAAAAGGTCACTTTTCCATTTAGAATTATCAAGAGCTATCCTAAAAGTCAAATTCAGTATCAGACTCTGTGAATAGAGTAACACCGACAAATATTTATTTTAATTGGAGCTATTAGTGTAAAACCAGTGTATTCCTGATAACAGCAGAGTTGTATTGACCCTTCATTTTTTACCAGTGTTTATAAATTCCATTCTCTAATTTTGTACTTTTCTTCTATAATGGAAGTTCAAGTATGTTTTCTCAATCCTCCCTTCAAAGTCCATCACTGCTGCACCCTCAGTGAGACTGCAAGGTCACAACCAGAATCAAAATTTTCTTCTCTGCAGCATCTGAATCTAGGAAAACCCCATACCTAGTAGGTCATCCACTTCTCTGTGCTACATTCCTCTGTACCAGAGATAAAGTTGTTTTCAGCCATCCTGGCTGCACCTTAAACAGCTTTTGCAGAGGTTGTAGTACCATTTAAACAGGTCAGCAAGCATGTGCTCATTTTCTTTTTCAAGACCTCTGTAGTTATCAGTGTTGCTTCATTTATCAAATCTGCCATGTTCTTGGAAGCAGACTGTGCTATTAGCACAAACCTTACATTTCTTTGGGAGGTCCAAAACTCTACCTGATGCAATTTTCTCTTCTCCTCTTCAAAATTTTTAAGATTATCTTTATCTCAGACTTCTCTAGTGAAATAGTTTGACTGTGACATTTAATTCAAGAAAGATGAAATTATGTAAAACCCAGACTGAGCCAAATAAATGCTTTGTTCAAACTCTTTTCTCTCGTCAAAAAATGACTTCTAAGACATCCTAAGACCTCAGGTATGTGTACATTTTTTCAAGAGAGTCTGTCCATTTGTAAATCTTTACAACACTAACTAAAAGTAATGCATGTTAGTTTTCTCCTGCTCTGCTGGAGAAGTTTCACTAGCCACCAGAATAATTTAAGGTTTGAAAGCAGAAATGGATGACTTGATTTCTAGCTGATACTAACCACCAAGCAGAGACCACAGGTTCATTCTGGGGGCAACACTGAAGGCACTGGAGAGATGGGCAGAAACCAGTTACAGGGTGGTTCTCACGGTGCTTAGGAAAAACCTTGTTCATTTTGAAAGACAATGAAAGAGAAATGCATATTTCTTAGGTCCCCACTGCATCTAGGGCATGGGCTCTGTCAAGCTCAAATTCTCCATGCCATTATGTCCATTGAGGCATGCAGCCTTTGGGGAGCCCCTGCAGTGAAAAACACGGCCCCAGGGCACCCCTTACTGCCAAGAGACATATTCATTTAAGGCAATTACACTGATACCCTGCTTCTACCTGCAGAAAAAGTGCCTTAGCATCCCTTTGCCCAAGGCTCCATAGCCTTGACTTGGCAGTCAATTCTGTGACCTGTTAGCAAACCTACAGATTTCAAAAACACTTCTATTTAGAAAAGCAAGAAAATGCACACATACACTGCAAGACTTATGCTCATGTTTAGAACTGAACTCATGCAAGTGTCTAGTCCTATCCTGAAAGTATTTGGAAAACATTTAAGGTTGAATTAGGTCACAAATGATCTCAGAATACAGAAGGAATGACTGTGCTGGGTCAGACCAAAGGTCCACCTCATCCAGCATGATTTCTCTTTCCTTGTGTGTGACTGCAAGGTCAAAGCATCTCAGTGAGTTGGACAAAGTACTAAAAATCCAATTGCAGTGTGTATGTATCAATTCAAGCATTGGTCAGAAGCAAATGCTTAGAAAGGAATAAAAATATTCTCTCAGTATTAATTTATTTTGAGCTCGGGGACATCCTGGGCTGGATGTGGTTTCTATGTATTTAACAATCCTTGGCTATGTAAGTGCCCTTGGCATTTACCCAACATCTCCTTGAGTCCATGCAAACTTCTAGTCTTCAATGACTTTTGGCATGGAGTTTCACACATCTATTGCCTATTCTGAAGAACTGCACAATGCATATTAGACCCTGGGAATATTAAGGTCATGTCAAATTGTATGCTAGTTTTGTGACTGAGGCAAACTTAAATATAATTGATTATTTCTCTCTCTAGTAGAGATGTTTAACACACTTCAGTCTCACAGTAGAAGTGAAAAAAAAAAATCCTAAGTACAGTTTCCATATCAGTTCAAAAATTGCATTAAATAATAAGATGATATCACCACAATCTTTTTCATTAATGACTTTTCCAGAGATACAAAACTTTACTTCTAGGAGAAAATGCTATTCTTTATTTCACTAACCAACCCTTCAAAAATTCTTTTACAGGCCACCTCTTAAGTCCTTTCTTATCCATTTTAATAAACATTACTTAATAGCTCTGCACACTGCCAAAATCCATTATCTTAAGCTGTAAATTGATAGCTGGAAAAAATGCTTTAACTTCAGGGTGAATATAAGCATTGTGCTTGCTATATATTTTGTTTTCTGCAAAACTGCAGCTGCACATTTCAAATTAAACTATACATAGTTTTACTCAAAACTGATCTAGTTTCTCACACTTCAGTGATCTCATCAATCCAGCTAAGAACAGTTTTCTTATTGCCAAACTGTCTTTAAGGTAACATCTGAAGGTCTTCAGACCTAGGTCTAATGATTATGCATGTCACTCTTTAGATCTTGGAAACAATATGAAATGATGGTATCAAAAGCAGGTCAAAAGCAATATGGTTGAAAATCAGATTCTGTTTAATTAGTACAGATTAACATTTTATAATACATCTTTGGGATATATTTTTTTCCAGAATTCAAGCACTAATTGGGAGGGGTGTTAATAACAGAATACATTTCTGGTGTCTAAACTGCAGAGATCCCACTGACTCCAGAAAGATCAGGTTCTTCAGTGAGGTGACTTTGATGATGGAAACAAAAAGGAAAAGTAAAACTGAAAGTAACAGGTATGTCAAGAAGCCATGATCTATGAGGAAAAACTAAAGAGAGATGCAGATATCAAGGCTGATACTCAATTCTGAAGTCCTTCAAGTTCTGCTTCTGAATACTGTCAGGAGCCACCTAAGTTATTGAGAGGCTACTTTCCAACCTGCACTGAATTGCACTAAATTGCCACTCAGAGTTAACAGCAGAAGCAGTGCTGCCACTCACACTGGTTTAATTTGCTGTCTACAAAGCTTGCAGGCTTCATAACTCACCTTCACAGCTCCTCCACTCCCTTGGTAATGTACATGTAATGTACAAGGAATTTGGGTGCCTGCCTCAGAGGCAGTCTGTTGCAGTCTCATGACTATCTACCTAAAAAAGTAAAATCATGACTGGTCTCTTTTGCCTACCTCCTCAGAAGTCCTGAGAGACACACGGCCCAAGCACATTAAATACAAAGTCTACAGGAGAACTGTCCTCACTGTCACAACTATGTGACAACAGAGAAGAAGTAGTAGGGACTAAGTAACTCCAAAATTTTCAAAGCAGGTATCAAAATGGAAAAGGTTTCCTGGAGAAGTTAGCAATTTACACCAAGTTTGATAAATTGCTGTCTCAAACTTCAGTCCAGTGACACATTGCATTTGGTTTAGATCCAAAAATGCAGACAGCTAATTTTCTGAATTCTGAACTGAAGTCCACAGAGTTATCTCTCATTTAATCACATGCTGTCTTACTGCTCCTTCAGCAGCTAGCTAGACAGTAAGAGCTAAGCATCCCACCAAGCCAAGTGCAAAATCCTGAAAAAAAGGGAGTTTTATTACTTAAAATAATTTAATTGCTTTAGCAAATTTTTCATCTTAACTATAATTTTGCCACTTACACAAACTCTAAACTGCCACAGAAGAACAGGACTGACAAACAGCAAATCTCTAAAACATTTCCAAACCTGTGGCAAACTCTGTATGTGCATCATTACCCTGACATGGCACTGCAGAAGCACGAGACAGGCAGCCTAATATTCTAGTTGCAGGTCTCTGAAATTCAGAAAAGTGCTAGCAGAATGAACACGCTATTACTCCTAATACACAACATGAAGAGTCTGGTTGCTTCCCAATGTACCTAAAACTAGCCTTAGCAGACAAAAAAGCATAATTCATAGATAAAAACCATGTGCCTTCCTCACTACAAGTCTGAAAACTATGATCATTCAAGTTGCAAACCTTTAAGAGCGGTGGAAAGGGAAACAGCTTAATCTGCCTGCCTTCAAATTTAAAAACCTCAATCACAAATTTATCTCATTTGTCATTTCCCTTAATTCTTTTTATGAAGTCTATAGAATTGATTTTGTATTCCAAATTATTTCAGAGTTTCTGAAATAATAATTTATTCCAGATCCTTACCACTTTTTATATGCAGCTCTATTTCCTCATTTTTAAGATTACTCCCAATTTTCAATCTTGGACAAAGAGAAGGATATCTATATCTATTATCTATATCTATATCTATATCTATATCTGTTTTCCTAGATCATCTTCCCTAATCTTTACATAACACATAAAACATTTATCTCTCTAACTGCTTTTTCACTCTTTCCCAGACATTGTATTTCTTGTGTGGCACGTTGACCAATACTCTATACAGTATTCCAGATGGAGTCTAACACTCCTGTAACCATATCACCTCTTATTTTGTATTTTATTCCTCTGATACTACCTAGTAACTTACTTTCTTGCAGCTGTGCATAAGCCCCATGGTTTCAACAATTTTTCCACAATAACCTTCAAATCCTTTTCCTAGTCAGTGTGCTGAATGATTGTTCCATTGCAGCACACACTGTGTTTCCTTTGGTTTCTTGCTCCCAGACTAATTATTTTACATTTTTCCACAGTGAACTACGTTTGCCAGCTGCTGGCCCAGTCACCTAAACAGTTCTAAATCCTTTTATATCTGATTGTATCGTTCCTAATTCACTGCTCTGAATTTTACTACAAAAAGGGTGGCGGGGAGGATAAATCTCTGCACACAAATATACATTAGTTATATGGGGGCCATATGCATGTGATCAGTATAATTAATCATATGGTTTTGCAATCTATCAGGCAGCTTTGCCCACCTCACTTGCATTTTTCCAATAATCCATCTCTGCTGGGACTACTTCGATCACTCCACACTTCTGAGCAGCTTCATACAGCTGCCATAAAAAAAAGCCCCTACCACAAAACCCCCCTTTACTTTCCCAAATGTAATCCTGCCACTTCAAACCATACTTACCTGAAGTTCAATATTCAACCCTGAATAACCAGCAATATTCTGTCTAGGATCTGGGACAGGTTGATGGCTTCTTTCTGTGAGTCCCTGAAGATGGAGTTGGGAGCCAGGTTCACCAAACATGCACAAACTCTACCTATCTAAGCATGCAGCCAAGAGATGTTTCCAGATTCTATTTGCAAGAAAACTATCAGAACTTCAAATAATAGCACTGTGTTTTGCAAGACAATTTTTAGTAATTTTTCAAATATTTTAATTTTCCCTTCTAATTATTGATGCAATATTAAAGGAGTCTCTGCTCATCTCATGCCAACAGCAAATCAAGGACAATAACAATTTGAAATGGCAGGCTCTGCTTAAACAGACCAAAATAAAATGACTTCCAGGTTTTAGTTTAATTATTACTTCTAGCTTCTGCCAGAAATCCATTAAGGCTACAGAATTTTACTCTAATTCTTGTCAATTTGTCTGATATTTGATTAAGCAGTTCTCTGCTGCATTTTTATTAATTTCAGGTAGATTTTGGTTAGTTGTTTTCTCAATTTTTTTTTAAACATGGAAAACATGAACCAACACTTCAATGTCTTATTAGAAACCAGTTAAGTGTAAGTTATCTTCAAACAGAAGAAGTCCAACCAATGAACAGAGCTGTTCATTGACTCATTGACTTCCCCTTTACACTCTTTGTTTACAAACTGCAAAGACCATTTCCTATGGTAGGGGCACTGAAGTGTGTCATTTGTGCCACTTTTTAAAGTATTTAGGGTATTAAATAAAGTTCAAGAATTTCCTAAAAGGAGTTGAAAGCCATACTGAGGCAAAAGTCCCACTAGTGAAAGATAAATAAAAATTCATTTCTCAGAAGATGAAGTATAACGAAAGGAGATAGAGTCACTAACTTCTGGCCACTGCAGCAAACAAGAAATGAGTTTATCTGAAGTTAGCTTAAATTTCTCTTTGCATGTCAAACAACAGTTAAGCAAGGTCACCTCAGATGACAGACAAGTCATTAGCTCAAAGCCCACGGAGTATTGCTCACCACTCACTGTCTATGTGCTTGTGACAAATTCCCAGATCCAGAATAAAAAGTAAGAACTCAGTTACCCCTGACTCCTCCTGGCTGCAATAGAGAATGATGGGTATCTCACTCCTCACAGTATTTGGACACCTGAAATTTGATTTCTCCTGTGAGAAATCCGTGTCTGCCTTAACTCCTTCCTAACCAAGTGTTGTAAGAAATGGGCCACAGCATGGCAGTTGGCAATAATAGTAACACATAAGCTATGGCTCACATTAATAACTCTAACTGCCTGGGAAAGGCAGGCAACCTTTGTTGATGAAAATAGCAAGCACTATCACTTTCTTGCCATAACCCAGGAAAAAGAATAGACAACAGCTAATACCCAAACCACAGCAACCACAGCAGTTGTAGCTCTGCAGATAGAGAAGAAAATGGGAATGCCTATTCCAACTTGCTCCTGCATTAAAAACTAGTTTTGTTACTCTTTATGGAAGTGTGAGAATACATCCTAAAAGCAAGCACTACTCAGTTTTAGATATGTTTGGTCAAAACCCAAAGGAATTCTGTCAAGAACTAATATTGTTCTCTACCCTTCTAATCCCAAAGTTATAAGAAACACCAGAAAATCCTGCATTAACTCCTACTTTCACTATTCCAGAGAAAAAGATTTTTGATGCTTCTGAATTTTTATTTTTACTTATTTTTAAGGACATATACATGCTATATTTTCCAAAAGTCTGAATATATAAACCCCATATGTTGACCACTGTGGTTAAAATCAAATAGTAGGTCATTCTTTCTTTTGTAAATCAGACGCTTGATCATAGATATAACCTTTGTCTCTGACTAGAAGGCTGCCTTCATTTTCATTATTTGACACAATTATTCTGGAACTCAGCATAAATACAGCCCTATCATGGCAATCAGATGTGACTCCAAGCAATGTGCTGGATGACTAAATGTTCCATTTTTGACTGCATTGCTAGAAGAGTGAATATGACCCATCACACCACTGCAAAAACACACCTCAGCAGAACACAGAGATGATGATTGTCCTTCCAAACACAGAGATGTCAGTGGACTAACACAACTGCAGCTTGCTATTGCTCACAAAAGCACTGCACCCTGTGGGAGAATCCATGCACACTGCAAGACACTGGGTTGCACCAGCCCACAGTCATTTTGTAGCTAGGAGCAAAGGAGCTGTACAGACTTCAAGCTCCATGTATGACTGACTTCAGGGATTTTTTTTGCTGTTGGGCAAGAGTACTCCAATGATACCTGCAAATGCAGTGACAATATTTTTCTATTATACCTATGTCAATATCAAAAAAGATGCACTTACAGGTTATTTAATTTTCTTTCTGTAGCCAGAAATTGGTGAAAACTGAATAGGAACTCCTTCTGCATCTACCATAATACATTGCAAGCACATCTCTGTCTTAAAAACTTCCACACAGTACAGAAAACTTCACACAGAACCAAATGAGAACAGTTATAGTAGATCATGGAGGCAGTGAGGGAAGGGGGGGAGAGGAGATATCTCCATATATCTCCATTCCACCTTCTGAAGTGTTTTTAGCAAAAAGAGAAAAAGAAGAAAAATTAAACAGTGGATAGCAATAGAAAAATTAGAAACATTAACTAGCAGGATCGGAAAGGACCTCGAAGACCTTCACTTATCTTTTTCATGAGCTACTAGGTGCATCTGAAGAAAACACGGACAACGGTGTGAGTTTACATGTGTTCAAAGCACAATTATCTTGTCTGATCAAGCCTAGGGCTCATGGGGACTTCATAACGAAAAATCATTGGACTTGCACTCTCCCTAGCTCCTTTGATCAGCAAGCACATACTTATCACCCACACTTACATGCTCAGCATTCAGCACTTCATTTAAACGACTAAAAGAGACCAACCATTCTTGGAGGTATATGCTTTCAGAAAATCTAGAAAAATGAAAGATAAGCACAGCACTGCTTATGTTTATATTTGGATACTTCCTTCACAGTCATAGAAGACTCAAATGAATTGCACAATGTTTCTGCATTACCTGCGGAAAGAATGCTGACTCTTCAGATGAAAAGACAGAGATGGTGTTATACCACATCTTTTGCAATAAATTACTACAAAAAATGCAATACACATTTCACTATTTGAACACATTAACAAGCCATGACACGGTAGCTTTCAAACTTCATTTAAAAGAACGTTATCTGGAGGAATAAACAATACTTTATAAACTCTAACAGTACTGGAACTTGAAAATAAATCCCAGATAACCTTCACAAGAGGTGATGTAAGAAGTGACTAGAGTAAAGGAAACATGCTGAGGAAGAAAGAAAGATCAGCTACCAGAAGTGGTATCAGGACATTTTCAGAAAGAGGTGTGCTGAAGGCCTCTTGGCCTCAACACACAGCTTACAGCAATGCTAGGGAGTGAGATGTTTTAACACAAAACAATAAGCTGTATACTCTCGATTTGTTGGATCAAGGCACAACATTTAAATGCTGAATTAATTTAATTCAGGGCCCAAACTGACACATGTAGACCATTTGAAGGGTGATGCCAAAGCTTTTTTCACACTGGCAGCTAGAACCCACCAACAAGTCAGGGTAAGTACAGGTGTGTGAGCTTGTAGTTCTGAATTTGAAGCATAGGATGCTGATGGGATGGAGAAACAAGCCCCTCCTGCAGATGTCCACAGAGCAGTGCAAAGACAGAGATGACTCCTAAAAACACTGACACCTGTGATTTCATTGACATGAATTTTGGGAACCTTCCATGTAGTGAAGTATGTATCTTGCAGGATGCTGGCAGGTCACTACTTGAATATTTTCATGCAGCAAAAAGGAAAACATTTCTCATACATTGCAACAAAGAATTTTACTTTGTGATAGGAAAAGTAATAGCAGACTTGTTTGTGAGAGATACAACTCCAGGAATGAGTGCTGAGAATGTGAAAACCAATTTTGCTGAGTTTTACCACTTGTAGTTTGAGAACAGACATAAAATATGACAGACACTGGAGAGATTCTGCTACAATCCCAGTTATATATTATGATTATCAAAGAACAGTTACTTTATTAAATTGTTATGCAACCAAAGAAAACCCCATAAATTTTATGCTAGCAAAGAGTTAAGTCTTCAAATACAAACTGACAATGCAGTAACAATGCAGGAAGTCTCAAATAAGCACAATCTGGAAGTAAATTTGAAGCTAATCCCTTCCCTGAGCATCTGTTAGCTAGAGGAGCTGAGATCCTGCCTCAAAAGGTGGTCCACTCTGGAATGCCAAGAAGATCAAAGCCCCTTTTGTCCCAATTACACCTGATGGCTCTCATGCTATACTGTGTGCAAGCAAAACTTCAAAGCAGTCTTAAGGGCTTTTACCATTCCCCCTCACCCCCCCCAAATAAATTTAACAAAATTCATTGTGTTAGCTAGTTTTGATTACCTCTGGACTTCTCTGAGAATACAAATGAAAGAGCTTCATGTTACACATTATCTGCACAAACCTTTACAATGCCCAGTCTGCACTATGCTGATTTTTTTCTCAATCCATCTCCCTGCCTAGGAACTATCCTGTCATATGACTTCTTGAAGTAGGGTTTCCCTGTGATGTTTTCTAAAGCTTTACCACAACTTTCCTATTAGAGAAAACCTTATCTGTGTAGTATTTTGAAATATCAGAATGAAACACAAGCTGCCGTTTTTTTAAGCAGAGCACATACAGCCAAAATGCCTCATTTTTCCTTTTCAGTTGCAAACATTCAAGCTAAGAGAAAGTCTATAGTTATTTTCTGGATTGGCCAAGTGAACAAGCTGAAGTGTAAAGAGCTGAACTTCTACTTAATAGTTGATCTTATTTTTTTAACATCTAAACAAGAATGTATTCCGTTTCATAACAATAATCTTATAGGTATGTTCAAAACTATGTTCAAAGTGGAACAGGTGTTTTATAGATGAGTAGAAAATAGCTAAAGAGAAGAAAATTTGGAAGGGAGGGAGGGAGGGGGCAAAATCCTGGAAAAATAGCAAGATGAGAAGAAGAAATTGGATGCTTAACACAACAGCATAGCTTGATCAGCACTAGAAAAGCATATTGCATGGATTTTACAAATACAACTAGATGAACTGATGACATCAAATCGAAATGATATTCAGCTTATCAATTTATTTATCTTCCATTTATCACAAAATCATTTGGGAAAATCTTTTTTGAACATAGAAATATGTTGCTAAAAAGATTCAAGATTTGTGGCTTCCTTGTGAAGCATTGCTTCATTCAACTTCAAGGGAAAGCTCAAGGTGAACCCAGGCAAGGTCGGTTCAGTGCTGTTTGTCCTGAATGATCTGTAATTTACATTAATTATGGAAAAGGTGCTGTACCCTTTTTTTGAACTGCTATAAAAACAGGAATGTACTGTCTTTGAATAATAAAATCAGTCCCCTTTACTCAAGAGAAAAGAAAACAATGTTATAAACATCTACTATATTGAATATATATTTTATATGTCTTATATGTTAAATATAATAAAAAATGAAAATCCATTATTTTCCAGATTAATTGAGTTTTCATTACTAGCAGTTATATTATAAAAGAGCCAGCATGTTTTACCAGCTTCTAAGAGCCCAGTCACCAATCATGAATTACTGTCCAAATGACTGTATAGTTTGGCTAATTAAAATTTGAGCCATTTAAGAAAACCCTTTCCAAACTAGCATAATATTCTGCCTGAAGAATATAGGAAGCTAAACATGAGTGAAGAACAATACCTATTACAAAAGGAAAATTGATAGGCAGATGAAGATCTAGCTTGAAAAATGAAAAAAAATATTTAAAAGTCAGACCTATGTGCCTGATAGACAGCACTGTGCTCCAAGTAATTAATATCCTTTCCTCTCTTCCTGGCAAATAATTTTCTACCTGGGAATTGTTAGCACTGTTTTCACTACTACTATTATTTAAAAGAACAATGTGAACATTATGCTTTAGCATGAAAAAAACCTAACCAAACCACAAAACCTGGCAATTAATCAACTGCATACGTAATGTATTCTTCAGTAAAGCAGAGAAAATATTTTGCTGGTCATCAACAGTAAAGTGAATTTCCACACTGATGAATCACTTCCGACCTTCAATATTGAAAGCTGACTTTCTGAATGTCTGATAGGAGGTATTTAATTTAAATATTAAGTGTAAACTTGGCACTGCCTTAAGTTGAAAAAGAGAGTATGTCAACATTAATGATATGGTGCAATTCAAGAAATTTAAATTCTCTAAGAATTGGGATGGAATACACCTCACCACAGCAGAAGCTATTTTGTAATTTGACATTTCAGAACAGCAGCCTGCAAAAAGTGGATGGAAACTTTCTACAGACATAGCATGTCATTTAAAATGAACCAAAATGGGACACCGATTAAAGTATACATCCAGAAGTAGATTTGTGAGTTAGCTCATCTTAGCAGGAGTCATCTAAAGACCAGCAGGCAATTGTGCAAGCCCACACAACTTGTTCTCAAAAGAAATTTCAGGAAAAGGACACAGATCTGTCTTTATAACTCACTCAAATTGCTATTGGGATATTACAGCTTTCTTAATTTTCAGCAACCTAAAGCAAAACACTTACATGAGTTACATGGCAAGTAACTCATGTAAAGACCCCTCAGCTAACAGTAATTTTTAATGAATCAAAGCACATTTTTAACCATAGACACTTTATTTCTGCACAGAGGGAATGAAGCTGCAGGTGACAGATCACCTACCTCTCTTTCCTCAAGGCACTGTTCTTCAGTACAGACATCAACTAGAGGACAAACTGAAACCACAACATTTGTTTTTGGGACTATGAAGGTGTGCAAGACTTCTTTCTCTGGCTAAAACAAGGAGAATTGATTTTAATCTACAACATTAAATATCTAAAATGTATGGTAAAAAAGCCTTTTACTTATACTAACATTTATGTCTGTATCATGTTTTATTTTAAAATAAAATTGTGTCAGTGAAGTCCCTTGATCCTTCTGTTATTAAGAGTTAAAACTTTTGGGCTGGTGCCTTGCATACATTTCAAGCATGTTATGACTACTGTGCTATTTAACTACACAGGGATTATATGGGAATTATTAGAGGAAGTTTGACCTTTAAAGAAAAAGCAAATACTCAATCATCTTTGTAGAACTGATTTTCCAGGTTCATGTGGATTTCTTTTCTTTAGACAATTTTCAACGTATTGATCATGAGAGATTCACAGTAATGATCTAGCAGAACTAACTTTAATAAATTTTACATTTCAGCTTCCAGTTACAATTACACTAGAAAAAAGTCCTCTTTTTTTGTTTATGGTGGAAGAGTAAAAGCAACATACTATTTAAAGTACTATTTATTGTGATTTTACAGTATGTGGATGGTTCAGTTTCTGCTACCAGGTTGCAAAAATTAGTGGAAGGAAAATGAACACTATTTATTTATTTCACCTTTACAATAATGTTCAGCTAATTGTCATCTGTAACCAAAAAAAGTAGACAATAATTGAAAAAAAAAGGAGAAGTGCATTTAAATTTGCCAATAACAAAGCTCTTCAAAAACAACTTCTTGTATACTACAGTCCAATTTATGAGGAATTGGTTAATCATAATTTTTTTTTTGCAACCATTGGTCACTTACTCCCTCCACTGCATTAACATAGTGTAAGAATGATGGGATTATGTAAAAGGAACCCTTGGCCCCAGCTAGAGATTAAGTAGTCAAGTCACACTCTTTCTATCCTGCCACCTTAAAAAATTTTTCAAAGCCACTGTAAATCCATGCTAGGGTTTTAAATACAGAGAGCTTTCAAAAGCCATCTGCAAAAGAAACCATGCTAGAAATAAGACAGCTAACCATTTAAAAAAATTCTGTGATTAATAATCTTTAGACACTCACATAAAGCTGCAGAAAAACTCAACTCTATCAGCTATTTAAAAAATTATTTCAACAAAAAAATCAGTACTTAATCTAAAACCATAAGCACAAATCCAATTTGACAGATGAAAAAAGTAAGATACCAGTTAACAGTGTTCACAAAATCATTAAAACGCCAGTAAATAGTTATTGGTAGATGATAATACAGTGCTTGCACAAACCAACGTGCTTCAGCTAAACATAGTTTAGGGAGGCAAACTTTTCTTTATAGTGGAGAGGTTCAAACATTATGGTGAATATTTCAGGATGTGTTAAGAGTTGCTCACAAGGACCCTGTCAATACACAACCAAGTGGTTGTAACCATCTCCTTCACAAATCCCTGAAGAGCACTGTAAATACAATGATCTGAAAGTCCATACCTGTCCATGCCTGTCTTAGCTACCTTACTCAATTAGTTGACAGTAAAAGTATTGCTAACAGTTTAAGGGTTCATGACAAAACAAAGCTCAGTGAAGATCACGCTTTTCAGAAATATTTTCGTGTCCTTGCTGTTCCCCTTGGTGCTTCTTGGGACTGCTGCTGTGCACACAGACAGACATATGGCTGTTTCAGAAACATCAGTGATAAAGAGGCAGTTTCAAACTGAAACTGTCAAAACACAGTGTGTCAGCTTGGTCCAGCAAATACATTTACTTGTAAAATGCAGTATGCTGAATATAAGCATGACTTCTACTCCTGCCTCTGAGGGGAGTGTCTCTTCTGGGAGACCAAAAGTCACTTTTAAGTGAAGGCTACACCACAAAAGGGTGTCCAAAATACCTCTTTTGCCGTGTACACAATACGCAATGGCTCACCACTGCCACAGGGTGTCACAAGTTTAATAAAGTTTAACAGAATTCAAAATGTTGTAAGGGAGGATGCAGGGAGAGTCCAATTACAGCTTAACAGAGGCTATTACTTTGGTTAACAGCATCAGCAGCTGGGAAATTTGTTATAAATTTTAATGACCAACAGCAGCTACAAGCAGGTCTGGGGGAAGTAAAATGACTACACTTCACAATAGCTAGGCACTTGAACCAGTTACTTCTAAATAAAATATCCTTCTAAATAAAATGTCTTGCTCCTAACTCAACTTTTGTGCCTATTTAGTCTGGAAATTGTTACCATCAAAAATAATAGGAAATCTTTCTTCAGAGTAACCACAATTTCTTACTTTCAGAGTAAATGAATAGTCATGTATTCATTAAACTATTAATAGTCATTGAAGGTATGTTACTTCTGCAAAGCGATCATCATTGGGTTTGATACTGCTCCTTTCTTGGAATAGATACATTTCATTTGGCAACATGGAAGCAAGAAAATATCGGGGGAGGACTGTGGGAGGACAAGGAGGAGAAGAAATGTGCTCAGATGGGTGAATTTTAACTTGGAAGAAAACACCTCAAACACCCAGTTGGGGATTTTCATATATATGTGTGTGTGTACACAAACACATACACACACTCACCCTCGACTCCGTGTGAGCTGCATTTTATGTATGTACATACACACAAACACACAGCAGGAACATTCAATACAGGGTATCATTTTACCCCTTTAATATTTAAAGGAATAGTACAATTACTTATCAAATTATTATAATTTTTCATGTTTCTTGTGAATGTGGTCTCAACTCCATGGCAACCCTTCACCCCATTTTTCCAAGCAATTCAGCAGGACTGTTTGTTTACATTGAGCTTCACCAACTATTCTAATGCTTGTGTGCAATCACAGCTCCCTAAATTTAAGAAAAGTATTTAAATGTCAAAGAGGCTGAAAATGTATTTTAAATTCTTCTATTTTCACTCATTAACTTATTTTGTACTTATCTTTGTAAATATTGATGTTTGATGACATTTCAGTTGAGAAGTCTTGAGGGCAGCAGTTTATAGGAATACCACACACTTTGCCAGGATTCCATTTCTGCTTTTTAATACTGCAAAGGCAACCTATTCCTACAGAATGTGCAGAGAACACAAGAACTTAAAGCCAAACACCTTTGACCCTGCATCTCCAACCTAACAGACGGGTTTTTACTAGACTCAGTATACAGGTACTCAGTAGATCATGCAGATCAGAACATTTAAACACATGTAAGACTTGTTTAAGTCTCTTTCTATTTGACAAAACACTTAAGTCTGTGCTCAGCCCTACAGACACACTTATGCTCATTTAGTTTAACCAGAGTTTAAGCTGACTGGGATTAAGCATAATTTGAGGATCTCTTTTTCAAAAAAGTCTTTTGCATGCTTTCTTAGCTGAGTTGTTTCAACGCATTTGAAAATTAAGTATAATAATTATGTGCTGCATATGCACACAGACCGGTCTCTCTCAATGACATAGCACAGAAGAAATTCCTAGGCCAATTTTGCATTTTTCTCATATTCTGAATTCCTAAGTTAGGTCAGGGAGCATGGCTTCCTGATTGGGCTTTCTGCTTTTTTTATATTTGATCTTCAAAGCAGCTGTAGAACATGTAAATTTTGTCCCACTGCTAGCTAGTCTCTGCTAATTTTTTCTCTTCTGTAAACCAGGTGAAGCTAGTATAATTCTGAAAACTCAGATAAAGTCAGTGGATTTATCCTGGTTATAGATCATAGAACATATTTAATTTTTATTAATGTATTAAAAAACTACAAGCCTGGATGATTTTGAAGTAGTGCTCTGAGACTACTAAGCACCAGTCTTAGCTACAACATACACATTTGGACAAGCAGCAATGCTTTAATTTTTAAATATATATACATACACACATAGGTACAGAAAACAGAAAACTAGTCCTAATATTCTTAAAAACTGAACACATGGTAAACGGATTGAGAATTTTAAAAGAAATACTGTAAACCACTATCTGATTCAAAGAAAGGGTTTTGACTTACATATTCTACAATTACATTAATGAATTACCATTCTGAATTACAAACCTGTTTCTCATTAATGTCAAAAATATGTAAGTAAGAATTTAAAGATTTTTCATAGCTGCAAGACATAGTTTTTTGTCACTCTATGACAGCTTTCTGCTGAGGCAGCTATTTTACTCTGTGAAATTACAACTAAATCCTCTTCCTCTGGTGCAGTTTTGAACAAGCCAGTGATGTGATCACACTTGTGTCACTAAGCTTTTCCTATAAAATACATGAGGGTTTTCTTCTATTTTTTTGTTTTGTTTTGTTTTTTGTTGTTGTTCTTTGAAACAGATTTAGGACAAGTATTGCACATTCCTGGAACAAGAAAAACACTTGTTACCATGCAGTAAAACACTTCAATCCTTCACTATCCTAGGACTAAGAAAAGTAACACAATGAAAAACTCCCTGAATGCCCAGACATGTACCAAAGCCATGTGTAACACAGAAAGACTTCATATCTCTAATCTCAGAAATGCCAGATCACTGTCTTTTTGTTTTAGATCTCCAGGGGGGTTGAAAAAATCGTGATAGGAAAATGCTGTAACAAAAGATGCTGGCAGCATGGTCAGAAGAGAATAGATTCCCTCCCCCCTAACAATAAATAATGTCTTCCTCCAAATCATAACCTTAATCCAAATATTGGACAGACAGCTTCCACAAGGAAGGAAGAACAGATATACAATAATGAATTTCTAATCTCCTAAGGAAGTACAACACAACTGAAGAAAGCCAAAAATAGAAAGTCAAGCCATCAAGGTATCACCAGAGATGGTGACTGTTCACACTTACAGTGATCTTTCCCCAGATTCTGTAAAGACCATAAGCTAATGGAACACTAGCAATGGCCTATTAGAAATATCTGAGTGAGAAAGGATCTAGTGACTTGCAAGACCAATGTAAAAGCATAATTTAGGGAAATTTATTTTATTTCTTTCATATTTACATTTCCTAGAAAGAGCTTATCTTCTATATTTCTAATTTCTTCTCAACTTAAGGGCTGTAATTTTTTATACCCTTTTTTGAAACGCTTCTATAATTTGAACCACCTAAAGACAGACATCAGAAAGCATATATTGGACTTTTATTCCTTCCTTCACTTAGAACTGCCACTTTTCCATGATGAGGAGAATACAATTACATTATTATTATTATTATTATTATTATTATTATTATTATTATTATTATTATTATTATTATTATTATTATTATTATTATTATTATTTTCTAATTAGCATTATGGTGTCTAAAACTTTTAATAATCAAGCTGATACAGGAATGCTCACAGAAGGGAAATAAACAGCACATGAGAAACAGCAATATGATCATAAGTTCTACTTCAAATCAGAAGAAAAGCTTTGGCATTCACTTAACGGGAAAGCAGAATAAATCAAAAGCCCTCTTACTCCATCAGTTCATCTAAACAAAATATGTGAAATTAAGAATGTGTATTAACTGTTCTTTCCAATTCAACATTTACTTCAAAATGGAACAACATCCATGAAATGGCACAAACAATGCAATAATTGTTTACATGATATTTGTAATAGAGGAAGCCAAGGTATTAAGTCTTTTATGACAGCAAAGATTTCATTAATTTCCTTTTAAGAACTATTTTTTAAAATAAAATAAAAGCATAAACAAGAAACCCTCACAAATAAACCACTGAAGAGATTTCAGCTTCCCACCCCAAAACACTCCTGCTGTTGAGTCAGACAGCATTTTACAGGGAAGATACAGAGCTTCTCTTTGAGGAAAAAAGCAAAGAATGCCAATAATTAGCCACCCAGGAGGCATCTGTTTCACAATATTTTTGTTACTCCATGGATTCCATCGTGATAGGATTTGTGAAGACTTACAAGCAGCCTTGGAATATAGCTTCTAATTCAACAATGCTGGCTTGCCATAAGTAACCCTCATTTGTTTGTCATAAATCATCAAGGTTGTTAAGTTTTGCTTGATGCTTTCAAAGGGCACAGAAAAGCTAGGATTTTATTTGTGGTACAGTCTGAGAATTTGAGTTAAAACCAGCAATTATATAATGCTGTTCCCGCTTCCATTTAATGGGACAAATT
Organism: Haemorhous mexicanus; assembly: GCF_027477595.1. Classification (NCBI taxonomy): domain Eukaryota; kingdom Metazoa; phylum Chordata; class Aves; order Passeriformes; family Fringillidae; genus Haemorhous; species Haemorhous mexicanus. The sequence goes on from NC_082342.1 coordinate 49,054,329, forward strand.
TGTTATTGTTTCAAAAAGCAAAATAGAATACTTACACCTGATTTAAAACTTGCAGGTACAAGTAACTGAGTAAAATGAGAATTCTGAAAGCTGATTTTTAAAAGACCTAAATATTTAAGTCCAGATGTAAAAAAGTCGTAAGAATTCACCAGGATTCTATCCAAAGACACTATCAAATGTAAATAAGGGAATTACAGAAGAGTTGAAATTACAGAGTTGAATATTGGTGCTTTCTTTCTGGAACAATGAAAAACATCTTCTCATAACCAAAACAAGTAAAAGATACTCTGAGAAGACTATTATCAGTACATTTTTACAGTATCTAGAACCACAGTCTGAAAACAAAACACTGACATCAAAGCATGAGAAAGCCAAGCTAGAGCCTACTGGAAAAATCACAGAGCAATTTTCTTACAAAAGCTTATGCTTCTAGAACAGGACAGGATTTTAATTTAAACAAAGAAAACCTAACCCTTTTCTTAATGATCTCAACAGGAAAGGCAGAGAGAGCAGGTGAGACAACCACACCAACTCACCCATAATTAGTTAGGTGTCTCCTCCATGGCATGCATATTACTGGAACAATGCACAAGAGCCATGGGAAATTTCCTGTCTTTTTTCTCAGCATATTCCAGTGTGAAAGTGCCAACAATAGATTGTACATATATTCAACTTTTTAAATTTTGCTGGATTATCTATATAGTACTCTAACACTTCACCATATGAATGTTTTGAAATAAATCACATTGTGGTTTTGCACAATTTCATTTCAAATCTTTAAGGGAATTAAAAAAATTTAAAACTGTGACACATTTTAGAGGAATTCTTCACATAACCCAAAATTCTCCATTGTATATTCTAGATAGTTTCAACTTACGTGTTTATCTGCTCTAGAACAAGTATTTTGACCTTTTTAAAAATCAGTACACTCAAGAGAAACCAAACTATAGATCAACTGTAAAACTTCATACCTAGAACTTTAAGAGGATCAAACAAATCCTAACTCAAATCAACTTTTATTGCACTTTCTCTACTATTCATCTGCATCTGTAATGCAAATACACATGCATCATTACAGAAAATACAGTAAAAAGAAAAAGCACAAGATTTGAATTAGTATACATGTAATTTTACTCATCAAATCCACAGCTCTCTGAAGCAATAGAAATGGATTACTACTAAGTCACAATTGGTAAGTAAGCCACACTTCAGCTCCTGCTAGTCCCATAAGTACACACTTTCTGTTCTTGGGCTTAAAACAATTAAGGTTTCCCTGGCAAAGAATAACTTCATTCCTTCCACTGGTCCAAGGACTGCAGCAGTCTTCATCCAGCTGATATGATGTTATAAGCTAGTCTGATTTAGAGCAATCATTATCTTTTGGAGGGAACTGATTTACTACAACTGCAGCCACTGGCCTAACCATACTCTCAAAGTACCAGTTAGAACAAAAGTCATTAATTGAAGCAAAAGTGCTTTAGAGAACACAAATATTCTGTCATTTCCAGATGAAAACATCCCCATCTCAAATAAAGATGTTATTACACTTTAAACAAACACAGGGCTTTGACATCCATCAAATTAATGACTCAAAAACCACACTAACAAAAAGAGGCAAAGAACTCCAGAACTAGTATAGGCTCCAAGAGAGAGAGAGTAAGTAGAAGGAAAACTTCTCCCATCTATAAATCTGACATATCTGCAGTTAAATATTTGAAAAAAATGTAACTTATTGCACTATTCTAGTTCTAGCCTACATACACTTCTTCCAATTATTATTAAAAAATCTTTGTAAACACATCTAGATTAGTGTTACAATTATTAAAAATTAAGTCTTTAAGCAAAGTGACAATTCTGCACACAGGAATTCCAATTCTTCCTTCACCTCAAGGCAGCTTCCCAGTTATTAACAAATAGCAGCACCTCAACAGAGTCAAAGGACAATGGAAATAATCAGTTTTAAGAGAGAACATTAATACCATACCATATAAACCAATTTAGGAAGAAACCATACAAAAATTTCATGGCTGTCAAACACTTCAGATTTACAGGATAGCATTTCTTCCAAACACCGGAAATCTTATTAAAGTATACTTCTCAATTTCTACTCCACAGTCTCTATCAAGAATTAACTATGCTTTAATTTGAAATGGCTCCGCTCAAAACCAAGAAAAAAGCTCTGGTTTACATACTGGAATTAAAAAGAAATCCCACAAGCTCATTCACCTCAGACTAAAAACTCAGAAAAAAGAATTTTCAGATTTTTTTCCCACAACATAGTGATTTCAAATCAAATTCTCTACAGCAAGACTACTTGGAAGACCCAAATCAATTATTAACCATTTATCCAAAGCACTCCTTGCTGAGTCTGAGTTGAAGAATTGCAGCAGTATGGTGTCTGGCTAGGAAGCCACACTCTGTGCACTTCTCTCCTGCAAATCACACCATCTCAGCAAAAAGGTGGCAACTGCCACAGTTGGAAGGGTCATGGCTTTGCTCAGCCCCAGAGGAGGTCCAGGAACTGTGCCTCATATTCCCACCTCTGTTGGGTGGTGAGGGAGATGCTTCAGGTGAAAACTGAACCTGGCTTAGAATGTCAGAGAGAGCAAGAACCTCCATTCTCACATGAGAGTCATGAAAAGTTTAGAATTAACTGGGGAAAATGGTAAGCAAAAGAGGAATGCAAATAAACATCAGAAACAGAAACGGAAATACTGAGCTTAAGCAAGGGTATAATTTTATGGCTACAGACTGTGGGCTTAAGAAAACATCAATTGTCATCTGGTTAGGAGTGAAAACTGCCAGTGGGACTGAAATGGTGATAATTTTCAGCAAGCACCAGCACTTAAGGATGGCAGTGATTTTGAGCAGATATCTGGGCCCAAGAAACAGATTAAAATCAGTCTGTCCAAGAGAGCTTAACTCACAATGTTAGCTGGAGAAAAGACAATGCATTGAGCCATTTGAAGCATGGCTCTACCACTTATGAGAGAAGAACAGGCCACATCTTTTCATTCCACTGCAGTTGGAAAATGCCACTTAAAAGCTACACATAAAATTCAAAGGTGGATCTCATAGGTGTGGAAAGGAGGGAAACAAAAAGTCTTTAAGTAAATGATCAGCATGAACCATACTTAAGAGAGCCCTTCCAGAGATCAGCATTTCCTCACTTCTGAGACTGTAAGAGAAATATTCATTCATGTGTCACGAATAACATCACATTTACTTGAAAATAAAAACCAAGTAATGATCAGTACATATTCAAGAGAAAGACTGGTTTTCCAGGTAGAAAAATGTGCGCCTTAGGCACTTGTCGAACATACACAGTATGCAAGGTCTTCTAATCTTTTCCTGAAGTTTTAAGGCTGCAGCAATCCTACGGTGCTGGGAAAAATTAGTTTAAAACCTACAGGCATCTACTTTTATAACTACTAAATCACAGGACTGTTATTCAATTTCTGTCATAAGTTTTACTCTCATCACAGCCCACAGGGGTTTGAAATTCTACTGAATTGCACTTCTTGACAGAAAAGATGGAGTTACTTCAGTAGCATCTTGTTTCTATACTACGACTTTTCACTTAACTCTTCTGAAGATATTTTAAAGTATTTGGCAGCATGGGCAGAACTTGAAACACTCTTTGAGGATTTGCAGTTTTAAAATTTTATTTAAATAATATTCCATGTAGGCGTTCAGAAATTTTAGCCAACCTTTTTAGCTTACCAAAATGTGACCTCTGAAATGAAACACTTACATAACTGGTTTTATAACAATGAGATTATTCCTTTAATAGCAGAAGAAACTACAGACTTGCCAAATCCCCAATATAGCTAGAGCAGTTCTAGAGCAAGGCATGACATCAGTGTGAAGAAGGGCATATAAGAGGTCAGGAGTGACACTGGTGTGGGAGAAGGGAATCCCTCAGCCTTGAATTAGCACAGACCCCTAGAAAGAGAATTTGCAGCCCCTCCAGCCCAAACAGAAAGGAAATGTCTGAATCATCAGAGAGTCCTCCCACAAGGGAGTTTGTCCTTGAGGGCAGAATTAATGAAAAAGACTTCATGAACTGGAAGACAATTTTTAAAAAAGTGGTAGATTTCTGCACTGCAGGACAAGCAAATGTCCCTTCAGAATTCAGAAGGATACCCACAAGAGGCAGAGGGCCACCTCATGCCACCAGCAAACACTGCCATGGAACCATGCTGCAGCATTTACAGAAATCATTTGAGAACTTCTGAATGTCAGACTCAACTTTCAGATGAAAAAGAAGATGAAAAACAAAAGAAAATATTTATTTAGGTCAAGATAAAAAGGAATCATACTAATTTTTTTCATTTTGTTTCATGCATCTTTATGTATAAGAGAACAACAAGCTTCACCAGGTGGCTTTACAGTGCAGGAACAGCCAATTCTTGCACTGTATTTCATGGACTCTCAACATTAGACATGTAATGCAGCTCAGTGAAAGGTACTCTGTGAGGGTATTTCACATCCCATCAAATCAGAGCTGTGAACTTCACATCAGAGATCAAAATTACACATCACTATCAAACCTTGCAGTAATTTCATAAAGACACAGAGAATGCAGTAGGTCTAAAAATACAGTAATTATTTCTAAACTGGAAAGTTTAAAACCTGATACCTGTACAGAAATATAGTCTTTGGTAAAATCTGTTGTTCTCTCCCTGAAACAAGACTTTTTCTGTTTCTTTGCAACCTAGAAAGTCGAAAGAAGGATTTGTTATAAATATTCACAGTACATGGCAGCAAGAGATGATTGTAAAAGAGGTTTCAGCACTGAAAATTTGATGTCTTGTGTAGAGACACCATAAAACAAAGACAGGAATCAATTAAATTAAATTATTTAATTAAAAGCAATTTGTTCTACAACCATTTAAATTATGGATGAGACAACCAGCTGCTAAACAGAACAACTCATTAAATAATTTAACTGGATTAATTATCTTCTACTTTTGGTGTCATTTACTTGTATGACACATAAGTCTATGATTTATACTCAAGGTAGAAATTAATTTTGTTGTTTGCTTCCATTTTTTCTAAAATTATTACTTTGTTTCTAGCTGGAAGTGTTTAATAAATACTCAGTTTATGATTATTTTCAAGTACTAGGAAAGGCAAACTGGCTACAGTGCTTCCAGAAGGGGATCAGTATGTACAGCGCAATCAAATACTTACTGAAAAAAAACCCCAGGGAGGTTTTAAGTGGGATGTGCCCATACTGCAATTCTATTATACAGGGACAAGAAAACATAAGACAACCTCTCATTCATGCAGGACAAATAGTGTGCCAAAAGCACAAATTACGCCTAATTACAGGGTATAACTCTGTCATCTTTCTTTTTATAACCTAGCCATTTACACACTTTGATTTTTACTTCCATTTGGGTTTATTAACATCAAAGCTTTGTCATCACTTATCTGTTTCTACAGACTTTTTTACCTGAGGCAATAAATAAAAACTTCTTTGCATTTCAGCTTTTCGGATGCAAGGAAGGTTTAGTCTACATTGTTCTTATGATGTTTCATGCTTATTAAACTTTTGTATGTTATAAAGTTTATTGCCCTTGGCATACCAATCTTAAATGTACTATAATTAAACTGACTCTCATTGCAAATAAATGCATTAGCACTATCCTATGATAAATTTTATTCTTACTGTTAAGGTTTTTTTTCATGTAATTACACTGTCTTGCATAAAAGTGTAATGGACAATTTAGTCTAATGCATTGTTTAGCTTTTTGTCAAACATAAAATGGCAATGAATTTTTAATTAAGCTATATAGGTCTTCTTCTCTATAGAGATTACAGCAAAAAACCCCACACAGATGACCATCCTTGAAGAAAAGGAGAAAGTTAAGTTTGTCTAAAAGGCTATATGTTTTTACATGTTTTTAATTTTTTACACAGCTCCACTGCAAAAAATAGTTTCGACAGTCATGCTGAAGAGATACCTCTCAAATTAAAGTCAGAGAAATATGAAGGACAGATGAAAGCTATGATTATACAAACATAAATATATTGTTTAAAACTCATCTGAAGAGAATGACTGCTAGGATTCAAATTCCTGCTCAAGGATTAAAGGGATATTTCAAAATAAATATCTCTTGAATCAAATATATTATATTTGAATCAAGAGAAGAGTTTATCACTTTAACTGTCCAATATGAATAAGATCGCTAGTCTAGAGCAATCTTTTAATGTTATTTTTATTCCTTCCCCCTTCTCCCCATTACAATTTAGAAAAGGTTTCCTCACTTTCCTTCTCAAAGGTGAATTCAAGTAGGGTATAGTGCAAATGTAACTGCTGATGTTATCTCACTTCAACTTGTATACTTCTGTTCGGGGCAGTCATTCAGTCAGAAATTTCTCGAAAAATACAGGTTACAGAAACAATGTTAAAAAAAAAATCCACCTTACTCTCATAAGTGGAGAAATCTATAGTTATGTATCTTTAAACAGCTCTTCAAAGCCTAGCAAGGACAAAAATTCAAATCCTTCTAATGCAATCTACTTAATTATTTCATTAATTCCGAAAGGTTTCCCTAACGTCTCCTTTGAGTTCTTCTTGATAGTTTCAACTGCTGTTACTTATCAAAGGCTACCATCAACACAAGCAACTATTTCTTTTTTTCTTCTGCAACAGTCTCTTACCCACTAGAAAACCACACTTTTCTCCACTGTTTTTTGCTTCCACAGGCTAAACAAATGAAGCATCCTCTAAGGGATTCCTCCTATCTTCTGTTCACCTGTGATGCCTCTGTTCAGCCTCAAAGTGGTTCAAGTTTGCTTTGCAACATCTATCCCGAAGAAGAAAACAGTGTTCCAGCAGAGACTTCAATAAAGGTTTAACTTTGCTTAATTGGCTGAACTTCTACCCATACATCCCAGTGACAGGATTATCCCCTGTAGTATAGTGCTATCAAATGGAAAGTCTTATCAAATCCTTTTCTGAAGGACTGCTATGATTTTATTCATGGGTAAGTGTCACATCTTCTCATCTTCACTGGATTTCACCTACTCATGTGCAGATTATTTTTTCAGTTTTGCAAGATCTTTCTGAAATACGGTCTTGTTCTCCAGTCTTTCTCAAGTTTTGTGTCATCTGAAGAGTGATTCCAGCTAGCATTAAGTACATCAGGCAAAAAATCTGAAAGGGAATCAGCCTTCCACAGACCAGCCAGGCAGGTCTGTGGAAAACTGCTCAATACACCTTTTCATTTTGAGAGCAATCCATTGACAATAATTAACAGAAATATGAGTCCAATAAATTTTGCACTTACTGTACACTAATTTCTCCTATATCACATATTTCTGCATTAGTTATAAAAATGTTACAAAAGACAGATTTATGTCTTTAAACTTAGGGCTTTAAATGAAGTTAAAATAAATGATAAAAAATAGAAACAAAGCTACTGCTTTGTTTCTATTGACAAGTTCAACTGTTTGATCATACAGAAAGATTAAACTAATTTAAGATTATTTATTCTTTGTAAACCCATGCTAGCAATTGTTCATCTCTTCATTATCTTGCACATAAATAAAAATGGTTTAACAAATGGTTTTTTTTAGAACATCAGTATTAGGATAGCTGAACCCTCCCTCCTTGACTCCTCTCCCCACTTTGACAACTGTTACATTTATCCTTCCCAGTCCTCCAGTATTTAATCCACCCTGCACCATATTTCAGAGATAAGGCTGCTATAAGATAGCTTAGGAGGTGATCTGTTAATGCAAATAGCAAATGTTGGCAGCACTGTCCCCAGATGAGTTAGAGGATACAGGTTTACCCTTCCTTCTCATATTTCCTATATAGACACCAACTGGAAAAAAAAAAATCTCAAGAAAGGCAACTTGGAAGCCAGAACTTTTCCAAGAAGCAGTCTATTTGCCTCCACACCCTCAAGAAAACCACTGCAAAAATACTGCATAATTTGAAGTCATCTAAATTGGGTAATCTCCTTATTTTTTGTCATGCATCTCACCTGCACCTATATTATGAGCAATTTTTTTTTTCACTTAAGTATCTTCTGGAAATCATAAACTGGTAAGGTAAATCCAATGGGATTACAACCACCTGCACCACTTTTCCCACTTCAGTTCCAGCACCAGCAGACTGAAGTCACATACTAAGGGCATTGGGATACACACAAGTCTGGTGGGAGCATATCAATAGCTGAACTTGGCTTCGACTTTGAAGATATTCACACATACAGAAACTTTCTACCTTTTATATTCTGTCTTATTGTACTTTCCTAATCTAAAATTGAGACAAAAAATTTCACTTCCATTTTGAGGTGCTTATTTTTCCTTTATGTTTAGAGTCAGAATAGTTTGAGCTGGAAGGGATCTTTTACAGGTCACCTCCAAGTCCACCTCCCCTGCCATGAGCAGGGACATCTTTAACTACATCAGGTTGCTCAGAGCCCCACCCAAACTCACCTTGATTTAATGTTTCCAGAGATGGGCCATCTTCAGACCTCTCTGGGCAACCTGTTCCAGTGTTTAAACACTCTCATTGTAAATAACTTCTTATATATAAAATAATTCAACCCTTGTCATGTTTAAAACCATAAGCCTGTTGCTACAGGCCCTGCTAAAAATGTTTGCTCCCAGTACTCTTATAAGCCTGTAAAAGGCTCTATCAGCCTTCCTGGGCAGTTTCTCTTTTTAGTTTGAAACTCCAATTATTTTCTATGCTTAATAACTGAGATCCCATGCTCTTAAATCACTGCATTATTTAATTTTTCAAAGTTTGTGCTTGAATCTGAAACTAAATCAAACCAAAACTCCTATGCATTTTTAAATTTTATTATTGTTTTACATTCAAATTTATTTTTACATATAAATACCATTAGCCAAGCTTTTACAACATCCTCACTAAAGAAAATTTAGTCTACAAGCAGGATATTCTTTTGAACGCACACAGCTACACTGTGAAAAAACATGGCTGCTGCCACACCCAGGAATACACAAGCTTTGCCACTATTATTAGCATTTGTTTGCTGGTTAATAATTGGGGAAATGATTCCAGGATTAGTCAATTTTGCATGAAGCTGGATGGGGAATGCTCACACAACTCGGCTGCAGGGCAAGCAGCAGCTCGTCACGATGGTGAAAAAAATAACAGAGGTGGCAAACTTAGTACAGGAGAGAAACTCTGTCCATAAAGTAAATCTCACCTACTTACTGCTTTCTGCCATCTCCTCCTTTACAGATATATTCTCATCTGATTAACTTTTTGCTCCATGGTAAAAATACCAGACAAAGAAACTTCTATGTCATAATTCCAAAATTTTCTCTTCTTCCTTGCTCTTAGTTTATATACTTTATATTGGATTTTCTGTCCCAGAATCCAGAAGCAGTTTGTCTCAGACATTTAGCTGGGATACATCACTGCCATCTTTTTTCAGCTGCTTTCCAGTAACTGAAGAGCCCAAATGTCCATCACTATCACCATTGACTTCCTGATTATGCTGCATCTTGACCTTCCTTCTCCAAGATGTAGGATGGAAAGTCACCAGAACATCAACACCTGGCTCTAACCATTGTCCACAACTTGCACTAAGTTGCTTCAACACTTCAGCAGAAAATTGGCAATGTCATGTGTTGCCACAAAAGGCAACTCAGAGACTTACACAGCACAATGCTTTTCTTTCAGCTTCCATCCACATGTATGATTCTCATTCTGCAAAAATCCTATCCCTTTATGATTTGAAGTTTTAGATCCATTAACTTCTTCATGTTGCACTTTGAAAATTTATTGGCCAGGAGCTGACATTTTGATTCAGGGATTATTATAGGCATTTTGCTAAATATTATAAATTTAATAGTTCTGTCATTGGGAATTAAACAAGAAAAATCCTACAGTATGGGTATCATGTTGCCTTCCCACATGAGCTCATGACACCACAAATACTTAAGCCTAATTTTAGAACTCATTAAGACAAAACAGACAAGGCAGTAGATAAGGTTCAAAGATGAGACACAATAATGATTCAATCTTGTAAAACACAACTAGAGCTGAGAGCAATTCCTTTTAGTGCTGTTCTTACCTAGAAAAAATATTAAAGTTTCTTTGTTTTGATGTATATAATCTACAGTCCTAACACGATTAAACAACAAGAAGATGCATGTTTCAGATCGGGAAGGGAGCATAAACAACAACAGTAAAGTGGTGAACTGATAATATCAGAATAGCAATGAAGATGGCTTTCTTAAGCCATACAACAAGCCAGTGAAAAAACAACTAGAGTGTTTAAGATGGAAATATATACCTTGCTCTTTCATGCCTTGTAAAAATAATTTAAGACAGGTAGCACTAGAAAAGACTATCACTGCAACTGGTTGAAGTACTAAAATTCCTATAAATCTAAAGGCTAATGTACACTATCTGCCCAGGGCTGGGAGCATCTAGTTTCATGCACATGAGCCCCCTGCCACACATGTCCACACACAGCTGGAACCACACCAGGCAGCTGCCTTAAGCCATGAACTACCTTACCTGGAAGCATGCCTCTCTCCCTCTCACATACAGTGCACAAGAGATGCTTTTTTTGTGATAAAAATCACAGTTATCTTATTTTTGAGGACTTAAATACAGTCAGACACTCTGTGTCTTTGTGTGTACATGCACAAAACCCCAAACAGCTATATATTAACAGCTGTTCTCAGCATCCTATTAACTAGAAAATAATGGCACTGGTATAAACAACTTATGAAATACACAGTATTAAATATTTTTGTGCATGCTTTTTTTCTCAATATTATTGAAAATTTAAAATCCTGATCTTAAAAAATATATACCTGCTTTTTAATTATCCTTGAAACAGAGCAGTAAAATTTTATTAGAAATAAAAACTCTAGAATAAAGTTCAGAAACTTTAGAGGTCATATTGATACTATGTCTTTATAACATTTGGCAAAACAGTATTAGACTTTAAAGTGGGTTCTACATATATTGCTTTGACATACATAGACAGGTGAATTGCATAAATTTTTTCAAGCAAGCCAGCAATTTCTTACTCTCAGACAATCTGTGTTTCAGAATACTTCAAACTTAGAGCAGCAACGTATCTACAAGCAGCATCAAACACACAAACCCACAGAAGCCACTAACCTGGGGATCTGCTTATAGAATTTATCTGTACTGTGTTCTCCACTTCACTGTAGGACCAGGCAACGGTGAGAGACTGCAAGCTAATGGCTCAGACAATCAAGCACTTCCAAAAGCGGAGGGTGCTTTGCTGACAACACCCAAAGTAGCAGCCCAGGTGCAGAAGGGGTGCACACCCACCACTGGAGGCTGTATTGTTGCATTTCTACAGATAACAGTAACCCAAACAGCTATATTTTAAATTTTGTCAAGTACCTTATTCTACCTTAATGCCCTAAATCTTGCAGGTAAACATTTGTTATTGAACCTCCTGAGAATTCTGCTGTTTGTCCCTCACACTGCCTGGAGTAAATCAAACAACCTTCCCCTAAAGCCACTAAGCAGGCTGGGCCACAAGAACAAAACTCTTGTGATTTCAACTGCTACAAAACTGCTATAACCTTGCATCCTAAAGAGATTTACATGTCGTTTTCTCCAAAGATATATACACTAAAAAGAGTAAATGCACAAGAAAAGACATTACTTTCGTTGAGTCATTTGCTCTCAGCTGATGAGGGTCTGGGAAACAACCACAGGTAGAATGACAAACTAAATGTAGTTAAGAATAAAATATTAAATGAAGACACGAAGATGTTCTACATCCTTTGATTTCTAACAATGGGTGTGCACCTCCCATTAAACTTACCCATTCTCATTTAATTAAACCGTTGTCATTGTTGAGAGAGAACTGCTGAAACACAGAATTAACAGCAGCAGTTTCTGTTCCAAAAACTATAAAGAAAGGCAGTAAATCAGACAATATTAAAAAGGGAAGACAACTGGAAAAAATATAAGTAATTCAGAAACAAAATATGAGAACAGATCTTCTGAAATGTTAGGACAGTTTCAGAGGGAAATTAAAGGAGGAAATTAATTCATTAGACATCTAAAGTAATGCAAGTAATAGGAATAAGTGAATAGTAAGATTCTATACAGGTAGAAAACTAGCAGAGAAATGTGTGAACATGAATATACATTTTTTCCCATAAAAATGTTAAACAGAAATTCAATATGATAAATAGAAACCACAACTACAACAAAACATTTTATGGCACAAGAAGGATATCAGAATATGAGAATAAAGTGGGTGACAGTCATGGTTAAAAAATGTGACCTGAGATATAAGTGGCTGACATTTCCCAGGTCATAACACTTAACAGCAATGTTAAAGTTCAGCCAGGCTGTTCAACTCAGATAGTTTTGGCAAAAAAATGCGCTCCACAGTAGACAGCAGTAAGGACAAGGGAATTTGAGAAACAGTTTTTTTAATGCTCCTACAAGGCAGAGCTAATTGAACATTGTGCAAAAAAACTTGTTTGTAATAGCTGAAATTCAATGTACATAAGCTGAATGTAAATTAATGAAGAAGCATAGAGGGACATAATGCATAAAACCAGACAGAAATACATAAAAATTAGCAAAGGAAAGGAATTGCTAATTGATGTGAAAGAAGAAAGAGAATATGCACTAAACATTACAAATAATACAAATTACTAAACAATGTACCCAAGGACAGGTAGAAAATGCAATTCTTTTACTAAAGAATAAAAATAATAAAGAATAAAAAGTGATACATTATTTAAGTTGTACACTGCCAATGAATCAGGATCCACAAGGCACACAATTCTCAAACTAACTACGACTACTGCAGCCCAGCCAAGCAGACTTCAAGAGCTGACAAAACATCTCCTGGTTGCAACAAAACAATCTCATTCCAAGACATATCTGGTATTGAAGAGTTTCAAGTTTTATTCGCCAACAATCTGTAGCATAGCAGCAGCCACATGACTTTGATATTCAACAAAACAGTGCAAGCAATGGCCTGCCTTTAAATACCACTGACAATAGAAAAAAATCCAGTCAAATTAAAGGGAAGAAGAAATTGTACAGAATCATGCATAGTCCTAGAGTGGTAAGTTTGAGCATATTTCCTTCACTTCACAAGTAATGCCTTGGAAAGTAACTGATAATCAGCAAATGCCAGACCAAGGAATGCCATTCAAAGGGGAAACCGAGCAGTGTACAAAACATCCCTCTGAACACAAAATAGATACTTTACAAAATGAAAGAAATTATGCATGGGCTAAAAATAAAAGTATTCTGCAGAAGTACTAATGCTGGGTATTGAAGTAAGGGCAGGTAAATTTATACATGAGTCTATAAACAATGACAAATAACTTATTTAAGCAGAAAAACTGTTTAAAGCTAGGGACATTTTTTCATTAGTATCAGAGTTTTCTAGCATACCGGTGACCCTAGCCCCTATGACACTGGGTTTTTAAATGTAGATGGTTACAAAATAGGAACAAGGGGAACTCCTACCAGCAGAATATCACTTTTAACTTTAAAGAACATTGATTTTTTAATAGAGAATATTGCTCACAAGAACTTACAGAGAAAGGCCATTTATTCAACAACATAAATCCATTACTGACATAAGAACTGGCAGACATTACCAACTTAAGAATATTATATCCAACAGAGAAAGCTCAAATTCTAAGACATTCTTAAGAACATATAACCTAAAGCGCAGCACAGTTTGGCAGACTGAATCACAACACTCACTGCAGCATGCTCACTGCTGCTCCTTTTCCTAAGGATCCCCTAGAGGCAGTAAGGCACCAAATCCTGCGCCACATACGCTTTCTAAATAGGATTAGAATTTATAATATATCCTTGTTCATCTGACAACAGAGGAATGATATTTTTTGCTTCCCTTATAGATGCAGATGTATTAGCAAGGCTTTAGCTTAGAAACTTTCTCTTTAGCTGAGAAAGTTTACTGGTCAGGTTTGGTTCAGCTGACTTTAACAAAGGACTATGCAAAATGAGCTGTTCTGAAGGTAACTGCAATCCTTCCTGGCTTTGAAATCTCTAGCAAATTTAACAATTAATTGAGGATTTCTGTTGAAATTGCAACAGAAATTAAGCACAATACTTATGCTCATAGAACCTACTACAGTGCTGATTAGGTAAAGCCAAACTTAAACTATTGCCTGCTTTTAAAAAGGTAACATGTTGGCTATTGCACTTTTGATATTTATGGCTGGATCCAGAATTGGCAACTGCTGCCTGAAGCTTACAGATGAACAAAGGAAGTTCTAAACCATAAAAAGAAAGAGGAAAAAAAGGTTTCAGCACAGCATACAGTACTCCCTAACTCCAGTGCAGATGTTTCTTCATTTGATAAATGCAATTAAAGACAATTCAGACTTTCCCCAAGTTTATCTTCTGCTGGAAGTTTTCAGCAGGACAAAGCAGTCAAGCTGTGGTGATAAACAAGCTACTGGTTCTGGGCCACCAGCAGGCCAGATAAAGTACCACTCCTGCATCTCTTGATTAGTTTACACCTTTGGGATCACAATGTAGACCAACCTCAGGAAATCCCTAATTTTCTCTATGATGTTTAAAGAACATATTGTCCTTATCTCGTGAAGGCAATTTGTGTTATTTCTTGCTCTAGGAGAACTTCTGAGACAGGATGAAGAAATGACTAAGCACATCATTATGTTCATCTAACCTGGATGGAACAAGTATATTCACAAGCAGAAAGGAATGCTGCATAAGTGTCTCCTGCTGCATATTTCTAGAATCAGATGTGCTAGACTTCTGGAACATTTCTGTATTAACAATTTTATTATTTCTTACAAATAGGATTCATTATGAACGAGAACATTCTTGCTAAAAAGAAGCTTTTAATTTAACTTTATACCTGTTAATTATACAGTTGAGATATTTTGCACTGTATTCAACTGCACATTAGAGACTTTGATAAAACATTACAGTTCATTTCTAGCTATGTGAAACATAAAAAAGAGACAGCTGTGTTGGACACCAAATACTCAAAACCAAAACGAGATGATTCATGGCATGATCAGCTGTTAGATGCTGGCATTCTATGCTCCAGGCACTAAAACCTTTTGCGTTCAAGTGAAATCTGGAAATGTTCACTGAAAAGGAAAAAAAAAAACCCCAAAACCCTGAAAGCCAGTAAATCCTGAGTAAAAGACAGCTCCTCCTTAGACTGTCCAACCTCAAATGGCCAGCACACTACAAAATTGCCATATACACTTGCCCAGTTTCTCAACTCTTCCTTGGCTGAACCTGGATGGCTGTTCTTATGTTTTTCTGAGAAAAAAAATCACTTCTCAACCATGAAATGAGAAATACGAGGGAGCAGTCAGCAGAGTTAGCCGAGCACAAACTACAAAACCTTGAGCTACATGAGTCACTTTCTTAAAATTAATTTTAAAAATGTCTTACAGAGAATATCAGGTGATATACTTTTCGTAAGGCAAGCAAGAGTAAGAGTGAAACCCAGCTTTTTAATTCCAAGTTCAGTAAACATGAGCTATAATCTCGTACAACTATCATCACAGGTTAAGAAAGCTTCCTCACGAGGCTCAATCATACAGTACTGAAATCCAACTGAAAAAAATATGTGTGAGGACAACAGAGGAAATAATATGACTTGTACAAGTCAAGACATTTCAGACAACAGCAAGTTTCACTAACAGTCTGAATAAAGTTTCTATATTAAATAAAGGACTAAATATTATGTGATTTTCCACAATAAACAAAGGTAGGGCCTCTATGTATTTGACGTCTCCAAGCTACTTACTGAGATTTAATGATATTTTCCACCTCTCCAGCTGTGCTTACACTTTTGCAAGTCTGGAAGTGCCTGAAAGGAACTATTTTTACGTATACATATTTTCTGTTAAATTGTTTTCATGTCTGTATTCATAGCGCTCTTTATAAATCTGCTTCATGAATAGCTGGACCATTAAGACTGAAATAATGACTACCTGTGGATTCCATAATCCTAAAGGCTATTCTTTTCAATCAAGACAGGTAAGTTGCAAAAACCAAACCCAAAAACCACAGAGCCAGATACAGTCCAACAACACTATTAGAATGTACATCATGAACAACATTCTCACTCAACTTCCGTGGAATGCAAATACCATCTAACTGGAATAGCAACAGCCCAAAACACTCCTAACTTTCCCCAGTACCCGTTCCTTTTATTTAGGAAACACAGTGTTAAAAGAATGTTAGAATTACCATGTCAATGAGTTCAAAGTTAAAGAGGCCAAAAATTCAACATTAATTCAAGGGCCATGAAAACCCTACTGTGCACCTCCACCAAACTTCTTTTTAAATCCATTTAGATCCTTTTTATTTCAATTCATACCCATTGTGTCTTATCATCTCCACCATTCACCACTGTGAAGGATCTGGTCATCTTCTTGATGACCTTCTTCTTCACACTGGAAGGATGCTATTCGGTCCTCTTGAAACTTCTCCAGGCTTAACAAGTGCAGACACCTCAATCTTTCTTTACTCAGCAAGTGTTTCAGCCCCCAACCACCTTGGTGGCTTTCTACTGAACTCAGACCAGTTTGTCAATACTTTTCTTGTACTTGGGAGTCTTAAGACTGGAACTATCTTAGACTACATATGTCTAAGCAATGCCAAGGCCAAATGCCTATTTCTTCCTTCAATATACTACTGATACAACCCATTTTAGACAGCAAAATTATTCCTTCTGTAAGGTGTTATAAAAATTAGAAACCTCTTTTGATGCAGGAACACACAGTTCACAATGTCAGTTACATCCTGAATCAAAGAGCCACTAATCATAACTGTAATACACTCATATTATACCTCTTTGGAATAAAATTTGTTATAAAGTTAAATTTCACCAAAGAAAGCTACATAAAAATGAAGAGGCAGTTTAAAAGAAGTGCCTCAAAGTGTAAATGCGAGCACATGAGAGGGATCATCCATCAAAACCACCAATATGGTTAAACATACACCACTTATTAAAAACAAGCAAGCAAGAATAACAAAAAAAGCCCTGGAAAAACCAGCTTGATTAAAACCAACATTGCAGAATGTTATTTTAGGTAGAAAAGTGTCTTTTTAAAACAGATTTTGCTCCTTAACAATGAGAACAGGATTTCCCCTAAACATAAACGTTAACTAGAAATTGTAAAAAAGGAAAGCAAAATAAGCTTTAAAACCAACTTTCTAATAACTTTCTCAATTCACATCAAAACCAACTGTTTCAAGAACAAGCACAAAGATAAGAAAGAATCAGTAAGACAAATATGAAATCGAAACATGAAAGGAGAACTCAAACAAAAACCCTAAAAAAAAACAAAGTTGATTTTTTTTCTCCCTGATGCTCACCATAGAAGAGCAGATGGAATTTGCCACAACAATCTTTCTCCAGAGGGCTAAAAGAGACAGCTTTTTATGCAATCAGCATAAGTTAATCTAGACAAAACCATTAACAAGTTATCAAGATCAGACCGTATTCACCCATAATTTCCAGACTAAGTAAAACATTGAACAGTTGATCTAATGACTGGTGTGAAATTTATTTCCTAAAAGTGCTCTGTAAGACTGCAATGATACTCAAACAGCCTACCATTTAGATAAAAAAATTAGCTTCCTGAGAGCAGCAAGGTTAGTTTGGTATAGGTAAGCCAGGCCTACACCAAAGGAAACAATTTAAACCAGCAAGACTAAGGACATGGATAAATAAATGGGAACACCCAGCAGCTTTTGCAGTGGGAAGTCATTGCTACTAGTGGCAGCTGAAGAACTGATAAGCAGCTAAGTGTGATTTCAGTATCAGGACATATTTCAATTTTCAAGAAGTTTGGACAAGCTATTTAACATAAGGTAAGAAACCTCCCAAACAAACTGTGCTAACACAAGATGAAAGGGATGATCCTAACAGAACTAAATAACTAGTTAAAACAATTGCAAGCAAGAGTGAAAATAAAGCATTTTTCATATTAGAGATTTTGCCAGCAGAGCTCCTAGAACTAGTGTGATTCAGCATATCTGAAGTCTAGAAAGCCAGTTTAAAAAAAAAAAGTCAAAAGGCTCATGTCAAAATTATTTGGCATGGCCAAAATCAAATCTGATCAAAAGGTATAAATGACTGCAGGATAAAATTTGATGTAAGTGAAAAAGAAAGCACATAGAAAAACAAATTACACATGATCACAAAATAGAATCATAGAATCATTGGTTGGTCAAGACCTCCAAGACCATCAAGTCCAATCTTTTACCAATACCACTATGCCCACTAAACCAACCATTTAATGAAGTGCCACCTCTACTTGTTCTTTGAACACTTCCAGAGACAGTGACATCACTACTTTCCTGGACAGCCTCTCCAGTGCTTAACCAATCTTTCAGTGAATAAATTTGTCCTGATATAACACCTGAACTTCTCTTGCTGCAACTTGAGGCCATTTCCCCTTGTTCTATCTATCGTTTGTTATGTGGAAGAAGACCTCCAAGAACGACAAAACTGTAGAATGTTTCTTTTCAAGTTATTGACAAGAAAGTTTAACACACAACAGGTGACTGTTAAGCAGGACTATTTTCTAATACAGATAACCTGAAAAAAGTCATTTGAATACTGATATGTAATAACGATATACAAGGAAAAATTACAATTCTAATGAAAACAGCATCAGCAGGCAGCCAAGTAACTACAAGAAATTAAGTACATTTGCACACTTCAGCTCAAAGTGCAAGTCTTTCACATTTTCTACTGCTTATATATTAATACATCTGAAAAATAGTTCTTGCAGCTGGTATGTCGATATCTTTATTGCTACACTGCAAGGTACCAGTCTCTTGCAAAGGCAGACTTTAGTAAATAGCTGTCAGCAAGTCTATGCGTGACTGAAGTCAAATTACAAATAGTAAAGGAACGGGTTTTTGAACTTAATGCCAGCAAAATATCATGTATCTAATCCATGAAAGAATTACAGACCTTAAGTCTGCTATTATTTTACTATCTATACCACTTACTTTTCGGTCTGCTTCACAGCTTTATTTAAACTTACTAATCAACAATACTTACCATTGGTACCTTATCAATAACAGTTTCTACATTTATACAACAGGAAATATTTGTATTTTAATTATCTATGTATAATATTACATCTGCTAAATTTATAAATACCTAACAATATTGCTAGTTTACTTAAATATGCCTTTGGTAACAAGCAATCTGAAATCTCCACATCTAACTTTTACATTTACGTATCAAATGTAGGACTTTCTTGTCAATAAGAAAAGATATGAATGACTAGAACTGCTTCCTAAGAGGAAAAAAAACCAAAAGGCACTACATTAAAAAAAACAAAGTAGAAGAAACCCAACTGACACACCACACAAACACTAACACATCCTCCACTCAAATTCCAGAACACAAGTACAACCCCCCTTTAATTTTCTATGCTCATCATAAGAAAGATCTTGCCCAAGATCTTTGTTCCCCAAGCACACACAGCACAACATGACAGATCAATGTTTCTGCTTGTTTTCTGGAATGACATGCCACACCAATTTTGGCCATCTTTCTGACGGACCAGTTAAAAGCACTGTAATTTTACTCACAGTTAAAATAAAAGCACCTACACGTTAATCTTTTATTTAAATTACGTAAGTTGCTAACTGCTTAAGAAAACAATCTACACAGTTATTGAAAGGTACTGAAAGAGCCATGTGCTACAATGAAAACTCATCTTTTCATAAATGAATTATTACAAAGAAAATAGTTTCTTGTCTTCTAACACAGTAAGAGGACAGATATTTATTACAAAGCACTATACAAATTCTAGTTAAATTCACTGACTGTTGCTAGGAGAGTGAAGCAGAACAAATGATTGTGAAAACAACATAGGTTTGAGAATTTTTAAATACACACAAACCTGGTAAGAACCACTACACTTTGGTGCATAATTTTAGAGGTGATGTCAGGGAAATCTGAAATTGTTAGTGAATTCATGTGAAAAACTAGGAAACAGAATTTGACAGTCAGGTCTAAAAAGTGAATCAATTACTAAGATGAAAACCCAGATCAAGAAGAACCAAAACTGCTGTGTTAATCCTTCCTGGGCATCACATTACTCACAAATTCCACATTCTGTATATTTAAATATGGATTTAAAGTAAAGAATGATCACAGGCAGAAGATCTGACACAGAAGATTAATGATAAGTAAGGAAGACTATGTGAATGGTCTGTGAATGGCCCAGCATAACACAGGATTAGCATGTCAGAGAACAGTATCTTCTCTCACAACTGCTACATGCCATCACATCACATAACAATGCTAATAAAATGTGAGTCATCATCAAGCCTTATCCTATTTAAGATGCAGGCATCAAGTATGGACACATATGGATGCAGTAATTCAAGAAAAGCAAGAAGTTTCATTTTATTCCTGAAGTAAAACCACACATGATATAGTAAAAGCTCACCCTTTTTTTAGAAGCAAGACAATCCTTAAAAGATTTTAAAAAAACCCTTGTAATTTATTACATTTATACATAGAAATTAAAAATATTCTGCAAATGAAGCAACTCCAAATGATCAATACATCTTTAGGGCTGGGAAAGAGGGGACCCAAACAAAGGGACCCCTCTTTATTCCCCAATATTATTCACACCTCACAACCAAAGGCCATCGTTCAGACATGTAGCACAAAATTTACTTCTCTGGTGAAACACCAGTGTGTGACAGCTCCTACAACTACACAATGTTGGCCATCACTGGGTCATAGTTTTGTTTCCTCTCTGATTAGAAGAAAGTACAGAAAGGAAGGTAATTAGCTGGGCTGAGCAATAACCACAGCAATTTACTGAAAAAATACAGATTCCTATGGTTTCTACCTGGGCTTTAGGTAAAATAGTCATTTTGATTACAATCTGTATGTATGATAGCATCTGAAAGCATTATTTAAATAAAGCATTGCCTAGTTCTTTCACTGTAGTGCTGCTGTCTGACATCTCTTAATTTCATAGGTCACATGTCAATTTAGCAACCACATATTAAATCAATTTTTCTTCAAGTAACCTTCAATCAAGTTTTTCTAAGCTATTATTTTTTTCACTTCAAAGATCAGAAGCTTTGGGATGCCACTCCCACATCAGCTAGCAATGTCCATTTCTAATAATGATTTGGAAGACCTGAAGGGAACTTCCTAAAAACAATAATGAATTTAGGAGGAATACCAAACAACAAGTTCAGTACAACTAGCATTGTTATAATATGTGTTGTGCTTCTAGTTTTTCTCAGATATCAATGTTATCAACTTAGATCAACTGGAACATCAATGAAGTGTGCCAACAAAGAGGCAATCATGAAATATGTTGTGTCTCAGTTAAAGAGCCTTTTTCCACATTTGAGGAACTGGTTTTGGCACAAAACTGAACTCAAAAGTCCATCTCTCTCTCCTTCCTCTTCTCTCCACCAGTACACATTATAAAGTATTTATTTCTTATAAAACCAGGCAAATCTAATAATAAAATGAAATTTCTGAGGTTTTAAAATAAGCAATAGCAAATGAGATTTTTGAGTGTCTAGTGTGTCTGCTTAGTTAATCCAGGATTGATTTCAATGAAGAGTCAAGTCTAATGGAGCCTACAAAGAAATTACAGCAATTTTTTTCCATATCCTGTTCATAAAATAAAATCAATTTAGCATTTTAATCAGAGAAAACCTTTAAAGAAGCCTTAACAGTTGATATTAGGGAACGCAACTTACAGTCCTTGAAATTTTATTAATTATTCTAAACCTGTTAATTACCCCCATAGCTAATGTTGTGTCAAAATATTAATTCCTTGAAAGAAAATGGCTTCCAGCTAGTTATTAAAACTTCTACTGAGGGAAGTCCAAGTTCAGTAGCTTAAAAACCCTAATGAATTACAGAAGGCAACTAAATAGAATGTATGTAACTACTTACAGTGTTAAAAAATAACATTCCTTTCCAAATGATATTTTGTGTGTCTTTTCATTACTTACATTTAACATTTTGCACCTATCTGCTAAGACATATGTGCTCACTATTCATTGTAACATAAAAGAAATTTGAAGCTTAGGGATCTGTATATTTTACTATGTAAATCACATAATACTACATTCTGGTTGGTATCTGTACAAACTAGGTGGAAGAATTTTTAAAAAGTTGATTGCTTTAATTAGTTACGTATGGACACCTTGAAGCATATATTTTGGCTCTTTAAGCTATACTACTTACTGCAGAAAGAAAATTATTCCATTGTCTCTAACTCATTTTTCACAGATATTTTTTAGTTTCAAAACAGGATACAGATCTCTATTCTTCCTCAAACAGATGCTTGTGTAATTCAAAATGCACCAAGAGAAACTGGAAGTTCAAAGTGGGAACAAGGTGGCTGAGATTACCCTTTAGAAGCAAGAGGAAGGCGACATAAAAGCAAACTGAAGAAAGAATCAGAAAATTCTTACCTGGGAAGACATAATCCCAGAATAAGCTCAGTTGGAAGGGACCCTCAAGACTCACCACCTCCAGCTCGTGGCCCTGCACAGCACCATCCCCAGGAGTCGCACCATGTGCCTGAGAAGGTTGTCCAACAGTGGGTCAGAAGTACCAGTGGGCCAGTTTCCCATGCTACTCTACACAACAGCATCAACATAAGATGTGGATATTAATTTTCTTATCTTCAGCTTGATAGGATTTTGAACGAACAGATAACAGAGTTGAGAAAGAGATGATAAGCTATTTCTCAGTGTTACAATTTTTTTTTGTTTCAATGTAAACGCTACTGCCTTTGGTTGAGCTTCATATTAATTTCTCTTTAGACACCTAACACACTTAATGCTTGGGAAAGCTCAGTAAAATTTACTAAAAAAGACACAGCTTAGACAAAACAGTTCAATCACAATTTTAAGAAATGCTTCTTTTTAAAATCAGAGAAATTTGCCAAAAATGAAGCACAACTGTCCTGTTGGCACAACAGACTATCTATTCTAAGGCCTATTTGATAGCATGTCACACTATTGCTCAATTACATCTAGTTGTTCCTAAAGACTCTTTAAGTCTTCTTAAGTGCTTATGGCTCCCTATATTTAACACAGATGGTCTTAATGCCAATTCTCCTAAATGTGTGAAACATGAACAGGGTTGGACAAGGGCTCTAACCAAGAAACACAGTGCTCTTCAAATATTCTATCTAAAAGAAGTCTTTCCAGTGTGAGGATGAGGAGCTATAAAGATCACCAGGGTATAAGCTGGCAGCAGCTGTGAATGACTATTTAGGTCCCAGCACAAATAGCTTTGTTCCAGAACCACAGAGAATTTAAATGACAGCATCAAATTAAACACAAGTTTTTTGAACCTTGGCTTCTTTTTAAGAAAGGCTGTGGGAGTGGAAGAGGCCAGACATCAGTGTACTATGCTCCCAGTGCTAGAGAAGGAAAGTGCCATCCCTTCCTTTATACTTTCCACTGTCCAGTATTTCTAGCTCTTTGCATCCACAATTATAAACAATATTGTGTAGCACTCAAAGTAGGAAGATTTTCTAAGAAGGCAGGAGAGGTGAAAGGCAGATCAGTTTAACTTAAGAAGCTTAACTTATTAGAGTGCATCTTTGAATAAGGATTAATTGCTATCAACACATCAGAAAAACAAGTTATTTTTAAAATAGATTTTGGTCACTAAGCTTTTAAAAACTGAATATAAATACTCATGCTGGAAATGCAGGTCATTTTATATTTTCAAGGCATGTCACCTCAACAAAGTGTAGGTCACAGTTACCTTGGGCATAATGATATATTTTGATAATCTCAACCCAGCTTGACATAAAATATTTATCTGAAAGGTCTTGTTACAAAAGAACTTTTCGATAACAATGAAAAGTAATCATAGCTGTGAGCATGAAAAGTTGAAATGAAAACCAGTAACATAAATATTTACATTTTGTAAGATGCTTTCATAACATACCTTTTTTATAAAGAGGTTGCATACAATCAAACATACAAAGTCTATACTTTCAGGCTCTCTCTGATCATTCCATAAAACAAATGGCCAAATAATCCCCATAGTGAAAGACAACCTTGGAAGAATTAACTTCACAAAATGATGTATGCTTGTAATTGGGAGATATGAGCATAGGAAGGAGACAGAGGCCAGCTCTGCAAAACTTTCTCAGTGTTTTTAAAGTTTATACTTTAGGAGACATAACACAAAGTTTTTTGGCCAATTCATCTTGCTTTTAACTGGCCAAGAAAATGGGAAAAGGTGGAAAACTAGGTTGGTGGAGAAAATGGGAATGGTATGTCTCAAAGGTTGGAGGATGCAAACTCCCATTGTGGACACCTTTAGGGTGTGAGTTTTACTGTAGTGCTTCATTACTTGTTAAAATATACAGGTGCCTTGCACAGATGGATAATGCCTTTTTCCTTCTGTTCTTCCTCTTTGTGTTCAGAAAAAGGCATCATACATGTATCAGAGTAAGTTGGTAACATGACAGAAAGGTTAAAAGATAATCCCATCACCACTTAATTTTGCACCTAACCCTAATAGCGCTTTCAAAACATTAACTGAAAAGCCATCTTCTTAACATGCCTTGCTTAGAGCCAGAAACTGGGAGCAGAGACAACATCCAACACCCCATTCAAAGCAACAGCAACATGAAAAATGGTGCCTGCACAGGAGTCTCAAATGGAGCTCTCCAGCCATGTCCAAGCGTTCGGAAGACAAACACTGCCCTGAACTGAAGAAGTGACTACCAACAAGCTGCACTGGTACTGAAGTTACCTCCACTGAGTGCCTGGCCCCTGGCAGAGCGGACCATGGGGAAAGCACACTCAGGGACTGCTCTCAATGCCCTGGAATGTGCCTCAGCAGAATGCTGGTGTCCAGCATCACTGGCTGGAATCCAAGCAGATCCTTTACCCTCCCTTTATACAACAGCTTACCACATGCCTCTCTGACACCAGAGATATGCCTTTCCTCCTCCTCTTTATTTTTACTTTAGTATCTTAAACACAACTGAGATGCATACTTTAGGCTATACCATTAGGGAGGATTTTAAGCCCATTTAGCACTTGGTAAATTATTGTGCTATCCTCCCAATGCTAATGTAATACTGTTTTAAAAATAGCAAATTAAACTAACAATACAGTTCACACAGATGCTTACATGAGTTACAGTGAATTACCTGTACTTTGAATATCAAGTTATCTGCACAAGAATCCTCTAAATATCCCTAAAACAATTCTTTCTGACCCAAAAAATACTTATTTTGACCATCTCAGGAAAAAAATAGTCCTTCTCAAGAAGTTCTTAGTAAACAGGGGACAGAGAAAAGATAATGATACATTTCCTTTCAAAACTGATTTGCTTTTTCTTCAGTTGTGGGTATTGCTGTACCCAGTTGTACCCAAATCTGGAGAAATAGTGTACCTTTGAAATTCCGTGTCTCTCTTTTACTCTGGCCCCCAAAGAATCATATTTCTATCCCAGAATAACAGTACCACAAGAACCTAAATATTTTTACTTGGGGAAAAAATAGACAACTCTCCAGAAAGTGTTTTTTTTTCTTTTTAAAAATAAATAAGTACACAGTAAGTTGGTTGATAACATGCTTTTCTGATCTGAAAGATGCAGACTGAATCTTATATTTTGTTGTACTAGATCATGGATTTGAGACTAAATAGTTAATATCCCAACTTTCAGACTCTATATTCTGAAAAATTACTTCTCCTCTCAATTCCTGTTGTATGCAGTGGAAATCTTGTTAATATTGTCAAAACAACCGTATTCCTACTTTGTAAACTACAACTACCTGTTTTTTTTTCAATGGGAAAAAAACTAGCTGAAAAAAAACTCCTGCCCATTCTGCAGTAAACTTACTACTACAGAAGAATCTGAGGCTTTCTGTACAGAAATGCAGATGCCCAGGACTTACTAGCACAGTTATCATTATGCTGAGGTGCAGCCTTGTTGCTTTTAACAAGGCCACTAAAACTCCATGCCAAGCCTGGCATTATGAACACAGCTGTTCATTCCAATGCTAATAAGGAGAAGAATTAGGAAAAAAACGAATTGCAACACTACACTCCCATACCACCACAAAAAAAAAAAAAACAAACAAGGGGGAGCTTTTACTCCGAGAGCAAAATCTCAATTCATAGATTCACAGGTCAGGTATCATATGTTTTGCTGAGGAACATGAGAACCCCATTATTAACAATTACTTCAACATACAAGACACTACAAAACCAACTGACATAAAGACAAACTAAGTTTATATATCTAAACTATTTCCATGTAACAAAAATTCCCTCTCACTTTTTTTTTTTCAAACTAAAGATCTTCTCAAGCTGCTTCTGTGCGGGAAGTGATCCTCTTCCCTGTTCTCTCTGAAGGTCACAAGCCCTCAGCAAATCAAGAAAATAAGTCACATGGAGCAAACCCATACTATTAGAAAAGGAGCAGGATATTAAATGGATAGCCAGCTAAGAATTCTACAGGATTACAGCAGTTGTAAATTTTTACACACTTTCTTCCATTACTACAGACTTTTTTTTCACATTTAAGAAGTGCACCTTGGCACTTCAGTGAAGTTTCTCCCCTTTTAATGCAACAAATGCCACCAAAGAACTCATCAAGGCTCTTCCTACACTTGGCTCTAAAGTCTAAACACTGATGTAAAGTGTATTTATACACCAATACTTCCATTTAGTTTCATCATGAATACCAGCAAAGTATCAATGGAGTGTTAAAGGGCATAATTAAAAACAGCCCTGTGGAGAAGGACTTGAGGTACAGTTGATGAAAAACTCAACATGAGTTGCCATTGAGCATCCCAAGAAGCCAACTGCATCCGGCATCCAAAGCAGTATGGCCAGAAGGACAAGGGAGGGGAGTCTGCCCCTCTGCTCTGCTCTGTTCTGGTGAGACCAGCACAGTTCTGGTGTCCCCAGC
This sequence comes from Haemorhous mexicanus, assembly GCF_027477595.1. NCBI lineage: Eukaryota > Metazoa > Chordata > Aves > Passeriformes > Fringillidae > Haemorhous > Haemorhous mexicanus. The sequence goes on from NC_082342.1 coordinate 49,081,295, forward strand.
ATAGGAAGGACAAGGAATTGATGGAGTAAGTCCAGAGGAGGCCAGGCAGTTGACAGGAGACTGGAGCACCTGTCCTATGGAGACAGGCTGAGAAAGTTGGGGCTGCTGAGCCCACAGAAGAGAAGGTTGTGTGGAGATCTTGTAGCAACTTTCTAGGGTCTGAAGGGGGCACACAGGGAAGCTGGAGAGGGATTCCCTCTCAGGAACTGCTGTGATAGCACAAGGAGTAATGGGCACAGAGTGAGAGGAAATTTAGCCTGGATATTAGGAAGAAATTCTTTAATGTGAGGGTGGTGAGATACTGGAATCGGTTGCCCAGAGAAGTTGTGGATGCCCCATCCCTGGTAGTGTTCAAGGCCAGGTTGGACAAGGCCTTGAGCAACCTGGTCAAGCAAGAGGTGTCCCTGCCCATGGCAATAAAAATATTATTTTATGCATTTATTGCATAAAATAATATTTTTTGAGACAACTGCAACAACACAGGGTGCTTTCCTCAGTGCCTTATGGATACATAGGTTCCAAAAATACAGTAGAGAAGCCCCTGGACAAAAGATGAATTTTCTCATTCCCTGCTTCCTCTACTATAAAAGTATTATATTAAATAGGAATATTGCAGGACCAGTACTATAAAGGAATAAAATAAATTTTTGCTGCAAAAGCAGAACAACTGCTTTTATGAATTGCCCATAGGAGAAGTTTCAAACAGGAAAATATTTCAGCAAAATATCTCAATATAAAATATTCAACTGATGCATAGGCATGCTATGCATAGTGTTGCTGTGTTACCTTCAAATTCTTATGAAAACCATTAATGGTTTCTGCTCTTTGCAAATTATGGCCTGAAGGACCAAAACCCAATCCACAATAAAAAGTGCATCATTTATTGTCTCATGGCTATGTCAACATAACCTGATCCCCATCAGCAACTCATTATCTACCTATTCAAAGTTTACCAACAGAAAATACACGTTCTACTGCTTGGTGTGGTGATCAAAAGCTTGTGCAATCTTCCCAGTTACAGAAGCTGCTCAAATAAAGGATGTTGGGTCCAACTTTGTTTCACCAAACACGAACAGGGACACTCAATGGGCCACAAACACCCCACGAGCACGCAGTGATTAAACTTACAATCTCCAGGTCTGACACAGCAGGGTAACAGCTCGGTTGTGACCTCCAGAATGGCAGGGAACACTGTATGCATGAAGTTTTATACACTTTGAAGAACTGCAAGCAACTTACAGTGGTCTAGTCAGATCAGCTGGACATTTCCAATGGCCAGAACCAGATGTATGTAACATGAATTCATCAAGGTGATACGCAGACACACACACACACACACACACACACACACACACACACACACACTACTAAACCGTATGGAAGAGTCTCATTCCATCCTATTAATACCACATCCAGAATTTAATCCCCATGCAGCCTGGCCCAGAGCCACTGTGTTTGCTTTCCATTACTCATCACCTTCTAACTCTGCATTCAAAGCCGAGCCCAGATGAGCCCATTTGCTTCAGCAATGGAAGCAGTCTTGCTTCCTGCTGGCAGAGCAGCCTCTCACATGGAGTCTGCTGCTCCTGGAAGTTATGGAGGGAGGGTGACCTAACCCACAGGTTACAGGGGATGAAGAAGGAATAAAGATGCCCATTACTCCCACAGCTACAGTCTCACAAATCCTACCCACAAAGGACTCAGCCATGTGATGACTCCGAGAATAATCACTCCTTGTTTGCTGTCAGTACCAGAACCCTTCGATACTGGAAGTGGTACCTCCTACCACTGCCAGAGAGAATAAGTGTACACTGCAAGGAAAAATCCATCTGTACTGGAACACCATATAGTCCTTTAAAAGTTTTACACCAAGAAATCTGGCTATGATTCCATGATTTCTGACAATGCATCTTGATTGCACTGCTGTCATTTCAACCAGCAGTACTGTTGAGGGTCTCAGCACTGCAGATAATAAAGTGAGGCACCCATGAAAAACATTCGGTAAACAAACAGTGTATTATCAGTGCAAGTGTGTTACTTTTGATAGGGCTGTTAGTATAAATGATACAGTATTTATGGCTACACCATGTCTGCTCAATTAACACATCCAACACTTCTGGTGTACCTAAATACTTAGATTTTTCTTTATTTTTTTATTTTTGAGGCTGAAGAGAAACAACAACACAAATCTTAAAGAATAACAATGCAACACCATTTGGTAATATGACACTGCTAGTTTTCCAAATTTAACAGCAGTTAGGAAAAAAGTATGTCAGCAATTTCCCAATGTAGTTTTCTGAAAGACTGAGTAAGAACATTACATACAATTGGTAAATTCAGAAAAAATACTGTGTTCTAGGAAAAGTAATTTTATACCCTTTACACTGTCTATCATTCATGATGGTTCTGCAGCTAAATTAAAATCTAAAGTTTTGATGGATTTTTCTTTAAATCCAGAAACAGAAGACTTTCTTTAGCTTTTGCCATTTTTGTTGTCCACAATGAGTCCTTTCCATAGGTCACAGCCTAAATGCTGCTGCTTATGACTTTTTAGAACTTTAGCACTCTTATTCAAGAAATTTCCTGGCAAGAGCTCAAAAAGACAAGCACAAATTTTTTTACAGAAGTGCTAACTACAGCTCTATGTGAAAAAATTAACAATTGTTTTTTTTCCCAGAAGGAGAAATAGTGCAACAGTAACACACACATACAATAACAACCAAGCTATAAAAACAAACTCCAGCTCTGATATAATACAGAAGTTGATTTAATTGCAATGGCAAATTACAATACACATTTTAACTGTGTATGTCAAAATAGAGCATGTTTCACTATTATAAATTAATCCAAACATATTTTAAGATTTTGCTGAGAAGTTTCCATATGGGAATGTCTGGCTACATCCACTTCAAATAAAAAAGAGTTCACAGAGCTCAAACAGTTCTCACTTAAGTAAAGAAAAAATAGCAGCATGCACTGCAGATAGTCTGGTGGAGGGTTAGAAGAAGGTAACAGTAGACAAAACAAGTCAAAGTGCAGAAACAGCATCTACACATTGCACTGTCTGTATTCTAACCTAAAGGTTCTCTCCTCTTTACTCTTCTGACTCTCTCCCTCAAGGAAAGAGGGAATGAGAGGCTCCGACATGCGTAATTGCCAACGGGGATAAACCATGACAACAAAAAGCAGAAAAGCTTCTCTTAAGCGGAGATGGGTCTCATGAAGAACATCCAAGAACCACACTACCAAGCCTGAATGAGTTCAAGAAGTGTTTGGACTGTACTTTCATGCACATGGTGTGACTCTTGGGGATGGTCCTGTGCAGGCCCAGGAGTTGGATTTGATGATCCTTCAGAGTCCCTTTCAAGTGAGCTTATTCTATAAGATGAACAACTAAGTCAAGCATCAAATCTCCTCATTTGTTCTGTATTAAACAGTACAGATTTAATACTAATACTTAACAGTGGATAAAATAATCTAAATTGATCTGGGAAATGCTGGTTTTAAATTGATGCATATTGCGTATTGTGCTTTTCATCTTTTGGAGATTACAATGTTTATTCCTGCTGTTTCCCATCTTCAGCAGAAGCCTATAATTGTTTGCTTATTCCCAAAGACAGCAGTGATACCACTATATTCCCTGATGCCTAAGACCATCAAGCGTATTTTTCAGTAAAAAAGGTGCCAGATGTTTTATCCATCAGCTTTAACTATAACCCGAGGAAAAGTCATTAGAGTGCAATGAGCAAAGGAAAACATTTCATTGTGACAATCCCGGGGTACTTAGGCCACTGTCTCTATCCATTTAAACAATATAAGGCTATAAAGTAAAGAGGACTTTCTTAGTCTCCATGCCAAGTATAATTTTGATTTTGCATTGCCATTAAAAAACACCAAATTACTAGACAAGTCCACAGTTGCTTCAAAAAGAAGCCTAGAGAGGACTGGTACAGAAGCTGTACTATATTTCCAAACCAATTATTCTGTCAGCTATGCTATTAAGGTTTGTTATCTTCTAATTTTCAAAGTTTTATAAAAGGAGAAGCAGATTGTCAGATAATGTGGTCAATACGTAACCATTAAGACTTTTCTCTACTGAAAAATAAAGTTCATTTTGGCAAATTTGTGAGATCATAAAATGTAATTACAAAGTCCATTTCACCACAGTGTGCAATACAACATGACAGAACTTCGTGCTTTTCTCCTTGGCAAGATCTCACATCATCAAGCCCATGCAGTCAAGTTCAAAGCCCAGCCTGATCTGGCAGCACACAGACCTCTGCCTCTTACAGGGTCACCTAAAGAAGCTTTTGGTAAAACTTCAGGCAGATTTTGTCCTTTAAATGCTGAGCAAATATGGCCATTTAGACTAGAAACTTTCAAAATAAATCCCATCATTTCTCCATTAGCACATTCTTATGTTTATTTTTTGTTATTGTAGTCACACAGTGTGTATTTTAAGTATATTTTATACATATGCATACATAGCCTTACTAATATATACAAAGTATAAATTTACATTACATATAGATATGCACATAGCTTTATACACAGCTCGGTATATGTTGATTTAACATTACAGCATTATTTCTTAATAGATTATTGTAATATGGCAGTATTGCCAATAAAAGGCATTATCAAAGAAAATGCCTACTTTAAAAAAAAAGAACGATTTAAAAACAAGTATTTGGAAGCACCAATTTTCTTCATTTCATGTAACTTTTCTATCTGTGTTAGAGTTTGTGCAGTTTTTGGAGAGGGATGAAGGAGTTTCTCTGATGATGTGGCAAAGGAGCAGGGCTCCAGTACCTATAATATTTATTAGGTACATCTGCTGTAAATGCTTTTCATAGACTACATGAGTGCGAGACAGTCATCCTTGAAATTTCTCCTACCCTGAAGGGGACACAAACCTTGAGGAATTACTTGAAATGATGTCTGGTGTTTGAAGCTGATGAGACTCCCTTCTCTTGTCTTTCAGCTGTACGTGTAATGAAAAGCTCAGTGAGTAGCAGTAAGAAGCTGTAGCCTACTACACATTCTGAATGAGCATTTCACATAGTTCCATCTGTCATTTATTTTGGATGATTATTTAAACTAGATTCTGAGTTATTTGTTCTTTCTGGCTAGATTATGTTTCCAAAACGCTGAGCCATTTGCTAGGAATAACCATATTCAGTCAGCCACAATGTTACACAAAAGTCTACAAGTAAGTGCAATACAGAGCTCTAATGCAAACCCAGCAAATACATTAGGAAAACAGTACAAAACAGCAGCAATGGGAAAACAGTCGCTACTGCTTGCATAGATCAGAGCACTTTTTACTAAAAGAAAAGGAAAAAAAAAGGGCAATTATCAATAAGCTCAAAGTTTCTCGCAAAAAAAAAGGCAAACAGAGCTTCCATCTAAGAAATAAAAAAGAAACTTTGTAGTATCTATGTTGAAACCATCTACTGTATTTACTGGAGAAAAAGCCTTGTGTCACCAGTAAATAAATGCTAGTTTGTTCTTGGTGTTCTTTGTTAAAAATCAGAATATTATTTTGTGCAATTCTTTTTAATCAATCTATTTTTTTGTTTTCAGGCAAGCTATTTTCTTATCTGTTTATGTTTGTCCATTAACATAAACAGCCAAAAATTCTCAAGCACTAACCTTTTACTACATCAGCTAAAAGCACAAAACCATGCAGCTTAACTCACCCCACCTGTCCACATGTATCAAAGTGCCTAGAAGGAATGTTAGATTTTATTTAATCACTGAAGTCATACAGCAAGAGTGAATTCAAGGAAAAGGTGACAGATCAGATGAAAGATAGTTAAATTTTAACCTTGACCTCTAAGATTACATTTTACATCATGTTGCTTTGGTGTCAATGAAGACATCTGCACAAAGAGTCTGTGCACAAAGGGAATAAATGTAAATATTTTGAAAGCCAGAAACTTAAGTATAGAAATATTTCACATTCAAAAAGATGAAAAGAATACAGTATATTTAAAATTGTAAAACAAATGCCCATACATAAGTAATATTTAAGGGTATAATTAATTATAACATCATGGTCCTAGAGATTCCACACTCTCTATACCACATTCTATTTTAGGCACATAACATGACAATGTTATGTCACTAATGCTGAGAATGATGCTTGTGATATATTTAATATCCCAGTTATTGATTTAGACTACTTGATGGATACCTGATACATACAGTATTTCCATAACACAGTGAAATACAGAATAAAACAAGAGGTAGCTAAGGTTACCCTCACTGACTGCACAAAGGAACAGTTTCAGAAACCCCGAAGCATATTTAAGGAAAAGAAAAAAGATTGGGATAGGCTGAGCTAGCAATTTAATTGCATATTTATCAATGCTCAAAAAAGTTTTTGAGCACACACTATTTTCAGAATATTTTGAGACCAGTACCCAAAACTCATTCATTGAAGATGAATTTGGAGTCAAGAATGTTACAAGTCATTTAAACTCAGAACCAAACCAATTGTAGTACTTCACCTTCTTCAAGAAGCACAGCGGAGGGAAAAAATTAATAGGAATATATTCGCATTAAATACCTGAGTTAGGAGGCACATGCATAAATTATGTTAAACTATCTCTTTCATAGCCACAGACTACAGGTATGTGAATAATTTAATAAAAAAATTACTACCCATCTCCTGTTCAGCAACAGGCAGTATTGAATGCATTTACCTACTGAGTTGACTGCCTTGTCATGATCTATGACAACTTTTTCTTTAGTACTATTTATTGAGATAGTAAATATAGCAGTAAAGATACAGTGGAAAATAAACCATAAAGCTGGCAGAGGGATGGATGCTACCACATGCCAGCAAGAGCACTGCCTGCAGCTTGCCACAGCTGAATAAGGAGTCCTTCCAGGGCTGGGCAGGCACTGCTGGAAAGGAACACCAGGGGTTCAAAGCACCTTGAATCCAACTGGAGCCTCCTCCACAGGCTGCAAGTCTTGCATAACCTTCATCAGGAAGATTTAAAGGCACCATCTTGTAGATGGTTCAAGAACACAACCTGAAGATGCAGTAAGAAGACCTTTCCAACCATGCTAGAAGCAGAACAGAAATGTGAGGCTGTGCAGAGAACCACTGCCAGGCTGTGTGCTGCGTACTGCCACTCAGAACAGTGCAAGACAGCAAGGACAACAATAACCAGCAGCAACGTAAGATGCAAAAAGACAGAAGGACAACATTTTGAGGAAGCTGTCCCTTCCTTTAAGGAAGCTGTGAAGAAGGAGATTTAAAAACCCAAATAAATAACCAAATAATCTTTGCTTAAAGATGCTCCAACCCACAAAAGTAATGGTAATTTTCATTATTTTTACATGGCATTGTTTTACTACATAGATTTTAAGGATTACTAATGCAACCATGTGATCAGGTTCACACAAACTGAATTCCACTGTGAGGCTTCTCTGAGGCCTGCGAGCCATCACTGAGCAGCTTGTTTGATGTGGATTACAAACATTGACATTAAGTTTCAAAAGCATGTTAAAATTATGATGCAGACTCATTTATACATGCTTAATTTTGCTTAGTGAGCACCCCAGTAATCATCTATGTGCCTCTGCATTCTCAATTAAATTCTAATAGAATAAAGACTTGAAGATAAACATTTCAAAATATTACTTAGGAGAAAAGAATCTGTCCAGGGATTTTTGCTCCAACAGAAGCAGGCAACCTTTTTCTTTTGATGACAGAGTAAACACAGGAATCTTCTTGTATGTTTCTTAGATTAGACTGTACATATCCCTTCTGGTTTTATTTTAGAACCACATTCCTCCCTCCAGGCGATTCTATACATCATTACAAATCCTTATGCAATTTTATCCCAGGTTCTATATTTATCAAGACACCTCATCTTAACAGCAATGTTCTTTCCCCAGCATGAACCAGGCAAAGATACCCTCACAAAAACTCCCATTCTAACATGATGCATCAGTGTCTCACAGTTCAAAGCACTGCTGCGTTACTTTGTAGGAAGCATTATTAATGTATAAGAAATACACTCTTTTTTGCTATTTGGTGACTGAATTTAAACACCACATGTATACTTTTATCTGGCCAATAATCCTTCACATGCACTTATCATGCACACCTTCCTAAATAACACCATGTATTACAAAATAAAACAAACAAAAAAAAAAACCCTGAACCAACCAAACTAAAAATCTTAAATATAGCAAGTGAGAAAGTGTGGCCTACAAGCAGTGTAAGCATAACTTAAGTCAATAAGTGATCCTGGTTACTAAGGATATGTGAAAAACCAATCAAAAACCCAGAGCTATGCACTTCTTCCTTCCACTGCTCTGTAGAAAATAATTTAGACGATTTAAATAAAATGCTGTTTTGACCTGCATGCAACTGATTACAATTGTTTTGGAAGCACATTTAGTTTAAACGTTTTTGCCAGAAGTTACCAATCAAGTAAATATACACCAGAAAGGTAACATGCTTATAGCAGACATTATTTTGAAAATTTTCTATTGATCTGGGTTGGAAATTTTGCCTGAGAAAAAAACCATGCACAAAATACTGGAATTTGCCTAAACCAACTATGTTTCAGCACTCAATCTCTTTGGAGACACAGCGCACATCTCAAAGTGTCACCAAAAAACACAGGTAGGATTATAAAACTTTTAAATTCTTTTTTTAACAACTTCCAAGTCAGAGAGTCCAGAGATTTCTACTAAACCCCTGAGAAAGATAAGTTATATTTAATATATGCACTCTCCCTAGATTATCCTATGAGCTGTGGAACTTTGTTCTGCATAGCCCTAGGATTTGTTTATATACTATTTTACCTTTCCACAGCGGCAGAACCAAGGGAGTGTCCCCTGAATGAGCTAGTATTTGGAGACTCTTTTACAGTATTCTGATTTCTTTAAAAAGTGTAAGGCAATAGCTGCAAAATATATTTTCATGGTGGGTACACATATAGACCTGGTAAACAAATCTAATCTCCAGTTTTAATCACTCAAAGTTTTCTACTCTTGGTTGCTCAGAATAATAGTTTTCATATTGTGACATAAAAAGTTGTCACTCCCATGTGTGTGCCATGGGAGTCACCACTCCCATGTAGTGTGCAGACAGTGTAACATACAAAGTTACCATGCCCATCTTTGCTTCTCTTAAGAATCATTGACACTCAAAAAATTACGAAACATTCAATGCAGTTTAAACTGAGATATTAAAATTATTGCAGTCCAAAATAGAATTGCTTCAATAAATGCATTTTAAATAAAATTAGATTTTTGGACACTTCAACTATTTTACAAATTATCACAAATTGTTTGTTAATTGCTATAAGCACTATCTTAATATTTTCAGTATGATCAAATACAACATACATATTTAAGACCTCCAAGACACAAACTGAGTCTCCTCTGATCTGGAATAATTGAAGAGGATTGCTGATGCAAGACAGCAGTAGCAGAAAAGTTAAGAAAAAGAAAACCAATTAGACTATGACCATGTAACAGAGCATATAAACAAGAACAGACCCCAAAAATTTCTGTTAGTAAGTTATGATTTTACCTCAGGTAAGCAGTATGAAATATTTAAGTACCAGCTAATGCTCCCACAGCCCTACAAACCAGAGTGCTGAAACATGGTAATGTTTATCAGCAGACAAGACTTTGCACACATAAAGCTTCATTTATGCGCTAGTACAACTCTAGTTAGTCTCGTTTGGAAAACAGCGACTTGGACTCAGTGCAAATTGTGACACGCTGCAGGAATCACAACTTTTCTAGGGCAAATCAAATCATATTCTTTCTGAAGCTAGTGAGCTAAACATGGCCATAAAAAACTCAGAAGGGGCAGGATATACTGCCTCTGGCAGCCTGCTGCTTCTCAGAATTTTCTTATCATTTGCAGTTTGTGCACACCCAAGATCGAACCTGCAGTCCATTGGAAGGTTCCAAATTTAGTTGGAGTGGGCCATGTTAGTATTGCAAACTGCATGCTCGGAGAGAAAAAAGGCACAGGAGACAAAACTCCAAGTCTGATCGTGTTTATAAACCATACACCATTGTGCCATTTGAATTCCACTACTAAAAAAGAAAAGCAGCCTGTATAATATCAATGCAGTGTGCAGAGCAGTGTGAACATTTTTGACCTGGCTGTGTTGGTTAGGATAATAGAAGGAACACTTTTAGTGAATTCAACAGAAATCTCCATTCCAAGTTACACTGGCAGAAAAAAGGCCCTTACCCCCCCAACCTCCCTTCTTTTTTTCTTCTCTTGATACCAGCTAATTAGCTCATTATATTAAAAAATGAAAATTGATCTAGTTTTTTTGCAATAAAGGCTATTATCTGGTTTGGGTATTGTCAGTGTAGCTTCACAGGTAAATAACAAGTGTAGATGGAACCAAAACTTGGTATCTATAAAAAAAAAGTTTCAAAAATATTGTGTCCATTTTGCTATAATAATCTTTGTAGAGTTTTACAATCAAAACTAAGGACTTACTCCAACATATTATTAGTTATATGTTTCTAAACAGTAGGTCAGCAAATGAATATAGAGAATGAAAACAACTTCATAAATGATGAAAGATTATATCTGAGGTATTATTACATTAAATATAGAACATTTTATTACTGGGATGTTAACCACTTAAAGTACATTGTAAGAAGAGGTAAGTGTTAGTGAAAATGTTGACAAAAAACCTGGGCCAAAATTTAAAAAAAAAGCCCTAAACTAAAAAGTCATTGTCAGAATAAACAATTCTATTAAAATATAGTAACCAGAGACATGCCACTACAAAATAAAACAGAAACTATCCATACAACTCAAAAAAAAAGAAAATGGATTATCTGACCCTGAAAGACCTTTGATTCTGCAAAGACTAATACAGTATTATGCCGTGTCAGGCTGGATTTCATTTAATCTGAGCAGAAGTCAGAAGTGCCCCTAATCAATATGAGCAGGAGTAAACCCATTCCAGCAGGAAGAAAGGACAGGAATTAAAAATAGATTTAAGAAACTAGGTACCAAACGTATCAGTCTTTGATTTTAGGATATTCAAAAGCTTTAGAAAAAAGAAATAAAAAAAAAAGATTAAGTACTAATTTATAGATTTTGTACCTTTGGCATGCTGTTTGCCAGCTTCACTAGAAATTGTATGTCTGAAATTGCCTGGAACAAAGAAAAACTGAAAAACGTCTGACTACTTTGACAGAGATTAGTTTTAGTGAGAAAACCTGAAAATCTAAATAGAGTTATCAACTTCAACTATTTAACCTAAACAGACAGGAAGTATTTCCAATGAAGTCTTTGTGTAAAGAAGTTACTAATGGTAACAGGACAAGAATGAAAATTATTCAGTGCCTCAATTATGCTTAGACCAGTCACACACAGACCTGACATTGGTCTTAATGACAGAACTTTTTAAACATAATGTAATGCTGCTGAAAAGCATAAAATCTTATTGTATTGGTTCTTTACCGCAGGGAGATACCTTGTCACTTTGTCAGCTTTATTTTGTCAAATAATTATGATCTATTTTGCAGCAATTAAACAGACAAGACTATATTACCAAGGAAAACTGGGAAGCACTGTACCATAATCCCACTGCACTCTCAAGAGCAACCAGTAAGCCTTGTTGATGATACAGAAGTATAAACATTTCCATGACATATTCCTTTATAACAAAGATAATGAAAATTATGCTGTTTAACTTCAAATACTTGCCTTAACCCATAATATTTCGCACACCATGCTGCCAACATTCCCACTAGATAGCATACTACAACAGGAACAAATATTTTTGTCAGCAAACAGGAAGACATATTATTTGTCAGCACAAGCTCAAGCAAGGCTGGTTAAGATTAGTTACAATGAAAAGGAATAATAACAGAAAATAAGGTTATCCACTATGAGAATGTGTAAAGAATTTTCCTATCTCATGATTCCACAATCTCTGAACTGAGAAAAAGACGGCTTCAAAATATGTAATAAAGGTGACTACTTGTTTCAAAACTGTTTCACTTTGGGCTATTTGCTATCAATCAGAAGTCACAAGTAGCATCTAAACTGCTTAAAAGACTTGCAGTGTGGCTCTATCACTGTTGCTCATAGCTTTCACAATCCACTTGCAGCATTATGCTCTGCAGAGTAATTTCTTAGATAGTTTTAAAAAGCTCAGTACACTACCTGCAGCAATATGGAGTACAACACATATGGAGAATTAGCTTCTCCAATAATCATTTTACGAGAAAACTGAAAAGTTTGAATCTAATAAGCATTTGAAGAATCCACCAATTTACCATCTCCAAAACCAAATCAGTTAAGTAAGACCTAGACTTTTGGACTGCCTCTTGAGAATTATTAAGTGTACTCATAGGACTGTCCATGCATCACATGAAAGCTACTCCCCAAGAACACATCAAAACCAGACTGAGACCCCTTCACTCAACACCCTTTAAAAGTGATTACTTCCCGCATCTAACACTTTTTATATATACCTACATACACATCTACTTAAGCAAGAGTTCCATGCATTAATTAAATTGGTCTCAATGACAGGACTTTTAAAAAATAATGCAAGGATGCTTAAATGCCTCACATAACTAAATGTAAGAACAACAAGGAAATACATTTTCAGTAGACTATCTGGTGACTAATGGATGCTTTCCTTGCTAGGAGATGGATATAGAAAATTAAAGCTTTAACATTTGCTGTCCAAAGTTTTAACATGTCCTGGTCCAAGGACTAGGACTACTAGATAATCTATTTAGAAAAATTCTTATCTAATAAAAATTGAGTTTTCTAAGAATATATAGCTTAAGTATTTTCCACAATTAGGGATACAATATTAAAAAAAAGAATTTAAAAAGTAATCATTTGTTCTTGACTCAGAAATAAACATCATCCTCAAGAATAAAGGTTGCTATTTATCTGTTTGTAGTTCAGCCTGTTTAATCACTCTTAAGAGATAAGACATCAAAGCATACAAAGTGTTGAATACTTCCAAAAATTCTTAGATATAAGTAGATGAATGGCACTGCAAGCATAGACTGACCTCTTCACCCATCGCACCTAAACCCTCTGGCCTACAAAGCATTTAGGTCTTCCAGCTTTGAAATAACAAACCAACTCTAATTGACAGTAACTTATCTGAAGGAAGAACAGGAAAAAGCTCACTGCCTCCATAAAAAGGATAAAGTTGGGAAATCGTGTACAATGATTATTTTATAAACAGTAATGATCTGTCCTTCAGCACCCTTCTGAGAGTGTCCTGATGCTCCAAGGCAAACCACATTTTAGCATCCAGGGCACACATTTTGGACACAGTAAGAGGAAATAAGTCTGCGTAATGCATTTCAGACAAAGTATCAACTACAAAAGTACTACTTCCGTGAAACAATATGTATATTTCTTTAAGAGACAAAAACGTGCATGACTGTCTAACAGCACCTGACATACAGACCGGGCATCGTGGAAGTTTTCCCTGAAAGTTAGCAGCAAAACTCGGAGCTCACTACAGGCCGTGGGTCTGTGCAAAGCACACAGGTCCATCGTTCAGCACGACCAGGGCTGTCAAGGGGAGAGGAGAAACGCCCCATGCTAAGGCAAACCCTGCCTTCTCCCGCTGCGCAGAACGGCGGAGTCCCCGCCGCGGAGGGAGGCAGCTCCGCGTTAAGTGACACGCTGTGATGCCAAGGGGGCCGGGGACGCGCACTGCCTGCCACACCACCGGGGCCAGGAGGGCTGCGGGAGCCCTCAGTCCCGCCTCACGACGGGGTCTGACCACCGCGGACCCCGTCCCGTCCGCGGGCCGCCGACAGCCGCCCCCGCGCCCCGGCTCCCGGCGCGCCCGCCCAGCCCTGCCCGCCGCCGGGAGCGGGGATGCTGCTGCCTTACCTGAGCCAGCACCGTCGGGAACACGCGCGGCCGCCCGCTGTAACACGCCGCCAGGCAGCCTCCCCCGACCAGAGCAGCGGCGGCGGCGGCCCCCCATGCGGACGGGCGGCGCTGGCTGCGCGGGGACCGCATCCCTGCGAGCCGCCCCCGCAGCGGGGCTCGGGCGGCCGCCACCACCGCCGCTCTCCACGCCGCCGACATCTTCCCGGAAAGCGCCGCGGCGGCCGCGCCGCGCATGCCCAGTGCCGGGCCCGAGGCCGCGGGGCGGGGGCAGCTCCGGCCCGGTCCCGCCGGGAGAGCGCGGGCCCCGCTCCGCCAGCGGGAGCGACGCCACCCGCACAACCGGAGGGGACGGAGCTGGCAGAGAGGTAACCTGAAAGGAGGGTGTAGCCAGGCGGGGGTTGGCTCTTCTCCCAGGCAACAAAGGAGAGCACGAGAGGATATGGTCTCAGGCTGCGCCAGAGGAGGTTTAGGTTGGGCATTAGGAGGAATTTCTTCACAGCACGGGTGGTTAGGTGTTGGAATGGGCTGCCCAGGGATGTGGTGGTGGTGTTTAAGAAAAGACTAGACGTGGCACTTAGTGCCATGGGCTGGTTGACATGGCAGTGTTGGGCCACAGGTTGGATTCGATGATCCCAGAAGTCTTCTCCAACCTAATTCATTCCCTGTTTCCGTAACGCAGGCGGAGTGCGCTCTGTCCCGGGCCGGGGAGCCCCCCAGGTGAGGGCAGGCGGCAGGGCCCGCTTCCAGGCGGGTTCCTGGTGGGGAGGGGAGGCGGGCAGGGCAGGGACCAGGTGCTTAGTTGTGTCAGGAGAGAAGGCAGGGGAGGCCTGGCCTGTGCTGCGGTAGGGAGTGAAATGTGGAGACGCTTTTGCAGCGGTCCTGCGGCCCCAGGGGTGCCCCGGCCACCCCATGTGTCTGTCACGGAGCTCAGCTTCGCCTCGTTCCCTGATGTGACTCTTCTGCCAGAGCAGATTCCCACTGCTGAGAGCATGAGGAGCAATGGGTCAAGAGCGGGGTTGGAGATACTGCGGGAATCCCGGGGTACTGAGCAAGGTAGGTTAGGTGAGCTTCCACAAGCAGGGCTGACCCGGTGCTGATGATTTCCTAGGCGTTGATGGCCCATATGGATGTGTTGCTCAGTGTGTGATCCAGATAAGAAACAACAAAAGCATAAGCAAGTTTAGAATATCCTTCTCAAGGGCAGAGTAGAGTTTCTCATCAAATACAGATGACAGAAGTTGAGTTTACAGAAATTGTCGTGGCAGAAGTGTTACTTGAGAAGCGTTACAGAATGACTTGGTTGACAGTAACACTTGTGCCAAAAGACTACTACTCACCATGAATGCTTCAGAGTGCTTTTTTTTTTTATCTCTGCCATAGTTTTAACAAAGCTCTGTAGGTCTTGGTTGGTTACATTCAAATATTAGTTAGTTGATCACATTCAAAAAGTGGGCCATCTGAGAATTAATGATAAGGTCATATGAAGTAAAGCAGAGAGTAAGTTAAATGTCATTTGTATGTTGGCAGTATCCGTGTTATGAGAGTAGTTCACCTAGTGAATCCATGTGAATGTGGAGAAAGACTGCTGGGAGAACAGCTGCGTGCAATTTGCTATTACTTTGGTCTTTGGTTGAGGGCCTTCAGAAGGTACTCAGTCTGTTTTAGCAAACTTTATCTTCCACCTCTTTCTGATAAGACAGCCAATGCTGTGTTGTCCACATTACAAATGTTCTCTTATGGGCTCTGAAACATGGAAATGCTTTTTTGCCCTCTATCCACTGACAAAAGGTGATCATCCATCACTGCCATCACGGTAATTTTAGTTCACTCTCCTTCCCTGACCTGAATTCAGAGTCATGAATTCAGTTTCACAGAGCATTGTTTCAGTCATTTAACTAATGGCATTTCAGAATTTATCCAGTTTTCTTTTAGCATATGTTGTTCACTGAGTGTCATTCTGTGAAGTGTTTGAGACGTCTTCAAGAAATTCAGGACTCAAGTCCTTAGCAGGATACAAACCTTCAAAAACACCTTCTTCTGGGGAACACAAATGACTGCTCTTTGCAAAATCACCCAGGAGTGCAACATCCAGGATGAATGGTTTCCATCTCTACATGCTAATGTACATTGCAAAAGCTTTTTCCTATTCCCGGAGACCTAGAAACTAACTTGTATGGGAAAAGCCTTTTTAATCTCAATATAAAACATCAGAGCAAAATCTGTCAATTGATAAACACACTGGAAAATCCCACTTCTTTTGTAAAACTTGCAGGAAATTCCTGTTGCCTATTTCTGTTTCCCTCTAGACAGACAAAATATTTTCCATCCCAATCTTACAGTTTGACACATAGTATTTTTACAAACACCTTAAAAGGACTTTACTTTCTGTGTAAGCCAATAGCAAGCACTTCGTGAGTGCTGGCAACATCTTAGAAACATCTTGTAAAGGATGGGTGAGAGATTTGATTTCTGAATGCCAGATCCCTTGATGTTGAATACACGACCACAATACAGGCAAGGAGGTATAACTCGTTGTTGTGACAGGCATTTTCAGTTTTTCTTTAAGTAAAAACAAATAAGTAGGTCATTTGTCTTTCCTCAGATGACATTCCTGCCTGGAACAGATACAGCTGCAGTGTGAATGGAGAGCTATCCTCACATGGCTGAGAGCACGCAATGCTGATGGGCGAGTTAAGTGTCCTCAGCCACCCCTTGTCTCCTGCAGTAAATTCACCTCGTGGGTGCAGGCTCCAGGAATACGAAGCTGCTGCTCCTGTTTCTCACAGCTGTGCTGCTGTCACTGTGCTGCTACAGTTGTGAGTGCTAGAACACGTGCCTTAAACAGCTAGAAAACTCCTGGTGAGTCAGAGTCCTGTTGCACTCCATGCAGTATCACTGCAGGGTGGTTTATGACAGAAAGCAAAGATCTCTGTGGTCTGTAGAAATGATGCTGATAGTCTGGTAAATATCGTAAAAGTTTCACCAGACAAAATGAGTTACGTGGTGACAAATGTCATCAGCTACTATATGCTGCAGCACTAAAATGTTACCTCCCTTTGCTGTCCTGCTCAGTTTGCTCTTCCATGCTCTTGTGAGCAGAAATCATTACATTTAGCAAGATGTCATACCTGCTTTTTTAAAAAATGCTTTCTGTGTGGTGACATCACACTTTGTACTAGAGATATTTGCATTGCTAAAAAATTTGAAAAAGCAAATGAAAATACTAATAAAAAGTTTTCTGAAACATTTAAAATGTAATTTTTCTTTAAGATCCAATGTCCCACTGAATAGTTATGTAACAATGCTTAAATGCAGTCTTTTCTTAGTCTTTCATTAGGCACAATGAATATAATATAAAGTCACATCAAAAGACAAAGAACATACCACTGTGAAACAAAACCCTTGTGAGTCCTGTCATTCTTAGGAAATCATGTTTGGCAGAAACTTATTCCTTTTAAGTTTTATTACAAAGTTTAAAAAAAAAAAAAGAAAAGCCAAGTAAACATACATCTCCTCATGCCTGAAGGTCCACTTCCACATCTCAGTGACTTTTAAGAGCGTTAGGCCAAGTTCCAAGAGGGATTCACTCTCTACTAGAGCTCCAATCTCGTCAAGAGCATTAGGCTTAGTGCCAGCATTCATTTACTCTTGGAACCTCCTGTTACATTCTATCTAAACCCTTTCTTACAGAGTAAGAGTGGAGAGCTGGATTCAGTGGGTTAGTCTGGAGGCCACCCATGATGCTTGTCTGTCTTCCTGGACTTAAAATGCTGCATAAACTGGATTGGGGATGGCAGTGATCAGCTGTTTCTGAGTTGAGGAGGGAAGCTGGCAAGCCATCTTTTGTATACATGTCCCCATATCACAAGAAATAGCGTGGGGGTTGGTCTGACTTATTTAACATAAATACATATGACAGTAAGCTCCAACCAAATGTGAGATTTTAGTAGGCTGTACAGTGTGCTAACAGTATTTTGATACTTTCCTGGCAGAGCTGAACAGACAAGCTAATCAAAAGACAACAAATATCACTGCTTGGTTTTATAAGTCAAGAACTGGATTGTAAGATTATATTTTGTCCAATGTCAGACAGAAGATTGAAATGGAAGGTCTCACAAAGCCAGACCTTCTTTAGCCTATTGAAACTTATATGGTCTCTTAAGAATATCACTTCTGTTTTACTTTAGCAAATATGAGAACAGTCTGTTTGCCTATGAGTACAAGGCAAACACTCTGAAGCAGGTAAGGATGTAAGCACAGGGAAGACAAGTTTCCGAAAAGTGATAACAAAATGTTCTTAGCACACTTAGAAAAGTACAGGGTAATTGACAGAACAGGACAGTCATTAAAGAACTGACAGAACTGTCAGTCATTAAAGATGATATACCTTGGTCTCTATCCAGAGGTTCAAAAGTCCTGTACCAAGGTCTTTATGGTGAAGGCTGGACATTGACTTCAGGGAACTCCAAAGCTGCTTTGTATGACTGTTATTCATAGAATAGTTAGAGCCTTTCAAGGTCATCTAGTCCACCTCCCTCCAATGAGCAGAAACATCTTCAGCTAGGTCAGGTTGCTCAGAGCCCTGTTCAACTTTGACCATTTTCATAATTTCTATCCATCCCTCTTCCACAAGAAAAAAAGAAAAAAAAACAAACAACAAATAAAGATTACTTTCAAGGAATGTGAATTACCTTTCTCCAATGAAAAATCTTTTAAGCTGTTAGTCTACAAAAAATCCAGTTGTTTTGTATGCTTTGGATATGATGGAAATGGAACTAATTACTAGACAGTCAACATTCATCCACTAGTAGATCTGGAAAGAAATGTGAGCATTTTGTGGCTAGATAACACTATTCAGCTCATAAATAAGAGTTCACAGCAATCTTTTCAGTTAGGAGCTACACTATAAATATAGCTTATCTTTAAATATTTTCAACTTGCTAAAGTTACTTGAAAGCTTATCGTGATAGAGTCCATTTAAAAGGAAAAGAATTAAATTTATCTAAGATATGTGTCCCCAAATACCTCTCATAGCATTCATTTATACTGACCTTTCTAACACACTGTCTTCCCACACTCTTTGTATGTAGTTAGCTGAAAAACGTTGCTGGTGTATGTAACAAGTTCTGTCAAGCTTCAGAATTACTTTTTTTAAGTGAAGTTGAAAATCAGAGGAAAAAAGTTAAAAGCTAAATTCTTACTTTAAAAAGTTAATTTGAGAATGGAAGATAACAGTAATGGAATTGGAAAGATTTTAAAATGTAATTTCTAATTTGGCAGTGACCTTTTTGTGATAAATATTTGATTTATTAAAGAAATGGTACACAGACTGTTTAAACACTAATGCGAATACAAAAGGCAGATCAAAACTGATAGTCTTTTATGAAGGAATATCCATTTTTAAATTTGAAATGTTTATTTGCTATTACTTTCCATGTAAGGCTATAGGTCTCAGTTGTGTGACAAGTTTCATATATTATACCTAATTTTAAGCACTTTGAAAAATTCTGTGGTCTGAAGCAAGACTACTTCGACTGAATAAAATTAACTGTATACATAAATCTCTGAAGATTGGAGACTTTCTTGCTATTAGATGAGAACTGTAGTTCAACTATTGTTTTATCTTTTAATTATAAGGTCCCATAGCACTTTTACAACAATAATAGAGGTCCTCTGAAAACGTTTTAAGTTATGGAATTACATTATGTGTTTTAGCAGTTATATTTTCCTCATGTTTTCACCTGAATAAGTTATCCTTCATTTTTCTTCCCCTGCAAACATTCTTCTGAAGTGCTGCTAGGCCTGATTAAAAAGAGAGACCTGTATCTGAGATCCTGTCATTTTGACCTTTAACCTGTATTTTTATATACATACAAATATATGCACATTTATATATGTATTTTGACTATAATATATTAATCACAAGATTTCCCAAAATCTTATTACCAGTGCTTCCTATGTAAATATAGAATGGTGTTGCTGGGACCTTGCTCTATTTCAGGGGGTGTTTCTTCTCTTTTCTTTCATTCTCTGAAATCATTGTGAGCATTGCAATCAATTTTAATTATACCAGTATTTCACCCTGAGTTTTATAGGAAGAGTTGGCAGTAATAACTATTAGTTAAGATTGCCTAACACTTTCTGTCGTATAGATTCTGTACTTAAAAAGAGAGAGGGATAGAAATTGTACATAAGGATACAATAAAACATGTCAAGATTAGCAAAGTTAATTTTATCTGTGTTACCTGAAAAACCAGAAGGATTTATTAGGGACTCTGACTTTATATTTTTAAATGCAATGTGACTGAGACTGATATAATTTAAAATAACTATTATTATGTAGTTCAAAAATACTATAAAGATGGCAAGGCATTACTTCACAGTATTACCAAAGAAACAATTATAGAATTATCAGGATTGTAACCTGTAAAATATTTTTAAAATATGTGTTTTCTGGAAACGTTGAAGTAGAAGCAGCATCGTATATTTATTTCTTGTTTCTTTTCCAGACTGCAGTCTAAAGCAACTATTAATAACATGTTGCACTGCTACTGTGATTTATTAAAGAAAGTTACTTTAATTATCACATCCTTAATACTACTGAAGATGGTGAAGTATATATAATTATTTCTGTGAAAAAGAAAGGAATAATAAAACTCTAAATTACTGTTTTCTGTAATGTATTCCATTATTTCAAATGGTGTTTTCTTCTTTTGCTCACCATACTATTTATGAGCCGTGATTGCACCTATTTTTGTAATAGCACCTATTTATATATAAGCAGGGGGGAGGCATGATTATTTTCCATGTACATGTTTAGTTTAGTATTATCTAACCTAATAGAACGAGTGTGTGGCAAACACATAGCTTCACTATGGAAGATTCTGTGATCCTTTCATTAAAAAGTTGGAAGTCCTACTGTGAAGTTCATTGTAGTCAGCAGAATCTTTTTTCATAGGTGTCTGCATTTGGCACTCACAGAGCTGAAAAACAGCTTTACTATTTGTGTGAATATTGAGGGCAGTCTTGATACATTTGCTGGTGAGGGATCCTCAGTCTGTAGCTGCATCAAAGCTGCTGTTGGATCCACTCACAAAAGCACAGTAATAATGGCGCTAATAAAAATCCCTGACAAAGCTATGGATAAAGTTGACAGTCCCCATTTGGCAGTAGTCAGGCAGGAGCTGTTTTGCTGAGTACAACCAGAGAGGATTTCCAAGCCATTGCATAACTTTTTTCTAGAGAAGTTTAGGAGTCTAGACTAGTTTAAGAAGACTTTAAAAAGACTTCTAGTTTTCTAGAAGTCTTTTTCTAGAAAGGTCTTGAGGGAACTTGAAGGAGTTGGTATTCTGGAATATCTGAATTGCGTATGTCCAAGAAGGCATAAGCTATACCAAGAGCAAAAAGTTGAGATACACAGACTGTCTCGTGTTCACAAGGCTTAGGGAATCTCCTGCTCACATGGCATTTATATTGCTTATGGGTCTCATGTTCCTGCTGCTTAGGTGTAGACTCTCTGTGGCTGGTCTATAATGGAGAGATTTAGTTGAAGTAGTCCAGAGGATCCACAGCAAATCAGCCATAACCTAATTTCTGAGGAACAGAAGAGACTGGTGGGACTAAAGCATGCACAAGAGGTTTGTGTAAAAGGGCAGAGGTATATAAGACATGGATAAGGTTCATCCCACTAAAAAGAAATGTCTACATATAGGTGTCTGTATCTGAATTTATCACCTCATGCTCTTGTTAATGGGGTAAGTATCCTTCTTTGGCATGAGTTGTCTCATCCCAAGATAATTACTGAAGTGGCTCATTGAATCTCAAGCAAAGAAATATCTTTATCAGTCTCTCTGACTGTAAGGGGAGCAGGGATTATTTTTGTGCAGCTGTAAATGTCTACACTTTAAACTGCTTTTCTTTACTGTGTCTTGTTGCTGCAGAGATTTTTGGAGAGGAACTCTTGCAGATCTGGATATCAAACTTGCTGGGCACATATGCTGTCAGAGTTGGCAACAAATGAGATAGTCAGACAGAGTTTGATTATGGGGTGCCACCCTGATGACAGATGAAAGCAGGGATGTGTTACTTCAAGGTGTAACTGAGAATGTTGCATGGGAGAAGTTGTGATATCCTCATTCCCTCCCTGTGTACTAACTTGCTATTATGCTTATGAACATCTGTATTTGGGAGCACTGGAATTTATGTCTTTTTTGTGTCATGACTTACTTGAAAAAAATATATATATCCTCTGACAGTTCAAGCATTACTGCTATCATTTGCTTCAGAGAGAATTTGTAGAGAGCTCACAAAGGTAGATTATCCAGTGTTCCAAAGGATGCCGGCCTACCTCCCTGTGGTAGTTGAAGGCATTTAGGAGTGTTTAGCATACCATGCTGGATTGCCCATGAGTTGAGGTGGGTGGGGTTCTGTTGGAAGGGGGAAGGTGACTGATGACAGCAAGTTATTTATTGTTCTTCACAGCAGCAAGGGAAACTGCCATTTTCTCTCAGAGGACCTAAGGTCAGTCAGGAGCCTCCCACTCCAAAAGCCCTGAGAAGCTCCAGGAAGCTGACACCAGTGAAGCACTGAGGACCAGAAGAGTCTGTGGGTAACCTGCTGGAAGCCAGGAACTATCTGTGGTGTCGTACCCCAAATCTACCCATAACAGTGGTCTGTCAGTGCTAGTAACATCTCAGCACCCAGAGAGCCCACTGCTCTTGTCAGACCTGGATGGATGAAGTGGAAGGCAAGTTTGAGGAATAAGTATTGCATTATTATATTGAATAAATAGTAGGCAGCCGTTTTTCTTGCAGATTAAGTAGGATCTAAATTACTTAACACCCATGGAATCTCTTTTTTCTTCTCCTTTTAGTGTACTCTCCTCCTCAATCTTTTTTTATATAATCTCTCTTTTATTATATGTAATACTGGTAAATTCAGCAGCTAGATTTACTTGCTGATTGCCAGAAACTCAACTGCCACTGGTAGTTGGGATCATACCAGAATCTCTGCAGGGAGAGCAGCAGGGGACTCTGCTGCTCTGAAAGGTCAGGGTACCTTATCAAGACCTAGGTCTTACAGCATCTGTGTAGGGTCACTAGAGGTTGATTATCCTTCTTTTTTTGTACCATGGAACACATTAGGCTGGAATGACTTGTCTAAAATCTTAAAACATGGCAGTAACAGAGCTGGAAATAATCCCCAGAGGCAGGTGCTATTTGTAACATATTTTCTGCAAATATTACTTTATTTGGACATGGTTTGGTCCAAATTTTGCAAATTTCAAAAAATAAAATAAGAATTTCTCATTACCAAACTTTTGGTGTCCACATTTGATTTTAAATGCAAGGATGTCTGTCAGTCTGATGCTACTACTCATCACTTTCTTACATCCACCTTACATGTAGTTTTTAAATTTTCCTAGCTATAACTCTACTGATTCTAAATTGTTGTAACTCACATTCTGAAGAAATAGGTCCAATAAAAGCAAGTAACAAGAAGATGTAAGAAAAATGTCTAAAGCATGGTGGGAACCATTACCATTAAATTTATACCTTATTTAGTGCACCTCATTCTAATTCCTTTGTATATAGTGATACAAGTTGAAAATCCCATACATTTCCTAAGACTGAGACAATCACTAAGATTTTAAGATGCTTGAAGAAACTAGCAAAACTATTCCAGTCTTCAGTCCAGAACTTATCTTTTGTACTTCTACTTACACTTGATGGCCTAAAACTTAATCTGCCTTATTCATCATCTTCATCCCCTATCCTTAGAAACAGCTTAGCCAGAACAAATAGTGAATGTTCTACAAAAATAGGTTTAGACATTAAAGTCATCTGTCCTGGCTTTTCCTGTGCATCCTGGAGTTGCAGTACTGATACCGTACAAAACACAACTCTATTGTCATAGAGGTAATAAATAATACTGTGTGTTAGACTTGTGGGTACAAAGTGAGGGTTTATGCTGTCCTCTAGCAAATCAGAGAATGCTAAAATTTTTAATCACAAAAGATGTCTCATCTCGTTTCTCCATACTTGATCTTACATCTGCAGTTATGAAAGTAAAAATTACTGCTGTGGTTTTACACAAAAAGAGAAATTCTGCAAGAGCAAATTTAATGGCATTTCGACCACTTTGTAGTCCTTAGAATCTGCCACATTTTCCTCACCACTCAAATGATTTTAAATTATAAGTAGTTTTGCAAAGCTGTTAGCATTATTTTCTCAGCTCACCCAAAGTTTCTGCAAGACTTATTATCTATGATGAATCACATCTTTTATTCATATAGTTATAAATGCATTAAAGCTGTCAGGTATAATTTGCTGCTTTTTCTCCTTTAGATTCAGCATGGTTTCTGAAAATAAGCTAATTTAATCACTAGGGAATCTAAGTTATAATCAAATTTATTATATTTACCAGACTTGAATTTCAGATGGGATAACATTAAAAATGTGCTTGTAGAGGAAAGAACAGAATTGCCGGTGGGCATTGAATTAGCAGCCTGAAAAATATCTAAAAATATTGTGATCCAGGGTGTTATGATGATGAGAGGAGGAAGAGGAGTTCTGTTTATCTGTAGCTTTTACATGTTGCAAACTGGAATGAAGGTCAGAACCCCAGGCCAAAGCTTCAATTTAGGGGAAAGAGTGTTTTCTTTTTAGATTTTCCAGTGACTTAGGGTGTGCCTTTAAAACATGGTCCTGCAACTCTGCCTACAAATCTCTAAATTTCTGTTAGAAAGGACATGCTGTTTGTGTGCTTGTATGAGCACTTGCCACTGTACATGACGTACCAGATGTAATCCTGTGAATTCTGCATCCATCACATTTCTGCTGAATTCTGGATGAGATTTGTGCTTGGAAGGCTTCTGGATCAAGGTTTCATGTCAGGAAGTGCTGAGTGAAAGGCCTGTTCAAAACCAATCCAACAGAAACACGAAAAATGAGGTCTTTTCTTGTAGCTCGTGTTATTCTCCTCTGAGTCTTGGTCCCCCAGTCCTCTTAACCAAGTTTATGGCACAGATTGTGTTTTATTTATTGATATATGTTAAGACAGCCTCTTATTTTGGGATTATATTAGTTGCATTTGTATTGTGGAGATTTCTGATTCCCAAAGGTGCTGCCTTTTGTCTTTGTCTATGCAATTTAAACTGAAGCAGAGTTTTTGTTTTTCCCAAGGACTTCTACAGACTCTTAGATATTTAAAATCTGAATTATGTTTCTTTATGGTTTGTTATCTGTTAAAGACTGCTGGCTGTGCTAAAATGGGCAAAAGAGTTAAACAAGAATAAAAAAGAAGTGTTCCAGAGAACCAATATATCATGGAGTATTCCTCTCCTGGAGGTACATTGCCACTTAGAAATCACTGGGAATAATGGTCACACAAATACAAAGAAAGACAGTTTAAAAAAATGACTGAAATTTTGCTTAATATTGAAAAGCTTAATTAAAGAAGAGCTTGAGGGTTCAGCATTTCGAGTGACCACTTTGTGCAAAGGGGATTTTCTCTGTGTGGATGTGGTACACCATTGGCAGGACACAGTAAGTCAGCTGTTCATCTGGCTCTGCTGTAGTTCTAACCCTCCACAGCTGAGAAGGCTCATGTTGCAAGTGCGAGGAGGAGATTAGCCCTTGGCTAATTCAGAAGATTTCTGTACTATGATGCAGAGTCCTTGTTGCTCAAGGTAGGTTTGACCAAGAGGTTATGGCACAAGGGCCATAGCTGGTATGAAGATACAAGGTCTTGCTCTAGAATTCCATATTCTTTTAGTCTCTGTTTTACAGACATAGTTCTTTGAGGAGTCTCATGGTTTGAAGATGGCAAATTTAGTAAAAAAAGTTGAAGAAGATCTTACTGTTACAGAAGAACTACTAAATGAACTTTTAGTAGAAAGGTAGGAACATGATGAAATGTCATGAACCCACTGCAAAGTCTCTGAGTATTATTCTTAAGAGCAAAATGCTAGAATTTTGTGCTAAATGCTCAGTGATTCAGAGCTTGAGGACAAAGTGCATGAGTAAGTATTTCTTGCCTTAGTCATCAAACAGCCACATTAAAGCATGACTAAGAAGAAAGGCAAGGCAGCAGTGAAATGCGGAGATGATGAGATAGCTCCATACTGAAAGCAGAACTGGAGATGAGATCAAAGATGGTTGAATTGAGGTGATTGCACCTTGCTTAAAAAGAAAAGAAGCAGGGAAGGGTAAGAACCTTTCAATAGTTATAAGCAATCAGAGGGAGAAAACAAACCCTAGAAGACAAGATGTAAAAACAGCTCACATGACACCGTAATCTCATAGCTTATGCTGTCAGCAAAAAGAGATTGGATGAGTTTCTGCAGACTCAACAGTACTTGCCATGCAGAGGCAGTCAGTACTATTGAAATGCTGAAACTGATGGGAACCAGCTAGGCTGTCGTGACTGGGAACAGACGTCCTCCAAAGAGCATGAGACAGCATTCTGCAGTGTGAGAAATCCTTGTCTGTCAGTCTAAACTGCTGGTTTGTTTGGTGGACCTGTATCTTTCATGAGATAGGAATTTTGCCTTTTTCTTCATTAGTGTCTGTAGACACCCAGTTTGGTTCTCAGTGAAGATGGAACAGTCTTTTTTTTTTTTTGTAAATTCAGCCTAATGGATATTCATTTTTAGCAGTTACATGTATTTTTAATATCAGCTTTAGGAGGAGCAAGGGTGCCTGCGTTCGTGAATATATTCAAGAAGGAGTACAATGTTGGGAGCTTTTCCTCTCCAGCTCAGTGTGAATTAATGCTTTGTAATGTTCTCGGCATAACTGACCTCGAGTTGAGCTGTTTATCTTCCCCCTTGGAGAAACTCTGCTTAAGTTCATGCAGTTCTATACCATCAAGAAACTGAAACTTGAGCCACTTGTGTGAATCTTGCCTCAGGAGCTTTGAGGTTGGTGCTGAAAATTTTTGCCCTGTGGACAGAGGTAGGATTGGCATAGCAGCGTCTCAAGGGTGGCTGAAGTCTTGAGGGTCAAAGCAGCCACTGTTACCCCTAAGTCCCTGAACACACAATAACTGTGAGCTGTATGCCTGTGCTGCCCACCTAAAAAGTGTAGGGGAGGAGTCAGACCACTCTGTGTTTAATGGGAAAAGAAGTAAAGACTGTGATCTCCATTCTTAAATGCTGTTTAAAGATGTAAAAATTATCTAATTTTACGTTCTACTCGGGAATAGCTTATATAAGGACTACTCTTGAAAGGAATTGCTGGGAAGGCCAGTTACAGGCAGAATTTAGTATTGAGCTTTGTCTCATGGTGTATATTGCGTGCTGTCATGTTGCTTGTGCCAGCTTTTCTTCTCAGTTTGCTTAAGAATCATGTGAATAAAAAGGTACCATGAATTAGAAAGTAGTATGCTGATTGGCCTTCTTGGCAGCTCATGTCCGTTCTCCATAATGTGGTAGGATTTCCCAAATACTCTAGAGCAAAGATCACAGCTGTATGAAACAGGAAATCTTTAGTGATGTCTGTGTATCCTATGAAATAGGAAACCTGTAGTGGTTAGTCTGGGTTGACATAATTTTCAGACAGGCTGAGGAAGTATGAAGTGGTATAGAGTAAATTTTCATATGAAAAAGGTGCCATATATTAATGGAAGTGTGATCTCACTAAAAAAGATGAGGCCAGGAATTTTAAGGAATGGGAGCTTATCCTCAGGCACTGAAATCCTTATTCTTACTTAGGACATAAGTAATTAAATAGTTAAAGACATTGAGGAGTCACAATAACCTCATGCAACACTATAGACTTGGGGCAGAGTGCGTGAAAAGCTGCCTGGTGGAAAAGGACCTGAGGGTGCTGGTCAGCAGCAGCTGAACATCCAGCGTGTGCTCAGGTGGCCCAGAAGGCCGATGGCATCCTGGCCTGGATCAGCCAGGGTGTGGCCAGCAGGAGCAGGGCAGTGACCGTCCCCCTGTGCTCAGCACTGCTGAGGCCACAGCTCCAATCCTGTGCTCAGTTCTGGGCCCCTCACTGCAAGAGAGACATTGAGGGGCTGGAGCGTGTCCAGGGAAGGGCAACGGAGCTGGGGAAGGGTCTGGAGCACAAGTCCTGTGAGGAGTAACTGGGGTTTTTTCACCTGGAGAAAATGAGGCTCAGGGGCAACCTTATCCATCTCTACAACTGCCTGAAAGGAGGCTGTAGCCAGGTGGAGGTCAGTCTCTCCTCCCAGGTAACAAGTCAGAGGGTGAAAGAGAGTGGCCTCAAGTTGTTCCAGAGTAGGTTTAGACTGGATATCAGAAAAAATTTCTTCTTGGAAAGGGTTGCCCAAGAAGTTGTGGAGTCATCATCCCTGGAGGTATTTCAAAGTATTGTATATGTGGCGCTTAGGGACATGGTTTAGTGGCGGCAGACAGTGCTGGGTTAATGGTTGGATTCAATCATCTTA
The DNA here is from genome assembly GCF_027477595.1 of Haemorhous mexicanus. Lineage (NCBI taxonomy): Eukaryota > Metazoa > Chordata > Aves > Passeriformes > Fringillidae > Haemorhous > Haemorhous mexicanus. The sequence goes on from NC_082342.1 coordinate 49,109,613, forward strand.
GGGTTCTTTTCCAATCTAAACAATTGTATTCATTTAATGAAGAGATCTTAATGAACCTAATTTTCTCCAAGTGTGTCCTGCACTTCACTTACTGAGCACTCATGTAAGGTATCTTCAGAGGTTTTGAATGTAATTGGCCAAAAAGAGACACCAATGAACAGTTCTGAGAATCTCAGCCTTTCAGTCTTAATTGAGGCTCTAATTTTTGAATATTTGCTCTTATAAATGCATCATTTAAAGTTTTTTGATTAATGGAAGTTTTTTGATTCTCTGTTCTTGAAGAGAGACCCCACTTGTAAAACATCCTTATTAAAATGCTGACTTTTTTAAAGCTTGTTACCAGTACAGTTCTTTTTTGAGTATGACATTTGTGTGTGTTATGAACAAGTGTTTGAGATCACTTAAAAATTTGCTTTAAAATTGCTTAAAAGGCTTACAGATTTGTTTTTACCTTTCAGAAATGTTAACAAATGAGCTTCATTCTCACTGTTCATAGACAACTCTAATGCCTCAAACTTTTGAGTAGCATTGAAGTAAAGTTTCAAAGTGAATTTGAAGTGTTTCATAGACTCTGCACTATAAAGACTTTGCTTCAACCCAAGAAAAATGGAAAATACAATAATAATAATAACCCCCAACATTTTCTCTTGTTTGAATACTGTGCAAAGATGCTTTAAATGACTAGACAAAAAATTATGAAAGCAGCATATGACCTAAATTATAAATAAAATATGAGGACTACTGGACCAAAATCTGCATGCAGGAAAAATATAGTGGCAATCAAATCTACAGAGAGGACTATTCAAGAACCTTTACTAAGCCCTCAGTCCTCACACTTTTACAGTTGAGAGTCACGTATTTTGAGCACCTGGACTGCAAACAGTCTTTCCAGAAATTCACTGCGTGACTCTGCAAATGTTTAAGCAGTTCTTGGATCTTTGACTCATCTCCCTGTTCTTGGTGTACCTGGATTTTGCTTTCATCTGTCCTATGATGACTTCCACAGTTTCCTAATTATGTAAGCTATGACTGAGAATGGCCCACAAATTCTGAGTGTTTGCAGTGATGAACTAGAAAAGGATTTTTTACCTGAGGGAATAAAATACTCAGATTTGCTTGTTTTGCATTTGTATCAATTGTTAACGCTCCAGCAATAGAGTGGTGCCATGGTAGCTTACCTAAGGTGGGAGTTTGCTCCTTTTTTTTTTTTTTTTTTTTTTTTTAAAGTAGGGTTTACAGTGTCATCACCATCACTCCTCCACTGGAAGACACAACCAGAGAACATCTAGTCTAGAGAGGGGAGCAAGCTTACAAGCTTGGTATATCAGAGCTCTCTTTAGCAGCCCCTAGCAGGGCAGCAGAACCAGGTTCCCACATGCAGAGCTGGAACACTCAAATGATGACAAGAACACAAGGTATGAATTTCAGAAAGTTCAAGCAAATTCCTTCTGCTTGTTCATATCAAGATTTATACAAACAGCATAACATGATGCTTGGCAAGATAATTTTCCTTCAGTTTTGCCATGTGTTTCTTCACAAGCCTATGCCCCATTAAAAAAAGCAGGATGCTTAATACTAGATGTCTGTCTGATGTCTCAACATTTGCATGCTTAGTTCTGTTGGCTGCAGTGCTACTGCAGTAACAGCAAAGTAGTCACAGCCAATTTGTTCGTATCTGCAGAAGTGAGTTCTCAATGCTTAGTTGTGTGATAAAGTCAGTCTCTGAGAATGCCTGACAGTAATTATCATTCTCCTCCTCAAACCTAGAGCAATATTTAAAGCAGAGGAATCACAGGAACCTCCTGAACAGTTTATTTCCCCATTCCCTGTCAGTGATTTCACTGCAATGCCTAGAAAAAGCAAAGTAGTTCAGGCGGCACCTATTTCTGGCATGAAATCCTAGTTGTGGATTCCCAGTGCTGATGTGTTTTTCAGATCCTCTGATGAATTTCTAAGCTCTCTTGGAATAACAGCTTCTGGGAGGGGACTAAAATTCCTATGGTAGATTTCAGGTTTGCAAACTTTGATGAAATCTAAGGGTGGAAAAAGGGTGGGAAAGCTGTTTTTTGTCAAGAGCAGCCATGAAGGCAGAGAGGCAAATTCTTGTTAGCAGAGAGCTTTTCATCTCCTTGGCAAATTTTTTTCTGAGAAAAGTAGGGTAGGATGTGGAAATCAGTATGAATTTTGAGGAGTGGGGGCAAAGGAATGAAGACTCTTTTCTGTTCTGCTCCTCCGCAGGGAGGAGATATTCCGGCAATGGATAAAGATACAGCCTGGTACTCAGAAGTGTTTTGGTGACCCTCATAAAAGCAGTGCCTTGACATCCAGAGAGAGGCAGAGAGAGTCACATTGAGGGCTGTGTAGTAGCCGAGAACTACTGTTAATTTCTTTATCCTTCTCTGATAAGCCTGAATTCACTTATTTTAAGTGCCTAGAAGAGGCAGCTATTACTATTAACTCCCTGTGTAACAGCAAACATGAATTGTAGCTGTTCATGGCAAAGATCTGGAGTACAAAAACTCCTTATCTGAAATACCTTAGATACACATCACAGACATTTCCAGTTCTTCACCAGCAAATAGGACACTATATAGAATATTTTTGGTAGCTCACAACAGCATATGAAAAGATTACGCTGATAGCACTTTGTAGAGTGTCATCCCTTCTCTTCCCCCTTCACCTTTTGCCCAGTTTTTTTATAAACTTAGGCTGGGCAAACAGAAATGGCTTAAACAGAAGATGGCAGTCCTCTGTGGGGAATGGCTTAGGAATCTTGCAGCTCGGCTTCCCACAGCTGTTGACTTCTTCAGAGCTTCTCCCCCTCTCCTCCCTGTACAAGGGGGAAGGGTCTCCAGTCTTGCTGTCAAAGCACTAAGTTCAGGAGAAACAAGCAAGATTCTAATCAGAGATACTTTTGTCTTGCCCAACCAAAAGGAAAGCATTAGTATATATCCAGGATAGTTATTAAAGCAAATTGTTATATTCTGTTCCTTCACATTACTGAATCAGAGTGCAGTTACATACTGTTGAGTTATTGGTGAAATAGCAACAGAATGATTAAGAAAATCACCAGGCAAAACCATGCAAAATATGTTAGTTATCAACAAAGTAATTGGATAGCATTTAAGCAAATGAAGCAGACACAGGCATGCAAAGGATTATAATAACTGTAGCTGAGAGTGGAGGTTTCCAAGTGACTGCATTCCAAGTGACCCAACTATATTTACTACCAGCAAACAGAGGACTTTCTCATCACTGCCCTACTCTCAAGGACTCATGAGAGGGGATGGTGACCCCAGAGGTATCAGTGATTACCCAAAAATGGGAAATTATAAGTGAGAGTAGGAAAGCTTTAGAGAGGAAGAAAAATTCTGTTAGATGGCTAACAAGGTATATTTCATGAAAAGGATAACTTTTAGGCCTGTTGTGGTTCAGTGGTTACAAAAACAGTCAGAGTAAAAATGCAATATATAATACTGAGAATAATTTTTAAATTGAGGAGGGAGAAAAAGTATAAAATTTATTTGCAAAATGGGATAAGTGATAAAGTCAAGCTGAAGTCTACAAGAAGAAAGTCAGTCAGTGCCAGTTTTTTAAAGTTGAACTGTCAGGTTTTTTTACATTTGTAAAGCAAGCATTCCTAGTGATAATGTGTGAACTTCTGTTAGATGGAGATAATATGCTTAAAATAATGTAGGAAAGGACTATGTTTTAATTGATTTGGAACCAGGAAGGAAGAAGATGATGGAAATGGCGATACTGAAATATTTTCTAAACCATTAGCAGAAAAAGAGAATTCTTAGTAAACACAGGCTATTCAACTTTAAAGAACTGAAATTATGGTGTGTCAGAACACCCCACATGAGCGCATATGTCCTCCCTTTCCCAAACACGGCCTCCACTTCCACCCCACTCAGCTGTGGGGTGATTCAGAGAGGCTTCCAGGTCTCTGCGTGGCCCGTGCCCAGCACTCCCTTGTCCGCAGTGACTGCTCCCTTCTTCAGCAGCAGCGGGCACACGATGCTTGCCCAGCAGCTGGGATGCACGGCCCCATGCTCCCTTTTGGCTCCCCATCCGTAGCTGTGGTCGCAGCTACGGGGTCATGGTCAGCCACCGGAATCGCAAAGACGAATGGTGTCTCTGACTGCCCCATTACGGTCTTGTTCGTCAGCTCTTCGTGCTGCTGACTGAGGCCGTGTTGCCGGGTCGCTCTCCCCGCAGCTGGCTGAGCGGTGCTGGCGGCATGCTGGACAGGCGCTCTGCTCGGAGCGCTGCTCCCGCCGCGCTGCCCAGCCCGGCTCCCGCAGCACAGCCCGGCCCCAGGGCACGGTCCCGGCCCGTCCGCCCGCGCCGCCGGAGCCGAGTGGCGGGGCTGTCCCTGCGGGGCTCCGGCCTGGCATGGCAGCGCTGGCCGGGGGCACGGCGGGGCCGCCCCGCTGGCTTCGCCCGCTAGAGGGCAAGAGAGCCCCGCACAAGCGCGGCTGCCCCTGCCCCGCAGCCCCCGGCCCGCCGCGCCCGGCCCCCCCTGCCCCGGCGGGGTCGGCGGCGCGGCCCCGTAGGGAGCAGCCCCGGGTGGCCGCTGCAGGCCTGGGCTCGGGGCCATTCGGCATGAAATGTGCTGGCTGGCCACGGTGCCGTGGAGGGAGAGGTAATCCCTTCCATCGGGAAAGCTCTCAAGGCCCTTGGCCGTTCCAGAAAGCGGGCACAGAGCCATCATGGAGCTGGCATGGACCAATTCCGTCGGGGGACGGCACAGCGGGCTGCTGCCGCGCCTGCCGCAGCGCACATGGAGCGGTAAGTGGGGCACGCACCCAGCTCCTGCCGAGCTGGGCAGGTGCCGAGGGGCACCTTCTCCCTGCCCGGCAAGGTGGCGAGGGCCTGGCTGCTGTCTGAAGCTCCAGTGTAGCACTGGTAAGTAGCATCCAGCTGATGGTCAAGCTATGTGTCTTGGTTGGTGTACGAAGGCCGCCTCATCTTTCAGGCAGTGAACTATCTACAGGGAAAGAATATCAGCCAAAGAAGGAGCCTCTGGGATGCCCTGCAGCCTGCTAGCGAACCCTACCGAGACTGCAGCTATAACTGAGCACCGACAGTGTGGGAGCCTGAAGAAGGCAGAAGCCTCTGACGAGGCACTTGCTTGGGCAGAGAAGGTGCACAAAGTAAAGCACTGGAGATGGCAAAGAAGTTCTACAATGAGCAGTTCTGTGAGCCTTGCCACACAAATTGCTTGCCATGTGGAGGCTTCTGCGGTGACCTGCACACATGGCAACCCTGATTTCCTCCCTTTTTCTCCTTTCAATCAGTGGCACTTTGGCTCTTGAGCTGGAGGGACTTGCAACACAGTGGACAATCAATTCATTACTAAAATAAGCAGATACAAGCTGTGTACAAATAAACACATCACAGAAATTTCAAACATATTTGGCAGCTTTCATACTTACATCACCCTGTTTTATCTTCAAGTATCACCAACAAGGACGTCCATTCAAAAAGACTGTGTTGACACCTGTGTCAATGCAGGTGACTTTATCCTAATAACTCCCTCCCTAGGATGATCACAAAGATCATATTCTGTCACTATTTATTTATGTGATTCATTGATTCCTGTACACTGCAAAGTGCCACCACATAACACCATGAAACGTCCATGTCAGATATGCCACTGTTGCTGTGTATCCCATGGTGACACCGACACTGGTGTGTTTTCTTGGGGTTTTCCATCTAAACTGCACGTTTTACAGTACTCTAGTGTGAAATTTTGATGAATTGGTCTTTTCCTGCTCAATTCTGGAATTTTTATAGGAATCTTTTTGGTCATAAATACTGCTATTTTTTTCTACAGTCTCTAAAATGAGAAGGCAAATACATTCCTCCAGTTTAAATTTTCTGAATCTGTAGACATTTCTTTTATTAATCCAATTAACCTGAATCCTATGGCTTTTTGTTTTGTTTTGTTTTCACAAATGTTTTCTTTATTTCGAGTCAATCTAATGTTTGATAATCACGACTTTCAGTCATTTTTCATTGCTGAGATCACATAAGTTTTCTTTGGAGTGTTAATTTCTGTAGCTGTATTAATAGTTTAGTGCCCTCACCAGCCATTCTGGGGAAGTGCTCAATGTATGAGGCAGCAGGTGGGATCCATGCAGTCCTATCTAGACCTCTGTCATGTAGAAGTCTACATCTAATATAGGCTCCCTCCATACACGAGGAAGAATTAAGCATCTTTAACACATGAGTCATGTTATCCTAAAGTAGATGCCTAGAATAGGTCAGATGATTTGTGCCCTAAAATTGCTCCTATTTCTCTGTGTTAAAGAACAAGTCATTTATATCTTGATGTTTCAATTCTAGCAGCCTCAAGTGAGATGATTAATTAATAGTCTTATATCCAGGTTTATGTCATGCTTTGAAATACCCTAAAAATTCTTATTTGTCAAGAAAGCTGAAAATAGCATTACTTTTTATATTATTCTCAATTTATATATATAAAAAAGCTTTTAAAAGTTTTCTGCCTCAAGACATTTTAGTAAAAATGGCAAATGCCATGTGTTTCATGGGAAAGTCATAACACCTCTCTTTTTAATAACTAAATCTTTCAGTTCTCTGTCTGCAAGGATGGAAAATAAATGAGTTAGATACATTAAAGGTCCAGAATAAGAACCTGCACTTGGTGAAATTATACAATATGGGGGGAGTTAAAAAAAAAGCCAAAAACCAAGAAAAAGCTGTTTTGGCAGGCTGAATTATTTTTTATATGACACTCAAAAAATGATATGTGAAAAGATCTTTTAAAACTAAACTAGGTGGCTGAGTACAGGTGAAATAGTTTTCTTTTAAAAGTGTCATAATATCTAAAACCTGAAGTGTCACATGAGTGTGGTACATGTGAGGAGAACGTGTGCCAGGAACTCCTCAAGAAATGCAGGATCCTTCTGACCAGTTCTGCTCTCAGGAGTTAAAATCCTGCATAAAGCTGATGAGTAAGCTCTTGATGACTCACTGTGGCAGATGCAGTCTTTAATTCCAGGAGGGTATAAGGGAAGTGGGTGTGAATCTCGAGTAGAGGGGAGCTAGGGATGTTCCTGCCTCAGTGTATTGGGGATAAAAGTGTAGGTTTTTAATACAGCCCCAGCTATCAGCAGTGCCAAACTTCTGTAAGGGGTAAGTTTGACATTACACATCACACATAGATTTTATGTGAAGCAAGGTTGGAATACCACCTACTCACAGATGGGTATAATTTTGGGGATGTCCTGCATAATTCATGTGTGGCTTTGATACTTATGAGTAATTCAGACATCAAAGCCTCAACTTAGATAACACTTTTATAACACTAAACTTCCTATAGCAAATAACCTGTAGGCTTTCATTTAAGTCCCTTAAAAAAAAAAAAAGGCATCTATTCCAATACTTTCTTCTTTACCTTAAAATATTTTTCGTAAGGTAAGCTGGTGTGAAGTACAAGATAGAAAATACTGAAGCCTGAAGTAAAGAAAAAAAATCCTTATAATACTCTTCACTGGGACTAGAAATGTAAATTTAAAGCACTGGAAAGGAGCTGGGAACCTCTTTCCTGAGAGCACACCAGATACCAGGCCCTTATGGTCACTCGACAATATTGCCCTCTGCTTTGCCAGTGGCACAAACCTTCGCTTTTCTGCAGTGCAAATTTTTTAACAAGCAATTTTATGTTCTCTTCCAAGTTAGCCATTATGCATGGAAAAATCTCCCCATTAATAACCGTAAAGCTCCTTTATTGTTCTCCTTCAAATCTCCTTAAAACTTCCTTCTGACACCAAACACTTGTCACCGGCTGGGCCTGTTGCTTTTTATTCTCAAGGCTGTTTTTCCCTTATCCTTCCCCCATGGGTTTGTACTATACACCTGTTGTCTTTCATCATGGGTTAAGATCATAAGCTCTTTGGGCATGGACCATCTCTCTTATTACATGTGTCTACAGTATCCGACACAATGGAACTGTGAACCCTGAATGGGGCCTCTGGGTACTGCCACGATCCACTTGATAAAGAATGATGATTTTTGACATGGTGAGTTCAGCAGTTTTTCCCAAGTCATTCTGCAGTTGTTCACGCTGATATAACCAGTGTGTGAGAGCAGTGTCTTTAAATCCTTAAAAAAAATAAAAATAAAAGGATAAATGCTTCAGAACTATTTGTTAGAGAGCAAGGACTTTACTGCTTTGGTGTTGGGTTTTTTTTTCTGTTCCTGCGTATTGAAATGCATGGGCTGACATGCAGCAACTCTTTCTTTTTGTAGGTTTGTACAGAACTAGAATGATGTGACCCTGCTCTGAAGCCTCTGCATCCTGTCCTTCAAATTGCAATAAAGACTGTTAAAGTCAAATAAAAGGGGGGGTGGCTCCTGCACCGCTGGTGTGAGTCAGTTCCCTAAAGGTCCGTGTGGATTCAGGACACAGCTTTTCCCTGCTGCAGTTTCCCCGCTAGACATGGAAACTAATCTTTCTCCCTCCTCTTGTGTTTAGTCACATTGGCAAGCGGGGGGATGCAGGAAAGCTGCACTAGCAGAGCTGGACTGCTGGCTTTTGTGGTCGGGAAGGCAAGGAGAGCCACCCCCTCTACCGCATGTCCATCGAGCAGGAGGACATGCAGAGTCGATTATTTTTAATTAACCTCCTTGCAAAATTCTCCTTCTCTAGAGTTCTCTTTCCAGGCTCCACCAATGACCTTCCCGGACCCCGCTACCTCAGCAGTGCACATCATCATTCACACCATGCAATCTCTTCCCCCAGCCCCCAAGATATTATATTTCTCCTCCTTTTCTCCCTGCCTCTCTCTCCCCCCACCATTACCAAATGAGCCTGTCTTTAGGTTTTGTGCTCAATTCAAGGGTTTGCCAGAGTGTCATCTCCCTCGTGCAAGGCTCCGCATCATGCCCAGTCCTTGAGCTCTGCTCAAGAACGCTGTTGCAAATGTAGGAGACCTTCTGGCCCTTTGCTGATTCACACAGCTCTTTTGGAAGGGCAAAACCACAGTAACACCAATTCTGGGCATCGTAAGAAGAAACAGAAACCCTCTCTCCACTCGCCGAGTCTCTCCCGACAGTTTTAAATAACTTCATTTTGGGGGGCGGGGGGGAGGGGTGTTGGGGCAAAGAGAACACGTATTTCACACTGCACCCCTATCTCCCCCCATACCACCTCCTACTCTCTTCTCCCTTCCCTCCACCGCGTTCTTACAAACTGGGGCCGAGCTAGGAGCCACGGGTGGCTCGCGGGGCGTCCCGGGCGGCGGCAGGGCCCCGGCGCTCCCCGCAGCGGCAGCGGCATCCCCGAAACTGCCCCCGGCAGCGCAGGGGCAGAGCGGGAAGGCTGCGGACTGCTGGGGAGGGGGGCCAGACGGGAGAACGCAAAAACTGCGGCGTGGGCAATACCGACCCCCACCACCCGCCCCAGCTCCCGAACTTCCCGCGCCCCGCCGGTTTGCCCGCCGGAGCTGAGTTTGAACCCTGCTTGGGACAGCGGCAGCCCGGTTACCTGCGGCAGAGCGGGCCGGGGCCGGGCTGCGGAGCGGTGCGGGGCGGGCTCGCCTCCGCCTCCCCTGCGGCGGGGCCGGGCCCCGGGCCGAGCTCGGGCTGGGCGGGCAGGGCGCTGCCCGCCCCGCTCCCCCCGCCAATGTCAGCGGGGACTCGGGCTATGCGGGCATCTCCCGAGGAGCCCGCTTCCCGCAGCGGGCGGGCGCGGTATATTTAGCATCGCGTCGCTTTATTCCTCCCCCAAAGTTTCGCCCACTTATTTATTTATTTGCCGGCGAGCGCCGCGCTGCCGCAGAGCAGCAAGAGCCGCTCCGCGCCGTGCCGAGCGCTGGAAGCGGCTCGGTATTGCAGCAGGTAGGGCTGAGCGCTAGGACCTCGGAGAATCCTTCCAGCAGCAATCAGGACTACCTTAAACCCAGCCCAATGCCTCTTCCTGCGCCACTCTGCGTGCTGGATGGAGATCCACAGTCAAGAGCTGCAGCTCAGTGCTGGAGTACAACATTTCACAGGGAGCCCTGCAGAAGCAACACCTGTTTCGAGCCAGCCAAGAAAGACACAAGCACTTGTATGTTGCTGCTTTGCTTGTGGATCGTCAATAATCCTAAACCAGTGGACATCTGCTGAGCCTCCTGAGAATTCTGGATAATAGATTTGGACGTCAAAAGTTTTTTTTTTCCTTTTTCTTTTTTCCTTTTTTTTTTTTGGATTTATCTCAGCCAACAACGTGAGATTTCCCCCCTCCCCCTTTGCAGGATTCATGCTGATGTATGCAGTCTGTTATAGAGTAAAAACAGCGCATGCCTTTCTGGAGTCAGAATCCATAAATCCTGACGTAGCCTGTGCATCTTAAAAAAAAAAAAATCCCTATAACGCCTAGGTATTTAAGTTGCTATGGTCATTCTTATCTTAAACCAAATGGAGAAACTACGGATTTTTTTCTTTATTACAGTTGGATGGGCTGAAGACCGTATTGCTTGCTAAGAGCTGGGGATATATGCATTTATATAGATATACACATCTATATGTTTATAAATATGTCAGTGTGTGAGTATAAAGTGGTGGTTTCTTAGACTAACTGGTTTGACCTTGAACCTGTACCAGTCAAAACAGAATATTACTTTTATTTATGCATTTAATGGATTGAAGAAAGAACATTTTCTCTGTAACTGCGCTAGGGAGGGGAGAGGAGTGGAATATACCTAATCTTATATCTCCTGGGTTTGGCACCATCATTATTGTTTATTCTCATTCTCTAAAAGCAGAATCTTCTGATGGCTCCCTTAGGTGAAGTTGGGAACTATTTCGGTGTGCAGGATGCAGTACCCTTTGGGAATGTGCCCGTTTTGCCGGTGGATAGTCCGGTTTTGTTAAGTGACCACCTGGGTCAGTCTGAGGCAGGTGGGCTACCCAGGGGGCCTGCGGTCACGGACTTGGACCATTTAAAGGGGATCCTCAGGCGGAGGCAGCTATACTGCAGGACTGGATTTCATTTAGAAATCTTCCCCAATGGTACTATCCAGGGAACAAGGCAAGACCACAGCAGATTTGGTAGGTATTTTCCTTAACCCTTTAGTGGTCATGTGATGAAATAATGGGGCAGAACTGCGGGCGGGGGGACGGTGGGGGGTGCGAGGCGGGCGGGAAGGGGGGTTTGTATTGATGGTCGATCCGCCGAGGGGAGAAATTAATGTGTCCGGGGGTGCAGATGTACACCAGCGGCACCACGGCGGCGGAGCAGGAGCCCTTGCCGGGTGTTCGGTAGCGATGTTTGTGTAGCTCCAAGTTCTGCTTAAGAGCAGACGCGTACTGGGAGGTGGCGGTGGCGGTGGTGGAATTTTTGCTCGGGACGTTTCTGCCGAATGATTTGATTTCGCGAGTTTAAAGGGTTTTTAATCATTAACCACCACAATTTAAAATTCACCGAGTTTCCTGGAGGGAGTGGCTCTCGTCCTATACGCAAATTGACGAGGGCTTTTCTTTCGTTTTCTCTGCCGATTACCTGCCCTAGTAACTGCCCGAATTGCACACCCTGTCTGGTTCGCTGCTCGGCGAGGATTTAGCGGCAGCGCACGCCGACCCGCAGCCAGGCTCTCCGCCCGCCCGAGCCCGCACCCGCAGCCGTGCGGCAGTGCCGGTGACAGGCGCCCCGGGAAAGAGGGAGCGCAGGTGGGGTCCGGAGCCAGCCGGGAATCCTGCGCCAAAACCTGCCTTTCTCGAGCTGTATGGCGTGTCACAGCGAATTTGAAAATAGCATTCCCTGGGTTTCCTTTCCAGGGAACACTGTTTGTGACTCAGCAGCGAGGGCTGGAGGGCTGCTGGCCCCGGCCACTCCGGAGAGCCTGTGCACGCACACATGCACATGCACACGCGAGTCCAGTGGGCCTGGAGCTTTTCGGCTGCCTAACAGGGAGTCTGTGAAAGGCCCGGCAGATTGAATGTATGAAAGTGACTAAAACAACCTGGCTGAGCTGATACTTTGGGGTTTTTTTTAAGGAGGGGTGCGGAAAATATGCCAGGTTAGCTCGCCACGCTCCCAGCTGTTGGAAGGAGTTAACTTGCGAGTGAACCAACCTGACAACACTTAAATTCGGTCGTAAAAACAAAGTCCTGTGTTGATTTTTTTTTCTCTCTTTGTATTTTAATGCCAGATGTTGAACGATATCTAAGCTGCATTTTATTGCTTTGTGAAGCTATTTAGATAATGCCGGTGTTGTAGGAGATGATCTCCAAAGGGCTCATAAGGGAAGCGGAGAGGGAGGGACGGGGGAGGAGAGGACTGAGGCTCTCGCATGGTCGCAGGTTCATCCTCCATCCCCCTCCATCCGCTGCTCCCTGACACTCTCACGCTGCCTACAGGCTCTTCCTCCCTCCCACGCCGCCCACCCGCGGTCTCCGGGGCTGTGTGCGGGGTGGGGGCAGCGTCGCGGCTCTCCCGGGGGCGCAACATCCACGCTTCCTGGCGAGAAAAAGTGCGGAAAGTGTTTAAGGCAGAGGCGTAGTGAGGGGAATGGGGCGGGGGCGGGGGGGGGTGGGGGTGTGTTGCAGCTAGGCGTTTTCCTTGGCACGGGCAGGCGCCGCGCGTAGCTGCCGAGCCGCCGCCGCAGGTTCCCCTTGCCCGCTGCGGTGCGGGCGCAGGGCGGCGGGCGCGGCGCTGGCGGGGCCGGCGGGGCAGGCGCGGAACGGGGCCGCAGCAGGTGTAGGGCGCTGCGCGCACCGGCAGCCGGGGCGGCGGGGGGCCGGCCGCCCGCGGGGCCCCGCCGCCCCCGGAGGAGGGCCGCCAGCTGTTCCCTTCGCAAGGCGGCGGTGACCACATTATTCGTGGCGTCTATTTTTAAAAATGGCTTTCCAGCCGCAGTTGTAGAAAGCTGACAATTCCGAGGGGCAGTTCTTCCACCCCTTGCAGCGCCTTGGCTTTAAATAGATATATTTTTTTTTGTCCTTGTCGGTTTGATCTCCCTCTTTCCCGCACCGGGACGCGCCTCGGTGGTAACTCTTTTTCCCGTGCAGCGCGCTGGTGATGCCCCTCCTCGCTCCGGGATTGGGAAGACCGGGCACGGCAAACCCGTGGGATGCCTAGGGGCTCCCGGCTTCTTTGCGGGAAGGTACTTTTGTAACAGTGCCGTGACATTGCTGTTGTGTTTGCCGGAAGGTCACCGAATAGCTGGTGCTATTTGAGTTTTGGTGATTTTGAAGTCTTCTGATGATCCTGGGGAGATCTGCATCCCATCTCGGGAGCTGCCCTGGGGAGAGCGGACTCACATGGTCTCCTGCGAGCGTGTGCGGGAAACCTGCGTGCGCGTGTGTGGATGCGGAGGTACGCGTCAGAAGGAAGTTTTTCTCCAGGAATAAGGAGGACAAAGAGAAAACCCCGGGGGCTGCGCGTAAACTCCTCTCTGGGCTCTGCCCTGTGGGAATCCCCCTCCCCGCACACACCTCTGGAGAGACATCAGATAAGAGTAATTCTTTTGTGATGCTATGTTGGATGTGTGCCTATTGCGTACAATGAACCGAGCCATATTGTGTGTCTATACTCGCCCGGTTCTGGGAGCCCTGGCATTTCGCAATTCCTGCAGCAAGATGTCCATCTCTAAAAGAAAAGCTCCCCGGGAGAACCCGACTGGGTCCCCCCCGTAATATGATCTCAGGTGATCAAAGCCTTATCTCTCCCGGGTCACAAAAGAAATTTTTTTGATGCAGTCTCCTTTAGTGTAGGGCATTGGCTAGACAGTAGAGTCATTGTAAATTCAGGAACTCTTTAACAGCGGAGAGGCGTGTCTCTGTGCGTCAGCACAAGTACTGCGTGCACAGCATTAAAAAAATAGGAGCATGCAGGAAAAGGAAAAAAAAAAAAGCTTGTCAGCAGGTGACCTCCGCTCCCCGGGACCTGCTGCTACAAGGAACCGCTGCGTTCATCATCTGCGGGAGCCGCGCAGCCGCCCGCCCTCCGCCTCCCCGGCCCGCCCTGCCAGCTCCGGCGCTGGGCTGGCGGGGCGGGCTCAGCGCCGGGAGGGCGCGGGGGCGGCTCCGGACGGGGGTCCCTGCGGCTGCCCGCCCCTCTGCTGCTGGATGCGGGTGGGCGGGCCTGCTCCCCGCCCCGCGCTGTCTCTGGGGAGAGCCAGCAGGCCGGGGCGGGGCGGGGGGAAGGTGATGCATGCGGGGAAGGCGCTGGCCCCCGGGACTGGCAATCGTGGGCCAGGTTTTAGGCGGAGGGAAAGGCGCCGAGCAGGCCCGACAGTCTCCTCCGCTATTGAGCGTTGCAGAGGGGAGGGGATAGGGTGGGGGGGGGGGGGGTGGCGGGCAAGGGCGCTGCGAGAGCCTGAAATTGTGAAATTGAAGCAGGGCCCTTCTGCCTGGGGGTGCCGTGTCTGTCTGCGCTCCCGTCTTTTAATTGGCATCATGTGGGGGAGCGGGCGGGGTGGTGACAGCTGCGACAGGCGGGACGCATCCCGGCGGAGCGCTCAGCCCCGCGTGTCTCCGCGCAGCCCCGCACAGCAGCCTCGGCCGGCGGGCGGGAGGTTGAGAGGGAGGCGCCGGGGGCAGGGGGCGCAGGGGAAGCTCCTTCCCTCGCCCCGTCACTGTGCTGACCTCCCGGGGCTTCTGAGACGCGAAGGGTTTCGCTTCCCTCGCCCCGCTGCTCTCCGCGGCAGCCCGGGGAGAGGACAGTCCGGAGGGTCCCCCAGCGCTCCCCCTGCGCTCCCCTTCCCCTGGAAGCCCTGCAAAGAGTGGCTGGCAGAGATACTTGCTCACCGTCTTCCTTGTCATAGATGGTCTGTTGCAGGGCTAAGGGAAAGCTAAACTGCTCCACTCCATTGATACAAAGAAAGACAACGTGTAGACAGAGACAAAAATGGGAAAAGGGCAAACCGGCAACAACATAAAACTGTGTGGTTACAGAGGTGTTCATTGCCTAAAAGCTAAGGAAAATGCTTCTGTAGGCCTGCTTTTCACTAGAGCTAAGACAGATGAAAATTAAAATTTTACTTTAGTGAACAACACACCTCGTCTCACCTGTGAGAGTGTCAGGAGAGCAGGACCAGCATTTATGTCAGGCTGGTGTCCTGCACCATTCAGCATGGTCTGAGCTGGATCATGTAGAAGAAGGTGTGTCAAGGGCTGATGTGGGCATATAGGAAATGAACAGCTTCCCTGAAACTTTCTTCCTATCCTTGTGAAGGAAGCCTTTGAGCATTTCCTTAATAAAACCAGTTCAGTGCAGTGAGAAGAAATTCAGTGCCCCATGTACTGAGTTATTTCCTCTCTACTTCTCTTCCCTTCCACATTTTTTAGCTATAAATAGGGCCCTAGCTTTCAAAGTTTGGAGCTGTCCTGATTTTCATTTGATACAGCCTCATTTTGAAGAGGGTTGTCTATTTAAATATCTAGTTCAGTTCCTAAGTATTATCTGTATATTATAGACGCTATACAGTGAAAATATGCACAGAACTGTGGGACAAATGCAATGCTTTAGCTGACAAGACTTCTGTAAGACTGGATGCTTGGCCCCAGATAATCTCTTGAAGGACTTAATATGGCACATAAAACTTGCTGTGAGTAGGCTTTTGAGTATTTCAAATGAAGAAGTCTCTATTCTGATCTCAAATATGTGCATGCTCTTTGCCAAGTACCTTAAATTAATTTTCTGCACTTACGATAGGACGTGACAGTGCCTTTTTTGTTCTTTTGATTCAGTAAGCAGCATGCATCCAAATATTTGAAATGATGACAGCAATTAAAGACTACATTTGGACTGATATGAAAAATGCCAGACTCACTAACTTAGCTATAGTAGTGTCTAATACACACTTAATGTAAGATTTAAACTCAGTTAAAATTGCTTGGTAACACGTATCAAGTAATATGATATTTTGGTAAAAGCTTTAGAGAAAAAGCCTTAGTAAGAAATCTGAAAGTATTGCATGTCCAGATATAATGGGAATTTTAAAATTGTTTCAATGGATCAATTGTATCTGAGACTCTACATATACCAGACAAAAGGCGTGCTGCCACTTTATATTTCTTAAATAATTACATAGTGGCAAAATATTTCCTCCCAGTATTTTTTATTTGTGCATATGTAGAGAATAATTTAAAATGACCAGGCCTTAAAAAAGGGTTATCAAAACAATATTACTGTGGTGTTTGTAGTGCTGAATAATATATAAGGTAATGATCAATACTCCCTTACAGGGAATACTTTTCATCTTTACATTAGCTTGGCTATAAATTTTCCCTATTGGCTTCAACTTGTGCTATGTTAGATTTCTGCAATTCATGCCTGCTATTGATTAGTACAAAACTATTTTGAGAGAGATGCCAAATTAATTGTTAAAAAAAGCCATGAAAGTGCTTTTTTATTGGCCACATGAGGCTCAACACACACTATACTGTTATTTCATTATTTCATATACATATAATTTCCAATAAGCTTTAAGAAATAGTGATACAGTGTACTTAGACATGAAAATTCATATAATATATTGAAAATGCTACTCTGTGCAGGACACACCTTATTTTGTGACTCAGAAAGTGGCATAACACAGCAGCATGCTTCTGAATGTTGCTGGATAACTTCCTGTGAGATCATTACAGTCTTAGATGAGCACTCCCAAATAGGAAGAAATTTCCATTTTTTAACACAAGATTCCTAGTCTTGTGCCAGATTTCACCAGTAGCATCCCCATTGAAGAGGTAAGCAATTTGCAGGGAAGGCTGCCAGAAAATCCCCAAACCCTCAGAACCAGATGAGCCAATACTTGATACAGATCCTTGTACTGTGCACATGGGTGCTGAACCTTGGAGATTTGCAAAAGCAGTGCTTCTCTGCAAAGTATTCTTATTTCTGAGTGAACAAATATCTGTGTAAGCTTGCTGTTATTTGCATGGGAAAACTTAATCATGTACACACTATTACACTTAGGTGTAAGATGTTTTAATATTTGAATTTGAGATGAGTAAATAATAACACACCAGAGAGAATGGTTACTATCTAAACAGAAATGCATGACACTGGACTATACTAAGGATTTTCATTTCTCAAGCCTCTGGAAGATCATACTGTGAGTAAATCTTTCCCTGTATTTTTGATCCATTGATGTCTGAAAGGTGATCTTTTGGTTCCATGTGTAACATTGCTTTATTTCACAATTCCAATTAAAATGTATTTTTTCAGAATTTATTTTGCAAGACAAGTTCATAGGTTCCTCATTCCTGCTAATTTTGGCAATCTAAAAACTTTTTTATTCTCTGAATGTATTATCTGTTGTGCAAATCGGAATAACTGAGCTTAAGATATGTGTTTAGGAATGATGAGAAAGATTGGGAGCAATCTCTTAATTTGATATATGAATGCTGTCTGCACTGCATCATTCTAACAAAGACCCAAAGTACCTGAAGTATTGTATATTAATTTTGTCCTCACCTTCTTCAAACAACTCAGAAAATGGGAAAAAGCCTTGAAAATAGCTGCTTGACACTCAGGGATAAGTCATATCTGGGGAAAAAAAAATATCTTTCAGTAGAAACAATACGTACATTGTTTGTTTTTTCCTTCATTTCCTAGGTATACTGGAATTTATCAGTATAGCAGTGGGCTTGGTCAGCATCCGAGGAGTCGACAGTGGACTTTACCTTGGAATGAATGAGAAAGGAGAACTGTATGGCTCGGTGAGTCCCTGCTGGCCTTGGGCAGTTATGGTCCTTACATCCTGTGGGGGAAACACTTGCTGGCTCCTACAAGCTCCCATTGCACTGTGTGTGTGTGCTGTATGAGCACTCTTTCTGCTCTGAATATCTTGCAGTCTTATTCAGAACAAGACCCTGTGGGTGACATAATGAATGTGGGAGAGGGAAAAGGTGACAAAATCAGGAATGAGTAATAATGCAGATGAATGGCAATTTAGATACAAACAATAGAGACTGATGGCCAGAGCTGGTCGCTGAAGACTAAAGGATGTACTATAAGATTTGTAAATGTCTCCTGTCAGTGCAAACCTAAATCCAGACAAAGTGATTCCTTTTGTGTGTAGGCAGAGAGCTTTCTAGGAATTGACAAAATAAGGTAGAGGGGGAGGGAAAGGGTGGCATATGTGGATGAGAGAATGAGAAACAAGAGTATGACAGAAGTTATAAAAAGTATAGGAATGAAGGCAAGAGGCTTGGTGGTCTTGTCCTGAAAGTTTCGCTGGTGCTCCCTGAGGGATGGCAGCAGGAGTGAGTAACGGGTGTGAGGAGGAGTAAAACTTGTATTTCGGATGTGGGAGTTTGCCAGCCTACCTGCAGTTGATGGGTGACTGTTCTTGACAACATGGGCTGTCTTCCAGCAGAGCAGAGAGAGAGAGTGTGTGTATGTGTGCATGTGTCTGTATGACGTGGCTCTTACCTGGGATTATTGGAGGCATCTGATGTACAACTGGCTTCATAGCCTGGGTAGATTGTGAGCAGGTTCATCTGAAATTTGGCAGGTTCATCTACCATTCTCCAGATGGTAGAAAGCAAGCTCTTCTAGCAGTAAAATATCAACCTCCAAAGTTTACAAGGACAAGAGAAACAGTTGTATTTGAGGAAAAGGATGGCAGGATTGAAGGGTAAGCCAATATCTGAAGCGAAAGCGAATATCTGAAGCAAAGTGAAGCTGTGCATTCACAGGGGTTTATTAGAAGCAGAGGAGAAGGCTGCAATGATCCATTGGTAGTGTAAATGTTGAAGAGAAACACTCAAAAAGAACTTAAAGTGATAGAGAAGGGCTTTGAATGTAATTGGAGACACCTGTGTCACAGGAGAGTAGCAGTAGCAGGGAAAAGGGTGGGGATGGCAGTGAGAATAGGAGAAAACATGAGATGATGGTTGTGGGTGTGCAGGTGAAAACAGAGGGATAAGAGGGAAGTCCAGCTTCCATGTATATTATCCATGTAGAAGTGTGAACAAGTGAAACTAGGAAAGTCCAGCAGAAGTATTTCCATAAGGGTGTCCAGGTTCACTGATCTCTTTCTAGCAAAATTTTGTGTGAGAGAGATGAAGAAGATTATCTTCTGAACAAAGAGCAAGCTAGGTGAGGAAGTCCAAAGATGCAGACAGTGACAGTGTATGTGGGAGACATGGTAAAATGAGGGGCAAGGCTGGGATGGAGGATGAGTGGCCATGGGAGAAGGGAAGATGCAGAGGTGGTGAGAGCCAGTGAGCAGGAGAGGCCAAAGAAACTGAATTTATCATAAATGTCAATATGGAGCAGGTAAAGTTTGGCAGGATGGAGAGGGAGTGAGAAAAGGAATTGATGCAATTACAGATGTAAACCAGTTGCCTGTGAGGAGCAAGTTGTTATAAGTCATAATCCTTGTGCAGCCGATGAATGTGATAAAGAACTGGCAAAGTACATGAGTACCTCAGGTTCAGTTAGGCAGCAGAAAGGCAGAACAACAACAGTAATGTGAATCAGTAACGTTGATAATCATCAGAAAGAGCAATCGTTTCAACATATAAACATAGTGAATCAGTTACTCTGCATTTCAGATATTCTGAGGCAGGAAATGTGGTTATTGAT
Organism: Haemorhous mexicanus; assembly: GCF_027477595.1. NCBI lineage: Eukaryota > Metazoa > Chordata > Aves > Passeriformes > Fringillidae > Haemorhous > Haemorhous mexicanus. The sequence goes on from NC_082342.1 coordinate 49,129,165, forward strand.
AGAGCTTAAATGCATAGGCTTGGGAAAGCAAATGTTACATCACTTTCCTGTGCAATTTATGTTTTGTATTTGCAATATGTTTGGCTGTCTGAGTGAATTAGTCAAGACAATCTTTGCTGTAGAAATATGCACAAGAAATTCTTTGTAAATTAGTAAGCTTACTGCATTTATAAAATAGTTGTTCCATGAACAACAGTTCTAAAGGAGTCTGCTTTCCTAAGGAGTTGTGTCTCACAGTACCAGGCATGGGTCTCTCTGACATTCTGTCCCTGCAGTAGCACAAATTCCCTAGCTTTTTGTGTTTCTTGTGTGGAAAAAGGGACCGTGTTAGCTGTCCATGCTCACCAGACTGTCAGTTTGCAGGGATTACATAGCTCACCACTCCCAAGTGGGATATGCAAATAATTTCTCTTCTTTACCCTGGCTCTGATTAGTTGCAAAACTGATAGGAACTTAATTTTCTTGAAGACCTTTGCCTCCTAATTGAAACTAGATGACAAGCTAAGGAGAGACAAGCAGGCAAATGGATGTACAGTATAATTGGATAACCTCTTTTTCCTAAGAAATGACACTAAAAATATGAAGCCATTCATAATGGAGAGCTGGCAATCTCTGAGGCTAGAATGCAAAGTTCAGGTTAAAATCTGATGGATGATAGGGCTTATTGTCAGCCTCCAGAGATGGGACATACTAAAGAGTGATGGTAATTGAATTACATTACTTCCAATGAAATATAACCTCTAATGGCTACTCAGTGTGATGATGCTTTAAAGCCTTGTCAACACTACCAATCCTAGTGCCTATATTTCAGCAACTGTCAGCTCCCTTAGAAACACTGAGATAAGCAGTCCTCAGAGCAGATTTTTGTGTAGAATTGGATGGACATTTTTAAGTGACAGTGTTTTGCTTTTGGTAAAAAAATGCAATTAATTGAAAATGAAGTTCTTTGATGGGAATGAATTTCCTGCTTGAATCAGAAGCAAGGCACAATCCAGTACAGAATTATCTCTCTGACAAAGTAGAAGTTAAAAGAGATTAGTTTTGAGACTTATGTGTGGTAGACTGTGAAAAACTTAAATCAGTTTTTCACCTGCATTAAGCAGACCAATCTCTTCAGCTGAACTGTTCTGTAGCACCAGTAAGTTGCCCTTGTGCTGCTGTGCTGTGAGGTGTATCCCTCTGTCTTGGTTTATTCTCTAAGGGCTGTGAACAGCATCAGCTTTGTCATGGAGCAGGTATGCTTAGGACACTGTGGCTGTGTTTCCTAAGATGGGAAACCCACACACAACTGTGTAGCAGCCTCAAAAATGCTTGGTCTTGCTCTACATCAGCACTGGGGATCTAAGTAGGTGCTTAGATTCACAGCTTATGAGGCATTCAGTACTTGACACTATTGGAATACATGCCCTGTGTCTGACACTCTCATATTTATATTCTAGTTACTGCATGAAAAATACATTAGGCATGAACCAAATCAGTGACCTACAAGACCTCTATCCTTCTATATTTGTATTTGAAACATTTGACACAGGAAGATTTTTTCCCCAGCATAATTGTGGTGCCACTGGAGATGGGACATATGGCAAAGCAGAGCAGCCAGGATGGGTGATTGCTGCCAGTTTTCATGAAAGACATCAGTAAAGGCAGTTTCAGCATATCTTGATCCAGTCACATCCCTCTTGGCCTTCTCAAAGTTCTGCTTTCCTCATAGATTAGCTGCCTGACAAGCTCTTCCCATCTCCCCATTCTCACAGGGGGCAATTCCTGCTGCATTTTCTGGTCAGAAGAGCACAGTGCCTCTCACGCTGCTTTCAGGCAGGTGTGTAACATAAGGTGGCTGCTCTCAAATTCCTCCTCATGCCATGGATTTAGCCAGGGGAAGCTGAAAATACGTGCACATGGTGCTGCAGAGAAAGCATTGGTAGATACCTAACAATGACTCAGAGCCTGGTTAGTGACAGCAGCTTTCCCTCCTGCCTCATCTGTCCCTGCTTTCCCTTTACCTTGCCTTTCCCTGGCAGCCTGCAGCTATGACTCATCATGTTTCACAGCAGCTACTGTGCTTGTCACTGGGAAGGAGGAAAAATGCAAACTACAGATAGGACCCAAAGGGGGTTAAGACAAGACATGAATACCTTTTCCTTCCCAAGTGCCAAACAGCTTTTGCCAACATGTCTGGCAAGGACATTAGTAAATGTGTCTTAGCTGTGTTCCTCAGGGCCGTGCCATGAAGGGAGGGAGGTCTTTCTGATCAGTCCCACAACCTTCATGCTTTTGTAGCCATGCTGCCCTTGGGAATAGCCACCCATGTGGCAGGCTGTGATGTGTCCCCACACCATGGGGTGCCCATCATTCCCACTGTCCTCTGAGGGAATTCTGTGCTACCTCAAGCACAGACCAAGCAGGAACATGGGACACCCTTGCCTCAGCTGCCCTGGCTGTCCTGGGCTTTTCTGCAGCAGCGAGCTGTGCTGCTTCTGACTGCTGGCATGCCCACCTCACTGATTTCCCATAGACATGCACCTGCCCCATTCCTCTCCTCAGACTGGATATAAAGAAAAATTTTTTGGTGGTAGGTGTAGTGAGGAACAGGTTGCCAAGAGACCCTGTAGATGTCCCATTGCTGAAAACATTCAAAGTCAGGTTCGACCAGGCTCTGAGCAACCTGATGTAGTTGAAGATGTGCATTGCAGGGGGGTTGGACTAAATGAGATTTAAAAGTCCTTTTCAACTAAAACCAGTCTGTGAAATGCTGGTGCCTCCACTGCTCCTTGTGCCCTTGGCAGGTGGCAAAAGACAGCTAAGCTTGGGTGTTCAGGAGGAATATTGATGGTTGCAAGATCTGGAGCAGCTACCAGGAAAGCTGTGCAGGTGGGGAGAGGAGGACAGGAGTGGAGATGGAGGAGTTGTTGAGGAAGGGGGAAAAGAGTGCTTGGAAGGAGAGCTCAGGGAAGCATAGAGAGAGAAGCTTCCTTTACTCACAGGGCAGCTGGGACAGAGCTGAAGAGCTCAGATCAGGAGCCAGGGAGGGAAGCTCCACACCTCTGGGCTGCAGACTTGCAGGGTGTGTGCTGCAAGGTGAGATGTAGGAACGCTTTTAACAGGGTCATAAATTGCTGTCCTTCAAAAAGTGAACTGAAAGCTTGATCTGGGAGACTAAACTTGCCTTTTGCTCCTGAAACACTGGGGAGAGGGTGGAGGAGGAGAGAGAGAGTACTGTCCTTGAAGAAACATGTTTTCCCAGTAAGTGTGCAGGGAGGTGACGATATGCCTCTTTATTGTCCCAGCAGGGCTGCACCTGCAGTGTTTTATGCTTTTGTTTGGGTCCCCACAGTCCTGGAAGGGCTATGAAGCTACAAAGACTGGTGAACAGAAATTTTTCTGACAAAAAAGGGACAATTTGTAATAGTTTACTGAAAATTGCTTGGTGTAGGCAAGGATTTCTTTGGCTGCATTCTAAAAATATCTTGTATGTTCCTGTGTGAATAAAGGAAGGGAATTGTTCAGCCCTTCAAATGGTAGGTCAAGGTGCACGGAAACTACATGAAGAAAAAAGCAGGTTGAAAGTGCATGTTGGTAACAGCATTTGTACCAAGTATATAATTACTACAGGTATTTAAGAACTGGATAAATAAATAAATTACCCTCCAGCACCATCACACTTTTAAATACCTCTGATCTAAAAATGATTCCATATGTTTCAGATTGATATTTTTTAATAATAATCTGGATTATCTGTTCTCAGTGTCCAGGTACCACGGTTGAGGTGAGCCTGGAAACAGAAGAGTCTCAGTGCACAATTTTTGGAAGGAGAATTAAAAGCAATTTCCTTGAGTGAAGGCAGAGGCTTCTAGGCTGAAAGTGGTCAAATCCCAGGAGGGATAATGGCTGCAGCACCTGGTTTAACTTCTGCTTGAGTTAGTATTATCATTTACAATAATAAAGTGGCTTCTGGTAAATGGTATAAATGGAGAGACAGAAGGTGATTCCTATGGCACCTGGCTTGTAAGGAGTGGTCAGGCTTTCTGCAGGAGCAGCTTTGCTCAGGAAAACCTGTCACTCCCATGATCAAAAACCCGATGGTGTCTTTTACTGACGACAGCCACTCGTGTCTCCCCGGGTAAATCTGCTTTAAGCAGGAGACTGCAAGAAGCTGGCCTGTAGTTAATTTGATGAGCAAACTCTGAAGAGGCCCAGTTCAAAAAGGTGATTATAGCTCTGAATGTTAAGGAAACCTGACACTTTTTCAGACATGCAGAAATCCTGTGGAAGTGGTATTCCAGCAAAGGTGAAACTGCATGTAAGGATTTGAAGATTGTGAGTGTTTGGCAGAGGTTCTGCAGAGAATGGGAGAATCGCAGGTTGAAGAAAAGATTGTGTCTTAGAGATGTAGAAGCATGGGCATGAAATGGAAATTGGTGCAATAAAGGTGATTTGGGCCCTGAAATGTGTACTTAAACTTTTATAAGGTGAAAAGTTTTTAAGCTATATACCTGGAAAGGGAACAGAAGTCTTTACCAACATGGTGCATTCAGGAGGGAGTGTAAATGCAATACAGTTTGAATGTGGATGCTAACTGGGCTAGCCCTGTTTCTGATAGAATCCTTTGGGTGGTAACGTGTCTGGGGAGTTCCCTGCTGTGGGATGAACAAAGGCAGCAGGGGCAGCCAATACTGCTACTGAAAGAAGTGGCTATTTTCCCTCCAGCCATCCATTCCCTCTCTTTTGCTGGCACAAGTGTTTCTTTGCTGCCTGGGGAATTGAAGCACGAAACTGGAAAACAAATCTGGCCAAGCAAAAGGGCTTCAGCCACAGTGGTTCCCTCCCAGGTCACTGGAAGGTGCAGCACAAAGGTGGGAGCAAGTCCTGGGTGAGGGAGTATCTGCTTCCCTCTGAGGCAATTTCCAGCCTCCAGCGTGTGTGTGCCTGGGGCTGTGTGGTTTGTGTTTGGCTGCAGGGCTACCACTCTGGTTTGGGATGTGCTTGGGACATTAGGAACATCTTTTTAAATGGAAGAGTAGAGGAAGTACATCCGTGATGAGTTTACCGAAGCAGGATGAATAGTTTCGGGCATGCATAGTATTTTAATTTTGGTAGGAATATCTTTTTCTAGAACTGGAAAATCATGCTCATCTTCAGGGCTGGGTTAGGTATGAACCTACAGAAGAGAGTGTTTGTTACAGTGGGTAGAATGAATGTTATTAGAAGAATTGTATGATAGATGGTGAAAACTCTGAGGAGAAGACAGCAATGGGGAGTGCTGAAAAGCATTAGACTGGAGTGAAGCTATTAGTGGAGTTTTTATGGATTGGTCCCTGGACTGATTTTATACCCTGGTTTTATTAGGGACATTAAACATCTTGTCATAAAAAGCTAGTGGTGTGTTATAGAAATTTTTGCAAAGCTGGGAAGTATTTTCAGCACAGGAGGCAACCTCACAGAAGGGCCTTGGTAACCTAAAGTGCCTAAAATATTTACATGTGAGGAGAGCTCTATCAATGCCACTCCGTACAACACTGGGAGGATCCAGTCTAAATGCAAAATGCAGTTGGTCACTGTGTTAAAGAAGATAAATTGAAACCAAAACAGGTACAGAAAGGGCATGCTGGGATGATCAGAGGGATGAAAAGATTATCAAATGATATACTCTAAAGATCTTGACTTATTTAGCCTGCAGAATGAAAACTGAGAGGATATGCTCTTGCTCTCTGTAAGTACTTTGAGGTGTAACACTAGGGAGGAATAAAAAGTCCTTGAAATAGAGTACAAGAATGAATTGGTTTGAATGGGCCACAAGAAAGCTTAGGCTGCATAGTGAGGAAGATTTGGGCTGTGAGGAAATGGGTTTTTGAGCTGTCCAGAGGGATTTTTGCAGGGAGGTGTAGATGAGACATAAATGCTTTCTCTGCACTGTCCAGTAGGAACATCTTTGTGACTGTGGAAATTTCCTTTGTGGAGGCTATAGATCTGAGAAAAGTCCATATACTTGAGTTACCTCATCTACTTCACCCTTGCAGGTAACCCATCTTAGGATTTGGATGGGCAGTTTTGCTGAAAGCTGGGTGCTGTTAGATGGTGTTTCCCACAAGCACCAGCATGGGGAATGGGGCTGGAACTGCAACCCCCTCAGCAAGGTATGAAGGTCTCTCTAGAACAAAAAGGTCTTTGGGGATGTGCCTGCTGGTGTAGGAACAAATAATAGGTCAGTACACTTGACACTGAGAAAGGAGAAAGCTTTGTGAGAAACTGCAACTTTTGTGGTTGTTTTTAAACTACAGCTTCAGTCTTTTTAAAATCAGAGTTTCATAGACTGTAACACTGTCACCAAAGAGGGACACTTACTAGTAGTGTTCTGTGAGACAGATACTACAATTTTCCCCAAGTCCATGGTCTTCTGCAGAGGACTTAACTTCAAATGCTAACTAGGTCTGAAAATAATTTTTTCTGGGAGAAAACCCTCAGTGATCTCCTTGCCTTGGTCTGCAATTCTATGTTGATCTTGGATTCTCACTACATGCCTGGGACAGGACAGTATGAGTAACTTCTATATAAATTATGTGTGTGTATGTATATATATGTATGTATATATATATATATATATATATATATATATATATGTATTTTTATATATATATATGTGCATATGTTTATGTGTGTGTGTAAATATAAAAGCTAAGCTTTGGTAAAGTAAGATCCTACTCAAACCCTACTTTAATGATTTGCTTTCCCTTAACTAAAGGTGTCTGAAATTTTGTGTTCTCATGAAAACAGGAGGCTAGAGGTGTTAATGTGACCTTGCAGGAAGCCCCTTCCAGAAAGGGCAGTTCTGATTCCCTGCTAGTGCTGCATGCTTCTGCTTTCTTCCCTGCTCCAACACTGGCACTCATCTGTCCTGTCAGGAGATCAGTTGAGGGATATAAAGCCACAGGAAAATGTTCAGCTTCCTGAACTGGCTTGCTGCCTGTTCGGGCGAGCACTAGGGCTCAGTGGGAGAATCAGGTGCAGTGTGGGATGGTTGATGGGTTGAGCACCATGCTTTCAACAGCAGGGAGTTGTTAAAGTGCCATAACTGCGTTGCAAACCCAGATCATACCCAGCAAGCAAGAGTGGGACGTCTTCAGATTATTTTCTTTGCGGTTGTGTAGTTCCCTGTCACTGCAGCCCTGAGCCTTTCTGGAGCTGGCTGTGTAATGATACAGGGGTGTGAAAAGGTTCAGCCTTTGGTTGATCTGAGAATACTGTGTTGAAGTGACATGCTAAAAGCATCAGCAGCAGTGACACACTGAGATGTGCTTGGGGATTATTCACTGCATCAGATAAAGATCTGATGTGCTCTGTTTCTGATTCAGGAGCCAGTGGTATGTGAATGTGGTACTCTCTCCCACTTTGCCATTCATAATTTTCAAAGAGAGAGTAGAAAAAGTCTGCCCTGTGGGGACTTCATGAGGGATTTTGACTAGGTTGAGATTTGCTTTGCAGTTTGAATGTGCTTAGGCTGATTTGGTGATGTGCAGCAATGTGGTTCATTTGTGTCACTTTTGAAAAGCTTGAGAAATAAAGCTTGTTATAGTGTAAATCCATATTTTCCCCTTCTATAAGGACCTTTTGTTTCTTTTTCATTCCTTTTATACTGGCAGATATCTGATTTGAGGATAAGATTTTATATTTGTGTTCCACAGACTGCTGCTGCTAAGGTAAAACTTGTGTTCTAGTGTGGATGCTGCATACTTTTGAGGTCTGGCCCAGGCTGTGCATCTTTAATCTGCTAAACTTTGCTCTTCAAATTTAACACAATTATAGAGGCAATTGTGACTCAAGAGAAATTTTGACTTGATTCTATTATGGCTGAACTACCATTGCCTTCAATGGAATCAGGATTGGACCTGCTCCTGTAAAACCACCAATTAGTTTTATGGTTGTGTCAGCAGATCCCAATCAAGATAAGAGCTGTATTGTATTCATCATTTTAAAAACCTAAATCTAGGCAGGGTTCCTGCCTATGAGAGTCTGCAATCTTTTAACATATAATCTTACTTTTTCATGACAAGGGGGATTTTGTCCCACTGATGCCTTTGTTAAGACATCCTATAGTGTATAATATGAACTCAGAGGAGGAAAGTTATTGGAGAAGGCTCCAGCAAAATATTTTAATTTATTTTAGAATATACAAATATTGTAAAGTTTAAACAAAGTAGCAGTTTTTTCCCCTTTTTTACTTTAAAAACCTGATTTCTTTGGAAGATCCATGTTTGCAGGTATGTGGAAGACCAACAACCTGGTCTTTGAGCTCTTCAGTCACTAGTTCTGTTGAAGCTGTTACTATGTATCATTTGAGTTTTTTCAGACAGAATGACAACTTCTTTCATCAAAGCTGAAATTAACTGTGTGACTGAGGTTTTACCCATTGAAAGACAGGCCTCTGGTGTGCATGTGAGGAGTAGGGGTCTCGTGAAGGAGCAGAGCAGTGTTTCCCAAAGGCTTGGTCACCTGTATCACTGACAACATAAGCCATGGCATAGCAGCACGAAAGATGTATGGATTTCCTGAGAGATTTTGAAGGAAATACTCTTTATTCTACTCAGAAAGCAAGATACTAAAATTGTCTAACTAAATAGAAGTCTTTGTGGCGAGATTGTCCCTGGGAAAAGGAATGGGGGGAAGTGTCCAAAAAGTCACCCCTGGAGAGACTGTTTATGAGAAGTGTTTGCCAAAGGAGGGGGCACTGCTGTCTGAAAAGGGAAGTGTGACATCTTTTCTTCAGCAGCAACTATTTGAAATGCTGGCCTTCCTTCCTGTCCAAACAAGGTGGGAAATCAAAAGGCCTCATTTTTAAACAATTTAAACTGAATAAGCAATTGAGCCCTGCTAGGTAAAGATCACAGTGTGCCAGTCCTTTGCTGTTGTGCCTACCAAAGTGCCCAGTTTTTAAAATTTCTCTGTGAAGCTTGTTGGTTTTGAAGACCCCAGTGGATATGTGGCATTTCAGTGAGGATCTTTCCAAAATGTGATAGCTTGTGATGCTGTGTTTGTTTGATGACCCCCATCCAGAATGACAATGTGATCAGTAATGTCCTTGTCCTCTGAGCTAGCACCTAGCTGGTAGCTTTGCATAGAATTAGTAGCAAAATATAGAGACAGGCTTTTGTTCATCAGTCCCTCACCAAATCAACTTGCTGAAGGAATAAAACATGAATTTCTTTTATAATGTACATTTATATCACTATAATAATTATTTTGTCCCTGTGGCAAAGTGTTTCCTGAAGGGTCCTGAGCATTCTGCTCTTTTTATGGTGGTACCTGGTAGCTGAGAGATGGAATGCTTCTTTAATGGTGGATAAATCCATGTTGTGGGGTACTCACTGAATATAGAGGCTCATGAGATTAAGTACTTTTTATCCCTCACTTTACAATGTTTTTCAGCATGTGAGTTTAGCTCACTTAAGCAGCACTTTCTGCTGAATAAGGTCTGTCTGTCCTTTAAGGCTGTGTTCTGTGCTTAGAGAACTGCAGAACAAGGCAAAAAATACTGACAAAACACTTTGTTCCATCTCAGTTGGATTTAAGGAAAGCATGTTTTATTTACAGATCTCTGTCTGGGTAAAACCTTAACTGGTATTCAGGCTAAAGACTGTGTGGAGCTGTAGGGTGGCAACCCTGCTTTGACATACAGGTTGTCTTTTGATAGAAGAGAATTTGTGGAGTGGGGAGCTGGGGAAGGTCAAGTTACAGCTTTCAGTAAATCTGAGCATGCCTGAAATGGTTCTTTTAATGTCTTAAAATATTTGTTGCCTTTTTATCATTGCAAGGCTGATCCATGTTCCATTTAAGCTGACGGGAACCCTTCTCCCATCTTCTTTAAAAATTGGCTCTGGCCCCTGTATCAGATTGCATACCACCTTGCTTCCTGATTCTTGGAAGGGTTCAGCCAAGCATTATGAATTAGATGCTTAGATAACATTGATGACTGCAGTTCTTTATTGTGCCAAGGGAATCAAAAATAAAATAGAGGTTAGAAAAGTGTGACTAGTAAATGACACAGTGTGGGCCCAGTCCTGCTGCTGTGGAAGGGAGGGGAATAGACCTGCTGGTTTATTTGTTTTCTAAGAGTCGACTTTGTCCTGGTCCTGTTCCGTTGTGGTGTGGAGAAGGAAGCTGGTCAGCTTCCAGAGAAAAGACACTGTGACAGCTTATGTAGCCTGAGATATGCCCCTGGAGTTTTGTCAAGACTTCCAACAGCGTCCTGAGCAGATCTTGGGTGTTTAGGTGAAAATGAGTTTCCATCTCGTGCGCTTGGCTGAGCAGATATAAACCCAGCCTTTGTGAACTTGAAGCATGGCTGGCATGGGCTGCCTGTCCTCAGGCACAGTGGGGCTGCTCGTCCCATAATGATTTCATGTCCTGAGAGGGCGTGCTTAAAGCTTGACAGATGCTGCAAGCTTGAAATCTCAAAGGAGAGGATATCAGTAAAACCAAGAGCTGAGGAGCTGGCAGTGGCAAAAATGGATGGAGGCCTAATTGGCATCTCATCTTCCTGCAGCTCACGTCAGAAGAGCTCTGTAAACAGCCCTGGGGGAGCACAGTGCTCTGTGCCAGCCTGGTCTCTCCAGAGAAGGGTCTTGATAGAGTGGAGAGCAATGGAGCGGGAGAAGAGCAGCAACAGGACAAAGGGGTGAAGCACTGAAATCCCTCCTGCACTGACAGTGTCCTGGGATTTTACTGTTGGCACTGGAGCCTGCTTACTGTGTTCAGGAAGCGCTGCTTTTCTGTTGTCTACATCAGGGTGTGGAAGTACCACAGTGTCTGCATTTGTGTAGGTGTTGTGGCTTTTGGCAATCATGACCCCAAGGGGTTCAATTTCTGCTGGATCTTGGGATCTTTACAAGATTTTTGTATGAAAGATGCTAATCTTTAAGCACCGTCATTACTTCTGCATGGCAGCAGCACAGAACAGTCACACCTGATTTTTATTTTTTAAGTGGGGATTGATGTATAGTAAAAACTATATAAATTAACTAAGAGGTTTAGGAGAAGAAAGTAAGATGGATACTGGATGTACTCTGAGAGTACAAGGTGACCTCAGGTAGGGAGAATGCAGTTGCCTAACTGTGGTTTTGCCAGGGACACCTTGCCTGATTTCCCTCATCTTATTTAACATGCCATGGAATATGAAATGTATAGCAGTGGCAGCATTGATGCCTGACTGCTTGTCTCTCCTCTGGCCCTGAAGGCTTTCCTGCTGTCTGTCTAAAAGGCTTTTGGAGAGCTACTGACACAAACACAGAAATCAGTCAGCTAGTCCTCTTGGCAGACTATTTTTTTCCCCATTTTTTTCATGTTGTGTCAAATTATCAAACAAAGCATTCTGAAAAGAGGCTGCTTGGAGAAACTCATCAAAGAAAGCTCTGTGACGCTCACCAAGTCAGACACACAGTGTGCAGGGCTTGACTCACACTGTGGTCTAATTTGGAAAAGAAAGTGGTGCTGCTTGGACACTGGCATTTGGCTTCTCATTGTGGCTGGAGGTGGTTCACCCAGCCAGAAACGAACAGGCTGAGCATGAGAGTACAGAAAATGCCACAGCAAATGCTAAGCCAGACCTTTATTTATGACAGCTCTGGATGAGTGTTAATTATTAGCTGAACACAGTGTGTTCTAGAGGCTGTTTGCATTACAGCATGGGAAGGGCCAATGGCATGTAAAATGTGTGTGTTGGTAGGCAGAACAGCAAAGCAAACTGCTTCAGAGGAGAATAGGGCTATTCTGTGTTTTCCTTCAATACATGTGCAGTTTTCATGCCATGTAGCCATAATGAGGGATTTGTATGAAAGTACTCAGGAGATTATACATATAAACATCACTTTTATTAAGACAGGGTGGATTAACAAGGGGTTAGTGTGCAGCAGGTATACAGGAAGTGTTGACTACATCAGATGTATTTCTTGTTAACAGTTGTTTGAACTTCTGGATTAGGTGTTTTCTTGTCTCTACTGAATCAGTGTAGCAGTTTGCTAAAGGGAAAACTACACATGGCATAGAACAGAGTAGTTTGCTTGGCATGAAGGGTACTTGCTGTGATTTTAGGGATGATGGTCTGAAGAGGCTTTCTTTTGTCAGGTTGCAAAATAAATTGAAGTTTTAGCTCCATTGGGTTATAAGAAAGAAAAAGAAAGAGAGAAAGAAAGAAAGAGAGAGAGAAAGCAAGAAAGAAAGAAAGAAAAGGAAAATTGATGTGTTTTATACAGGACCCTGTACTGTTCTTTCAAGTACCAAGCAGCCTGAATGTCTTACATTCTTTAGAGTAATGAAACCATTCTCTGAGCAGTGTACATGTGTTTTACGTGTTTCTACTTATTTGCAATTAACTACTTCACATGGATATCTATTTTAAAACAAGCTGGCAGAACTTTCATTTTGATGCCTGTAACCATGTACTTTATCACTTTAGTATCTGACTTTTAATCAATCTGCCTGGAAATAGGATAACATAATTATTTTCTTCCCTTGTTAGGTGGTGGAGAATGTGGAAAGGGAAAGGGGTCCTGAGCTTGCTAACACTGACCAGCCATTAGCAGTTTTCTGAATTAAATCTCTCTTGGGGTTTTGTCTGTGTGATATGTGCACCTTTGTACAATGCAATTATTTGCACATTCTGAGTTAAGTAACAGGTTAAAAAACCAAACAGGTGAAGCGTGGAAATGTAGCAAAATGAAAATCAATCACTTTGTAGTTGAATATTCTATGAACAGCTCTCACAGAAAACATGTGGAATGTGGTGCAACATCTGATTTATATAATTTTGAGGTCACCTCCTTATTTGGCCCTGAATTAAATGATTTGAGCAAGGCAGGCAGCCTACCCTTTCACAGGAATGCAGGTTACTTTCCATAGCTGTTCCACTTGGGTATGTTTGGTATTTGTGTCAGCTTTCGACAAAGATGTCCAGCAACTTTAAGTATGGTGCAAGGAAATATTTGCTCTGGAAAATTGATAGAGATGTCAGTTGCTGGAATAAAAGTATGCAAAAATTGCTGTATTGTAGGGCTAAATCTTGCTCTTCAAATGTGCATAGAGAGACTTTCTAAAAGTTATAGCCAGAAGGAGAAATGTGATCAGGAAACACCATATCCTTTCCTACTGGGAGAGTCGGTTTTCAGCAAGACTTTCCCTTCCTAAGATGGTGAGACAAGAGGGTGGTGTTGGCAGGATGGACCAGCCTCACCTCTGTGTTATGCTCATTTCTGGCTGGAATAAAAACATGCACACTTAAAATGTGAGCATAAAGTATTAATGTTATGTAGGGCTGTGGTGGTACATGGTTTAGGGGTGGGCTTGTCAGGGTTAGCTTAATGCTTGGACTCCGGGATCTTAAAGGTCTTTTCCAGCCCAAAGGATTCTGTGATTCTGCACAAATGACTGTTCTGATGGATGTTGATTTCTGTCTCTCTTGTTACTAGATGAGACATCATTGTAAGACTCTCCCAGGGCATGGGAAGAAGTATATTATGGGATTTTAGTGTCCCACATTATTTACAGGATCTGATCCTAAGTCGTCAACACTGATTTACTCCAATGGTGTCTGACCACAACCAGAATTTCTAAGTGTCCTAGAAGGAAAAGGCTTGACTGTATAAAGAAGTTATGTAATTTCTTTTAAAGGGTAATTGTTAATGTCCCTACCTATCTGATCCCACATCCTGATTGCTCTGTCATGCTCATGTTGAAGTATTTGCCTCATGTTTGTACCTGAATTTCTGAGAATTTTGAAGGAGGACAAAAGAGATGTAGCTCTCTTGTAAGTGAATAGAAAGTTAAAATTGGATAAGCTTGTAAAATGAAGATTGAATCTGTGAGCTTGAAATCCATTTAACTCATCCAGAGTGCAGTAGTACAATGCAAACCCCCTGATTCAGGGTCTGATAGTTACGTGTACCACAGCACTGTCTTGATCCATCAAACCTGCCAGATAAAGAGAGTCTATTTTAAAATTTCTCCTTCAGGGCATGGGGAAATAGTTCTTGCAAAGATAGAAATTTATGATGATGCTAAAAAAAACCGCAGATGAAGTGAATAATTAATGAATTCACGACAGGACTGAAATATCTTTCTAAAATGCTGCTATTTTTAGCAGGGAGTTCTTCTGCAGTGCTTGTCATGTGATCCTATTGCCTTCTGAGAGCAGGAAAACAATTTGAATTAGTTTTTCTTTCCCCATGGACTTATATAAGTCCAGTATATAATACCCCTTAGCATCTGAATCTGCCTTAGGACAAACACAGATGATTTTAAACCTCATGCAAAATAAAACACGAATGAAATCTATACTTAAAGATAATCTTCTCTGCAGCAGATCACCTTTTATAATTGTACTTTTGAGGCTGTGCGAGGGGTATACTGCAATGGGTGTAACTGGCAGCTGCTGCTGGTCTGGTGATGCTCAATGCGGCTGCGGTTTCAAGCTGGCAAAGGACATAGAGGCAATTATCAATAGGAGGGTGCAGGGTATGGCCTACAGATCAGGGTTTGATGTGAACAGATTTGGGCTTCTTTTGCCTACAACCAGTGTAGACTACTGCTCTGTTTGAAGAACTTTGAACTAAAAATGTCATAGTAAGAAATTACTCTAAAAAATGTCACATCCACAAAGGGATATGGTCACTGCCACAGTGGATTTTCAGGTCTTGAACATGTGAAACTCGGTCCTGTCTGGGATTTCTACTTCCTGAGTGGTAATGAGGTACCCATTAAAGGGGAAGTCAGGAGCAGCTGACTTGCTGCCTTTCTTGCCTGCTGGAGTTGCCACAAATTTAATTTAGAAGAACCCTCCAGATCCCAAACCTGTAGGTGTTTGGGAAGGCCTGAGGAGGACTCTGTCTTTGCAGCTCGATACCTAGTTTGTACAGGTGCAGAGGTGTGTTAGTTTCCTTTCCCCATTTGCATAGGGTTGTTCCCCCACATGGGATAGTTCCTGGGTGGCTTCTGTAAGGTGTATAGGGCCCCTTGGACCTCTCTTGTCCCCAGCCCAGGTGGGCTGCCCTGGGAGCAGAGTGCTTGCCACACAAAGCAGCAGTGAAACATCGGGGCCGAAGCACATTGGTTTGGCCAAGGCTTGTGAGCTGAGTCTCAAGCAGCAGAGGTGGCCCCAAAGGCACCTGCAGCTTCAGGGAAGCTGCAGGCTTTGGTGATGGTACACCTTGGGAAGCTCCTTGGTAAAATCATGGGAGGTGGTTTCTTAGGGGGCTTGAGCTGTGGCTCCTTAGTTGTGTGCAGGCACAAGTTTATGGCTTAGGTGCCACACATGCCTTGCTGCATCTGGGACTTGGTCTCTGTTTTCCCATCTCTGTGCTCCCATCTAAAAGGATTGTTTTAAGATTTAATGTGTGTGAAACAAATGCTTTGTATAGAGCTTTGTAATAATTAGAAATTGATCCTCAGCTGGAAGCTGGGGGTGGTTGATGTGAGTGGTATTGAAATGAGAACTTGTTGCAAAAAATACATTGAATTATCACCATTTTTTTTCTTGTGCCTGGTGAAAAGACTATTTTCAGGCTTATTTTTCCCAGCTTTCCATCAGCTCTCCCATGCTCACCACCTTTTTTCCCAGTAATTTGTGTGAGTCCTTCCTAAAATGAATCTGGTTATCAGGTGGCTGCATTTTAAACACTCTATTAAGCAATTTTTTTAAAAGCAAATTCAAGCAATCTTAAGGATGTAGAAGGCAACACACAGACTAAAGAAGTGGGTCAATTGGAAGGACTGGGATTCTGTGGTGGCAGGGGGATCTGATGAATGGTTGATGTCCTCAGTAGGATGGGACACAAGGACAACCCTGACAATGCAAACCTGGAGGGTTTTTCCTTGCCTGCTGCATCTCAGCACACAGGGTCCACGTTCCTGTTTGAAGCTCTGTTGGGTTGTGGCTTTGTGATACAAATAATAAATCAAATGATAGATAGCAAATTGCATGTCTTTAAATTAATGAAATACATCGAGTTGAAATGACATAGAGATTTTAAGACTGTAAATTTTATAACAGCCCTGCAAACTGGTTCTAGTTTCCTTTATTTATATCTGTTTGTTTGAGTGCCTGCACTCACCGTTGAAACAATTTGTTACGGAAGTCCAGTATGGTCTTGTGAGCTGCTTGGGAACTATCAGAGATAAAAATACCTGTTTTCATCCTTGTTGTTACGTTATTGATTTGGGCAATGAGGCTTTGAGAGTAATTTTTGCTTCACATAGAGTTATCCACCCTTCTGACCTCCTCCTGAAACACCCAGCAATACAGATCTTCATAGCTAAAACTGGGAGAATTGAAATAGTTTATTCTGCAATTTACTGAGGAGATACCAGTTTCAAGCCATTAAAACAGTGATTCTTTAACAAGTAGCTTATTTTAGTGGCTGTCTCCTTACCGCTCTTTCTTTTCTTTCCGCAGGAAAAATTAACCCAGGAGTGTGTATTCAGAGAGCAATTTGAAGAAAACTGGTATAACACATATTCATCAAATCTATATAAACATGTGGACACTGGAAGACGATACTACGTTGCGTTAAATAAAGATGGGACTCCAAGAGAAGGGACTAGGACTAAACGGCATCAAAAATTTACACATTTTTTACCTAGACCAGTGGACCCTGAGAAAGTACCAGAACTATATAAGGATATTTTAAGCCAAAGTTGACAAAGACAATTCCTTCACTTGAGCCCTTAAAAAGTAACCACTATAAAGGTTTCATGCGGTGGGTTCTTATTGATTAGCTGTGTCATCACATCAGCTCCACTGTTGCCAAACTTTGTCGCATGCATAATGTATGATGGAGGCTTGGATGGAACATGCTGATTTTGTTCTGCACTTAAAGGTTTGTCCTCCTGGAGGAGAGCCTATGCCCACTCGCTTGATTTAGTACGAGAGGGAGCGCGAGAGAGTGAGTGCGAGAGAGAGAGAAAGGGAGAGGATGAATGGGAGTGAGAGCGCGAGAGAGAGGACCCGAGGGGAGGAGGAGGGTGAGGAGGAGGAGGAAGGCCTGATGCATGCTGGGGAATAGACACGCTTTTAAATTTTTGATCAGTTGTACTTCGTCATATATCAGCATAGCTGCCATACTTCGATTCATCAGGATTTTTGGCTGGTGGCCTGCTCAAGTGTACGCTGCATTTACAAAGGCATGGAGGGTGCAGTCTTACTTAAACAAGAGACTTTTCAGTTAATCGCTCTCTGGGTCTCACCCCACTGAGTTTAAAGCAAAGACCTCTTAGTAAAAAAAAGAAAAATAAAAAGTTAAATTTATTTATAGAAATTCCAAAGGCAACATTTTATTTATTTTATATATTTATTTATTATATAGAGTTTATTTTTAATGAAATATGTACAGGCCAGATAGGCATTTTGGAAGCTTTAGGCTCTGTAAGCATTGAAATGGCAAAGGCCACTATGAACCTGTGGTAAATTCATGCAAGTAAATATAAAGGTGCATGGATAAAAAAAAAAAAGCCAACAATAAAAAGGTAATAATAATAAATTCTAGTGACCCTCATGTACTAAAGGCGACAATCTCTTTTGTGCCCGTATTATTGTACAAGTATGCACACCACTCATGACACTGAGTCCTCACTCTTCTGACTGCTTGTTTCATAGCTTACCCCAGAGGATTAAAGAGAAAACTGGGTCTGCAACTTTTTTTTATGTGTCTGTAATATTTCCTCTCTGATAAAGTGACTTCTTACATCATTGTAAATTTCACAGCTGTGGAAAATATAGGGGTTGGAATATATTCTACATGTTAAAACCTATTGCAGATTATACCAAAGCTAAATGATAAATATGCTATTTTTTTTTTCCTAAAGAGAATGCCAGAAACAGCATAAGTAATACCAACAACAATTATACTAATTTTAAGATTCCACAAAGAACACATAAATATTTCAGAGGGCAAGAACCAGGTTAACAGGATCACTCTTGTAAACATGTTTATTTGTGCACTTGACTATCTACTATGAAATTATACAAGTTCCATAGGGGTCATTGTAATACCTTTTATGGAAAATTGCTTTCAGTGTGAACTGTCATAATACATGATATTAGCACCCTTCCTAAAGTAAAACTTGCAAAATGAAACTAATAAATCTCTATCAATAATGACAATGAGGGGGACAGTATTAGACTTATTTTTATTGTTTTTCCTAAAGTATGCTCAAATATTCATGAACCCTAGGTGAGGAAACAGTATATAATATTTAAGGGTATGTAGCATTTTAAGATAAGCACACAAACACATTGATTAGCAGTTACCATTTGGAAATCAACTTTCACAAAGAGGCATTTTTTTCCCTAATATGCTGAAGAAAAGGGGAAAAAAAAAAAAAAAGAGAAAAACACCTTGTTAAGATCTATATGACAAATGCATTTTGTAGTTGTTCTACCCCTTAGGATTTCAATCCAGTGCCATTAAGTTGAGTGTAGCCTTCACCATTGGATATGTTGGGAGCAGGGCTGGTCCTGACGCCCTGGCTGTCTGCATACGCACGGGGGCTCCTTTGGAGGAGTGATGTAAAAGGTTGTAGCCTACTTGTAATTTAGAAATTTTTGCTCTACAGCACCCTTGTCCATCTGATTTATATGATTTGAAACTTATTTCTGTTCTGGAATGACCTCTGGCTGGGTGTGCTGAACAAACGTTCCCTTTCCGTGCAGAAGCAGGTGGGAGGAGCCACGTCTCAACCGGCGATATCAGTGATGGCAAACGCAACGTGGCGTTTTGTTGTGATTGCTCACGGATGATAAAGAGACGTAAATTACATTAGTTGATTTGTAGGGTACCTGTCTAGGGACTGTTATTGCCTGGGAATTTACAGCCTTCAGCTGCAGCCCAGGCGTTTGTGTCCCAGCCTTTGGGGCTGGGATGGTTCGGCTGCTGTGCGTTGGTTGGGTGCCAGATCATTGGTGTGGGCGATGCAGAGAACCTAGGAGAAGAAAAGGCACTCCTGGGCAGGACCAGGGCTCACTGCTCTGTGCTAAATGCACCAAGCCCACCATGAGGAAGGGAGGTTGCGACTCTCTGCTGTTTCAGTAAATCTAACATACACCAGGAAATTATTTGCAAAGGTTAAAATGACTCTGAGTCGAGGCCGCAATACTAGGCCACAGTTAAAGTCTTAATGTTAAATTGACTTGGATTTTTTTAGTCATAGGCTAATCATTACTACTAGTTAACATGTTTTATTTAATTTATTTTTTTTTTGTATTTTTCTACAGAAAGGATTAAACTCGAGAAAAATGTTATGAGTTTATGGCAGTCCTTCTAAATAAACTGTAACCGATTTACTCGAATAACCCGTAATGGTGTGTAAATACTGACTTTATGTAAATATAGAAACGTGTAATTTAACTTAGGCATTATCGCAAGACTGGAAGGCCCAGGAGCTGGCAGTTTGCCACTCCCTGCAGGTTCACTGGGTCAAATTTGGCCTGTTTCGGGTAGCGAACAACAGATTCTGTTCAGTCCCTTGTGTAAAATGAGCTATTTCTGTTTGGTTTTGGGTGGGGGATGGGCAAACCCTTGGTCACCTGGGTGATGCTCAGCTCCTTTGCCAGGAAGGTGTGAAGGGGTACGGACGCCCTCCTGCTCCTGCTGTGATCCTGCTAAAACAGGGCTGCACAGAGCTGACACGGCAAAGCAGGGAGGCTTGCAGTGCCTCTCCTCCTGTGCTGTGGACCAACAGAAGTCTCCACCTTCTAGTGCTGCCCATCTGGCACCTTTCTCGAGCTCTAAAATTGACTTGAAGAAAAATCTGAGGGAAAAAGAAAAGAACGATTGGTGTTATTTTTACTTGGTATTCTGTAATGGTGTGTAAATACATACAGAGTTCTGTAATTTGTATAAATATATTGCTATAGAATTTTGAAAATTGGTATTATTTGCTTGATGTCCCTCCAGAGCATTTTCTTATAACTGTGCACATGTGTAATAGTGGGATGGCAAAGAGATGCCTTTGCTTATTCCTAGAAAGAGTGAATATTCCAGGAAGACAAAAATCATCAATATTTTCTATGCCTTTTTGCTAATTTGGAAAAAAGCAGGGAGATGTCTTTTTGGCAAGAATTGTGTTAGCATTTCACCTGAAGCAGATCTGTCTGGGCAAGCAGTATGGCCCAAAAGATGATGGAGATCCAGACCAGTGTTATAGTATGTGCTGGTATAGAGCTGCATTTGGCAATGTGTAAGGCAGCACTCCCAAATGTTGGTGGGGTGAATCCTGGCAGAGCTGGCAGTGCAGAGTGGAAAGAGAAAAATCCTAGGAAATTTGCTTTAAGTTTCTACCAATCAGTGCAGGAGCAAACTGCCTGCCAGCTGGATGGGGGAAAAAAAAGGGTGTCTTTAAAAATGACAAGGTATAAGATGTGAAGGCTGGAGATGAGACTCTGGCCTAAAAAATGAAGCTCTTCTGTTGTCCCCTTGGAAATAAGATAAATGTGAGTTTAATAAATATGCAAATAGGAGAGAGTTAAAAGATGCTTCTGAGGCAGTTTCTTTGTATACAGAATATTGCAAGAGGTAAGAGAAGATGTTTCTGCAGCATGCCTTTCACAGTCCTAGCTTATGCTCTGCTCTGCCTCTTGTACCAAGTAAGGAAGTGTCTCTAAGGCTCAGCTCTGTTACTCATGGTTATAGGAGTAGAAGTGCATGGGCTGTGAGCCACGCTGAAAACCTTTCTGTATGAACTCCTGTCCCACCCAGGGAATTCTCACAAGGTCCCCATGAGGTACACGGGGAAACCTTGAGATGTGACCAGGCTCCTTGAAACTGCAGTTTGCTTTGCAGAAATTGAGAGGTTCCAGATTCTTTGGAATTTTGTTGAAAATCTTGGAAACTCAGACCTCTACTCATTCAGCAGTGTTTGTGCAGGCAGCTGTATTTGTAGGCAAACTGGGGAAAGAAGTAGACAACCATGTAATCCTCACTATTTTATTCCACATGGCCCATTGTTTACTGATCTGAGAATAAAACCAGAAGGCTCCTGTTTTCCAGAATTTTATCTCTGTTTTTAAACTGTTAGAACTCTCCATGGGTTGTTCACAAGTCAGTTCTGTCCTGCCTTTTTGTTATCTTTCACCTTTTCATAACACTACAAGGGGGTTTTCCCAGCTGGCCCCCAAGTAAGTTCCAGTAGTAAAAACTCAACTCCTCTTGTCAAGAAGCTGGAACAGCCTGACCTAGAGTTTGTTGCTGAACTCTTTGGCATTGAAGTATGCAGGTCATGGATAATTGGCACCTTAAACCTAGGTCTCAAAAGACAATTAGTGATTAGAAACAAAAAATGCTGTTGTGAAGGTGTCTGGCCAGGTCAGATGCCAGAAGTTTGAAAGCAGAAAATATTTAATGGTGTTCTGGAAATTTTAAGTGAGAATAACAACCAAGTTCCACCTGCAAAGTAATTTATAAAACCAGTCTTTTTGCTTTTTTCCCCTATTGATTTTCTACCTTTAATATCTTGTGTGTGTGTGTTTTTTTCTACCCAATGGTAGTAAAAATGATTCTTTTATTTTTTCATTCATGATTTCTGAAGTCCAGCTGCTTTTTTATAATTTTTCAGAGTTATTCTGGTCTGAACACTGGGGCAGGAAAATTGCCATGTGATTTTGGGTTAGGACAGAGGATCACATGCCTTGGAAAGATGCTGCTCTTGTGCTCAGACTGGTTGTTAACAGTCCATAGGATGACCTTTTCTTACCATATCTATTACATGGAGGGCAACAACAGTAATGGTACTTTAATACTTTGTATATTGTTGTTATCATGGGAGAAATCTTTCCAAATGATCCTCAAGTCATGCCAGCTTTATTAAACCCACATCTGTTGCTTGAACAAGCTCTCACAAATATCCTGTTGCAGAGAGCTGTGTGTAAAATAAATTTTAGGTCTATATTGTTTAGTGATGCAAAAGGGATTTCACTTAATTGCAAAAAAAATAAAAAACCCAAACAGACAAAAAAACCCAAAAAATCCCACCAAAACCCAGCAACAATAAAAAAATAAAAACACTGCCCCCTCCCCCCCCTCCCCAAACCCTCCAAACCCCACAAAAACCCAACCCCCTTTTTCTTTAGGTTGAGGGAAATTATTTTTATGTACACCAGTCATAAATAGCAACTACATAGTCAAAAGAATTCTGGAATTAGACTGAACTGTCAAAATGCTTCTCACATTTCTGTTTTCTTGAGAAATCACAGGCCATCAAATTATGGTGATATGCAAAATATGCCCTGTAGATATTTTTTTCCATGTCCAGAGGGTCTGGATTTATGTATATCTTACAGTTGGAGGCAGTCAGTCTAGGTGAAAAGAGCATTTCTGTAATGTTGGAACTCATTCATTTTATTGACAAGCTCCCCCTGCCCCCGCAGAGAGTAGCTTTAGTTAAAATTATTATTGTTATTTCTACCCTTGTTGAGAGAGTAGATGTAAACATTGAAACAGTGTCTTGAAATACTCCCTCACAGCTGTGCTCTTGAATGCATACTTCTTTCTTTTGTATTTCTTATGTAGTATAATTTCTATTGCTTTTTAGAAACCTTGATGCTTGTTATGAATGTCCACACACAGAAGCAGTTGCAGTCAAATTATCTATCTCTGACTTCTTTGGTTAAGCCAGTTTTCTAAATCTCTGATGTTTTGGCTGGCAAGGCTGTAAATTCTCAGGCAGGACTCTCATTTTTCCTTTTCTCTTCTTTCTGCTGCAATCCATCCTTTTTACTCTTGGACTATAGTTAATTTCACAAACCTTTACAAAGAACCTGCATGGTAGGTCCATGTTATCTTCATTCCCAGAAAGCAGAAGACTTGCTGGTAAACAGTTCTCTGCGCATTTTCATCTTTGATATGTTGTGTGGTTTGGCTCCAGAAGAAATCAGTGCTTACATCTTCCTGTTCAGGATGGTTTGGGTCTTCATCATGCTGTGTCCCTAGTGTGACCATTAGAAAGGTGTTCAATATATAATGTCAGTTTATTTGGATATGGTGTATCCATTCCATTTCTCCTTTCACGAAGTGTTCTGTGCAAGCCTTTGTTTATTGTCCATTAAGATAATTTAACACCTAAGCTACATTGCATACCTCACCTTATTAACTTGAAATCTCTTGATCAGCCACGTTGAATTACTCATGTTGGCAACTCATTGAATTATAAGTACTTGACATACATCTTAAAGATGCACAATTTGGTTGTGAATCCCTTTTGTTGTAAGACCTGAACTGTTCTCTGAAGAATTAAATCAGGTTCACATCCCCAGTTCCATTAAGGATGTTTTCCTCACTGGCTCCAGTCCACCCCACTGTCCTTTGGAGGAAAGCAGTTCTTTTGTCCTCTTCAAAGTGCATGGGAATCACTCCCAAATAGCCTGCTGTATTATGTGCTCTCCTGTATTAGCTCTCCTCCTTCTAATCAAACCCACTCCCTTCCAGTATTTTTTAAGGCGCTTCTTCCTATCAACCTCAACCTTCCTAATATAGTTTTGTGGTATTTGGGTATTTAGGCTGATGCTATCAATGAAACCTGTATTTTGTAGTTGTGATTGAGTCCAGTGTAATCTCATTACCAATCAAGTCAGTCTTTACCCAGTAAAAAAATTTGGAAGGAACAGTAAAGAAAAAGAAAACTGCATGTTACCCCTTATCTCTAGTGGTTTGAAGGAGGCAAATGTGAACTTGCTCATGCTATGATCCCTCTCAACAGAGTTCCATACTCTTAACTGTCTTTCTGGGATTCTGTAATATCCCGTTACTTTCCAATTGATATTATCCGTCATCTTAGCAAAAGCTTTTGTCAATGTCTGTGAAGTTGATGTACAGTGAACTCCACAAATGCTCTGCAAAGGGGATGCTGTTACACACTGCCATAGTCACTGACATTTCCTGTTGCTTGAGATCAGCCTGCTCTCTTCCAAGTGGAATGTCCCTGCTTGTTCCAGCCTCAGTAACAATGTGCCTGCCAGGCTGCTGCTTGGTGTAGAAAGGAAGCTGCTGTCCTCTGGTTTATTGTACTGCACAAGCAGTTGCCTCAGCAAGAGACTACCTTCCTTGTTCCAGGACCACATGAAGGAGGTCATGCTTGGCTTCAGTAGAATTTGCACCTCTTATCTTTCCCACCTCAGCCCATATTCCATGCACCTAATTAATGTTTCTATTTTTATGGCCTTATCTATCTGAAAAATGCACTGTTGGTGTATGCCTGAAGGCTGCTCTGAGTAGACTGGTGTTTTCCTTCTGTACTCCCTGTGAGTTGTTACATACACACAGGTACTCTGCTAGAAATATCTCATAGCCTTCCTTCTCTTTAGAACAAACAGGCCTGCTTGATTAGATTAAGGTGGGGTCCTGGGTGTATCTCTACTCTTCTGTAGCAGCATCATGGAAAACAAGAAAAGTTCTGATCTCAGTTGTCAATAACTATCTTTGCTATATAAATTTGGTGGCTGTGACATCTTAACCACCCCCCCCCCCCACCAGGAACAAGATGAACAACAGGCTTGACAGTACATGTGAACCTGTTTATTGCCACTTCCTCTCTTGTAGTGCTTAAATAAACAATTAAAAATTAGCCAAGATATTCCTGAGTTGAAATTTTGGAGTCAAAGCCGTGTTACTTGTAGCCATTTTTTCAGTTGTGATAGTAGGTAAGTGTTCCACGGCTCATGAAGTTGTGTGCAGCTGAGCATTCATTTCTTTCTTAATGGAAAATGTGATTTTTTTCACAGAGATGTAGTCTTGGAGACCACATTCAGCTTTTACACGGGTATGCCAGGCCTCTGATGCCCAGCAGAAGTGCTTACCTCCCCACCTGCTGCAGATGCCTCTCAAACCTCCCCTCAGCTGCTGCCACCCAGCTCCAGGGTTAACTTCCATCAAGGCAAAGTGCTCACTCAGACAGGCTGAGGAACTTGTCTGCACTGCCGGGAGTCTCTCTGAAACAGGGAAGCCATGTCCCTGTGGAGAGGAGGGAGAGGCAGCAAAGAGATGTGTCAAAAACAGGGCTCATCTAAGCAGGGGAGCAAGGAAGTTCCTGGGCTTGCCAGGGGAAGTTAGAACAGCCTGAAATGTAATAAAACAGAAACACAAGTGTTTCTGTTTCTTCTCCCTGCTTTGCCTGTGTGCTACCCCTTTTCCCCCAAGCACACTCTCTCCCCTTTCCAGCTAACTGATGCTTCTTAGCAGCTTTAGAAGATCATGTGTTGCAGACCTGTAATGAGTGATCCATCTGAAGGGTCAGTTCCATAATGTAAGTGGGGCTAAAAAGGCTCAGACTAGAGAAGAAGGTCTGTTTTGGGGCTGGGAAACTCCTTCTCCATACCCTGAGGGCTGAACAGCCTCACTGTTGAGATGAGTGGGTGCTGCAGAGCCTGGTCTGCCGAGGTGTGTGCTGGGTTGTGGTGCTCACAACAAAGGTGTCTGCTGAGCAAGGGCCATGTCTGGCACCAGGAGGTGTCTGTGCTTCTTCTTTGCAAAATTCCCAGTTGACCACAGGCAGCTACTTCAGATACAGGCAATTTGTTCCTAACTGGTCTTTCTGTAAGAGAGTTTAAGGCTAAGCCCTGGCTTGGAGAAAATCAATATCTGCATGATCAGTACAACTGATGCAGGCTTAACAGTGAGAGGAGGTAGGATAGCCTTGAAGTTTTCCTCTCTTCCACAGTTCTCCTTGTCACAGACATGAATCAATAATTTTTGTCGAGGTGCTCCTCTTGCTAAGGTCATGCTTTTTCACTGCTTTGTCTCCAATAGACAGTTAGGATGTATTATTGGAGCTATAGCCTTCTGAAGAAATAAGTAGGATGAAAAAAACATTGTGAACACCATAAAGAATGAAAATAACAAGAAAATAAGATATGTTTACTTCTAGATTGGCCTGAACCAAAAGTCAAACATCTCAAGTAGGATGACTTCATAACCTGGGGCTTCTTCCACCACTGCTGTTGTTGTTGCTGGGACCAGTGGGCAGCTGCAGGCAGGGTGCCCAGTACCTGATGGGGGAATCTCCCTGCCCTTGACTTGCCCCTCCTAGGATTTTGGGGGTAAGAGCTGGTACAGGAGGGATGTGGTGGCCCACTGGCTCAGAGGAGCAAGGAAAGACCAGCCCTCCCAGCCTCCATGCACTCAAACAGTGGCACTGGTGGGCAGGACCAAAGCCATTCCAATGCTGGCATCCATCCCTGACCTCTCTCTCTCACAAAGCTCCCTGAATTTCAGAATGAACATCTGGTTTAAATAGGAGGCTTTCTCCTAGAGGTATTATTTGATCAAGATAAATGGGAAAATTTATATCTTACTGTTATTTTTTCAGGCAAGCTATCAGGCAAGTCCACAGATCAATGAGATTTTTTCTCTTTTCTTTGTATTTTATACTTCCAAGTAAAAACCAAAGGCAATTACCCACTTTTTCCCTCCTTGAGGAGGTCATTGGTTCTGGGAAGATATGGATAGGAGGGTGTTACAGAGCAATTTAGGAAATTAAGCTGCACAAAGCTTATCATTGCAAGGGAACTAGAACAGTAGTAGATGAGCCAATACTTGAATTCATGTTGTAATTTTTGGACACAAAAGCCCCAACTCTTTTGCTTCTGAAGTCTCTAAATAATTGGGAAAATGACTTCAACAACAACCAATAAAATGAACAGCTACTTGGTAGTGAGCAGAAGCAGAATGGTGGTGGCTCTGTCCATTGGACCCTCCCACTTCAGCTCACTAACTAGTTATTTATTTACATAGTCTTGGAATTCCATTGGCTTCCCCTTGATTTATTTTCTGCTCCTGTTTTGACTCAGGTCTCATCATCCCTGTCTTATAGTCAGCAGTAGGATCTTCATATGCCCTTGCAGGTCATTTGTTGTGAATATCTTGGTAATTCTCTAGGTTAAACCTTCTCAATTTCATGCTTCCCTCTTGAATGGTGTGTGGTGCAAAACTGGGCACAGCATTTCCCATTTTTTACACACTGCAGACTTGCCCCATCTCCTTTATAAAAATAAGGGGGGGTTCCAATGAGCAAAGTTCCTTTCATACTATGAGATGCAATTATTGAACCCTCATCCTCTTCCTTGTCCCTGCTTTAAAGTATCAGAGGATCGTGTCCAATTATTTAAGCACATCTAAAGGAAGAGAAGATCTGCTAGAAGTGCTTAGTTGACAGGACTAAATCTCTGCATTTGCTGCAGAGTGTGTTGCAGCAGAATGTGTTGCAGCAGAGTGTGTTGGCTCCTTCAGAAGAAAGTGACCTTCAGAAACAAAATCCTCTCTCTGAAAGCAAAAACCCATTTAGTATGCTAATTATTCTGCAGCCAGCAGGCTTCATTTTAATTTGTGTTCATGACAACACGTATTTGAGAAGAAGCAGTTGAAAAAGGGTCCATTCTTACTGTGGAAACTGGACCAGGGAAATTTTAGGGGAAATGTTCCTATTTTGTTTCACATGCCTTGGCTTTACTGGAGCTTCTGAGCTGCCAGAGTTTGAACTGACCTGTGTGCATTGCATGAAAATGTGCCTAAAAGGCAAAGTACAGAGAAATAGGCCAAAATATAATTTCCCTTCATGTGACTTTTACTGCTTTAGTGCTACAGAAACTTGCTCACTTCACTTTGCAGGCAGTGGGGAGGCAGTAGCTGTGAGCCTTGGCCTGTGGCACTGAGGTGAGCAGTGCTGCAGCCCAACAAGGTCAAGGCTGCTGCTCTCAGAGTCAGAGGCAGAGCCAGTAGCTTCAGCAGTGCCCCAGGAGCTGGGGCACCTCAGGGACACCGGAGAGGGTCCTGTGGGCTTGGACATAGACTTTAGCTCAACTTCTGCTTAGGGCACCCATTGCTTGCCTTTCTTTTAGCCACCAAAAAATACCTACCTAGGCTGAAGGTTTGATCCCAAAAGTCAAACATTACAACAGCTGCCAGGCATAACACCGGGTCTTGTCTAATGTGGCAGCTTTGATTTTCTTTGTTGCTGCAGTGAATAAGCAAAAACAGAGCTCCTAACTCCAGGAAAGATGAGCAGCATGAGTCAGGATTCAGCTCAGCAAATTCCCTGTGGCTAGGGTAGTTGCCATTCTGTAAACTCATCTTCCTCTTCTGCTGGGACAGAAAAGAAGGCAAGTTAAGGAAACTGTACAGTTCTGCTGCTGTAGATACCATGTTCTTTCAGCATTTGTCACCCTGCCTGAAGAGATTTTTCTTTTCTCTCTTTCCTGGTGTCCTTATTAAGACAGAGAAGGATACACAATGAGCAGCAGTGCACCTGACCAGGTACAGCTTTCCTGGGCAAGCTCAGACTCTGTTTAGTTTTGTTGATTAGGTACAGCTGGGACTGCCATAATGGTCTGTCTCAGACAGCAGCGACCACCCGACCAGGCTTTAGCAAATAAAATACCACAAATACATTCTGAAAAATGTGAACATAATACCCATGAAGGACTATTAATGTGTACAGAAACTATGCAGGCTGCAAATACACCTTCGTCCGACCTTCAACATTCCTCTTAGTTTAGTCCTGAAGGAGATGGCCAATTATGGTTTTATGATATAGATTACGGGTGAGCACCTGGTGCCATTTGTGCCAATCAGAGTCTTCTTGTTGGCTTCAGCAAGGTCTGAGTTTCTCTTCTTTTGTATCTAAAGAGAGGCTGGGGAAGCTATAGAAGTCACTCTACAAGCTA
Source organism: Haemorhous mexicanus (assembly GCF_027477595.1). Taxonomy (NCBI): domain Eukaryota; kingdom Metazoa; phylum Chordata; class Aves; order Passeriformes; family Fringillidae; genus Haemorhous; species Haemorhous mexicanus. Next base: position 49,157,852 of record NC_082342.1, read on the forward strand.
GTTTAATTATAAATATATACAAAGGTGGTTATCTCAAAGTGATGTGAACTTTTTTTTAACTAGACACTCTATATCCAAAATCATCAACTGCAGATATAAAAAATTCCCAATGAAATACTTCTAAGGACACTGTGTAACAACTAGGATTACTTCTTGCTGGATTTTTTAATATTTTAAACCCTCTGAAATGAAAAAATGCCATCTCAGAAGCACAGGAGTCCTCACTTGCTGTCAGTGGAAGAACAATAGTAATCAAAATCTTCAGTGAGAAAACTTCAGCTCAGCTACACATTTCAAGAGGAAAGTCTTATCTGAAAAATATATTTTTGATATGTAAAATTTAGACAATATTTAAGTTAGACATTTTCAGTAAGAGAAGACTGAGCTCATGGAAGGTCATGCATGCAAGTTTTGTTTTTCATACCTTTTTCTTCTATGAGGGAATTATAAGATGGGGAAACCCAAAAGGGGATTTTGGAAGTTCCTGCAAGCCACAAGGAGGTCTAAGGGACTGAGTCACACAACGTTGAATTGCTTTGTTATTCTTGTTATGACAGACCAGAAAGAGCAAATCTGTGAGTATTGTCTGATGTGACGTTACTTTAAAACTGAAGGAAACAGGACGTGGCATTTCCTCCTCACAGACTGAACAGGTGGAGGAAATGGTGGTAAAGGTAAAGGTGGAAATATCTGGAATGAGGCTGCAGTGTATCTGATGTGTCCTACTATGATGTGATTTGCAAAAATGGGAGTGCAGGGAGCTGATACTCACATATCTGTAGTGTGAGTTACACTAAGGGCTCAGTGCCACAAACAGTTCATTCCTGCCAGCTCCATATGGAGTCTGGTTTCTCGTATTTTCCATTTGACAGTATCTTCTTAGTGTTCCTATAGATACTAGAGGTATCTTTATAGATACTAAAGGTATTTATTCATGGGATCTTTAGGTTTTACCCCTGTTCACCTACAGCCTCCACCTAGACGGACAAAAAGATGGACATCTGGGGATATCCTCATATAGACAACCCTGCATCCAGAATGTGAGCCATGTCAACAACACTGAACCATCCCCTAGGGGAAGAGCAGCACAATTAATCTCCTGAATCCGTTCACCCCAAACTTGTTTGACCTTTCCAGTGCAAATGCGTATCTGTCCCCAAACCACCAGCAAGGCTTATGGTTTCAGGAGAAGTGGCTGCAGGTCACTGTTTCTAAGAACACCACACTTGCAAATTCCTAGAACACTTCTGCTCTGTGTAAGTAAGTTGGGAACATTGTTTTGCTAGACAGAGTATGCGAATGACCACCCGGTGCCCATTTACTCAAGTCCTCTGGAATGTGAAAAGATTTGCAGCACTGGGCTGAGTACCTCTGTTTGTTAACTTAGTGGAAACCACTTGGCATAGGAACATGCTCAAATCATGATGCAGGCTTTTGAAATTCATACTGGCAGGGGATCCAGCTGAAAGGAACTGTGAAACCAGACTTGGGTTTTTCAGGTTAGTTCACTAGAAAAGATTCTAGAAAGTCAGTGCTGCAGGTTTTCCTTTTCTGCTCTGACAGAACTGATCCTGAAATTACCTGCCTTGATATACTAAAATATTTCTAGCCCAGAAAGGGGTCATGAAATGCCAAGACACAAAATGCAGGAGAAACCTAATTAATCAAAATAACTTCTCAACATATTTGCCATGTTACATTGTGTCAAACGTCAACAATTCCCTGGAATTTAGAGATGAATATTCAGAAAACTGCTGTGTTTCTTCCCCCTCCAAACCCATGTGGCCTCACTGTGACCCTGCTGCTGGCAGAACCTGTCTGTGCAAATGGTCACTGAAGCGCAGGTATGGTCAGAGCTTTCATGTTTGGCTTCCTTCATGTTCATGGTAACCTGTGTTTTTGGGTTCAGCTGGCATAGGGACACAAAACAGGACAATTAGGAACGTTTGTAATTACAGTTTTGGAAACTGTCAGTTTTTGTAAGGTTAAACTTCAGCACCAAGTGAAATATACTCTCATGTATTACCTTCCTTTGTTAAGGGCATACACTTAAAAGTAGTACTAGTCTCAGCTCACTTCATGCTCTCAGCTCCAATTCCCAGTTTAACCCAATTTTAGCTGCCACAGCAGATACTGGAGCTGATGATTGATCATGATGCCTCTAGTGCTCAGAGTTTCAGGGTGTAGCTTTCAGGATTTATTAAGACCTGAAGGATGAGAAAGTACGATGATGCTGGAGTGGCATGAGGGTAAAATCAATCAGTTCATTAACTGCTGGCTAAAGAGAATCCATTTCACCCCTTTAACGAAAAGGATTTTGTATTAGCATAAAACTGAGATCTTAGAGTTTCCCAAGATTTGAGTTTTTGCTTTAAAATTCAAGTAATAGTGCATGAAATTCTGTAAACTTCTAGGTAATCAATAGAATTTTGTGTGTGAGCTAAGATATTATGAATCACAGTGTTTGTGAAAGATGTTTTTTTACAAAATGTAGCTACAAAGAACTTCTACAAATGCATTTTTTTAAAACTAGATCTAAAAAACTTCATACACAAGTGAATTGATTTTGTTGTAATTTAAAAAGGAAAGGGAAGTCCAGTGCAGCAGTGGTGAGCTGGTGGTGCTGGCCAATTGAGAAACTAAAGGGTACAGAACTAGGAGTAAGAAGACTATCTGCTTCTTCCTTTTTCTTGCTGTCTCTTTGCCTGCATGAGACATGGAATAAAATAAGAAACCTGTAAATCTGCAGGGTGTCCTAATACCAAACATTGGTTAAGACTGAAGAAGGCTCTGTGCAGTGCTGAATGAACTGAGGGGGATGGTAAGGGTAAGAAAAGATGAACATTTTCTATCTTGCTTCTTTCCAGAAACGGGTTTCAGGAAAAATTTTGGGAGAGCCTTTGTGGCCAATCATATCAGAAGCTATTGCATTGTCTTGCAGACATTTTTAAAGCAGTGTTTCTAAGCAGCTGCATAAAGGAACAGAGCAACAAATTGTCTTGAGAAGGCAAGGGGTAGGAGTCTCTTGGCTGCTGGCGGTGGCCACTCACAGCTGTGAGTTTAGACGACCCCTGTGGACAAAAGTGGCTCAGCTGAGCAACCTCTGTGCTGCTGGTGCTCTTCTTTGGACATATTTTCCCCTATCTCCCCAGCACCCTTTCATAAATAATTACAGAGGGGTAACTAATTTGAGTGTGTTCTTCTGCAGGCTCAGCTCAGTATGGTGTTATACATCATTGCCTTCTTGCTTATGTGCTGAACTGTCAGTGTAAGCAGTAGGTTGTTTTTATATTTAGAAAGTAAGGTATTAGCTGAGTGGCAGTTTGTCTGGCACGCAGTTTGCTATCTTTCTTTGTCCAGCTTTGTGCAATTAAATTTTAGGAGGCAGCATTTTCCACCTTCAAAAGAACATCTTGGCAATGGTTTTTTCAATTCCCATTTGTTAGAGGTGATTATTGAAGAAAAGGTTCCTGCTCATTGTGCACAGCTTGCCTAGTACAAGCTTCTTTCATTGCCTTAAAAATGTCAGATTGACTCCAGGGGAGCTGACACAGCATCCAGCAGGTTGGGCTGTACCCAGCCATGGTAACGCTGTCCCCTTTGCCATCAGTACTGAGGTGCTGAGATCTTCACCACAGATCCAATGAAGACACAGAGGTGAGCGGTAAAATACAGAGAATATTTTTTTAAATTGATAACCTGGGAGATACCTAATTGCTCCTGGTTGATATAATTCAAGCTTAATGTGAGATTGAAGTAGCTTTTGCTTTACAGATTTTCAAAACACTGGGGCCTTTAAAGAAGCTTGACATCCCAGTTGGACTGGTGGGAAGGGGCCTTCCAGGAAGACTGTGTGGGAAAACCTTTGTGGTGGCAGCTGCCTGTATGGGACAAAGAATGGAAACGGGAGGGGAGTTAGTGGGGAAGGGATCAGTCTGTGGGTGAGTGGAGAAGCCTTTAAGGGAGTGGGGCAAGGCACACTTTGGGGGGGGGGCTCACTTTAGGGGGCCTTGGGGGATTGGATAATCACTGTGTCAGTGAGCAAAGAAACCATCTCCTGAGGTTTGAATTCTGCTGGGTTCAGGGCAGAAAGACCTTATGTAAAGTCTCTAAATAAATAGGACTGCAGCAAAAAAGAAAAGAAATTCTTGTTTGCGTCATTTTCTTCCCAATTGAGAGAACATGTAGGACACTGAAATTTGGTTACTTACTCAAGTTGCAAAAAGTGTGGGTATTAAGGAACAGTGGAGGGAAAGGGGATATTCATAGACAGCAAATTATTTGGAAATGTGGTGTGAAGCAGAAATAATTGGTGAAACTGCAGAAGAGGAAGGGGGAATTTTTTCCAGTATCTGTTAACCATAAAGGAGCACTGAAAATTATTCCTCTATCTTTGGTATACAGAAGAGGATTGAGACCAAGCTAGGTACAGAAAAGATTTCAGTGAGGCAATTTTCAAACTGGAGATACAATTATTGGAAGACATTTGTAAGTTTGAAACAAGACATGGTGTCCAGCCTTCAATCACAGCATGTCCATTTCCAAAATTAAATATGTGGCCTGCCACAGTGAGACCTGGGCTGTTGCCATCACCGGTAACAATGGGGCTTTTGGAAATAACTTTCTCACATTTGTGTGGGTGCAGGTCCTGAGGATGGACACCTCAGAACAGCTCTACATGCTGTGCTGGGCGTTGTGGAGAAGGCAGCAGTGGGATCTGCACTCTGCCAGACCGGGATGAGTCTCCTCATGCAGCAGCCAAGCACAGCAGAGCTGCAGTGCAGCGTGGAGGAGAAGCCTGCACCACTCAGGGGGAGGCAAACACAGGGAATAATGCAAGAGTGAGTAAACTGCCTGGCTGACACTCCAGATGCCTGGCACCTGTCTCCTTTTTGCCCTGAGTGGGGCACTTTTCCCCACAGAGTGGGGAGTTAAAATACTGTCCTCCTAATGTGCTGAATGTGCTGAGTGTGCCGTGGGGGATGAGATGCTGCAAGCCAGGCTGGGCTGCTAGAGCTTCCCAGAAAGGTGGTAGCTGACAGCAGGCAGCACTGCCAAATGTTTTTTCTCAGCCTTTAATAAAACTGTGAGATTCCTTTTACAGCTGTGCAGTCCTGGAGAAGCCGGAGGCTTGCATGGATTTACACGATGGCAGAGTTTGTCCCTGGGTGTATGGGAGGGGGAAACTGTTAGCATTCTTGTACAAAGAATATGACCAGAGACAGCTGGCAACCTATTTCTGGTACTCACCACTTCAGTTTCTCAGATGACATCTGAGAGCACCTACCAGCATTTAATTCTCATTAGTGCATTCTCAACAATTTTTGTTGTTTGCATGATGTGTGAATTCTGAGCCCCTTTTCCTTCGCTACGCATTAGGGGAAAAAATTGTCGTGGGAGACACACATCCAACTGTTTTCTCCAGCCTTGTGAGTCCCACTGCTATGTGCTTTGGTTTGAATGCTCCATCACTGCTTTTAATAGAGAGTGTAAGATTACTCCACCCTCCCCTTCCTTTTTTTCTCTGCTCCAAACATAAAGAAGTGAGGAATGAGCCAAAAATGTCACCATGTACAAAGAATTCGTGTCAGCAGTCAATAAACTAAAAAATCTTGAAAGCTGTGATTTAAAGTAGAATAATAAGTGATGTCTGGAGTTTACCAATATAAGATCCAGGGTCAAAAATAGGAGGGAGGTGGCTCTTGTTGTCTGCTTCATGCTATGTTGGGCTTTAAACTGAGGTACAATTCAGCCTGCTTCAGGCAGGTACCTCCAGGACATGCTTGAGGTGAGGCAGAGACACTTTCTGGAGGACAGCCTAGCTCTGGAGAAAAGGATGGAGTCAGCAGTCTCTGCCAGATTTCTGAGGATAAGGAGGGGAGGAGAGACTGGGCTAATGGAAGGCAGCTCGTCCTAGTGATGAAAGGTCATGTAATCATCCAGGGGAGGAAGAGATGGAAAGTCCCCCAGATGGAGGGGGAGGGTTATATTCAGGTGGGTGGTGAACAACTGTGATATCTAAAAAGGGATTGAGGGTACAACTGGTGCATGAAGGCTACCTGGCTCTCAGAATGAACACTTCTGTTCTCCTGCCTTTGCTGTTCTTTGTGAGGAATATGTTTTCTCTGCTTCTGCTTATTTGCCTTTATGCTTTTCCTTTAGACTTTCCTTAAAGTCAGATTTAATATTGGGAAAGAGAGAGGAAGAATTGATTTTGATTCAAATGTGGGCTTGTGAGCAAAAGAGAACTTCTAGAAATCTGTTAAATCCCCAGATCTAGAAAGATATTTCAATTTTTCAGCAGTTTCTTATACTGAGACTGCCTTGAGGCTCAAGTCCTCACATCTTAGGAACAAATAGGACAGTATGAAACATTTATTTTACCTTGAAGAGGGACCCCTGGTAGGATGACCCTTCATAAGATAAAGATAATGTGTTTCTATCAAACAGTACAGTGAGTTTTTCTTAGAGTTTCGTGAGTATTTTTGGTCTCTGACTAAAGGAAGAAAGGCAATGAGCTTTTTCTTGTGGCATAGAAACAGTAGGGGAATGGTTGGTACAAAAATGGATTAAAAAAAAAAAGGCACACATGGCAAGAAGAAAAGCAAGCTGCCCTTGTGTCTATCAACTTTTCCTCCTACTTCCATCCTCCAAGGTCAACCTCGCTGCAACAGAGACATGACCTACACTGTAGGAATGGAAGATGTTTTTGGACCTTTTTGAGCAAGAATGTGCCCTTTGCAGCAGCTTCAGGTGTCCTGGATCTGCCCAGCTTTGCCACCAGCAAATCTGCCAGCACCAAATGGGTCTGGTGGCTAACACACGGAGTTGTGTGCAGGGATCCCTCCCCACTGGACAGTTGCTGTCACAGTGGGTGCATGTGTCTCCTCTGGCATCCATTATGGAGATCTCTGGCTGCTGACTCAGCATCCTGTCTCACAGACATGCTTCCTCACCTGCTCCTGGATTCTTCTGTGTTTGGGGAAAATTCCTGGGCTCAAAAACAGCACTGCAAAACTATTTACACTGAGACTAAAATGGTGCTAGTTCCCTCTTGGAAGTCCTGTGTTTGGGTCTTCCTGGCATGGCTGTGGGATGAGTGATGTGAGGTGTGCTGCACCAGAGCCTCATTCTGGGTTACACAGTATAGTGGGTTTTGGTCAGAGCTTCCTACAGTGCAGAACTTCTGTTTCTGGTCACTACAAGAGTGGTGAGTGGCTTGGGAAACAGCTACAATGGGGGCCAGGACAAAGCCCTCGGAGACATTCCAGGAGTAGCCTTGGGATGTATTGCTACGTGACACCCGAGGCAGCCCCCTTGGAGGGCTCTGTGCACAGCTGGACACTCTGCAGAGGCTCACCCCCCACCCCACTGAGTCTCAGCCCTTTAGCAGTGCCTTTGCTGGGAACCCCTGTGAGTTGCTCAAGGGGGGGAAAGTAGGCTCAAATTCCTCCTGCTGGAGAAGGAAACCTGAGGAAAGGCCATACATGGATAGCAGAGTTATTTGCATGACACGGCTCTGTGATGCATCTCTGATCTGCTTACACCCTGCTGTGTTGAAGCTGCAGACTGCAGATGACCTCCGTATGATGTATGCTGGTTTGGATCGAACACCCACAGCTATTCTCACACAATCTCCCCTGACATGCAAACTGAGTTCAGTTCCAGCTTCTGAATGATGGGAGAAGAGCTGGGTGCTCTCCCAGACCTTAGGGCCAAGTTTGTGGAGGAGGGTGCAGAAGATGTGCTACTTGGACATTTTGAAGATATTCTGGAGGAAAATAAAAGCCAGGAAGGGCACAGTAGGAGTAATCCCAAGCCAGGAGGGAGGTGAACTGCCTAACCCCAACAGGTGCTTTCTGTCCAGCTTTCATGAAGCAGGGTGGTTGTGTGCTCGGAGCAAGAGTAATTAAGACTCTCAGGACAAGTTAGGAAAACAACCACTGGGTTTAATAACCACTGTGCGTGGGACAGTGTACCACCACCTAAACTCCCTGTGGGGCCGTGGCAGAGGTGCCAGCCCTTGACAGATGTCTGCTTTGGTGGCAGGGACTGGTTGTTCCAATGATGCCTCAGACCTCCTCTACACTCTTGAAAGAGCCCTGAGTCTTTAAACCTGTGCCCTCAGGTGTGCACCTAAACTGGAACAATTCCTCACCCTCCCAGCCCAGCAGGGTTACTTTCCTGTGAATAAATTTTTCATCTTTCACACAGCAAGTAGAAATCCTGTTTTCAAAAAACTCTCAGGTTGAGTAAAACTAAAATTTGAAAGGAAAAAGCACATAATTAGATCAAAATTTTCGAAAGATACCAAACAATATTGCAGAACCAAACCAATCCTACACCTGTTAGAACTCTGTAGACTGCTGCCCCACCATTCTACCTTCCATCCTGTGTCCTGCAACCTGCTCCATATCTAATCTCACTATATTGCACAAGGTGTTTTCTAACATCCAAAGTATCTTTTACTGTTCTGAATGCTCTTATCAACATCTTGGTGTAAGCAGTAAGCCTGACTAGGCAAACAAACACTTTTTCACGTTAAGTTTCACTTAATAACTGACCAAAAATTCACTGTCTCCAATTAATAAAATGCTGAGCTGGAACCATCTCGGGCTTTTTGAGCACACCTTCTGAATATTTGCATCTGGAAAGTACACAGTGTTTACAAGAACTCCTGTTTATTTATCCAAGAACACTTCCACAGAAAAGCTTCTTTATGACTAGCTGTACATTTTCCTTTGCCAGTTTATTGACCTTTTGCAATGCATGGCTATTTGTTTGGTAAAAACGATAGCATTGATCTCAACCTGCCATGTGTAATACATCTTGGTAACTTGCCATTGAAAAAAAAATATTTTGGGTGCCAGAAAGCCCCCCATGCCACAGGGAAGAGCGTTTTCATCCAGTGCAGCTCAGTAGTAAGCAAATATCACTATCAGATGACCCTTGCTAAGTGGCTGTATGAAAATGAGTCCGTGCTGGGAGCTCACTTGTTAGCAGATCCCCAGTGATCCTGCTAACACTTTCAGGCTCTTCTAATAGATTTTGTCCTTGGGCCAAGGAGGCCATGCAGCTGGGTGCTCTGCTGCTCAGGTGGCCCTGCCAGGTGCTGCCAGTGGAGGGCTGGTTGGGACTCAGGAAACTGCTGCCTCTTCCCTAGTTAACGGGACAGCTTTCATTCCCCTCTCTGCCGAGTCTGGCATTTCCTCGGAGCTAAGCATATTTGTCCAAGAGCACTTCCGCAGAAAAGCTCCTTTATGCTTTGCTGCACATCTTCCCTGCCAGCATCCTGACCTTTAGCACTCACCCGCAGGCTCGCCTCAAGAAAGTTCATTTCAGCAGAGCCCTCGCTGGACTGCGCAGAGGCCAGCAGGCACCCACGCGGGGCTGCTGCTGTCTGCCAGGGACCACTGTGTGCAGAGCTGGGCTTCCACGAAATAGATCTGGCTGTGCCAGGTGCTGCTGGTTTTCCAGCTCTCCAAGTACCTGGCTAAGCAAAGCTGAACTGCTCAGAAATGAGGGAAGGCAGGAAAGACAGAGGAAGGCATGTGGGCAGACTGTAGATATTGACTGATTCCCATCCCCCCCTCAAATTGCAGGGATAAAGAGTTTTTAATTTAGTCCCTTTTATGAATTGAGGTTACCTCCAAGTTTGAGTCAATTAAAGGAGGTTTCATGCAGCATTTCTTTCCTTACAGAGGAAGGTGTTTTCTTGTGCAGGAAGAGATTTGAGATAAAGACCTGAATTTCTATTTGGTTATTCTACAGTTTCATATTAGAGTAGCACAGGAGCAGAAACTGTATCTGGTTTTCTGTGATTCCAAGGGCCCTGAGCCCAAGCTGCAGAGTCATAACCATTGTTCCTCAGTCCAAGGAATAACTGGACCTTGCAGGTTAGAGTGGCTGGAGGAGACAGGGCTGGAAAGTGGTATTGCAGATATCTGCATACGAAGGGCTCATGTGACGCTGGTGGTAGCTGCAAGTCCGAGATGGGACCTGAGGATGGGGAATCTGGACATGAAGGCCCTGAGCACTGGGATCACAGGGGCAATTAATCATTGGAAGGGCTTCATTTGAAGGCTTTAAATCAAGACTAGAAACCTTAAAACACTACTTGTGGTCTCCTTAGGAAGACGCTGCTTTTAACCAAGAAACAATCAGGGTAAATCCTGAGCTGAGCTTTGTGCAGGGACTCCAGGTGGATGTTCAGTGCACTATGGCTGGTTGCTCTGGCAAGGTCTGGGGGTGCCATGCACTGACCTGAGATAATACCTGAGCCTGGCTTCACCTCTCTCTCTGGCAGACTCTTGGCCTAGAGGAAGGGAAAGGGTGCAAAAAGAGCAGAAGCTGCAGTGAGTTCTGGAAAAGCAGTGAGGAGGTAGAGGCATCTTGGGAACCTGGCTAGGCTTTATGCTGAGTCTCCTCCCTTGGTTTGTGCAGTCAGCACTTAAACCTGAATTTCCAGGGACAGGGCCTTCTGACCAGAGAGCCTCTGGCTTTGCAAAGGAGGAACAGCCTCTGGGGATCTACATGAGGGCAGAGAACAGATGTCAATAAGCGACTGCAGGAGCCATAGGATATATATATCATCAAGCTACCAGTGGAAAAGGGCAAGAGAACCAGAGTTCTCTGTAGCCTGTTTTCCCCAAAATTTTCCCTATAGCTGATAAAATAATACCTTAATTTTCAAAAGCTCTGAGGTCTGGTATCAGTAACTGCATTTCTTCTGCAAAACCAGTGAACCATCAGGTAAGTGTGACTAATGTGTGTACTCTGTGTCTGCTCCTAACTACTCAAAATCTAATTTTGGTGAGCCCTAGACTTGAGCCTCTGGGGATGTGCAGAGCCAGGGAGTAGGTGCTCATCCAACAAGGATGATCGCAACAGTCCAGTCTGACTTTTAAAGTGCAAAGCAATCTAAAAAGTTCACTGGGAGTGTATGGGCATTCAGTGCCTCCCAGGTCTGGGCTGTCAAAAAGTGATTTTAGTATTACACTAAGTATGAGATGCTGGAACGTGATCAAGACCTAACACAAGGAAGTAGCTTTTAATTAAAAAGTTCCACATGCTATGAATGAAAAGTAAAAGCCGTTAAAATTTATTAGAATTAAGTTGCACATCAAAACTCCTTCAGTGTGGAGTTTGACTGCTTTAATTTAAAATGAACATTTCTACATGGAGGTGGCACAAAAGAAAATTTACTTAAGTTTGATTTTTATATTACTGAAGAGGATTTAACAGCTTAGAATATATGCTTTATTTCACACCATACAGCTGGTGAAAACTGGATTAATTATACTGCTTTCAGCAACACTACTGGCATAAACCATTAACAATTCAGACTCACAGAGTTTTTTTTGCTTAATTTATTTCCAAAAAAAAAATCTTTACTGTAGAATGCTAAACTAACATGTAAGCGAACATTTATATTTACATGGTGAGTTTCAGCTGGTAAAACCCTTAACTAGAATAGCATTAGCTGTGTTTGGATTTTGAAATTCTAGAGAGTTTCATCAAAAGCAATCCTATTAAACCAGAAACTTGAAGACATAGTTTCATTTGATTTTGCTGATGTTTTTGAGCTAACATGAATTATAGCATTGCTGTAATAAGAACTAGAGAGGTCAAGTCCCACCTAACTGCATCCTCACAGTTCTGTTGTCTCCCAAGTCTCCCTAGCTTTGGCATGTCATTTTACTAGGCAGAAGATACCTTTGAATGTTCTTACAGTGCCATAGTGCTCTGCTGCTACCTCTGGAGGACTGGCTAGAGAATCAGATGGTGGAATGTGCTCTTTTGAAGTCCTTTTCACAAATTAGATCTCAATCTGTGTTTTCATATTTTTCAGCAGTTTTTAACTGTTGCATGAAAGCTCATTTGGAATTTGTATTTAAAAATTAAATATCCCGGAATGTAACTGTATGGAGGGAGAAAGGAATAGGCAGGTCTTGAGGGGACCTCTAAGGTCACTGAATCTGGTCTCTGCTACTGCAAGTAACTGCATCACAGGGTCCCCTTCAACCCCAATTCATAGGTCTTCAGAAAGCCTTCTCCACTATGCAGAGCCTTTGATTTTGAGTGCAGGCTAACTGTTTAGCACATACATCCCTGATTAAAAGGAGAAGGAGAAGAAAATTTAAGTCTGTGCTGATTGAAGTTAGTATTTACCGAATAGCGGAAACCGTCATTCCTCCCACTAAATTGTGATTAATCAGAGCTTGCTCTGTTGCCCAGTACAGCCAAAGGCAGAACTGCTTTGCAGGCTTGTGTTGTGTACAGATCACTAGCCACCATCCCTGGAGAGTAGCTGTGCTGCCCACATGCCTGGGGTAGGAGGTTTGGGTTCAGCCTCCTGTCTGCTGCTGCTGCTGCTGTAATGCCTGTCCCCCACAGTCCCAAGCCACCACAAGCACCATAAATGTCGTCAAACAAATAAATATTGTCATTTTTTAGGCTGGGATCCTGAAGCTTTTGATTTAGAGTTTTCAAGTTTTTTCCATAGTTAGCAGGGCCCCATCTGCTCAAACTCCACTGTGTAAACTCTTCTCTGTGTGTCAGGAGTAAAAGCTTATCTCAAGAAGACCAGAGTAGCCTACAGGCTTCCTGGCATACCAGGCAGCTTCCTGTGAGCAGAGTGGCTCTTGAATATGATTTTTTTCACAGTGTTTTGCATCCCCATGTCAGTATGGACTTTAAGATAAATTCTGCTTGTCTGTCCCTGATGCTGTGTTGGTGGCCCCTGTGCAAGACACTGCAAGGAGGTCACAGGAGGATGCTTTGACTGATGCCTTATTTGCTAAAAGGAAGGCTGCCTTTCTGCAGATCCAGATCTACCTTTAGTGTATGGTCTGACAATCACTTGTTTGAATGCTGAACATTTCATGCTTCCCTAACTCCTGCTCCTTTCCTGGGCACTCTTCCAGAGCCCCACAGCCAGGCTGCTGCAGATGCTGCCTGGCCCCTTGCTGTTCGCACAAGCAGAGGTCCCCATATTGGTTTAAGGGGTTCACTGAGATCTGAGGTTCCCACCTCCAGCAAAACAAGGTCTTCAGAATTAGTATGAGCTTTGGCAATTTCAATTCCTACTCTAAAAATCACTCTCTAAAGCCTCTTGTGCCCATGTTTTTCACGTCCATTCAGGCCTATCAGTGCTACCCAGCACATCCCACGCAGGCACCCCTTGGCTCTCCCCACGCTCCCTTCCACTGCTGCTGGTCAGGCCTGCCCCTTTGCCATGCCAGCTGTCTGGATTAATTGCACTCTCTCTCTTTCCACCTCACCAACTCCCCATCTGTTTTTCTGCTGTAGCTTAAATCCCTTTTGATCTGATCTTGAAATACTGACTACTACAGGAGCCTCTGCACACAGGCTGTTCTTGGGAGCAGGTCCCTCCCTCTCTCCCATTCCCTGGCTCCAGGTGATGTTAGCCTGAGGGGCTTATTGCTGCAATATTGAAATTCTCCTTGTCAAGGTCTGGATCCTGAAAAATTGTGGGAACCATGGTCTTCATCTCCAAGTGTGCACAGATAGCTGTGGTTTTTTTGGGAGCCTATTAATTTAGTTGAATTCCAGACTGTACTTAGGGTTTGTCTGGAGAACATCCAGAACATGCAGCACTTTGCGGGGTGGAACCTTTCTTTCCTAAACTGTTCTATTGGCAGGCTACAATCCACAGTATAGCCAAGCCCATAGTGAGCACTGGTCCTCTCATTTAATTTAAAAGACATTTTATTTACCCTAGCAGTTATTTAATGCCATTATCTATTTATTCAGTTTAGTTAACTTAATGCACCATGACTTAGACAACATATTTGGACTGGAGACAGAGACCATCACGTTAATTGAAACTGCAACACGGTTCAGTTATTATGTGGTCATGAGAACTTAATTGTGTGATCAGAAACCGTTATTTACTGCTGGTGACCCTTTTGTATCCCAAACACTGGCATTGATTGTAAACCAAAAGGCCAAAAATTATACATAACAACAATCTTCACAGCCTCATCTGTCTTCTGGATCTTGAAGAGTAATAACACAGAATGCCCTATTCACCAAACATTTCTCAAGACCGAGGCAGCCTTTTTCACCCATGGGTGAAGTGATTAAGCAGCGTATTTATGAACAGTTTGGTTGTGCGCTTTCCAAATGTGTACTTCAAAGTGTCTGTGTTTTCTTGGTGCTGTGATAGATAAAACAGGTACACACAAGACCCCTCTACTCTGACAAACATGAATGCAAGGGACCAGAGTGCCTACACTGTAATTACAGGATAAGCAGAGAGACGCTAATGTAAACTGTTACTGAGGAATGTGCGTTTGGGAATTGAGTCTCCCTTTTTATGTGCGGGAGCTAAGCAGAGAAAAGGATCAAGGCGAGCTTGCAGGTGAGCACAGAAATCAGCAAAATAGAAAAGCAGTATCTGGGAATTATCTGAAACACCTAATCCATATAAGAAATTACTGTAGCAATCTTGTTTTAATAGGCTGATAAATGGAATGGAGTAGATTACACCAGCAAGGGAACCAGTATCTTTGGTGAAGATTTGAAAATTTACAGAAAAGAGAACAAATGGTAATCACCACTTGATGTAAACCGAAGGAGAAAGCTGAGCTTCAGGGAATACCATTCAGCCTGCTCTTAAGGTTTGATCTTGCAAAGCACTGAATATCCTCAGCTCCCACTTCAGTCAAAAGAAGCTGAATGTCTTTTGCAAAAAAGTGGTGTCAGTAGGCTTAGGTGATTTATTGCATTCAAAATACTGAAGGTGATTTTGTGACATCAGAAGAAAGTTCTAGAAAGATCTGGAAGGAAGACCAAAATCCTGTTAGAGAAAAATAGCAAGTTGTGCCATTGGAGCAATGAGACCCTGAGAGGGGCTGGAAGGGAGAGCGTGGGTTACCAGACAGCTGATTAAATAAGGGGTCACAGGGATATCAGTGTGAGGGCAGGAAAGGGGCAGATTTGTGGAAGAAGTCCCCAGTGCTTTGCATTACTGCCTGTGCTCCCTGATTGTATCTCCTTTCATATTTGACTATTACCCCAGACTTAAGCTGGCATAAACAGAAGGAAAACAAGAACTGGCAGTGATGTGCTCATGGAGGGACACAGAGGAAAAGGGGTGCTGAGCTTGCTGGGCTGTCTGGAATCCTTCCAGCCTTGGCCCTTCTCTGTGCCAGCTTTACCTGTCCTCTGTTTTTCCTTGGGGTCATGAGACAAGGCACTGCTGCCTTTCCCTGAGGCAGCTGATCCAGCTGGGTATCCTCTCCCCAAGTTCCCACACTCCAGTCCTTACCAGGACTGACATCCAGTCCTAGGAGTAACACCTCAGGCTTGTACGTGCTCTTTTGCCAGCCCTGAGGGCACTGACAACTTCAGTCCTGCTCAGTGTGAAGGTCTTACTGTGGGTGGAAGGCGTACAAGCTCTGCTCAGCTGCTCTTACCTTGATGTCTGGTGCAGGCCTGATCTTGGCTTTTGAGTAACTTTCCTTCATTCTTCTTTGGCATCAAAAAGCTCCAGCCATTATAAAATTACTTTTTCCCTGTAAGGCACTTCTAGAAAGACTGAAGGGTGACAAGAGACCTTTCCCCTCCCAGCTGTGTTGGACTGGCTGGATTTGACTGCCCCAGCTGCAGGTGCTTCCTTTCTGTGTCCCCCAGTCCCCTCAGCCCAGCCAGACTCTGCTCTTGCAGATTTTTGGAGGAAAGGACAAAGAAAGTAGAAGGTTTACAGAAGGAGCAGTGGGTTCAGCCCAGGAAAAAAAAGCAAGGCTGAGATTTCTGCTGCTGTCTGTGGTCACTGAAGAGTCATGCTGGGAGTTCTTGGAGCTTTTGTTGGGTGGGGGGAGCAAAGCATCTTTGCTCTCCGATACCCACAACTCCTCTGATGCCACACAACTCCTCACAGCTCCAACACCCACAACCACACTCCAACGCTCCAACAACCACACAGCTCCTCGAGCCTCCTAAGTGTCCAGCAGATTTGAGCTGAGTCTGAGCAAGCTGCACTCAGAAGTGCCAGGTTTGGGATCTGGGAGGCACGCAGGCTACTTGGCTGGCACCAGGGTACTCATTGTAATGAGCTCTGTCTCTCTCCAAGATTATTGACTTGAGCAGAACCCTGGGCTGACCAAATTGTTCTGGAGGGGTCTGTGCCCCTTGCTGACAGGCCCTGCTTGTGCTTATCTGTCCATTCTACCTCCCAGCAGGAGCTGAGCTTGAGGCTTAAGTACACACTTAGAAAAGAAGAAGCTTAGGACCAGCAAGTGTTTCTGCATCCAATTTGCAGCTCACAGTTCTTGTTTCAAGAGCTGTATGCTGTACAACTTCGGGTCTCTGCAAGAGCCCTTTAGCTACCCTGCCTGCGCTGTTACACTAAAGTTACACTATTTTACAGTTGCTGCAGCATGAAGTGACAGGGAGAAACTAGCCACAGAGGAAGAGGCAAGGATATGTATGTGTGCATGCAAGATAGGCAGATATATCTTGGAAGAAAGGAAAATGAATGCAAAGCAAAGCCATACCTGGAATTCATTGGACTATCTGCAAAAGTACTTAAGGGGGCCTCCTTTGGGTTAATTCTTTCATAGGTCTCCAGAGAAAATTACAGTCTGGTTATTTTTTCCACATTAATATTTCTGCAGCAATCACCACCTTCTTCTTCATAATCTTTAGATTAAGGCATGTATTAATTATTTATGCATCTCCATCCATGTATGTGGACATTTTACAAAGCAAATAAAATGAGGTCTTGTTCTCAGTAGAGTGTGTTATTTAGCACAGGCAGAGGCAAGATAGGCAAAAAATTCAGGTGAAGAAGCAGCAATGGAGAAGAAACTAAGTCAGGGAGTACTTGCAGGGGAGGCTGTTTTTCAAGAAGAAAAGCAATGGCATTCAGGGGTTGGGGTGGGCTGTTCTGCTGGGAAATGGAGCTTGACCAAGACAGGGGTGTTTGGAAGTCGGTGTTGGTGGCAGGGTGTGATTCAGAAGAAGCAAAGTCCTGAGCAATGGCAATAGAGGTCATACTGGGACATGATTGGGTTGTCCAGGATCTCTGGTGTGACTGAGACAAGAAACACGTTTAAGAAAAAAAATGTCTGAGTGGGCAGAAAATGAAAAATTTCAGCCCAGTTGGTTTTCAGTGCTCCAAATCTCTCTCTACCATTTCTATTTATCAACTCATGAAGGCCATGATGATCTGACCACAGGTCAGCTTAAAACTAATTTCAGGTGACTGAAGGAATAACATCCTCACAGACGCAGGAGGATGGGCTGTCCTCCATGTGGCACTGTTCACAGCTTGTGCTGTGGAATAAGTCAAGGTTCAGTCTTGAC
This sequence comes from Haemorhous mexicanus, assembly GCF_027477595.1. Lineage (NCBI taxonomy): Eukaryota > Metazoa > Chordata > Aves > Passeriformes > Fringillidae > Haemorhous > Haemorhous mexicanus. The sequence continues at coordinate 49,175,186 of NC_082342.1, forward strand.
TCCTGGATTGTTGCTGCATTTCCCATGAGCTGTACATTGAAGGGTATGGCCTTTGCTCCTGGACTTTGCTTCTACCTCTCTGCTCCTTCCTGAGCCGGTGTTTACCACTGGAGCAGACGTTCAGCAGGAGGAAACAGGCATAGCACATGCATGTGTCTCATTTCTGCTCATCTCATCTGCATCTGAGTGTAGTTCATGATGCTCACCAAGAGATACAGGCAGTTCAAAATGCAGGTAATTTGTAGAACCAAGAAGCCACCCCTCCAAATCTCCTTCTTAGTTTGGGAAAATTGGAGTGCTTTTGCATTGTCTCAGTTAGTACACGCAGCTCCCTTGTCCCCTCTGCTGAAATGAAGCCTACAGCTCCTTCTTCCTTGGCTTCTTATGACCTGCAGCCGTTCAAAACTTCCCAAGTAGAGCTGTCAGAAAATTTGCTGTCACTGTGAGTGCATCAGAGGATAGTGGGGGCCTGGGGACACCCACCTCAGGAGGGTCTGCGTGCTCCCAGCACACTCTCTCACTCTCTCATGGGAATGGTTAGCTCTGACTTTTGGGTGCCTGGTCAAAGAGACATACTGCAGTATGACATTAAAACTACCAGAGACTGGATATCTTTGTTGAGAAATTATCTTCTTATCCTGTAAAGCTCTGAGATTTAAAAAAAGTTCCAGTTTGACATATCCTCAAAATAAATTGCTGCTTTTCTTGGGAAAAGCACAAAAACAGAGCTCTCCTGGATCTCACAGTTGTCACTGGACTCACGAGGAGGAAAACTCATGCTCCGACTTCTGATCTCTACTGAGCCAAACCCTTTTATTTCCTGCTAACTGGATGCTTTGAGTACCAACATGTTGCAAGGGCTCCTTCCCTTTCTCTGTCCCTAGCTTTCATCTAGTCCTTCAGAGCCTGCTCCTGAGTAAACTTTGATCAGACTGGTAAGTTTCTGTGAAAAACTGTGATTTTCTTGAATCACTGTTTCCCAGTAAAGAATTGCTCAGTAGAAAAGTTCTCTACCAAACCTGTGGGAGAGACCTGTTGTGAAGACCCACCTTTACACACCTGCACCACTCTCTGGTCCGTCCCTTGTAAGAGAGCACTGCAGGCCCTCTCTCCACCAATTTCTCACATTTACAAACATGTTTATTTATACCTTGCTAGCTCTTCCTACCAACCCTTGCCCTGCCTGTGCAGTTCCCATGGTACAAGTATCCTGTAAAACACTTTGCTGTTGCGCCACGCTCGCACTGAGCTCCAAGTCTGTCCGTGCAGACCTGCACACCCTGGCACGCCCTTCCTTGTAAAAGGGTCTGTTAAATGTGGGACATGAGATTCAGAGTCTCTTACACAGTTTTATTTGCATCTATATTACAGCAGCTTGCTGAGGTTTCTTAGAAAAAGTTCGCAATACTTTTCAAATAATTCTGCACTTAAAGTAAGTGTTTTGCTCTAAATACAACTTTTCCTGCTCATCCTTTTCTGTTTCTTCTCCTTCCTCTCTAAATACAATATGAAACTGAAACAAATGGCACCAAGAAAAATAATGACATGAAAAATCTTGGCTGATTTCCTGGAGCAGCACCACACAACCTCTGCATTTCACTGGAATGGCCTGGAAAAAAGGTAGGGTGCACTCTAGCCTAATTGGGATTTCTTCTGTAGATGTTTTCTGAAAAATGACATTATTTTACAAAGGTGAAATCAGCTTCTCTTCCTGCATTTCTCAGGGCCACTTCTCTGCTTGCGTGACACCAGTGCTCCTCTGTTATGCATGAGAAGGCTGCTGCACAAGTGATGGATGAGTCAGCCAAGAAAATAAGAGATGTCCTGACCTCAGTTAACTGCTGTAAATATTTTTCATGATAAAAAAAAAATTGATTTTTATACATCTCGATGTGAATATGAAGTCAGTCCTTCCATGAACTGGTTTGAATTTAGCAGTTTACAAGATAAGCTGGCTATGCACTTTTGCTTTTAATTATTTATTTACCCTACAGTTCTTCAACAAAAGATACTTTTTTCCTCAGCAGCTTTCTATGTCACATTATTGGTAATATACAGCAACTTAAAGGAACACATACCTATGCACAAATTGTGGGGTGTGTGGGCTTGACGTTGTTTAAAGGTCATTGCTATTTACCACCAAACATATTTTCCTGCTTATTTAACAACGGCAGTTTTGGACAACAACATGTAAAATGTTTCCATGTCATTGTCAACAAACAGCTTTTCTAATTAAAAAGGTGAGGAAGGTTTATATTTGGGGGAGAAGGGAAATAATGGATACAAGACACAGCTGCTGATATTTGGATACTTCTTTGTGAGTGTAATATAATACTAACTACTGAGACATAAATCCCGTGCACTCAGCAGTCCGCTAGGCAACTGCTTGCCTCATGTCCATATTTTAATTTTTCTTGGAAGTGTGTGCACAGTGGGAACATGGTCACTTAACAGCTGGATTATGGCACTGGTGTTTTTTGAATTCTTGCAATTTGTTGCCTGTTTAAAGGCAATTCACATGCTTTCCTGGTGAGCAGTGTCCCATCCTTTCTTGACCACTTCTAGTTGTCCCTGTCTGGTTTATGTGTGTGAGAATGGGCCTGGATCCAGTAAAATGTTGAAGCATGTGCTTAACTCTGAGTACCTGATAAAGGAGAGGGCTTGTGAAGTACTGGCACAAATACTCCTCTAAGTGCCCGTCAGTTCTGTCTGAGAGTGCTTTCACCAAACTGGCTGCAAAGAAGAGAGGGAGAATGGATGCTGTGATAGACAAAGCCTCTCACAAGAAGAACACAAGCAGGAGAAGGAAAGAGCAAAAGAAGCTCAAGCAGGAGGTAGCACATTCCCGGGTCAGCAGTTAGCCGTGCACTGGAAGTGCTGAGCCACTGGCCCTGCCACAATACCCACTATCCATGCTGATGTCCATGCTTCTCCCTGCTGGAGACAAGACCTTCCAAGTAGTCCCTGCCCATTTAAGGAGAAAATGTCCCCCATGCATGTGAGATGCCTCCCAGCCCAGTGAATCTCATTTATGTGCTCTTCCTTTCTGTGCTGAAGGCTTCCTTGGCACTGCTGCACAGAGATGTCCAAAACCAGGCCTTGAAAATCTCCACTCCCTGTCTTCCTTGGGTCTGCAGCTTCCTTGACCTGCAAAACCCATTGCCCCTCCATGAGCCTGTTCTCTGCCTATCTCACCCTCATCCACATAGCATCTCCTGTATGACACTACAGCAGGTGCCTCAGCAGAAACCAGGCGGAAGAAATTCCACACATTTCCTTTGTGCAGTTTATCATTAGATAATCATTACATTTGTGATTTGGTTCGTGACTTGCTATCGCTAGTTTTTAAATGCCTGTTGTATTCATTTGTTTCTCCCAGTGTTATTGATGGAGTCCATTCAATAAAACTGTGAAATGATTTTTCTCTCATTGTAACTGTGTCAGTACTCCCACTTTAAATAAATCATGGTTAGATCCCAGAGAAACCTATTAGAAGAAAACAAACATCTATGTCAGGCCTCATCCACTTTTCCTGGTTCAAGAGAAGCTGACTCCATTCACTCAGTTGGGCAATTTAAGCTGATTGGTCACCTTTTCCACTGAAAATGTGTAATTGTGCTGTGTTGACGACATCCAATACATGTAATCTGGGAAGTTCTTCCCTGTTTGCAGATGTTCAAGGATTTTCTCTCCATTTTATACAGTTTGACTTAGTATTTGAACTAGTGAGAGAAAAATATTTTAAAAGCAAAGAAAGAGAATACTTTCCACATCAACACTTTCTATGGTTCTTTTGGTTTTTTAACACAGAAAAACTGGACAATTCATATAAGACATGCAAAGAACTGTTTATTAAAACAGCAACTTTTGAAGAAATATTGTTTGACAATGATTACACAGATTTTCCTTCCAAACCATATTTAATTTAATTAAGACCATATTTAATTACATTTACTATATTCCAGTGATTTAATAAAGTATGACTTTATTTCAGTATCCATCAAAATATAAAACTTTCAATATAAGAGAACGCCTTCAATCCCACCAAGGAAAAGCAGTGGAGCAAATTCTTTGCCGGGAATACAGATGCTCTCAAAAAACATCTTTGAAACACTGTAGGAAATTTTGGCCTTAACCACTCCAAGTTATAATAAAGTGAGATGAATTCTGTTTGTTTTCATAATTGAACTACCAAGGGCCTAAGTACAGAGAATTTCAGAAGATTTTTTAAACTATCACCGATTATTTTGTAACTTGGGAATAGTTTCCAAGAAGATGAATACTCTTTGAAAACCTTTCTTTTCTCCTCAGCATTTTGAGGGATTCTGTGACCTGATGCTTCCTTCTACATTTTAAGTGAGTTCAATTCCCAGTTGCTGCAATGAGCAGGGATAATGCTGGCCCTGTATAACCAGGATTTATCTCCCCAGTGTACTGCAATGCTATGTAAAGTTTCCCAAGTAGTTCTGTAGAGCTGTGTAAACATATTTGTCATCAGTAAAATAATTGAAAGGTGCTATATAAAACTAACCTCAAGTACATGAGGAACATGTGTGTATTACCAGGGATCACATCACATTGTTGCAACCAAATTTCCACACTTGTCTTTGTTGTGGCTGTTTTCCTTTTGCGTTTCCCTCCCAATAATCAGCATACCTTCACTCAGAGATTTTTGTATTACATAGATTACCATCTTTTGGGGCAAGAATCTTGCAGGCATTTAAAGCAGCATGCACAAGCATTTGAGGTTATATTCATCGTAAATAATGAAATTAGAGTACACAGAATTCATAAAAATCAAGCTATCTGAAAGTTTTGTCAGGTCAATGTTAAATTAAAGAAAAAAAAGTTCTAATAAAAATTCCACAGGTGGGGCTGGAGACGTTAGGTTATGAATAAGAAGATTTGAGGTTCTCAGAAGAATAACCAATGAAAAGCATTGTGTGTCAGCAGTGCTTCCTTTTCCAGACTTGGACGAATCATGTTAGGAAAGACACAAATGATTTTCTCATGCTCTAATTCTGATAAAAGTCATTACTGCAGGAGGCTGGGTGAGTTTCCTCCTTTCTCAGTGCTAAGACTGCAAACACAAAGCAGTATTTTTTCTGTAGAATCCTTTGGTGCAGACCAGTCCTACTGAGGGTGAGGCACTGTCTGATGAACGACTGTGCAGTCCTTTCATTGGAAAAGCTTGGAGTTGTGTCATATTGATAAAAAACAACCAAAAACCCCAAACCTGCTCAGCCAACCAAAAAAACAACCCACAAATCCAGCCACAAACCCCAAACAGACAGTTTTGAATCTGTTCCAAAACTCATGTTCATCCCAAATTTGCTGTGCTGTTTTGGGACAAAGTGACAAAATGTGCTTTGTCTGTTTCCCAGCCAGCACTTTGGGGAGCCATCCCACACTTGGCTGGGGCAGGCTTGGCTTTCTGAACCCCAAGTAGCCAGGGGGACTCAGCTGCATAGGAGGTGAAATTCAGAGTCGAGACAGGTTTGGGAGGCACACGTGCAGCATGTGCATCTTGCCTGCTTTTCCAGCCAGCTGGCTAGCTGCTGACACTCTTTGAGCTGAGAGGTCGCTCACAGGCAGTAATGCCAGTGCTGCTGGTGGTGCAGGGCCAAGGCTAGGGCCCCTTGTGCCACTGGACTGAGGTCACGCAAAGGGATGGTCACCTGGGTGCAGTCTGATCCCTGGAGGAGGATTAGGACACACATCTGCAGAAGCACCTGAGCTCCACCCATAGAACTGACACCTGAATCCGGTTTTTACCAACAAACACATAGCTTTAGAGAAAGGTGGGTGGAGAGGGCAAGAAAAGCATGTTCACAAAGTTGTGTAAGCTCACTCTGCACGCAGTGTGATAGTTGCAATATCAATTATGCTCCCCAGCTTCCAAGAAACAGCTGACCACAAGGATGAAACTTGTGTGGGAGGAAGAGGGAGCATGCTTGGCAGCTGGCCTCAGACGCAGGAGTCGCTGCCACAGGAGGACAGGTTAGTAACCAACTGCACTTACTTGGAGCACAGTGTAACATTTCCCATTTTCAGCCTCAGTTCCTTCTGTGATAATATCTCTCAGAAGGAAAAAAGGAGGGGACAATGGGGATATTTTGCTCCTGGCTCAGCTTTCAGGGTTATAATGTACTGAATTGAAATGAAGATGGGGATAAAACTGTTTTCTCCTGTAGACCTGGGAGGCTTGTAGTTGTGGCTTGTATTTTCTCTTGTATTAAACTAACATGAGTATGTAGTCCTAGATACCTGTACTCTCAAAGGATATTGAGATGAGAGCTACAGTAATTCTGGGAAAAGGGAAGATTTCCCCCCTTTTTTTCTGGACATATTTTAGCATTATCTGAAAATAATAGTGATATTTAAAAATATTGTAGTCTTATGGTTTCATAAAGAGGAAACATTAAACTTGGGGTACCTTGGGAGAAATGGCATGTTAAACAGAGTTTTATGGCTGTTTAAAGATGTTTATGAGTTTAAAGACTGATTTTTCTTTTCCTTAGGCCTTTACACGCTGCTGATATAGAAAGAACAGTCATCAGTCATTTTTAGCTGCTGCTTTCATAAGTAGGAACCAATAAAACATTTTAGGTTGGACACATACATGTTATGTTTAGAACAGCCACCCACTATCTACCATATGCTGTCACACTTCACAGAATGAAAAAGACTGAGTTTCCTCACTTGTTTTTAAGGTGTTTTCTCTTCAATGCCTTCCTCCATGCGCTTAATTTATTTTGAAATTTACAAATGACAGACACTATTTCTTTTTTAAAGTAGACTGACATGCAGGAAGACTGACATGCAGGAAGTCATGGTTATGGTACTGTAATGCTTCCAGCTTCATATTTCCTACTTCATGAAGAAAGTTTTCTGAAATGGACCAAGCTCTACAACAAAATTGAAAATCTAGTACGAACCACCTCATTATTGCATGTGAATGAGCTACAGAGTACCCAAGTGTCTGGAGCCCAATCCAGCAAACCACTTTGGAAGCATGCAAAGAGTCCTGGAAAAAACAAGGAGAAGCTATTGTGCAAGGCTGCAAATGTTTGCAGAGGACATTGTAGGTATTTTTCAAGATTGGGCCAAAATGCTCATGACTTCACAAAACTGATAGTTACTGAAATAATACGAGATTCCTTATGTCATGATCTTATCTACAGGTTATTTTGTAACAGCTAATACTTTCCATAAAGCTAAAACCACACTGAGGTCTATGAAAGAGCAGTAAAGGGCCCAAAACTTGGGCTGTGCATAGTTTCTTGTCTGGTGTGGTAGGGAGGGCTGAAATGCCTGTAAATCATGCTCCTAATGCTCCCCCGTGAGCAAGGACCCTGCTGGGTCTATCCAGGAGGGCTTTAAATGCCAGCATGGAACCCACAGGGGGGCTGATCCCTGGCCTGGGTGTACTGTGACAGACCAAAGGTGAACTGAAGTTAAAACTGACCCACAGTCCTGGCAAGTGTGGCAGGGCTTCCTAGGTGGCACATGGTGGAGGAGGCCAGACCACACCTGTCCTGGTGCTAACATGGTCGTGGGGAGTTTCATAAACCTTCCTCTCTGAGTCAAAGAGGACAGTTAGCCATGCATGTTTTTGCTGAATTGCATCAATGTGCAGAATACTTTCGAGATGAGATGACTTTCCCCTCTCCCAGATACCTTCTGCACCTCTAATCTGCCTCATTCAAACCTGCCTGATAAGCCTGAGGTAGCCCCAGGCGCTGGCCAGACTGCCTGGTAAGCAGGACAGTTTTCCAATTTTATTATCTGCCACTGTCTTTTTCTAGTTATCTTATGCTCTTGCACTTTTGTCTTTGAGTATTTTCAGACCCCGTGCATCCACATGAACAGGAAAGTACAGATTTAACCCGTGTCCTCAGAAAGGGGGTTAAACCACAGACTAGCTTATGGCTGCCTCCTGCTACAGGGACAAGGTAGAGGAGATGATGTGGCTTCAGCTGATGGAGAGAGCAGTCATACCCTGCATATGCAAGTCACTGTTTTTTGGAACAGTACTAGCCTCATGGAAAATGTTATTTATTGCTAAGCCTTTGCAAAGGTTACTGTAATTTTAGAACCATTAGGCAGCAGGACCTATGGGGCAGGGTCTTTATCGACCCTGAGAAGCAGCTAACACACTCTGAGATAATCTAAGCAATGCCACCCAGCTTCATCACACTGTCCAGGAGTCTGCATCACGCTCCCATGCTCACTGAATCAGCTAGATATATAAAGAGAGCGATCTGAAGAGCAACACATGGGCAGTAAATCAGACAGTAGGGAAGAGAGTGCATTGCCTAGCTGTATAATGGGATTTCTGCCAGGTGGTACTTTTGGAAGAGCCTTTTAATTGGTAAGGTGTATTGGTGATCAGTTCAGCTCAGAGAGAAGTTCCTACTGGTGCAGTGCTTTCTTTGTGAATGAGTGGTTGGTGTGATGCCCGTGCTCTGCCATTCTTCAGGCTCTGGAAGTATAAGCCCTCACATAATGGCAAAGGACACCATCTACCAGTACAGCATATTTACTTCTCTAATAGTAGTACAACCATAATCATGAAAGACCTTTCCCACATCTATTCTCCAACTGTTCACAACCCTTGCATTGCCTAGATCCCCCCCCAAAATGCCTCCCTTCCCGTGTTGCCTACCAGAGTGGGTTATAAAACCACTTGCTGTGGAGGCATCGTGCTGGTCACACATCTTGTAACTGTGATCGTATTTTGGTAATCTTGAGTTTTTCTTCCTTCATCAACTGAATTGTTTATCAATGTCACTAATTGTCTTATGTAAAACTGGGTTAAACACAGTGAGAAAAGGACCAAATAATTTCTGATTCTTTTGTAAAGCTTACTCCTGATACCTCTTAGAAAACCATAAAATTACCCACCATTCTTATTTTTGCAGAGGAAAATTATTACAACTTTCAAAACACTGGTAAATTATGGAAAGTGAAGGATGAAGTGCCTTCAGTGTTATCCATCATGGCCCTTCTGCATCTAAAAGTAAATAGAGGTTCCTTTCCTCAGCACAGAGCTGCTGGAACCCATGGCTCCTTTACTAACAGCTGCTTGGAAACCACTAGAGCCTCAGGATCCAGTGTTTCAAAAGTACCTAATCATGTATTTCCATCTTGCAATCTACCCATTAATATTTAAAGAAGCCCCTAGCAACACGCTTTAAAGAGCAGCTGTGTCAAACTGTCATGGTGTCAATTCCTTTGCTGAATTCCCTCTGTATTCCAGCGGAGCACATCAGTGCTGTATGTGAATGCTAAATCAGCATTAAGCAGTGGCTCATTCCCAGTGTAGCCATCGCTCCTCACAGGCCTACTGCAAGGTATGTGTTCTGGTTTTGCTGCTGTCACAGGCATTTCTGGGAGAAGTGGCACTCAGGAGGTGGCCAGAATGGAGCCTCACCTGTGAATGCTTTGACAATCGCCATTCATTTTGCGGAGTCTGAGGTGAACACTGTCCCTGTGAAATCAGAGCAGCAGGCAACTATCACCTGTACAGTTTCTGTTGTCATCACTGTCCCTAAGCATTGGAATATTCCTATGTGAAAGGTAAAGAGCCCTGCAAAGGGCCTTAGAGCCAACCTTGAGCGTGGAACACCTGGCAAATAACTACGCAAGCTGTGTGCAAGCATATGGAGGCTGGGAATCATATCCTTATCATGTATGTGAGGAAATGGGGAAAAATCTAGGTTGATAAATGAAAATGAGAGAGAACATCAGGAGAAAGATTTATGGAGAATAGATGTTCCAGCTCCAGGCACAATGTGTATTTGTTCTAAAGCAACAAATCCATTGAGTAATTAGAAAATGTAAAGCACAGTATAAATGCTAAGGGATATTTGTCCTGATGATTTATACTTATATAACATTCCCTTCCAATTAAATTTACAGCCATTTAGGTGTACCTATATTTTTGATCTGTTAGTTTTGTAAGAGTAATGCACTCAGTCCCATTATGGAGAAATGAACCAGATAAGGAAACTCCTGGATGGGAGTGTGGATGGGCAATTCTGCAGCCTTATGCTTTATTCTCACAGGATTTACAGGCAAGTGGGAATACTGAGGGGGAGAAAAAAATCTGGCATTGTTGCAAGAATAGTTTGGAGCTCATCAGACAACCTATGCATATTTTCACAAATATTTGGAGGGGGGATGGGGTGGGGAGAGAAAAGTACATAATTTAGACCTGCAAAGAGGCATGTTTAACTTGCACTCTACTCTGACCACTTACATGGAACTTTACTCCCCTCCACTCTCTAAACACAGATAATTGCCATGGCAACCACTGTATTTCAAGACTCTTACACATATACTCGCACCTTTCTTAAAGAAACACAGAGCACAACAATGTGGGATCGACATAGTAAATCACTGGGCTGTTTTTTATTTGTTGTTAGCCAGCTGTCAAGATTTAGGGAAGAGCTGAAGACTTTCAACCCATATCAGTTTCAGGCCAAAACCAGAAGATGTTTAGACAGACACTTTGACATCTTTACTAAAAAATTGGATGTTTGGTAACTCTGGGCAAAGGAATGACTGATGATCTCTCTGGGTGCAGGGTGAGAAGATTCCTGAGCTAGGGAAGGAGATTAAGGGCCTAAAACTGAAAACCAATGAACCACCCTTAGGATTAGACACTAATTTATCAGAGCAAGGACCTGTGACACTGGAGGAACTCCTCAGTAATGCAATGAACTTTCAACATTGCCAGACCTGGAGGGTAAATGTGCTGGGCGATTGTCATCAGCTCCATTGCAACTTGCTATTTTCAAGTTTTTATTCCAGCAGCCCTACAGAAATACAGACCCAGCCTCTTAGGAGCTGTGCAAACACAGGGCAGGAAACCCCCCTGCCTCCAGAGCTAGCAATACAGCCTGCTCAGAAAAGCACCCCAGCCTGTCGCGCCTGGGTGTGCAAAGGGCAGGGAGCGGGAGAGGTGCCGGGCTGTGAGGCAGGTGCAGAGCCAGCATGTCAGCACCAGCCCTGTCCTTGCCCTGTGCTGCCTCTCCCCAAGGCTTTCCTTGTTTACTTCAAGAGTCTGACATGGGTGCAGGAAAGTGGCACCTGAGGGAAGGTGCCAGGCCTTTGCCCAGAGGGCAGCATCCAATGTGCAGGCATAAACATCGTTGGTTGTTTTCCCCAGTTATCGCTGATTAGCAAATCAGGAAGTAAGAAAGAAGGATCGGTGTTGTTTCGTTTGGGAGCGGAACACGCTTGCTGGTTATTTTTTTTTTTTTAATTTTTTTTTCGTGTGTGTTAATGATCCTAATCTCTGTGTTTGCAATCAGGACTTCTACCTCAGTTGGTTCTCATGTACTTTATGAAACATTACTAGATGGTATTATGAAGATGTGAACTTTCAAGGAAGGAAGGTCTGAAATATTTGAAAGAAGCAATATCTAAAACAAACTTGTATGGCTAAAGTGCAATTAAACCCTGAATTCTGAAGTATCCCTATAACTCAAAATAGCACCCCTTCTCCCTCCCTTCAAAAAAATATCTGTCTGGGAGTAGGGATATTAATTTGCCTAGATGACACATTGATTGTGGCTTTTTTGGGGGAGATTCTTTCATTCCACCTCTGAAGTACAGTTCATTCCCCTTTGGCCTTTGGTATTTGTAATAAATTTCAGGAGTTTGCTCTGAACTGGAAGTCTTCACAGCAATTTCAGTCTGCTAAACCATTTATATTTCGTTTCCATAGAAAGATATTTGCACAAAATAATAAAACTTTTTCCCTCCTTCCATGGAGATTGTGATCATATGGGAATCCTGCTGACACAGACCTGTTCCCATTTCTGCAGTTCTGGAGAACTCTGCTTAATTTAAGCACATCCATAAACATCTAAGAGCTGTTCACATTAAAGTGGAGAAGGAATTAAGGGTCCTTCTTTCAAACATTCCTTGGAATCTGTTAATTCACAGGTGATAGTGTAAAACAGGGTTACCATGAGCAAGCAAAAACCTTGTACCCAATTCTCTGAAAACTGATGCTAAACTTTTCTATTTCAGCTGCCTCACAGCCTTTCACAAAAGAGGGAAGATGAGAGATAGTTAATTCAAAACCAGAGTACAGAAAGATTTGCCTTCTTTATTTACTTATTTATTTATATATTCTGGAATTTAGACCTTGATTTTTTGTTAGAGAACTCGACAGAAGTTTTCCATGACTGCCAATATTGAAATTATACCACAGGTGAATGTTGTGGCATTTGAAGTCAGTTTTGGAAGAAACTACAATCTTTACAGTGTAGCGAGAGTTATCCCTTAAGGGGACACATCATCAGGAAATGAATTTTGTTTCTTTCAAAGAAAAGAAAAGCAATATTTATATTATCTGGTGGGTGTTTACCCTGTTGTGATCCACTTGGGGGGCTGTACCAGAGGACAATGCTAAGACAGGGAGGCCACTGCCTGCTCTTCCTCCAGGGCTGACAAGGAGGAGGAATGGGCTGCACTGGAAGTGCTGGTGCTTGCTGTACTTGGGCTGCAGCTTTCCCCAGGGATTTCCAGCTAAGCAGACCCTGCCAGTGGCTGACTAGTTTTGTGCATCTTTTCAAATCAAGCCTGAATTTTGCTTCCAAAAGATGGTGCTGGAATTTGAAAGCCAGAATAACCATCTAAAGGTTGCTGCTCCCCAGAAGATGGTACCAAATTCTGCTGCTTCCCTGCAGTGCCGTTCTGCCCTTCCCCTTCCAGAGGGACAACCGTGGGGATTTCCCTTCTCTCTCTCACCACCACTCCCCTGCAGACTTACAGGAACTCGATTTGTTTTTGAAATTCTTCCAGGTTTGGCTGAGGTTTGTCAGTGGCTTCAGGGGTTATCAGGGGGAACTGACACTGCAATCACATATGCTTGATTTTCAAAAAAAAAAAAAAAAATCCAGAATAAATTTCTTGCAGTTTGTTACTGTTGAAGTCAAGCAATAGGTCCACTGTCCACCAGTTGTAACTGGTTGGCAGACTTTTTATGGGTCAGCCATTCCAGGGAGCCATGATGGCACATGGGCACCCTCAGGCAGAATAATGAAGCTACCACCACAAATACATTGTTTTCTGGGAATTTTCCATCCCTCTGGGGTCTTCAAAAGGGCTCTGCTGTGTACCTAGAAAGAAGGCTTTGTCCTTGGTTTTATACCTCAGCTCGCACTAGCAAGCAAAACGTATAGGAAGTAGGTGATTCTGTCCCAGTCCTTTGGCCAAAGGATGGTTCTCTGGTTAGAGCTTGGGAAGGGTGTGGTCATAAACAAATCTTCTTATTCCCCCTTTAAATCTTTCTGAAAATCACGAGGTGTTGAAAGCATACATGAATCTGATTATTCTTGATGTCACGTATTAGATGTCATGTTTAAGAAAGAGACAAAATGTAAGTGGCTGTGCAGATATATAGCATGGAAGTGTAAATGTCTTATTCCTGTTTATGAAACAGTAATGGTACGTGTGTTCTACAGTCCAGGATAAAACTCAGAGGCTGAACTTCTTATGATTTAATGCTAGACTAGGTCACAGGGTTGCAAAATAATGCAGAAACATGAAGTATTTGAGAAACATATGTGCAGAAACATAGAGTATTTGAGAAACATACGTGCTGATGCACAATTCATAATAATGGCATAACCTTATATCAAGCAGGACAGTTTTATTTGAAGTCCTGTCATTTACTCTGCAGGGTATTTTCAAAGATTTATGTTTATTGTCATCTACAATATGTCTGTTTAGAGTGTGTTAAGCAGTATTTTTCACAACAATTTTGTACTGATAGTTAAATTCAGACAGAATCTTGGCCAAGTTGTGTCTAGAGGAGAGACAAAGAAAGATAATGGCAAAACAAAGATGACTTTAGCAAGCTGACAAACACTGTGGTTTGCCAGCCACTGACAAACATGAACAGGCCAGTCTAGGACAATTTTGTACACACAGTGTTTTACTTTGGGAAGGAGCATGCTATAAATATACTGCAAGTACCATGAAGTCATGAAGTTGTCTATAATATTGAATGACTATCTCCAAAGAGCTGGTGAAGCACAGATATGATTAAACAGTGAGTGGTTATCTAGCAAGGTTTAAATGTAGCTCCACAGGACTGATTAAAGTTGTTCAATGTAATTTCTTTCTTTGCTGGTCTCCTTTGGCACTGGTCACCTTAAAGCCCACTTAGAACTTTTTCACTACATCTGTAAATACTCATGGCTACGATAATACATCTTTTTATTTTCAGACTTTATCAAGTCAATTTGTATATTTTGTTCTTGGCAAAAAGGGCCAGACTGAGTTCATTAGCTTTTGTTCCTGACCTGGATTTACCTCACCCATTTTTCACGCATCTGAGGTGTTCACACTCTTATACTCAAAGATGAAGAAGAGATGAGAGAAACTTCCAGAAGCCAGCACTTTACATTTGTATTGGACATGACTTTAGGCTGAAATTAATGGCCTTCTGGATTTCTTTTCAGCTTATATAGAGGAGTCTTGGATGACTTGTTCATACTAAAATTCTTAATTTTTAGATGCCTAATCTAAGATGAAGGAAACTTTCCTTGCGACAGTACCTAATAGCCTAATCATGATCTCCCAGGATTTTAGAAATGGCACCAATACTTTCCTAACTGTGAATTATTAGAAATGGCCCCTGGTAGGTTTCAGGCTTGCACTTACCTTGGTCACAGTTGCATTATGCTGGCAACAGATCCTGTGGGTAGTTAGCACATCCAGGGTGTGCTCCTCACCTTTTGAGCGGATGTGCTCCTAGTTTATTGCATAAATCTGTCTTATAAATCCTTAGGTACAGAGCATGCCATTTGATACCATTAAATATTATCCCATTTCAATTGCTTCACTCCTTAAGGTCATCTAGTTCTTCCTGTTTGCTTGGATTCTCCTCCCTAATAAGAATGCTTTCCAAATTTCTGTTATCAGAACATTTCTTTAGCAAGCCAACATTTTTGTGGCAAGGTACTTCCCCACTTGCTCGTTGTCTTTAGTTGGTTCCTGGTGCACCTTACAATTCTTGTATTAATCCCCACTTACAATCTTTGTAAAGATTGATTTTACAAAGAAAGATTGTATCTTACACATAATTTTTTAAAAATTTAATCTCTAAGAACAAGAGTTCTTTTGAGTCTGGTATGCTAATTTAGGTAACCTTTTATCCCATCTTCTATTTATCTGCATGTCTTTAATTATTCCTATCATGCATTTTGTTTTCAAGCTGTATATGGTTTTGCATTCAAACAATCAGGTTCCAAAAGTGTAGATTCCTTTACTCTTCACATTAAGAACTAGGCTTTCCATTTTCTTTCACTTTTTGTTAGGATGGATTTACTAGACTCCCATGCTGTGTGTTCATTTTTATGTTCCAGTTTTCTCAACAAGATGAAAATAATAACAGAAGACATATTTTTAGTTCCTCTAACACAGTCTTAAGCTCGACCAAGGGAAATATAGGTTGGATATTAGGAAAAAGTTTTTTACAGAAAGGGTGATAAAATATTAGAATGGTTTTCTGGGGGAAGTGGTGGAGTCATCATCCCTAGATGGGTTTCAAAAAAGACTGGATGTGGCACTCAGTGCCATGGTCTAGTTGAGGTGTTAGGGCTGCGTTGGACTTGATGATCTTGAAGGTCTCTTCCAACCTTGTGATTCTGTAATTCTGTGATTCTGTGATTCTAATGTGCCTGCTCCTAAGGGAATAACAAGGGGTGTTTTCACTGCTCAAAACCTTGTCCTTTGTAGAGGTCAGCAGTTTGAGACCACATGTGTCTCCATGTTTCATCATGAAGCAGATCCGGTTTGAAATGAAGACATCATGCAGATGATTATATATAGGAAATATATAGGTTTCCTATACATAGTCATGCAGATGATTATATATAGGAAATATATAGGTTATTTAGAGATTTAGCATGTCTCCAGTCAGTGCATAGCCAACTACTTAATTGTCTCTACTATAGAAACAAATTTTTTGACCATTCACTTTCATTCTCTTTGCAAGCTCAAACTCAACTTGTATGTTGACATTCTCCTGTTTCTCTGAGAACTTTTGTGTTTCTGTACCTCCTTTTCCTCTTGCTCCCAGTATCCTTCTAATGTATTTTTCTTGCTTGGATATGATTTCTGCAGAGTCCTCCTTTTTGCTGCTTCATTTAGGAATGACCACCCACACATCCTCTTTGGTGTAGCTAGTCTTGAGGAACTCAGTTCCTCAAAATCCTTGTGATGTCTCACGGTCTCCACCAGCAGACAAAGTGTCCCCTCGCAGGGGTAGACACCCTGGCTGGCATTTAGCATTTCTGCCATTTGTCACCTCTGTCACTGGGGTCCCATCCATCCTCCAGTTCCACCCAAACGTGAAGGCTGGTGGGTTGCATGCTCAAGGCCTCACTAGTCCTTTAGGACCAGCACCAACATTCCTCCTGCTTCCTTATTAACAATCCACCTGAACAGCCACATCTGCCTATATAACCCTTTGCTCTTGTTGGGCTGGTCATCCCTTCCCAGCCACTGCCTGCTCAGAGACACCTCCTCCAAGCAGTGGCCTCATCATCTCTCAGGCTCTTTTTCCTTTTGTATGTTACTTCTCTCTCTCTGTGGCTTGGGACCTATCTCAAGTCAGTCTGCCAGCCCTACGCCTGTGCTGCTATTTGTCCACACACCAGCTTTCCCTGAGGGCATCCTTTAGACACAACCTGAAAGTAGCTGGCACATTTATTAAAAGCTTTATAGGCTCATGAGTTGTGGAGTTTGTCATTCTTCCCTCCTACTCCATCACACTTGAGCTGTTGACCTGCTTTCAAGCTCCCTTTCAGAAAACCAGAATTACCTCATGACTGCTGCTCTCCAAGCTAATTTCTATGAAAAGGCCTTCTTTATAGGCCTAAAAAATGATCAGCTGTGGCTGGTGGAATGACTATGGTGAAGAAATCTTTCCACTGTTCCCTTGAGAGGAGTCCTCCACATGATGGGAATGTTTGTTCTTTGGTCTGCACCTGAAAGCCCATGTCACACTGACTTCAGCTTCACAACACTCTTCTGCCATTCTTCCTCTTTACAATAGTAGCAGAGCTGCCTTATGTCACACCCTGGTCCTGTGTGTCCAACTATTAACCCAGAACTGCCAAGTTCACCACTAAGCCCTTCCCTTAAGTGCCACGTCTTTGTGCCTTTGAACATCTGCAGGGATAATGACTCCACAGCTTCCTTGGGCAGCCTGTTTCAGTGCTTGGAAACACTTTCTGGGAAGAAGTTTTTCTTCCTACCCAATCTAAACCTCTCTCTGACCTGGCAGTCAGAAAACAGGACTAGCTTTCAGATGACTTGAGTTCTGGTTCCTGCTCTACCCCAACACCTTTTTTTGTTATTTATTTTCCCCATCTGTAAGGAAGTGTAAGGTTGCCAAAGCCTTTGTTAAGCACATTGAGAGCGAAATGCAGTGCGTGTGCATCCAGAAGTCTTTGTGATTTTCCTTTGGAACTAAGCTCTTACTCCCTGGGTCTGCTCTAATAGTGCATGAGAGGTGGTACTGTGTCAGAGACATGAGCGTGCTGCTTCACAAGGGAGGATGGCCACCTTACCCAAAAGGAAGAGTTCAATTTCTCACATCCACCTTGCTCTGCACCATCCATTCTTGACTTTCACCTTGTGCTGTCTCTGTCTCCTGTCAGACTCCATATCAGTTCACTAAACCAACACTCCAAGCTGGACTGTGGGAGACAGGGCCGACAGTGGGGAGAGGAGGTGGGGGGATAAGCAACCTCCTTTCAGACATTTTACTATTCTGGCTTCACATTAAGTGCATCACGATGAAAACTGAACCTGTTGAATCAGATTCAGTCCCAGTAAAGCTTTATTTTGTGTTCAGTGTTTCTATCTCATTACTAGTGTTTTTTAAGCATCAGTGAAATGGTGTCTTTCAAAACATAATAACTTCAAGCTGCACTGATCTATATATATTATATTCCAAAGTCCAAAATGTAATTTCTCTGAACAGCTACACAAAGAGTTCCTCAAAGCAGTAGAAAGGAATCTATAAAAGTTTATTTTTATTGCTTTAGATTTTCTGATTTACGGGTGTTTGTGTTTAGTATTGCAATTCCAGATGGTTTTCGGTAGATATTGGTGTAGTCAGAATGATTATGATGTCAGTGTAAAATGAAGGAATTGTGTAAAGGAATAAAGTTAGTTTGCACTTTATGTGTGTGCTGTGTTTCAATTAACATGCATAAAACTCAAATACTTAGGAAACAGTTGGAAGAAATGCTCCTTTGTGAACAATCAATATCTGTGTTTTATCTGTGGTATCCTAGCTATTCCTCTGGGCTGTCAAGGCCTCCCACCAAAAACACCCCCAAGTGAGATAAATGTCAGATGGTAAATAGGTTTTATTAGACCTTGGGTATTTAACATGCAAGAAAAATATTTCAGTAGAGTTAAATAAAATAGAACTCTGCCAGGGCTTCTTCACACAAGAACTGGTCATGATGTTGTGAACTGACTTCACTGAAGGACAGAAAAAATGGAGAACCTTGGCTGTGAAAGGCATTCCTTATTTACACAGTAATATCTAACAGCAGCAGAATGAACACAGAAGGATGTAGGCTAGGTAAACTCCTTTCTGCACTAAAGACATTCCTTTTTTTTTTTTTTAAACTACTGTAATTTTTCAATATAAAAGACTTTCTCTAAGGTGTAATTTCTTTAAAGTAATGAACATGTATTGAAATTTGTCCTTCATCTTCTAACCAATATCCCATTATGGTCACCAGATCTAAATATAGCTCTTGCCTACAGTCAGGGAACATAGTAATTTTACAGGTTTTTATATATTTTCATTCTACTTTTCCAATTTGTTTCACCCTTTTCAGGCTTCTGACACCCACATTGTCAGACATGAAGCTTTGCACACATTTTTTCTGTGAAAATAATAAGTGAGGTAAAATCCAGAAAAGTTAGAGTTCACATTTAGTAAACTGCACAGATGTAAAATCTTTTTCTGGCATCTATAAGTTCACCATTTTGGGATTTGGAAGCTTAATTAGTGTGTGTACATTTATTATTTTATATGCAGAATTGTTTTTACTTTTATGCATGGTATACAATTAGGATTTTCATAAATCTGTAAAATGTATGAGGCAAGATTTATACAGCTATATAGCCTCAACATTACTGAGTGTTTGGAAATCTTAGCAGTAAAGTGAATCTTCTGAAAACTTAGCTGATAAGACTTCAAAAAGTTGGAAAGATTTTCAATCTGGTAAAAAAAATTCCAGAAATTTAGTATATCAAGGGTACGAGGTAACTTGTTTAAAGTGAGATCTGTCTGCCTCTGTTATCATTAGTTTCCTGAGAGACAGTTTATGGAAGGTGGTTTTATGATACATTCCTGAAACACCTCCAGATTTCAAATATGCAATATAAACCACCTTATGAAAACTGCATAACTTGCCCTTGATTTATAAATAGTACCACACCTACTTTGGCTGTGCAAAATTTTTAAGTCCTAATGTATTCAGTTAGTAATAAAAATGGAGTTTAACACAGAAAGGTTTGCTAAAGAACCAGATAATGAAGGGACAGGAAACCACCTTCTAGATTAAAGTGTGTTGCCTATTCCTAAGGTAATGGATGGAAGAACTTAGCACGTTAGCAAGAATGATTGGAGAAAACCCAAGAAAAATTTCTCTCACCAAGGCATGTTGTGAACAGTTCCTTTAAAAGCTTGTGCTTAAAAGCTAAAGATATTTGCAGCGTTCATCGGTATCAATGGTTTATTAGCAACAAATGAAATAGTCTCAATAAAGAATGGTCCACTTTGAGTCAGGTAATCACAAATATTTTTGCATATGCAACCTGAACTGTGGAACCCTGGGGGTATCTTCCACAGCACAGGAGATTTTTCAGTCAGTGGTCAGCAAATACCTTTTGCATGAAAGTCACAAAAAATATCATACAATGCTTTCTGGGACAATCCACTAATCCCCCCAAAATGTCAGTCTAACTAGGATCTTAGAGAAAAAAAGACTGATTTTTCCAAGATTCTGTTTCCTGGACCTATTATTTTTCTGGTTCTGCTCACTTGAACTCATTGCTTTCATATTTGAGCTCTTGGTATTTTTCATTCCATGCATGACATGCTGGTCTTTTAGTTGATCTGCTGAAATGTTAGTATAAAAATGCCTTGAACATCTTTTTATGAGTCCCAAGATGCTCAGCAAGTTAGAGGCAGTTATGATGAGACAGCCTCAAGAGATGCAGGTTTGACATGCAGTTCTTGTTTTTTTCTTGCCTCTTTAAAAATCCAAGTCTGTAATGCAAATGTGCAGTTACAAAGGTACTGTGTTTCCTTGCTTTATTTTCCACCTGTACTTTCACAGAAATCTCACTGGAATCAGATCAGTGAACACAGACCAAGGGTTTTTAAGGGAGCAGTCAGAAGGACAATTTTTTATCTCTTGCAGATTGTCTGACCTGCTTTCAGTGCATAAATACTGTTGAACACCTGACCTACCAAACACTCTGCACACCTTCATTCCTGCCACTAGCCTTCTTCACCTTTGAAACAATGGACTTGTTTCTCTGATCTTGTTCAACTCTGCTGAAAGTATGGAAATGAGTTTGCTATAAAAATATAAATGAAAATAGAAATAAGTGAAAATGGATTCAACTTCAAGTGTCTTCACAGAACTCTATGTATCCTCCTGGGGATGCCTGCATTGCTCTCAGAGTGCTCCAAAATTAGGCTAAAGTCTCAAGTTTCTCTGTAAATATTTGCTTATATTTCTCTCTCCATCATTGCGGTGCTGCTGAGTACATATTGAAGAGGACCCAAAGATGTCCCTGGCTGAAATATGATAAAATCAAAGCAAGTCCACCTTGCCTTGGCAGATCAAGTACTGCTAAAGGGGCAGATCTCACCTGAGGGTAGCTGTCTGAAAGCTGGAGGTCTGAGCCAAGCCAGCGCTGTAGGGTCTGCTTAGAGACAATGGAAAAAGATAGGCACTGCCCAGTTCTTCACATCTAATTTAGGCTGTGGTTCCCTGAGAGGTAGTGAGTGTTATTACAGCTTATTGTTGCTGAAAATGTAAGGTCCCTCCTTCCTCCACCCTCCTCTATCACTTCTGGTCATCTAGCTGTTTACTTCATGCTGGTTCATCAGGCCCTTCTCCGAACCAGGCACCCTGGTGGAAAGTAAGTCAACTAAAACAAGGGAAGGGGGAGGAGTTTGACCAGAGAGGACGAGTGAAATGCCTTTTTCTTTAGTGGAAATGAGATATTGCACCAGGTCAGCTGCCCATGAAATTGTTGCCTCAAGCTTCTGCTGGGCTCAGGAATGGGATCACCTCTGGGAGCAGAGAGAGTTTTGATGACAAAGAGAGTCTCAGGACAAATTTTTGAGTGTTCATCTTTGATCACAAAAAATTATTAGAGGGACTTCTTGGTGTTTTTTATTACTGTAACTCACATATTTCTAACTAAAAAAAACTACCTAGTCTGTGAAGAGACAAGCTCTCTCTCTGCTCTCTCTGATATTCAGAGCTATAAACTCAACAAGGGGAGTAAAATCTAAATTAGTCCTGTTGTCTTGACCCTCCTCAGCTCCAGGACAAATGTTTCTCAAGCAAACTCTCCTTTCAGATACTTGGGTTATGTCACCACTGTCTCCATTTTGTACTTGTATCTTCCTACTCTGTGGGAGCTTGTGCTTGGCTTTGTAATGCTACATAGCTATCTTACCAGTATGACCACTTCAGTGATAAAAGGAGTAAGACATAGAAAAAATATCTCTCATTATAACTATTGGAAGAAGAGAGGTCTCTGAATTTGTGGATGGGAATGATAAAAAATAGGAAAAAGGTGAAAAAGGTGCTGATTCTACAGTAATTTCTTGGAGTAGAATGCATTCAATGCATTTTCTTGCATAGTACAAAATTTTAATAAAAGAATTCACAGAATTTTAGAGCTCAAGTTTCTAACATGCCTAAGGAGCACAGAGCCTTGTCTACAAAATATTTTCTGCATTTTGCATCAGTGGTGAGACATCAGGCATGCAACTTCTTCTGTCTTATGAGTTATAGATGTACACACCAAGAAGTTTTCCATTCTTGATTTGGTCAGCCTGAGATAGCTAATTAAAAAAAAAAAAAAAAGCATTTCTAATTTCTGTGTCTTTGCTATTCCTTTTGTTACACTTATAAATCTGGAAGAACAGTACCACTTTTAGCACTGGAGCAGCTAACAAATTGTTTACACATTACCTATTCTGTTACCATGGGAAAAAGGAAATGAAGGAAAAGGGAAAGAAGACAAAAAATAAAGATGGGTGTAACAGATTTGGAACAGAACATTCCCTTGAGATTCTTGTGATGTGATAGTAGCAAAGCAGGAGATGGAATCTAGTGGTGCTCCCTGCATGTATTAGATGTGCAAGCAGGAAAGCCGCAGCTCAAAATGGAAGAACAAATGCTGAACTGCATAGCTCTTTTAGAGATTCTTCTTCACGATTTTTTCACAGTTGATATCATCAAGGGTTTATCAGAAGAGTTCACATGAGCTGTACAGCCTGCTGTACAGTTCTAAGAGAAGACGTGTTGGGGTAGGGAAGCGAGCTGGTGCCTCATGGCTGCACTCCTCAGGTTTTACTGTGGCACAGTAGCACTTCTTTCCATTTGCTCGCTAGATAAGTAGGTTGTTCTGTGCCAGCAGTTGCCCAGGTGGCCCAGCAGGCCGATGGCATCCTGGCCTGGATCAGCCAGGGTGTGGCCAGCAGGAGCAGGGCAGTGACCGTCCCCCTGTGCTCAGCACTGCTGAGGCCACAGCTCCAATCCTGTGCTCAGTTCTGGGCCACTCACTGCAAGAGAGACATTGAGGGGCTGGAGCGTGTCCAGGGAAGGGCAACGGAGCTGGGGAAGGGTCTGGAGCACAAGTCCTGTGAGCAGCAGCTGAGGGAGCTGGGGGTGTTCAGCCTGGAGAAGAGAGAGTTCAAGGGGGATCTCATTGCAGTCTACAAATACATGAAAGGAGGCTTCAGTGAGGTAGGAGCTGGTCTCTTCTGACATGTTTCAAGTGAAAAGGCAAGAGGAAACGACCTTATGCTGCCCCAGGGAAGGTTTGTATTAGAAAATAGAAAAAAAAATATTGTCACTGAAAGAGTGGCTAGGCTTTGGAATAAGTTGCTCAAGGAGGTGGTGAATTTACCATCTCTGGAAGCTCCCAAGATATGTCTGTATGTGGCACCTGGGGGTATATTTCAGGGATGATTATGGTGGTGCTGGGTTAACCACTGGACTAGATAATCTTGGAAGATCTCTTCCAACCTTGATGATTCTGGGATTCTTTGATACTATTTTGCCTGTTTTCAGTCTCCAGATGACCTTCAAATCTTTGAAGAATGGGATGAAATTCTTCTGCAGAAGTTAATTTTTTTGATGTGATGTAAGGGCATGGTAATCATAGATAAGTTTGACTAAGGAGTTGCTCTGCGTCTGAGCTCTGACTGAAGCCCAAGTTCATCTCCTGCCCATGCTGAGTGCGTGTATGTCTGTGCCCAGATGTGACTTTTAGCCCAGATTAGGGGTCTGCTGCTCCTTATAGGGATCCAAGGCAGGTCCTGTGTTTTTCAAGTACAGGACTTTATAATTGGCTGTCCTCATTACCCATGAGTTAAGAGAAATACACTGTCCTGTAGGTTTGGATTTGAGAAGGGGAAAATAAACCTCCTAAATTAGTAAAAAGTATTTACCATCTGAACCAGAAGACATCATGGCATTGGTGTCATCATAGGCAAACTGACTGGAATTGAGGGATGATTAAATCAAAGCTTGTAGGTATGACTTGCATTTGTGCATAGGGGATTTAGAAGTCCAGGTGCCTATTTAGTATGGCTTAAGGATTAAGGAATGCCTGCATCTTGGCAGCTGATACAGGTAAGCCCAAAATTCAGAGAGGGTGCTCCATGGTGCTACAGTCTTTGCTGAAAGAAAAGGTGTGATCTTCCTGATAGAGTGCAATACTCTCTGATCAGCTTCTTTTAGATATCCTACTATATTCTAATATTCCAATATTTAAATATTCTTTTAGATATGAAGGGAATTATGCTTAATAGCAAATTAGTTATTTTTATACTACACAGGACTTATTTTTTTAGTCGAATGATGCAAAATCTTCTGAAAACACAGTACTTACATAAGTGACACTTAGAAAATGATAGCAATTGCTATACAAAGCTCAGTCACAATATCAGTGTGATTCCCATCACTGGTCTCTATAATAGGCTCACTGTACTAGCTGTCTTGGGGAAAGTTGAACACAAGGAAAAAGTTCTCCATTGAGATGGTGGACAGCCCCTGGAAGAGAGTTTAAGGAGGGTCTGGACAGTACTCTTAATCATATGGTCTTGTGGTAGTTCTGTGAGGAGCAGGGAATTGGGGTCGATGATTTTTATGGATCCCTTCCAACTTGAGATATTCTATGATTATGTGACTCTATGACTCACTGTTGTGACTCTGGACTTCCCCAGTTTCTAGGAAGGGATGGGTGTGTTGAAGCCACTTCAAGTCCACTGTTTTCAAAATTCTTTTGTGAGTTTATATACTCTGCATCAGGCTGACTACCCTCATAATGGTCTGGATAACTCAGGGAGACATTTACACCACTGGCTGATCCACTCAACTGCTGATAGCTGCTTGTTGAAGACAAAGATTCCCCCTGGCCCCCTTTGTTTTGAGATAAAGTCAACTGCTTTGTGTTCTCTGAGCTTCATTGCCCTTGCCCATCTTCTCTGAGATTTATTCCACTGTAGGATATATTGATCAGTCACATCCATGAGCTCTCAAACATACCCTCAGTTAAAAAAAAAAAAAAAAAAGAATCAAAACCCCCACAAATATTGTGTACTGAATCCACTTTTGAACACACCCTGCTGATTGCCTTAGGCTGCCCTCTTGGCCTGAGAATACCAGAGGGTGACAGGTATTCTCAGGCCAAGAGGAGGAGGAGAGAGCAGATGTTGCTCTGCTCTCTTTTCCTCCTCCATGCCATGAGAGCTGCTTTCCTGCTTCCTCCCAGGTATGGTTCCTGACTCACACTCACTCCCAAATGCAGGATATTTTTGGGGACAGATAGGTGTCGCAGGTTGGATCCATATCAGAGACCTTACTAACAATTTAGTAGATTGGAAAACCTGAGTTGTGGTGCCCAAGGATGTGCCCCTGGCCTTTTTCAGTTGCTGGTGATGGGGTCCTTACAGGCTCACAAAAGTATTTTCACTGAGAATTTTCACTGAGAATCAGTGAAAAATATGTTGCTGAATCTCTTCAGACATATCTGACCTTGAGTCACTTCTTATTTCCAGTTGCAACCTGATCTCATGCTGAGGTGAACCCCACATGGAGCTTGTTTCCATTATCCTTGAATATTGCTTTTTCACAGGGAAGAACAGGAACGAGTGCCTCAGAGACAAAAAGGTGCTCCATGCTCCAGCAGGTGCAGGTAACCAGGAGATGGACTGGCACAGAGCACAGCCACAATGTCAGCTAAATGGGATTGCTACCTGCACAGATTTGGCCTTTAGAAATGTTTGAATGAACACAAGAAAATGGGAATGAAATTATATAAACCATTTAATATCTGTAATATTTTTTTGACTTTTAAAAAGTAAAAAATGTGTTCTTCTACTATTCACAGGTCATCTCATTTTTGCATGAAAATTTATCAAAATAAAAACTACACCAAACAATAGATCTCTGAAAATGGCACCATGTGGACCATGTTTGTTTCATTACAGACAGAATAATTTTTCTTCTTTACTCCCCATTGTATGTTATTAATTCTATAAGAATGCTAAATAAAAAGTGAAGGATTTTTGTTTGACAGCATGCTGGATCACCTGTTTCCAGATTAAGTAAAAGGGTGGCAGCTGGGCTAGCTGGAGCTACTTTGCCATGGAGTATTTTCTATCACAATTCTTTTGTTAGAAATAAAAGTGCAGCATCACAGCATCATTTCTTTTTCACATTAATGTCATATAAAGACAATATGATAGACAAAAAATGTTAATGGAATAATTCTAGCACCATCTTTGTGTAATGTAGAAATATGGTGCCTGCCTCTTCACACTCACTTGTAATGGGTATAGGCAAAAAAACAGCTCATATTTTTAGGTTTATGAATAGAAAAAATTAGAGATATTACACATGAGGACATGCCCAGTATTATTTTATAGTCTGGAAGGGGGTCCCTGTGCCCATATATATTAAAGAGTGCACCTGCCTTCAATAAGCTGACATCAGGATATGCAACCAAACTGCATGCCAAATTTGCCTTGTAAAGGAAATGTAAAAAGAGCAGACTTATGCTCAGAAAAAAAAAAAACAACCAAAAAAAAAAGTAAGCATTATTAAATGAAAGGCAATTTTAGTTGAGATTTGGAGAAGAAAGTGTTTGAGTGAGGCCAATGGAACAATGGAATCAAAACCCCAGTAACCAGAATTGTAAAGGACTTTTAAATTTTTTCTTTTTGGAAAATCACAGCAAACATTTTAAGACAGCTCAACTTGTCATGGGCTTTTGCGCAGAGCCTTCCAGTTTTTCAGCTATGTCTTCTCTGCTTGAGAGACTGACTATATTTGCTTAGACCATGATTGTGAAGAGGACTGTGCCCACCTCGGCCCTGTTTTTAAGGGCTGATGTTGGCCTGCTCTGTCTTGCTCCTTTGCAGGGACCAGAGACACAGGGAGACAGCCCAGGGTCTCAGAATGGCCAACAAGATTTCCATTACAACAGGAGCCACATCATCTTGTTCACTGCTTATCTATTAATGTCATGATCTACATTACTGCAATCGAGAGGATAATTTGGTCTCACACGAAGATGAAGAAGGATCTTCAAATAAATGAACTAATAGCTCTGAATTCTGGCTGAAGCAAAACACTGGTGGCTGCCCAGCAGACTTTGATGCCCCACAGGCCATTTTATTTCTTGCTTGGATACTGTCAGCCACCCTAAGTAGAGTCAAACCAGCAAAGAGCACAATGAGCAATGCAGGCTGTGTGCAGGATCTGAGCAGAGCCAAAGTGCCCCTGATATGAGTTATCTATGCAAGGTAGAAGGAAAAATCCCCAAGTAGTTGCAAGCTGTAGGGAGTTACATTGACAGCTTAGGATTTTAGCTTTTATATTTTTCAAATCCTGTATTGCTTTGCGGTATAACTCTGAGCTCCATATAGAGTGTTAGTTACTGTCTTCACATTTTGGTCAGAAAAAACAATCCCTCTAGGCCTGAAACTCAAGGACACTCTACTGCCTCAGGCTGGATGCTGCTTTTAATTACAAATCAAGAGATTATTTATGGTGACTCTGATCTATGGGATTTATGAAGCCACCTCTGCCTGCTGCTCCCTCCCCCTTGGTGTAAGTGGGAGGAAGGCTGAGAGTGGGATAATCAGAGTGTGAAGAGCTGTGCTCCAGACTGCCTGATCCTCCACCTGCACAAACTGCAGTGGAAAGCAGAGGGGTCCTTCAGGACTCTACAGCTCATCAGCAGAGGTGGACAGTCCATGTCCCAGGGCCTTTGAGGCTCACTGAAGAAAGTGGCTTGCTGGTGTAAGTAGTGTGTCTTTGGATTACCTCAGAAGTCTTTCTTCACCCATTTGTGATTTTACTTTACTTTTAGATATCTGATCCATTTTTTGTCTCCTGTTTGCTCTACAGAAGAGTTAAAAGCTACTTTTGAAAGCTTTGGTCTTCTGACATGTCTGACCATTATGCGCAGAAAAGGATCTATGCCTTCCAAAACTCAGGATCCTTAAAATGAGTTCCTGTTACAAGACTATCTGGAGCATATTTTGATACAGATTCTGCTCTTTTGGAAACCTGTGAAATGATTATAAAAAGAGAAGGAAATTGATTCTGAATTTTTCATTAAAGAAAATAGCCTATTAACACTTGGGTGGTTTGAACCTGTGCGGCAGTTCAGTTTGTGGCGCATTTTTGGATGGTTTAAACCTGGCTTTATGTTTAAAGATCCCAGTTTCACCTGGAGAAGTTTTGGAATGACAGATGCCTTGGATCTCTGTGGCAGTGGAGGGTGAGCTCTCGCAGGAGGAGGAGCACTGGGGATCTGCCGATGAAGGGTCAGGCTGACACTTCAACCAGCCAGGGACCAGCAGGGACTATCAGTGCAAGTGGTGGGCTGGAGGGTGGTGTGGCTCCAAATCTGGAAAGCTGCCCCCCAGGTCCACGTAGTAAGTTGTGGCTTACAGGCTGTGTGCAGAAACATGATGTACCTCAATCCTGACTGCAGCTCTCACTGCAGCCTTGGGTAAGTGAGCTGCATGGGCCAAGGGAAGAAATGATTCAAATGCACTGCCCTTGCTCTGCTGGGGTCAGTGCTCACCCTCTGAGGCTTGGTGAGCCTTATGGCCTCTGCCTCAGCTCCTCTGTCCATAGAAAGAGTTTGAAATGAGTTAGAAAGAGTTAGAGATGTTAGAAATGTAATGTGCATGATGAGTGCTGTTAGAGCAAGTTTCCCATCTCTGCTGAGCCCCTCACATGAGTTTTATTTTGGTTTTAATGCAGTCAAACTTACACCAGTGTGCTTTTATGCTTACATGCTAGAGGAACTGAAGAAATATGTATTTTCTTGGGCAGGTGCAGGGTAAGCTCTGTTAAGAACAACTGCACAACATCATGCAGTGGGACTTACACAAACACCTTCCAGTGGAAATTAAAATTGCAGTTAAACTCTGCCATCAGTAGCTCTAGTATCCTAATGAAGCAGGAGAGTAGCAGGGCAGTGGTATGGTAAGCGAGAGACACAGAATGTTTTGTACGTCAGGCAGAAAGTTTGCAAAGGAATAAAAAATCTGCAAGCTTTGAAAAGAACCTGATTTTTTTTCCCCTCTGTATTGTTTTACTTGCTTGCAAATGGTCTTTTCCATTGTAAAATATGTTCAGAGAATAGTGGCCAGACTCCAGGATCTAAAACTGATGATATCAGCTCTTCAAAGCTGCCAGATCAGAAACATAAAGGTATACATAAAAGGTTCCTTTCAGTGAGAGCTTATTCATTATTTTCAAAGCAAAGGAACTTTTTCCCCCTCCTACAAAAAATTCTATTTCATTAAAATGTTTATACTGTGGTGTGTATATGAGGGGCTGTCCTTTGAACACATTTCTTGTGGCCTACAGCATAGAAGAATTAAACTGGCATTTAATCAGTAGATTAAATGTGGGCAGGACCCCTCTGTAATGTGGTAGATAAGCAGGTGGATGCAAGATAGGAATTAATATCTGTCTGCTATAAGAATAACAAGTAGAGTAATATTTGCCTACAAGAGTTCACTGAAGACTTAAGAAAGACAACAAATGACATAATCTTTATCTCCTCGTTTATCTCTGCCTTCCCCAAATGAATGTTGTACTTCATGTAGAAGGAGCATACTATTTAGTATCTGAAAATCTGAAATAACCTTGCAAATCAGTTATTTAGAAGAGATTAAACATTGCCTCCCTCTCTCCCAATGTATATTTTGAACCAATGGAAAATAAGAGTGCATGTAATTACTACATGTGAGTAATTGTAAACAGCAAATTTTAATACCACTATCACCAGCAATAATGATTTAATTGTAGTGCCTGGGGGTTACTCCCAGAAGCCTGATAGCAAGTGTGTGAACAAAGAGAAGAAAAGGCAGCTTCACCCCAGAGAACTCATTGCATGTTGAGCAGGAATGGAGATGGTGGGCAAATACAAGCAAGAAGGTAGGAGGGAAACAGGACAGCAGCAAGCAGAGCCACCAGCCACTCTCATGGCACATCAGACAGTCAGACTGCCTTCCCTTGGGAAGCCTGAGCAACAGACAGCTGCTCCCCAGCCCTGCAGGGGATGCTTTGGATTCCATACTTTGTTTTTCAGACTTCTTTTGGAAGGGGTTGAAAAAGTCAGAGAAGACATCACTCTTCCATGAACAGGGCACCCCATAACAATGTCTACATCACACACAGATGTACCGGAGGAAAAAATGCCAAGAGATGGGCCAATTAACAGCAGGGTGAGATCAAATATTCACAGATAAGGCAGAAGATACAAATCCCCTGCAAACAGCTACTGTCAAACCCTGCTACAAAACCCAGGCAGTGAGGTTGTGGAAGATATCAGTAAATCAGTTAGTCCATTCCCTTGCTCAGAGTCAGCACTAACTCATTTAACTTTTTCATGCAGGTACTTCTTTCACAAGTTGAGTCATTCCAGTGATAGGATAATGTAACCTTTCAAAGTCATCTGTTGTAGCTATTAATGATCTGTAACATAAGACTGTTTTGAGAATTTCCTGTGTGGAAATTTATGATGCATCATGCTCGTCCTCAGAAAAAGTAGCGCAAATTCTTCCACTTTTGAGGACAGCACTCCAACCACCATCTAACTGAAAACTCATATTTTCCTTGAAAAGTGATTCCCCAAGCTGGACATAAACTCAGACTCCTCTTGGCCTTTCCAATGCCAAGAAGTGTGAGAGAATGGCTTCAAATGCCTCAGAGTGACCCCTTCAGCCAGTATGAGGTTTGGGATTTGGTAGAAATTCAGTGTGGTGACTCGTGCACTGCTTTTAATTTCCCGTAACCATCCTTTCCTGTCATTCTTTATTTGTACTTATGTAATTGGCTATTTCCACCTACCTATAAAGCTTATTTCATCTCATGGTGACACTTGCAATCTGTATCAAGTTTCTGAAAAATATTATTCTGGACTAGAGATTCATCCCTAATTGAGGTTCTGACTTCTTACAACTGCTGTTACCACCAGCTGATTCAGATACAAAAGATACATATTAATATATCAGTGTATCTCTTTGTTGTCTGTGTATATGTTTATAGCAATGCATGTTTACTCCACCACACAAGTCATTCAGGAAGATATATGATAATAGTGGACACCTTTTTTTTGACAGTGAACCACCAAAAATTGCTCCGTGTCTGATTCTGCATCTGGTTGTGAACTATAGCATGTACAAAAGTTCTGAGATTATGAGAATAAGCAGTGTGAAAAACTTTACTAAGGTCAAACTAAAAGTTAACTAATATTAAGCTATATGATATTTACTATTTGTCTTTCTCCATGGTCTTTTCCTCAACCACAAAACAGATTTGCCAGTTCTTGCAGGAAGCTAGGTCAGTTTTGATGAATTGGAAATTTCCAAATACACTTGCTGCAACCATGTTCAATTATTTTTTTAAACTATTTTTTTATTTCTTTGGTGTATTTTAAGGAAATTATTTGTTCCATTGTTGTAAGGGAACTCAAAATTTGAACCAGCCTATTATTGCCCGGGTTCTTTTTTACATCTGTTGGAAGAATAAGCATCTCATTTGTCCTTTTGTAGTCTCCTGCTATGTCACCAGTCCTCTACAGCTTTCCAAAGATAACTGATAATGTTTCAGGATTTGTATGAACCAATTTTCTAGACATGTCTTGGTAAGTTTCAGAGGGCTCATTGATTTACAATTTACTTGAATACTTTTCATTCCTCATTTTAATGTTTTTTTTTTTTACATTTTCTTTTTGTAGTTGTACTGGTTGCCATTTTATGACAACAAAAATCAACCAGGCATGAAACACTTGGCCCTCCTTGGCATCATCTGAATGTTGAATGTTTTCCTTCTCTGATGAACCATTTCTTCCAAGTTCTTCCTCTCACAAGAAGGTACCTGTAACATAATATCCTGTTGTTTTAAAAATTTTCCTTGTTTTCGCATTCAAATGTATCAAACACATATTTCTGCAAACCACAAATCTACACGTATTTTTATGAGATATGGTATGTCCATGGATTCCCATCTGTAATTACTATTGCTTCATCTATACCTGTTTCAGATGGCTCCAAGGGGAAATTGTCTTTCTGGCATATCTGAGGTGGCTGCTGAAGCTTTGGGTTATGGTGCAGCTTGGGGAATGGTGGGCCTTCAGGAGCCAGCCATGACTCCTTTTGCTCTATTTAGACAATGGTTGCCTCATCCTTCTAGGTAACGTCTGTCTTTGCTAAAACCACATCCTCTGGTTGTTGCTCACATTACAGCTAAACATGGATTTGGTGCCACTTGCACATTTCTGCTTGGGAATAATTTTTAACATCTACCCTTGGAATTTTTTTTCTTTCTGCTACGGGATGATCAATGAGCTCAGACTTTTCCCTTTGTGGATTTGCTTTCCCCTACTCTTTTCTGGGTTATCTGTCAGACTTTTGAAGCACAGTGCGTGATCTCTCCCTTGCTGTCTGTGGGCTGCTTTCGGATGAGGTGCCCCAGCACTGCTGCAGTGACCTGCGATGGCAGCTCTGCTCACTGGGAGACACCTGACATTTCAAACCTCCTGGCACTTTTGGCCTCGGTCTTTACAAAGACTCATCCGGGTGTCTTGGGTTATTTCTTGATAACCTAGTTCAGTTGCATTATTGGCAATTTAAAATGTTGCTCTCTATGCTCGGAGGCGGCTACTTCAGCACATCTCGGTTCATTATATAAACTGCTGGGAAATTCAAATTCTGTGTGTCAGAGAGTCAGCAGGTGAGTTTTGAAATCACATTAGTGTCATCTGATATGAGAATCCTTGGCTCTGGAATGAGATTTATGAACTAAATCCGATAGTGTAGAAAGCTTTCCAACTTTTAACACAGTAAGAGAGACCTGGATAACATTTCTTAGCATTTATGTCCTCTGAGTATATAAAACGTAGAGGCTGCTCTTTAAATAAAAGCAGTTTCACATTTTACCCTGGAAGTGTTTGGCGTGGCATTGACTTTCTTCTTAATGCACGGAGGACTTTGTGCTAATAGTTGTGCAGTGCAAGCTGTCAACTCTGCTGTGTGGCATCCTGGGCAACAAACTGAGGCAGCAAAATGTTACACAAAGAGGTGCAAGAGAAACAGGGAGGTGGGAAGTGAAGAGTGGGAGAGGAAGAGTTTGTCCTAGAAAATCTATTTTTTTTTCTTTTTAAAGGCTTAGGTACAATATCCATGTCCACCAGCAGCATGGAAATAGTGAGCAAGCAAGGCAAAGGAGTTCTACTGGGGCTGAGGAAATACTGCATTTATGGGGAAAAGAAAGCATAAGATTTTCCAATTTGCCTTTAAAGCAAGAATTTGTCTATAAACTATGAAAGGTACAGCTCACCAGATGTTTTGCAACAATTGGTTATGTATTAAAAAGTAGGCTACTGTTTTAGTCTTAGAAATAAGAAATCAAATGACTTCTGATTGTTTCTGATATGCAACAGCATCAACATATGTTTTCAATGAATAGGAAATAATGGGCTCTGCAGTTTTACAGAAATTGTTACTTTGTTGCAACTTTCAAAGACATTTGTTGCCCTGTTCATGAAATATTTGTATTTCTCCTTATGTCAAAGGCACAGTATTCAGCCTTTGTCCTGCTTTCCCCATTCAACAGGATTTACACGGGCTAAGTGAAAGGGGAATTTGTCCTCTTGTGGCTTTCCTGCTATTTTTTTCACTTGACCCAAAAGCTAAAAAGTAGCATTGAATTAAGCAAATCCTGTGAAAAGTTCTGTATAAAGAAAGCTCTGCAGACCACCTACAGTGTGACACTTAGTGAGATGAAAGGATATTAACCTAGGAGCGCCTTGTGCTTTCAACAGAAATCTTGTTCCTTGTATTACAAACAAAGATAACTAACATAATTTAATTACACCCTAATAGTGGTTGAAATGTATATGTCTTTTGGCATAATGCAATTTTTGTTTAGAAAATAAAGTATCTGCACATAGCCTACAATTTTGCAGGAATTCCCTCCTGTGGGAAAAATGTTACCAAGGGGCTGTTGTCTTATGCATATTTGCACATACTATTTATGTTAACAAGCCTGGGATTTTTTTTTCTCTTTTGAATTGAAATGAGGTTCAAGGGGTAATTTTATTCTTTTCTCTTTTATTTTAAGACTCTCAGTATCACAATGTCACTGCTACTCAGTTCCAATAATATGTTTGTGGCTTCTAGCATTCAAATGACAACGAATTGCCAGAAAAAGAGCCATTTATATTATTTTTGCTTTTAAATTATAGAAAAAATATACATTAAAGCTTAAAAAAAATCAGGAAATATTCCAGCTAAAGGCAAGAGTGAGGTTAACGGTGCCCCTTTAATCTTTGCAGAGTCTCAAACATTTACTTTTACCACAGCATTAGCTCTACATGGATATATTTACATGAAACTGGAATGTATGAAAACCATTTAGGAATGTCACACAAATGCAATGAAATATCTCCTGGCAGCTCCTAACTAAAGTTTTTATGCTAAACCTACTGGGCTGCACTGGGATTTGTTGAATATTCCACTGTGCTTCCTATTTTTATGTAACAAACAATAGCTGGTTTTTTTTTCCCTCCTTTTTTTTTTCCCTGAAGAGAGACTTAGTGAAAGCACTTTTGGCTAGGTAAATATTTACATTTTTGTACCTAAGGGATTTTGCCAGTTGAAATAAATAATAGATCAACAAAAAAATATTCTCTGTAGAAATATTAATTTTCGTACAAAGAGTTGAAAAATAGTACTTGATCTGCTTTCTTTAAGAATTTTTAAACATGTTAAAGATGGATTTATCATTGATGATCCTAATGCCAACACCAGTCACCAGTCTCACAGTAACATTGCACCGTTTTGTTTAATCGCTTGTCACAAACTTTGGACTTTGGAATTGATTTTTCTCAGCCAAAGATCCCATTGTGGAAAAAATCTGTCGACTTAAGTAAGTGGTAATCACCTCTACATACTTGTAAAAATAATTCTAGAATGTTGTCATCTTTGCATAATATTAAACACTTAAAAACTATCATACCAGGAATGTTTCCCTATTACTACAGTTTCTGGATTTCAGGTGTTTTAAAGTCTTAAAAGTTATACAAATATGTTTAGGGCTAGGAAGGAATGTTCTCTTTGGCATTTTGCTTCATAGCTACTTAAAGCAAGATTAATTGTACCTGCCTGTGATGTGTTTGCTACTGCCTCTCTCCAGGCTGTGGCTGCTGGGTTAGGTACATGGCAGAACAGGACATTTACTCAGCCCAGGATTAAAAGGGGCTCCTATGCTTCCAGTAGAAGCTCATTAAATTTCTCTACTATCCCATCATGTGAAATTAATATACTGTGGGGTTTTCCTGAGTTAGGGTTCACAATTTGTTCTCAGGTATCTTGTATATCCAGATTTACATACTGTTCCACATGACACTTTGGGATTTACCAAAGAGCAATGTCTCTTGGTGTCCTAGCTTTCAGGAACTACATGCATTGTGTTCAAAAGGGCAGGAGAGAGCAACTCAGGACTTTTTAAAAAAAACTTGTTAGCAGCAGCTTTTTTTTTCTCATAAATTTGGTTTTGCTGAGCAGTCCATACAATATGCAATATTTTGTTTATAGCCTTTGAAAATTAGCCTACACTTAGTGTTCACTGCAGGGTAGACAACCACTTAGGTTTTAGACTTTTGATGCCTTATCTCACATAAACACCTTTTTCTTGTGGTTCTTTCAAAAAATTGAATGTAAAAGAGACTGGGCTATGAGTGGTGGAAATCCAGAGTCTGGAAAGTGGTTGGCAACAGAGCTCACATCTCTTGTAAATGGTAGGAGCTTCAAATAAAACTTATTTCTACTTAAGAATAATTTATGAGCTGATTCTCTTTTCCAATTAGTTATTAATGGCTTGAATTAGCAGACTATTTAGACATTGTTTGCTACCTGGCGTTAATGTTTCCAGCATTGGGCAGCTGAGCACTGATTATCCATAGTGACTGATTCTCTTCTGCAGACAGCCTCCTGCTGCTGTGCTGGGAGCTGCCAGTGAACTGAAGTAGGAATAGGTGTATTCCCCTACCCGTGACAGAAGGTGCATCTTGTGTCATGTCAGTGTGTCCTTCTTCACTGCAGAAGTCCAAACAGGTAGGAGCTTATACTTCTGTGGGAATTGAGCTGTACTCTCACAAGAACTTTTTTTTCCCCTGAGGACTACAGAAGATTAATTAAAATTTTACTATGTGTTTCAGTAGTTTTTTATTTTTCTTTTTGCACCAACATGCTAATGTTCACCTTGTGATCTCCTGTAGGCTCCAGGTATTCTTCTGACTTGTCTAAACTGCCTTTGCTCATCAGGCTCTCACACTTGAGGGATTTGCTATTGGTCCTTAACTTCATAACTCTGTACCTTCTGGAACCTTGCATTCTGTTCTTTTAAGATCCCTTTTCCCTATTATTTTTGAATGCTTACCCTTTAACAGGCATGCAGTCTCTGTCAGCTGGAGACATCTGCAAACTCAAACACACATGGTACTGAGTTGCCCACATCTCTCATGGTGATATCAAGGAGTACCAGACCTTGCTTTAGGATGCCCTTCCACTTTGGTAAAGCAGCATTGAAAACTACTTTCAGAGGGAAGAATTTCCAATAAAACTTGCAACATTTTCCGATAGGTTCCTCTGGCATTTTTCTAGTTTGTTTGTCACCATCCCCTGAAGCAGCTGCAAAACCTCACCAGTGGCACCTGCGAGGGGCAACAGGTCTGTCCCTCTTTCACAGCTTATGGAATACTGGGACTAAACACAGGTAGCCACACTTCTCCAGAGCTTGGTGTTGACTCTAGCTAATGCATTGGTGGCCTCCAGCAAGAGCTGGGTAATCTTTAATTACTCAGAAGGCCCCTAGACGGGGAAATCGGGAAGGCTGATGTTGAAATCCTTCCAAATTACTAGTTTAAGTTTGTATCTGGCACCATGCTGGTGCTGTGGGCAGCCCACTACACAAACCTGCATGAATGCAGACCATTTGTATTGGTGGCTATAACTAATTTTAGCTTGAAAAAACAAACAGCCTATCTGTGGTTTCATTCAAAAATTGTAGTGGAATTCAATTATGAATGCCTGCTCAGAGCCGTTTAAATCAGAAGTTGCTGTTTTTTAGAGATACAAAAATGGAGTTGAACATTGGGTCTGTAAAAGGCAAACCCCCCCAGTTTACACTTACTTGAAAGAATAACAAAGCAAAAAATTCCAGGGAGACTAGTGAGGAGATGAAGTTAAAATGGATTTTTAACAGTCCTCTAACTGCTGTAATCACTTACTGCAGCTGCTATAGCTTCTTATAGTAATAATCATACTTGTATAATTTCTTTTTTTGTACTGTGGTGGAACACTGTACTGCAGTGGAGACTTCTACAATTACCTATATCTCTGTGTGCTGATAACTGCACTTTTGGGCTGAAAATTATCTGCCTGATTTCAGTCCTAAACTTTTTTTTTTTCCTTTCTATATGATTTATATGTGAATTCTGCTTACAAGGAAGAAAAAAAGAACCCTTCTCTGCTGTGAAAGGATTGGTCTTGTTTTCAGAATTGTCAAGTAGTCAGAAATACCAGTCAAGTCAACAGGAGCTGCAGGTGCTGAACACTTCAAATCAAGCTATTCCTTTTCTCGTCTTCATGTGTGTAACCAAAATGACAACATTACAAGCTGGAACCTTCCTCGTAACTTGTCTCTGAGGAGGATTACTCTGAAGGCTGATTTTCTGACTGAATGAGATGATTGTGGTGTTGAACAATTGAATTCCCATATATTTGCTGGCACTGAGCAGGCTGCAAGGCAAGCCCAGGGCCCTGAGCTGGGGGATGTGTGTGTGAACTGCCCATTTCACGCCCCCACACCAATTTCCCTGCCGTAACAGCGAGCTGGGAGAAGGGATCTGCCTGTCTGGTGCCAACAACTAATGGCACTGATGCAGCAGTGCTTGTGGAGGGACATCAGCCAAACCTGAAGAACCTACTTCAGTGTGCTGCTCTGTGTTGACACTGTTATGGCCACCCTGAGCACAGGCAGCTGCCCAGCAGTTTGGCACATCACTAAACTCCCTCATGGCCCTTGGGGGTGCCTACATCACGGCGTAGCCTTTAGTCAGGCCCTTTGGCACGTCCTCCTTCTTCCTCACAGCATGATGGGCCCTGCAGGATCTTGCCTTGGCACTGCAGGTAGGAAGGGCTGACCACTGCACAGATGGATCTGCTGCTGAACAAAACAAGCAGAGAGCAGAAGAGAAAAAAGCAGAGCTTAACTCAAGTGCAGTGGTTCTTGCAGTGTGTGTGTGTGAGCTGCAGGGCACCCAGATGCTAATGGAAGACCACAGCCCACCTTGTGCTCACCCCCTCTCTGTGAACCTCCTGGGTTATCTTCATGTCATGTCTCGAAACTGGAGCACAGGAAACTCTGTGATTTATCTGGTGTCACAGAAGATTCCTGTGGCAAAGTCAGGATCTGAATCCATCTCTCTTGATCTCAGTTTGATTGTATCTCCAAATCTTTCCTTTGCTTTCAGTATATCTGGTGTTTCCCATGCATCATCCCACATCATGGGACAAATGCTGTAGAGATACAGCCCCCCAACTCTTGTTTATGGCTGGCTGGCAATTTTAGCCATTTGGTCTGGGAGGGCTTAAAGGAGTCTAGTGATCCTCTTTTTATTACCTCAGTTTATTTGCTTCTGCACTTGTTCTCACAGGATAGAAATGAAATATTTGGAGGTGCAGGACTATACAGCTAAATCATAACACCAGGCACCTCAGGGACATATCTTAAGGAGACATATCTTTTTTGCCTTAAGGAGTTGTACTCTCAATAGAAACAACAAACCTAGTCCAGCTGCATTTTTCTAAAGTGCCTGCTGTTAACAAGAATCTTCACTGAAATGAGTGAGAATTTTTCATAAAAGCTGAGGGACAGACTGTCTTCTTTATAGTGTGATTCATACCCTGAGTCAGCCTGTGCATCTCCAAGTGGCCATGGCTGATCTCCCTCATCATGCACGAGATCAGCACAATACCTGACCTCAGAAGAGGTGAAGCCAAGTGGAGAAAAGAACAACCAGAAGCTATTTATATCAAATGAGGAAACACGTGTGACGCCATATGAGGCAGCTTATATGTAAAGCCTTTCAAGTCTTCCACTCCAAGGTACTTAGATTGATGACTATGAACATGGTAAACACAAAGTGCTATTTTGTGTTCCCACCCTGAGAAATGACAGCCCTTCTGCGATTATAAAATGTTATTGCCACTAAAAAACTTCTTGTTTTGCGAGTTAGTTCTTCAAAACAAACACATTAGAGAAATCTTTGGTTTGCTTCGTGGTAGGTGAGTCAATGTTATCATCAAATCTGAATAAACAACTGTTTATTTTTAGATATTAAAAATGTAGCATAATAAAAAGAGTATTTTGCAGACATGTTTTAGTTTATTCTCATTTTGCAATACAACCACTTTTATTTAATGTATCTTTATAATTTCTTATTTTCTGTGTGGCCTAAGATAAAAATCAGAGCAAAATTTTAAGAATATTTCCAGAGTCTGGTTATCCCACACATGTTTGAACAATGGTTTTTGGCTTCTTCATAATTTTGGGTGGTTTCACCAGTTCTTGTTCAGGTAACACTGAATGCACATTTGTGGGTTCCAGTTTGACTTACAGGAGTGCAAATAGTTCACAGCTATCTCAACAACAAGATTTATGAAGTTATAACAGAGCAGAGTACAGCTTCAGCCTACAGATGAAGACTTCTGGATTTTTCCAGCAGGCTTCCAAACTAGGGGTGGCAACTATGTGGATGTTTTTATTGCCACCATTCTGCATTCCTCATGTGACTGTCAGGTGCCTTTTTCACCTTCTCAAGGCTGAGAAAGAGTAATATCATTGCGTTTAATCTTACTAATGTGTTAGGTGACTGCAGCATCACCTTCTTCCACACAAAGACAAAAATAGTACTTCCTATCCCTTGGGGGACAAATGTGTTTTTTCTTGCCACGTTTTGCAATTCCAATGTCTTTTACTGCTTTCTTTTGTTTCAGGAACTGTGAATATGCATTGCCTACTTTTCATCTTCTATTGTAGCAACTGAAGTGTCAAAGCATACTACATGAAGTGGATGAAATTTAACCCTCTTCAAAAGTGCAAAGGAAGCAGGTTAGAACAGGATCCTAAAATCCATGAGGACTGAATGAAAGTATTTTAGACAGTGGGAGATTACGTATAAAGGAAAGGAAAATAATTGGAAAAAAATATTACAGATATATCCTGAGTTTGAGATTGTTTTTATAAATATTCATCATCAATTATAACGCTAATCAGCATATCTGAGCCCTTCTGCTGGTACAACTTGTCTGTCTGCTGCTGTAATGAAGCAGTGTTTAGAGGTGTTGATTTTTTAGTGGCATCTACTTTCATATTGGGTCTTGTGTGATGGCAGGAACAAGTACATTCTTACGAGGAAGAAAAGAGAGACTCAATTTGAAACAGAAAGGGGTTTTATATTGCCTGCTCCATGCTGGAACTAGACAAAACACTCTAAAGAAAAACCAGCTATTGGATTCTATTCTGCCAAATTCAAGACATGCTTTGTCTTGCATCTGGAAAAAGGCAGGCAATTACAAGGACAGTAAAAGTGTGGGACTGAAGAGTGATGAGGAAACCTTGAAAAGGACCAGTACTAATGTCCCTCCAGACACCAAATGCCAAAAACAGAGTTCAGCAGAAATAGGTATTATGCCATTAGGTTCCCAAACCTATTTGAACATGGCATAATACTCTACCCTAGGAGCTTAACTATGGCTGTTGCTGAGCCTGCTGGTTGTGGCAGCCTTTAGAAACCTACTCCAGAATATAATGAAAAAATAATACAGAGAGGGAAACCCATTTCTTGGAGATTTCAACAAGCCCCTGTTTTACCTTTGTTAATTTCATCTGAAATAGCTAAACATGACACCTTGATATATTTCCCATATAAACCACTTCTAAAGGTGGAAATTTTTACCTAAGTCATACACAGGATATATTTGATAGATCAGTTTCATACCACAGAAATGGCTGCCTTTAGATGACATTAAGAAATTAGATTTCTTTTTTACATTTATGTATCTAGTGAGTACAGCCTGATCATCCTGGGGAAATGCAGCCAGTCCAGCCAAGCCCATGTGCACAGAGCAGCATCATAGCACATGCATTTTGCCTTTGTGTATTGACAATTCAACTTGCTGCTTACAGGACATGAACACATCTGAACTGCCAATAAAATACACTTCAGGTGGTAAAATTTCAGAGTCAGATCTAACATAAAAAGGTACAAAGCAAATACTGCTTCATCTCTACATCAGCCACGCTGTGATCCATACAAGTAATCCCACAAATGCTGTATTTCAGGCAGAGCCCTATGCTTAAATGGATGTTCAAGGTTTCATGACAGGAATGCAAACACCCTGCTAAGTCTTAAAGCCAGTGTATTTCTCAGGTGGTAGGACTGCAATTTAAAACTCTTATTTCTTCATTCATGACAACCTTGCTGATCTGCACATGATGGATGATTCTGAGATATGTTCCAATGAGATGCATAGGAAGAATGAACTCCTGTGGCTCTTTGAAAAACATGCAGTCAAAAGAGTTGTAGTACAATATTAGTTATCTAATATATACAGTGTGAAGAGTTCATTTCAGGAAACTTTAACAAGCACATTATACAGAAGATCCATTGTTTAAAAGTTGCTAAGGGTTTTCATGGTACAGGCAGAAGATATAGTTACAAAATGTAAATAAAAGATACTTAATAATATGGCAAAGGAACTCTGTGAATGAAATTCCTCCTGTGTAGCAGCCCATTCAAGGTTTACGACCACTCAAGTTCCTCCTAAACCCCCAGCAGAGAATTTCAGTCTTTGCGACTTCATCTGGATTTTGCTGACATGCAAAGACGTGTCCTGGATGGAATCTGGAGACCAGAGGAATGAAAAAAGACACTTCAAGTGCACAGAACAGCTTTTAAAAATGCCTTTTTCATCCACTCCCCTTGGCTAGCTTGATTGAATGGCTTAAAATTGCTTATTTTGTTAGCATGCCTAGTTGCTACTGCCTGGCCATGCACAGCTAGTTTTTTGCTGAGAAATTAAGCTTTCTGAACCAGGGAAGCCAATGAAAAAAACCTCAAATCTTTGCCCTGCTGGGGCCCTTTTCAAGAGTTCACCTATTTGCTTATGTCACTTTTGTTTGTTTTGCAGTAAATTCAGTGCTGGGGTAGTAGTCCCTTTAGCAACTTACTTGTATGTTTTGCCATTATCTGAAGTAGTACTTAGCCAAGGTCTCCTGGGGGAAGGCAAAGCACAGAACATTTTTTAATCTCATTAACAATTTCATAGGTAAAATGATTTTTAAAAGAGTGCCTTGCTTA
This sequence comes from Haemorhous mexicanus, assembly GCF_027477595.1. Lineage (NCBI taxonomy): Eukaryota > Metazoa > Chordata > Aves > Passeriformes > Fringillidae > Haemorhous > Haemorhous mexicanus. The sequence continues at coordinate 49,217,465 of NC_082342.1, forward strand.
ACTGCAGGAAAAGAATATTGTTTTGAACCTTAGCAAGGAATATTATTAATACTTTGCCATGTACTCTGTTGCTAAGAAAAGGAAATAATTGTAAAAGCCTAATTATCCAAGCCCTAGTCTTAACTGACTAACTTGCCCTTAGTTTCTAGGAGACAAAATGAAAAGAAGTAAAAACTGAATAAGCAACTTGAGATTTTATTTACCAGCCTGTCATGCCCTTTCAGTGCTTCAAAATGGAATGAAATAAAATTGCAAACAAAGAATTAAATTCTCACTCAGGGGTAGGGATTGCTCCCCATGGCCAGGTATTTTATCACTGGGGCTGGACAGCAAAGGTTCTGAGCTCACTCTGGCCCCGGGCTGGCAGCAGCCAGAGGCATTGCCCCCACAGAGGGGGTCTCAGTTCCCTTCTCTCCCTCCTACCCTGAAAACTGCAGTGCAAGATACTCCCTGGAGGGTGGTGAAAGTCCTGAACAGCTTCCTCAAAACCTGCTCATAAACTCAGCCCACACACAGCACAACCAAGCCACTTCCATGGGGTTCTCCACAGTGGCCAGATTTATTTGATCATATGGGTGTCATATAGGCTATTAATAGCCTGGACAAACAAAATGCAGAAAAAATAGAGCTTGGGGTATTGCCCTTAATATGAAATTCAGTGGATATTATGATTCCAGCAGTACTTGGGTTCAGCACTCAGACAGTCTTTGCCAAATTACATGCGCTCCTTCTTGTCCTAGCCCTATGGCATTTGTTTCTTTTCCCTTTCTCAGGAGTGAATAAGAACAGAGGAAACAACCTTCCAGGAAGAAAAAAAACACCCAGGAAATAAATACAACTTGAGATATTCTTGTAAGGAAGCAAGGCAATTCCAGGAATATAAAGTCTCTCTTGCCCTTTCTCTAGTGAGATGCCAAAGGCTGTGTCTACACAGCTTGGTGGCTGAGTTCCCTCTCTTGAGAAGAGTCCTGGCATGCCTGGTGGGATGCCTACACACATGGCCATGGCCAGGCACCCAGGCTGAGCTGGAAGCTTGTAAATGAGAGCTGAAAGGTGGCAAAGATAAAAAACAGATTCACAAACTACTTCTCAGCCACAACTTACTCTGAGATTAATGGGAGTTCATTTCAGGGCAAAGACAAACAAGCTGGCTGAAAAAACAGGAATGTGAGCTTCTCCTGTCCAGGGATGGATGGGTTTCATCTTGACAGATGCTGTCTAAAAGTCAGAGGTCTCTCCTGAAATAGTTGTCTTCAATCTCTGCACAAAGAACAGTGAATATACACTTCCAGAAGGTGGTTAGTCCCATTCCATCCTATCCCATCCAAGATTTGTTACCCCAGAGCAGAGCTTGTCTCCCTCTGCTATCTCTGGGGAGGGTCTAGTGACGAGGTCCCTAGCTCTCTCCATCCTCAGTCTTTTTTCAATTGTGCTTCATTGTGGGCAGGTCTAGGGGTGACTGGAAGGTCTGGTATGGCACTGCTGTGGTCCAAGGACTACGGTGAACTGTCCCTTCAGACACATGCTATGGTTTGAACATTATGTATATGTTAATCCTGCAGTGAGCTGGTGTTTGGCAGGGACTGAAAAGAGTGTATTCAGTCTACAGCTTTTAAATTGCACCAGAGCTTAGAGTTCATCTGCAAACTTACTGGAATGCTCATACACAGAAAAAAATAAGCTGACTTCATGCTCACCAGATGTACCTCAACGGCAGGGCTGATTTTGCAAAAGTCGTTGTAAGGTCCAGTTAAAAGATCAGTTTGTTTGGATTGGAATATTGTTTAAGAATCAGATGGCTTTCAAGTCAGTGAGTACTCTGTTTTAGTAGAGATTTTCTAGATATGACTTGCATGAAAACAGGCTCAGCTGACCTTCACTTTCAAAAATTTGTTTTCTGTATGCTCCTTTTACTAAAGGTCAGGAGTAAACTCAACACCTCAGATAACAATAATGAAGGTGTTAAAGTTACTCTAATGTACTTTTAGCATAAATATAGCCTAAAAAGGGAACATGGATTTACAAATTGCCTCAAGATCACTTCAAGCATGGTTCAATAGCTTCTGCTGCCATACTGGTCTGTAATGCCATGACATCTTCTCAATAATGTAGGTACATTCTGCTCTGGCCAGAATACAGTGATCAGGACACTTCAGAAGAAATGGAACTAGAGCAGCTGGTGGCTGTCTGAAGACCACACAAATCAGGGAGGTGGCGTCCATTTGCTTTAGCATTAGGTGTCAGAAAGCTCCAAGTCTGGTTTAAGCTGGTGGTCTAGCCTGCTCTATAACCAGTGCAAAGGTGGAGGTCCCTCTGGAGTTGAGCCAGCTTAGTCATTTAGGCTGGGGAGGGATGAACCTTGTCACACGTGCCTGGGCCACATATTTGGATGAGGTGCCTAAACTTTGGGTGGCTGACAGAAGTCTTCCCACCAAGATAAAAGAGAAATGATTCTGGGCCAGACACTCAGAGGTTTTACCTGAAAGTAAAAAATGTGAGTGTAATCACTGATACAAGTGGTCACCAGGATGGTAACAGGGTGCCAAGACAACTTCCAGCTGGGGAAAGCAGGGTTTTCTCCTTTGAGCAGAGTGTAACTCCTGTACATTACCTGAAGGGTTAAAAGCTTAAATCTTGGCAGAGACAAGGATAGAAGGTTTTTCATGAGGTTTAGGGAAGTGGAAAGGGCAGATTACCCCATTGTCACCTTTTGCCTACTCCTTTTACCAACTGCTGACATGAAGTGGAATTTTTCTGAAGATGAGGATTAATGTAATGGCTGCTTTTATTCCTCAGTATTTTTTTGGATGAAATTTGATCACTCTTCTCCACATTCCTATTCCTCACCTGCTCTGAGAAGCGAACACAATTATTTGAAAACAAAAGCAGTCCAGGCCAAAAATCTCAGACTATATCTCACTTGAACTCCCACCAATATTTCTCTTTTTGAATGCAGTTAATTCCTTTACAGTCTGATCACTGTGAAAACCAACAAGCTCTGAATTTCTTCAGTACAGGATTTCTAAATACTTTAATTGCTGTATTTATTTCTAGATATGCCCTGCCCAAAACAATATGAATAATATGTAAGATGTCTCTTGTTCTGGACATACAAAGATAGCAAAATTAAAATGTTACAGTTCCGCAGGATCTTGGGGGGATTAATGTCATGATGTTATTGAGGGCATTGAGAGAAATTCTAATCAAGAATTGATAGGCTGACCTAAGGCCTGGAACTCATTTGTCCAGTTCTGGTCAGAGTAAGGTGGTGTCAGTGTCTTCTGACACCTGCACCCAGGTGTCCTTTGGCAGGGTGGCTTGTACAGCTTGGGAAACGTTGAGAACTGTTCCTAAAAGATTGTATATTCCTAAAAGATAGTATACTAGAGAAGTCTTTCACAATTCCTGCGCAGGCTCTCATCTAACCTTTTATTTTCGTTTCTGTTTGCAGTAGCTCTTTGGCTGTTTTTTGTTTTAAGATGATTTTGGAAGGTATCAGTTTCCTCAAAAATGCCATTAAGGCCCAGAGCCGTAATGTAAACACCAAATAAAGACGAAGGAATGAGTTTTCCTTAATGTTTTGGTCAGTGGCCTTCCCTGGAGTGGCTTTAACATTTAAGAATGATTGTATTTTGGAAGTGTGTTTCTGAGTGAGATCTGAATTGAAGAATCCCCATTTTCACAAGCTAGAGAGTTTTATAGGAGGACTGTAATGTCTTGCTTGCAGTTGTTTCCTTTCCCATCCATTTTATTCAGAAATTCAAAGAAAAAAAAATCTGTGTGAAGAGCAGATGCAACTCACTTCATTAAGTGCTGAAAAGCCTCATAATATCTAAATTAAAACACATGTCTAATTCATTCCCTTTAACTGCATAAATACCCACACATTTTTTAATCACATTAAACATGCGTTTTCCTAATGGTTACAATAAAAAAATGCAAGAAAAATACTTAGGAACATTGTTAATATGATAATTCAGTGTTATCTGATTTAGCAAGTCAATTAACCAGATCAAGGCCAGAAGATCTCATGCTTCTTTTGCTTGACTCCTGCTGAGTTGAATATGACTTTTGCTATTCAGAGATCAAGTAACCACACTGTTAATTGTACTAGAGGTACACAAAGGGCATTAGAGGGAAACATAATCTGACAGGAAAATCAGAGAAGCCCTAGGATGGAAACAACTGCCAGCCTTTATACAGGATAATAGCCTGCTATGCAAATGAGAGTGACAGCTAGGAGGAAGTTTCAGTTCTGTCCAAACATTTTATTTTTATTGTGCTGTAATAATGAGCCAGCACAAGGATGACTGTGGTTGAAAACTGAGTTAGAATGAGGCACTAAGTCAGGCCAAGAATGCACCAAAGTACATCCCTGGAGCCAGTTCACAGCAGCAGCTGCTTGGTGTGCGCTGGAGAATTCCCAGCTTTATCTGCGATTGCAGTTAGGGATCGAAGGATCCTTTTTACACCACATTTGTATCACTCTGCTTTTAGAGCCTGGCAGCAGCATCTGAAACACCTGAACCCTCCATTACATGAGAGCATGAAAAGCAAAGCACATATGGGGCCCAGTGGCAGAAGGAATAAAGCCAGTGCGCACATTTAGTGATGGACCCAGTTTTCTTCCTGCTTTATTGTAGAAAGGGTGCTGTTCTGCAATAAATATGAAGGGAGAGAACCTGGGGAAAAGCAGGGAGAAGAAAAATAAAAAAGAAAATTAATTCAGTGGGATTGAGAAAATTGCACATGTAGGAAGGGGTTCTGGAGCTGCCATGCTCCCCTGGGTGCTGATCTCACGCCTACTGTGGAATTGCTTTGATAGCCACATTTACAGCAGGAGAGGAATATCTGAAAGGAGGTGATGGAGGCTGAAGAGGAGGAACTCGTGGTCTTTTGAGACTGGGGAGGAGCAGAGATATACAAAGTATGGTTAGTGACAAAACCCACACTTTTTATTAAAAAGATCTCCTGTAGCACTCAGACCCATGACTACTTAACTGGGAGATTTTACCCAGTATAAATATAATTTTTTTTGCCCCCTTTCCTTGTTGCATCTTAGGCGGTCTGGTGTAACCTGTGAAAAAGTTTTCTTTAAAATCTCAGTGTATTGGGCTCTGGCCAGCCTGCTCTCCCACAAGGGAGCTGCTTCACTGGTGTCAGCTGGTGGGTGTGCTGTGGAGCAGAATTCAACCTTTTGACCTTCACGTATTCCAGAAATAATTTGGGAAATGTGGAAGTTTTTCTTAGCCTTCAGCTCTGCGGTGGTTTGTAATCAAAGCCAATACATAGCAGTAACAAAAGGAAGCTGTCACATTGATAACTCTGCACTGAATGCAAGTGTAAATGCTCTCTATCCACAAACAGCTACTTTTTGGTGCCATTCATCTTCTGAATGCATGCTTGGATTTTACTTTGGCTCTTTTGTAGATGTTTGTTTTTGCAATTTGGACAGGTGAAACCAGCAAGTATGCAATTTGTGTAAACTAAGTGGTCTGTCAAGTGAAAAAAGCTTTAAAGTACACTGGCTCCAGCTCTGATTTCCACTCCAGCAATTCCAGCATAAGGACAGGACATGTGGATGAGTTCTTTATTTTGAAAGCAAGTTCCTTTAGAACAACAGAGTGATTTTTGAAAGGTGTAGATATATATGAGTTATGAGATTTCTAAAAAAGTCCCACAAATATAAAAACATCCCAATGACCCAAAACCTCAGAGGCAAAAAAAAAAAAAAAAAAAAAAAAAAGTAACCTGTGAGTGAACTTAAAGGCTGTTATACTATTTTTTTAAAAAGTAAGCTGACAATCTTTGTTTCAAAATGAAGACTGTTCCATGGAAGAGATCTATGACTGAACTATTTTGCTATGTCTTAGTATTAAAAAACAACCCATCTGAAAATTTTCCCACTAGATATCCTGATGAAAACCAGAGTAGTGGCATAGGTCCAAAGGAATTAATGGAGATATATCAATTTGTACCTACTGCAGGTTTAACTCTTGATTTAAATTCAAGAGCTTCAGCTCTTAAGAATACAACTAAACACTGATTTTCTCTATGGTGTTACTTAGCAATGGATGCTGTAAAATACCTCTAAGTTGAGAAAAAGAACAAGGAGCAGGTAGGGGAGAACTGAACACAAGAATGAAGGTCTAAGCAGCCTCTGCATTTATCATTGGGCAACCTCTTGTAACTGAGAGCAGAACTTTGTTTGCTCAGGCATCTCTGCAGCTCACGCTGCTGTGGGAAAGGAGCTGTGTGGCACCATCAGTGACAGCAATGATGCCTGTGCTGGCCAGCTCAGGAGGAGATGTTTTGTCCTGTGGGAGCCCATGTTGGTTCTGATGTCTTCTGGATCAAAGGCAATGAGCTCAGCTCTAATGCAACAGATAGTGGAGCGGTCTGCATATTTTTGCCTAAGAAAGCCAAAAAAATATATTAAAAGTATGGGCCAAATAAGCTAATATCATCCCACCAGATTTCTAATAAATTCTATCAATTTTAGAGATAAAAATAATATTAATTGAAGCACTACCAGCTAAAGTAAACCCATTTCTTAGTAGGGGAAAGACCTACATAGTCTTTGGTGATGATATGGGCAAAAAGGGAAATGGGTAAAATAACAACTGCACAAAAAGAGTAAATTCATCCTGCCACCACCTGTCTAATGTGCTGCTTCATACATCCACCCTTACAGGAATACGTCTTTAAACCATTTCTTTCTCTACCAGTGGGCCATTAAAGTGCCCTGGAAAGAGGTAAGACATCTATTTCATAATAGCTTTTACTTTGCCAACAGGTGAGGCAAATTTTGAAGAGATAAAACACTAAATTTGATTTAGTTATCTTCACATTATGAGCAAGATCTTATTCGGAGTTTCATACTCTCCCATGTTTTAAAGGTTACTGTGGGACCTCTGTGGAAATAACCTTGGACTGGGAGCTGGATGGGCAGAAGGAAAATAAAGTCCCACTTCACAACAACGTTTTCAAAGACCAAAGCAGCACTTCATCTCATGCATCTGTGACCATGTCATGACTGGTCTAATAGGAAAAATGCTTGAAATGTTAGTAATTGAAATACCTTAAAAAATGCAGAAATGGCCTAATTTCAGTGTTGTGCATAAAATATCATGATTAGTTTCAAGAAGAAGACCTTGGATCTGGTATTAATCCAGCAGGAACTTATTTTTGTCTCAAGTATGAAAAGGAAGAAATGATCAAATAGCTGTTCAAGTTAGCTTAATACAGCCACACTTCCATTTTCTAGCAGTTCAAAGGTATTATGCTCATCTTTGTACATTCTTAATGTTGGCTCTTGATTTCCTTTGCTTCCTATTTTGTTGAGCTCTGTAAGGTCATCCAGAATCATTCACATGAATCTAAAATATGGCATGATATTTATTTACTGTCAGTTATTTCTTTGCCAAAATAGAGAATGGCTGTAGACTTAAAATAGATCCTTGCATTATTCCCCATGGTCTATTCAAACTCAAGAAGCTGGAGCCACTAATAGAGACAAATTAAAATGCATGTGGCTGATAACATTTAACACATACAACAGAAGTTGAGATACTCAGAGCCTGTAGTTTTTAATGAGAAAACAAACCCATAAATCATATCAAATGATTCATATAAACACGTAATAAGAGCATCTATTTACTTGTCCAAACCTTGAGAGAAGTAATTTGTTAGTTTGAGCAGTGCAGTCGTTGCTGAGTGCTTTTCTCTGCCTTCAGATTTTGATGTACGAACCAGATTCACTGGAACCAAATTGGATGTTGTAAACTTTTCTTTCGGATTTTGATTTCCTTTGGTCTCCCAGACTGCTTGTAAGGATATTATCATCATTAAATACATGTCTATTTCTTTAGACATCTAAAAGAACCTCAGTTCACCTGGTACTCCTGGTTGTTGGAAAGGAACTCCTTGCCCTCCAGCCGTCAGTTCTCATGTAGTGACTGCCTGCTTTGCCACAGCCCAAGCCTGGTGCAAACCCCACTTTTGAGCACAGGTGTTGCCTGTAACAAGTAGATGTAGTAAACATGTCCTCTCTCTCCCATCTGACTCCAGTCCTGATGTACCACTGGAGCTTTGACAGGAGTAATGAACTACTGCTCCCCATAACAACAGACAAGGGAGAAAAACAAGGGTACAGGGCTGCTTTATTTAGGCACATATTTTAGCCAGAACTTTGTGTGCGGTGAAAGAACTGAGGGAAAAATCTCTTTGCTTCATCTGTTAGTGGCAGAGAGAACCACAGCTATAGAGAGAACTTCCTATAAATTCCCCACTTCAAAATTGCTTAGGGATACTTTGGGAGTCACTGTAAACAGATATAAAGCAGAAATCTAACAGATTTTAGAAATGAAATAATATTTGTTTAGAAAAGCACACCTGCACTGTAGAAACGAATGCTCAATATTTCTTAGTGGGTCTTAGAGGCTGTCTTCTCTTTCTCTTCCTTAGGAACCTATGCTGCTAAAAATTGCCTTTCATAGGTAGCAAGTGTTAAAGAAGATACAACACCTCTGTGTTTCTGGCCTCTGGCAGTTACTGCATTGGACTTGATGAGGCTGACTGAATTCCCACAAAGCACTTGCTTCTGCCTGACCACACTGTGTTTTCCACAGGCAGGGCCACACCTGTTGCTGAAGTGGCTGTAGGATGCTATCCGTGAAAATGAATCCCACAACCTATATGGTCGAGAGGAAGGGATGGTTTAAGGATGCTGTCAGGGTTCATACTGATGGGTGAGGAAAGGAACACCAGACTACTACCAAAGGTGAGCTGAGCATTTGATTTTGCTTTTGGGCTCATTGTTGTGGTGATCTTCAAAGCTGTGGTCTCCTTTACAGTGAAGATGGAGATGCCTTTTCATTACAGATAGAGGAGGCATATATTAGGTTCAGAAACTGCAAGTCAGGGATGTTTGCTAGCTGGAATTGTCTCTTAAATCTCTTTGGTAATTATGGTACTGATGATATTTCATGAAAGATGAATTATATATGTCTTTAAAGTGTCAATTTTATCATGTCCATTAACATAGAAAGACTTGTCTTGCTTGAAGATATGAACAGCAGCTTACCCCCACAGAAGAAACGACTGGGATCCTCTGAATTGTCCTGATCTGAAGAATACATGAAGGACTGTGTGACAGGAGGAAGTGCAGCAGGCTCTGTTGAACTACTCCTACATATTTTTTTTTTTAACTTGCCTATTTTTGTTGGATTTTATTCTTGACAATATCCCTGAAGTATTTATGACCAAAATTCTTTGCACGTGATTACTAACTCTTGAAAAGAGTCTTTTTCTCAAGAGATCATTAGATGGCTGGCATGGTTGACCACAAAGGAAAGGCAGAAATTTCATTCAGAAATCAAAGAAGAAAGACATGAAAGAGAAAGCTAAAAGGAAGGGGGAAAGGGAGTTTGAATATGCCTTACATAGGCCTATTGAGTTCACATTTTATTTGTACTGGGTAACATGAGGAACAGTACTGAACACTGCAGTGAAACTCCAGGGAGCTTTTTAATTCTTTCCTTGCATCCCAGAATTGATTGTTTTCTGAAAACAGGTACCTCAGGACTCTCTGAGTAGCTTGTCTTCCTTTGTTTTCACACTGGTGACTCTCTTATTCCCAGACCCAGAAAAGCCATATGACTCTCGTTCCCTCATGCATGAACTGACAACTAAAAGTGCCCCAAATTTTAGCCTGCATGAATAGCAGGAGTTGATTCTGTCTCCTGCCATGAACCACTGTGTATGAACCAATTTTGCTGCATGGACACGATTTTATGAAATCAAAATTTACAGGCTGAAGGAACAAGAGGCTCTGTCCTGGAGTCCCTTTTCTTAGTCTGTGGTTTCACTGCTCAACCTCCTGACTTCTCCTGAACTAACTAATTTCTTCCTAATAATAAATGTGCATCAGGCAAGACCTATTGATTGGCCCCACTGCTTTTCTATTTAAAATGAAATATTGACTTTTCACAGTAAAATGATACTTTCTTCCCCCCTTTCATGCTTAAACTGAAAAGGCATGGATGTCTTGCATTAAGCTTTTGGAGGTTAGGGTCAGAGAAGGGCAGTCACTCTTCAGATCTTGTTGTATCATGTTATTTTGAATGAAAGCACAATGAGAATTTGGCCACTGCAGTATGTCTCCCTGAGCTGGAATGAGAAGAGTTCCATAACTGCACTTCTGAATGGCTGATGCAGAGGCAGGCTAGAAAGGATGGACTTGATGGCCTGCATGGGCTTGTTCTCTTTCTTTACCTGTACTCTGACACCTGCACAAGGTTAAAGAGAAAATCTCTTAAATCACTCAATCATGACTTGAGACAGCCATGTAGAGGCAGTTGCCCTGAAAGGCATCTGTCAGCCAGAGACTCTCTGGATGGGGCTATGAATGGCCAGAGCTGTATCCTTTACCTACTGGTGGAGTGTTGAAGAACACTGGCCACTGCTTGCAAAAGATGCAGAGTCAGGTTCTAATCTCATTTGAATCCAAGTAACTCCATTGAGTTTGTGTAGTTTATATTTGATTTACACCACTTGAAGACCTAAGAAGAGGTGCGTGAGGTTGCTTATTTCTCTAATATAAATTCAACAAATTCAAACTCATCTGGAACAATCAATGTCTATTGTTAGTTATTCAATTTGCATTGTCAGAAATTTTTGCCTTTTTACTGGAACAGTAACCCCCAAAACCTTTGTGTTAGCTGGCAACTGTAACATTAAACCCTGGATCAAATACCCAAGACTTATGTTAGTTCTGCACAAATCTTTATAGTGGTCCCTGGTGAGTTTAACTAAAGTTAGCAAATGCTGAAGTCTATCTAGTGACTCTCTGGGCATTGTATATGACTTCTGCCTGGCAGATGGGCTCTATGGAATTGAAGCAGAAGGAGAGTTTAAAAAAGGCAGCTGGGCATTAGCTGGGAGGCAGTATGACATGGGCTCAGCAGGTCAACAGCAGAGAAGTTTCTAGCCTAAACTTACTGTTTACTTATTTTTTTATCTTTTCCAGATTAAAGAGAGGGTAGAAAATGAGTAAGCCCCCTTAATGATAGGATGTATGCAGAACAAATAATGTCTCCCAAACAGTCTTCATGTGCTTCTATTTATAGTGAACTGAGGATCTAGAAAACCATGGAGTAAATCTGTTTTTCTGAGGGCTCTCACTGTACTCTACACTGCAACCTGATTTGTGCAATAAAAACCAAACATAAGGTGGTACTGCCCTGGCAGAGCAGACTTGTGGTGTCTGCATGTCCTATCTTTCCTGTTGCAAATCTAATGGTCATTTTACTTTCTGATATAAGTTAAGATCACTAGTGTTGTGGCTTTCAAGTTATTAAGAAGGAGCAAAACACATAAGGAAATTACTTTATGTTCAGTTTATGCATATAACTAAGTTATATGCAAGGAAAATTTTACAAGTAATGCATAAAATATGACAAGAGTAATTTATAAAATTAATAGCTGGATATTGTTATTTTATGAAGTGGTGATTTGAACTTGCAGGGTAAATTTTGTCCTCAATTCTCACACTTGCAGGCTAAATTTTGCTCTCAATTCTCACAGAATTACATTTTTTCCAATTTAGGCTGGTGTAACTGAGCAGAATTCGCTCAGTATGTTTAAAATAGAGACAGAAATTACTCATAACCAAGGCACTTCTTCACTACTATTCACACTTGTTCCCTTAGCACTGTTGTTGCTGTTGTTTTTTTTCTATGGCAGCAAATAAACAAATTAACATAAATATTATTTGGTAGGCTGTACTATTTAAAGGTGTTGAGACCATGGAGAGAAAAAACATTAATGATGAAAGCTACATGAAGATCCACCTCCTGCAGACTTTGTGTCTCTGTGATTTAAGCAACCACTCTAAATTATTCTCAAGGTTTCCAGACCAATTTTGTTCAACCTTTAGTTAAAGATCACTTGTAGCAGGCAACCAGTTTTATTAATCGCTTGGGTGGTCATATAAGCCAGTGTGCTCTCTACACAAATGTCTTGTAATAACTCTACAGTGACCATAAAACTGCTGCATGTTTTATTATATGGTGACATATAGGCAGGAGAGAAAACGTTATAGCTGTAGGTGAAGCATATTTCTTGTAGCCTGGAGTAGTGAATGAAACTGATACTCAGGATTTAGAAAGAAAACCCCATCACTAGAGACAAAATTACAGTGTGGTGCTGCTTTTCCTTCCCACCAGTGCTTCTGCAGGGAGATCTGCAGTGCAGCCTGCAATTCCAGTCCACAAGGGCTAAAAATAGGTGGCCAGTGCTTGCTGGTTGCAGCACTTCACATCACACAAGCATGAGGGTCCTGGGGGACTGTGGTGAGGCCCCCCATGATCAGCAAGCTGCACTAAGAGGCTGCCAATCTTGTAGGAAAAAAAAAAAATCTTGTCTGTGAATTTCTGGAGCAAGGATGCTCCTCCAGGCGCCCCTTTGCCTTTCTGCTGCCCCCAGCGAGGATGGGGACCTGGGGAGCATCCAGGGTGGGCACAGGGGTACTGGGGTGTTGTGTTTGTCTGTACCTCCCTCCAGCCATGCCTGCCCTGGTGCTGGTGCTGCTGCCCAGGGAGCAAATTGTTGGGTGCATTCAGTGCAGCTGGCCCTCGGCTGATGTCAACCCGCGCGTACTGGCTATAGATGGGTGAAGTAAAAACAGCCCCTGCTTTCCTGTTTACGCACTCAGGCTTCCTCTGAGAAGTTCTTGAATAAAAACAGCTGGGCTTGACAAAATAGCCTTTCTATTTATTGCGTTGGGAGCAAGCACAGTGATGGTGGAAGGGGGCTGGGTTGACCTAAATCGCCGGCTGGCGGCTGTGGGTGGGGTGACACCGGGCAGCTCCGCAGAAGGGGGCTGCTTCTGGCCTGCCTGCTGTGCTAGGCCCTGGATCCAGGGGCAGCCCATGCTCACCACACTCCACCACACATAGAATCCCTTTTGTCAGAGACCAGGAAAGAGAGAAAGTTCATTTTAGTGGCTTTGTGGCATCCCAGGCTCCTTCCTTCTAGCCTGAGGAATTCTTTCTTCCAGTCCTTCCCAGTTAGGTTGTTAAAACTGGATTTTGGGTGTTTTCCAAGACTAGTAAAGGAGATGTATTTTCAAATATGACTAGAGAAGCATTTCTATAGATAGGAAGATGTTACATCCTGTGTCTTAATAGTCTTTGGGGTAGTGGCTGTGACAACTGTTGTTCCTTAGTTCACTGTGAGAAACAGGACCTAAAGTATTCTTAGAGACATGGACACAAGATAACTGCAGTTGAAAGGGACCTTGGAGGTCATCCAGGCAAAACTTCTGTTTAAGTCAGGGCTAACAAGGATATGAGGAAATGGAATGAAGCTGTGTGAAGGGAAGTTCACAGTTTGAATATTAGGAAAAGGTTCTTCCCACAGAGGGTGGTCAGGCACTGGAACTGGCTCCCTGGTGAAGCAGTCACAGTACCAAGACTATCAGACTACAAAGAGTGTCTGGACAGTACTCTTATCCAGATGGTTTACTTTTAGGGATATACTTTTGGGTAGTCCAGAGAGAAAGAGGGATTTGGACTGATCCTTATGGGTCCCTTCCCACTTGAAGTTTTCTATGATTCAATGATTTTAACTTACAGCCAGGTGTGACTGCTACATCAAAGGATGGAGATGCCACCAGAATCTCTGAGCCCCTGTCCCAGTTCTGCACCACCCTCACCAGACCTGGTCAGATTTTCACTTGTTACAGCCTTTTACTGCTGCTTCTTGTCCCTTCCTGTGTTTCCTCTGTAAGTCTCCTCTACAACATCCCACTATGTATTCAAGACAGCAATTAGACCCCTCCTTAGTCTTCTTCACATTGAAAGACTCACCTTATCAAATATCAGTTGCTCCAGTCCCCACATCTCTGCTGGAGATATTTCTAGCTGGACTAAATCTCTCTCATAAATGGGCTGAGTTAAATTACTCAGTTAATTGGGCTCAGTGCTCCAGACAGAGACACAAAAGTACCCAACAGAGCTGGCAACTTCTTCCTTTTGTCTTCTTGTGACCACCTTGCTAATGCAGCCAATGCATGGTTAGTCTTTGAAAGATGCTCTGATTGTTCAGATTTAACTTGGTGCCCAAGACCAGCCCAGCACTTCCTTGCAGAGCTGCAGTCCTCAATCTGTTCTCCTGCATCAGGTCAGTGTCAGCTCTAGCATGTGTCTCTGAGGAGCATTGCCCTTCAATGTCATTCCTTCCAAGTGTTGACTGTTGCTCTCTAAGCCTGCCAGCCTAGAAAGTCTGTCAAGCATCTTGGAACCAGCCCAGGGTCCATGTCTGCCCAGTTTCTCTCCAGGGGTGGTGCCATGAGGGTCAACAGCCCTGCTGGTGTTGAGGCAAGCGACATGAACTGCTTTGTTTCTCCACAAAACCAGTCCCCCTATTGTAGAGGGTGGCTGAGTCAGCCAGGCAGTTTGTCATTGGTAAACTTATGCTGGTTTCTCCCAGCCAACTTCCCCTCCTTCCTAAAAATGACTCCTGTGAGGATTTCTCTGTAATCGTTACCAGAACCAAGGTAATTCTGACTATTCTGTATTACTCCATCTCCTTGATTTTTTGAGGTTATTTTGACTGCCTGTAATATTCTTCATAATGGGAATTATTGATTTTTAGTAGTCTGGACTAAGATGTAAATATGAGGCCTAGAACTTAAGGAATCCATCAACTATTTCTTAGGGTTACCCACATTCCCTAAAAAAACAGTGTTTCTAATTTTTAGATCTTTGGCAAGATACAACTACACATAGAAGACAGATAGCTTTCCATTTCTTTATTTACCAGAGACAGGATAGCATCATAGCAGTGGAAAAATTTGAAAATAATAATTTAGGTCAAAATTACTAAGTACATCTGAAAATCAGAATACAGTTGTAATTCTGTACATCCCAAATGAGGTGTCTAACTATTAAAACACTTAAATGTGTTTTCAAGTGTAAGAGTTTGTACAGTGCAGCTCATTTGAAATTAAATATTTTGAAGTCATTTTGATGGGCTTTAAACTAAAAATGTGTGTCTAATTTTATAAATCAGAGTCTCCCACCAGTGAGACAGACCAGAATGCCAAACTCTGCCATTTGAAGAGGAATAATACTATTGAAAGAACCTAGTAATAGGTCAATGTTTGTGTGTATAAGCCGAGCAGCAAAGGGCAAAAAAATACTCATTCATTCACTGGAAGTTGGGTGATCTGTTCAAGGAAACAAGCTTTTTGGTATATCTGGACTGAGAAAAAGAGGGAAAAAATTTCACCTGCCTCTTCTGTCTTAGGTTAAATTGTGAAAATTTTTCTGCAGTGCTGCCAGTTTTGACAGCTTAATTTCAAATGTGTATGAGGTGGCACAGGACATGATGTCCCTACATGATCAAACAGCCATTCAATGAGCAAAAACTAATTGTGCAGTTGAATCAAATCAATTAAGAAGTGAGAAATGTTCCTATATTTAATAAAGTATCCTTTTTAATTTCACCTTATTGCTGGATTTCATTGTTCATTTGCTGTTGTTCCAGGCATAAGCCATTTGGCTTACACACATGTCTGGCCCACATTCCTGCAAGAGGTCTGCACTTACTATGGTGAGAGAGTCCATCAAAGAAAAAGAGAGAGATGTGAAGAGAAGATTCTTGGAAATTTGATGACTGGAAAAATGATAGTTCTTGCCAAGGATTTTTCTGAAGACTGGAAAAAACAACAGGACTGGGGACCAGCTATCTGTGGGGTAAGGGAACTTTTAGCGTTGACGTCTTCCATTCCTCAGAAAGACACAAATTCCAACCCATTAATCTCCGGTGGGGTCAGTGAGGTCTCCTGCTGTTCATAGTGCATCGGCAGTCAGAAATATTCTCCAAACATTTCAATAGGATTTGAGAGCTCTATCCAAAACATTTTTAAAAATGTCATCTGACAAATAGTATTTTTAGCACAGCCTGATATTTATTAAAAGCTTAAGAAGCTGAACAAGGTATCATGAGTTAAGAGTTTACAAAAAGCTGAAAATCTTTCTAGTTGCAACAAATGAAGCCACTGACATTGCTACTAAATCTTGCAGGGTATTTATTAGCTAAAATGATAATAACTTTATAAATCTAGACAGTGTGTGACAACAGACACTGATTTAAGGAGAAAATTACTTTGAGCTATGGTAAGAAGAGGTTTCTCAAGACCTTGGCCTCCTTGTTTCATGTATAAAATTCCACCTCTCTGCTGGTAAAGAACAGCCCTTGTCTAACTGTCAGAAAAAAAAAATAAAAAAGAGACAGAGGCCTTGCTCAGATGATTGAGCCCTACAATGGCAAAGATGAATTATTTTCTCTTCTATGCCTGAGAGGAAGAACTCTAAGGAACTGCTGGACTCGTTCAAATGATATGAATTAGGCTCTCCGAAATCATCTATCATCACATGGACTACTGTTGCCACTTAGACTGTTAAACTTTCAGAACAGTTTTTAAGTTTCTCCCAGTTTCTCCCAGTAGGTGCAAGGTTTGGATACTTTCAGTGAGGTTTTCATGCACTCACAGCACTCCTGGTATTTTAGGAGCAGCAGTAGCTTCTGATGAAAGTGTGTCCATTGGCACAACTGGGCCTTGTGAACCTCAAGTAGCACAGTGTTGTCACCAAGGTGCTCTCTGTCATTAATACCACAGTGCAGGTGACAATTAGTTTTACCCATAGGTTAGTTTAGCAAATGTTTATTCACACTGAAGCATGTTTTACTGGCAGAGAGCTCCAAATGCAGACGAATCTCAATTTTCTATTATTTTTAGCAAGTTTTGAGTAATTGTTTTCTGAGAACCACAATTATTCCTTTAAAAAGTCATATATGTAGGGCTCCAAGAGAACACAAGGTATCCTAAGACAGGAGGACAGAAGGTGCCTGCTAATCTTTTCCTGTAATTTTCTTGATCCTACAGTGCCTTGTACGGCTGAGGAAATGAGACAGTGAGCCAAAACCATCTCCCCAGGGAGTTGCCAAAAAGATGCTTTGTCCCTGAACTGTGAAGATGATTTTTTATTTCTTGCTCCCATTTAAAAAAATTATGCACAGGCTTGTTGGCCTTCTCTATTTGGTGCAATGATCTCAACATGAACAAATCAACATGAACAATAAGGGGCAGACAATGGTGTGTGATTACTCTTTGCACCATTGCAGGATGGTGCAAAGAGTAGCCTGTCAATTAGCTTGTCTTGCAGGATTTGGGTGGACTCTGCAGTGCAGAAGGCAGTGATGAACATCTGCAGACTAAGTTGTTTGACCCAGAATCACAGATTCACACATTTACAGAATGGCTGATGTTGGGTGGGATCTCTGGAGATCACCTAGTCTTACTCCTCTGCTCAGAACACGGTCACAGGAGGCTGTCCAGGACTGTGTCCACTTGGGTTTTGAATATTTCCAAGGATGAAGTCTCTATAGCCTTTTTGAGAAACAAGTCTGGACACTGGATGCTGCTGAGAAGATCCTGGCTCCATCTTCTTCACCTCCCCTCCCACTGATGAACTCCACCAAGCTTTTTCTTTCCTAGGCTAAACACTCTACCACCCTCTCCTTGTATGACAGATGCTCCTGCGCCTTAATCATCTCTATGGTCCTTCCCTGGAGTCATTCCAGTATCTAAGGGACTCTTTTGTGCTGGGAACCCAGGCTTGGATCCAACATTCCTGCTGAGTCTCACCCACGCTGAGAGGAGGGAAGGGGTGACCTCCCTCAGACTGCTGACAACATTTTCCTAATGCAAAGCAAGATGCTGCTGGCTTCAAGGACACACTGCTGGCTCATGTTCAGCTCAGTGCCACCAGGGTGCCTAGATCTTTTTCAACAAAGCTGCTTTCCAGATGGTCAGACCCCACTTGCACTAGGGCCAGGACTTGGGATTTCTCTTTGTTGAACTTCATGAGACTCCTGTCGGTGCATTTCTCCACCCTGCAAGATCCTTCTGAATGGCAGCATGTCATGTTCATCTGGTGCATCAGCCACTCCTCTCAGTTTAGTATTGTCTGGAAACACACAGAAAGTGCATTGTGTCCCTTGATCCAGGTCCTAAAGGAAGACACTAAACCCTATGGGCTTCAGTACCGACCCCTGAGGTGCTCCACTGTGACTGGCCTCCATCTGAACTTCATGCCACCGATCACAAATGTTTGAGCATGGCACTTCAGACAGTTTTTCACCCATCTCACTATCCACTCATCTAGCCAGTGCTTCACTTTGTCAATGAAGATGTTATATAAGGCATTGTTGAAACACTTGGTAAAATCAAGATTAAAAATCTTCACTGCTTTCCCCTGATCCACCAAGCCAGACATTTCAACATACAAGGTTGGTCAGGCATGTTTTGTCCCTTGTAAATCCATGCTGACTACTTCTAATCACCATTTTGTCCTTCCTGTTTGTAAATGGCTTCCAGAAATGTTTGATCCCTCACCTTCCCAGGGACTGAGGTGAGGCTGGCTGGGCTATGGTATCGCAGATCTTCTTGCCCTTCATGAAGGTAGGAGTGACATGAGCTCTCTTCAGCTGTCAGGATTTTTTGCTGCTTGTCATGATATTTCAAAGGCAATTGAGATTCACCTTCTAGTGACATTGGCCAGGTGTCTCTGCACGTGGGTGTTTGTCCTATCAAGTCTCATGTTCTTGTTTATATTTACTAATCTGATTCTTCTCTACTGTGGATAAGTCTTCCTTGCTCAAGGTTGTCCTTCTGGTCTCATGGCCTGGAATTGCTGAAGGCTACTCTAATTGGTAAAGATCAAGATGGAGAAATCATTGAAAACAACTGGGTCCTTTGTCTCCAGGTCTCCTGCCCCCTTCAGCAGCAGGACCACATTTTTCCTAGTTTTCCTTTAGGTGCTCATACACCTTTTAAGCCTTTCCAGTCACCATTTATGTCTCTCCTGAAGTTCAACTTCTCATTTTCTTTGGCTCTCAAAACCCTGTTCCTGCACATGTAGACAGTGTCTCTGTAATCTTGAGTCACCTGCCACTGTTTCCATCTCCTGTACGCTTATGCACAGTGACAATTCATGTCTCCACCCCTCCCTTCTCCTTCCCTGCTGCTTGGCAGGCAGACAGCTAGGCCACTGCCAGAATTGCTCAAAGATGTAAATGGTTTGGCTGTCGTATAAGGCACTTATCTTTAGGTGACTACGCCACACTGCAGCAGCAGAAGTTGCAGCCAGCAATTGAGTTTCGAGGTCTTGACTAAAATGCCTGCAGTTCCCATCAGTGACTAAGCACTGGATTTTGTTTTCATTAGCTCAAAGTCAGAATCTCAATTACTGTGTAAAGTGCTGTGCTCTTTTCCCCTGCTGATAGCTTGATATCCAGATTTAAGCCCCAAACACATTTTCAGAACTTGGCAGGTGTAATGAAGCAGTGGAGACAGCTTTAGCTGTGGAAAAGATATCGAACAAAACTGTCATGTGGAGGACAGGAAGCACATGAATATTTCAAAGGCAATATTAATGCTCTTGCTGGTCACTGCCTTTTGATATATCTTTGTTAAACTTTGAATAGCTGTGATTTTGCTGGCAGTGAAGTCTTGTCTTAGACAAGAGGAACATATGCTATGTTGGCACAGTTCATGTGTTGGGGAGTCTCAGCTTTTCCTTCCATTGGTTTCTTTTGGAAGTTAATTGTCAGAACAGCAGTTATGACATTATCCCTCTATTACTGTGCTTCTTGACTCTGTTTTCTTTACTAACAAGGCCATTTCTATGAGTTTTTCCATAATGCCATGCAATACCTAACTCATTTGACTCCAAAGAAACAAACATAACAATAGACTGGTTAATACCTTCTATCATATTACTCTGTGAAAAATTGCCATTTAAATGCAGGCTAAGAGGCCTCAGACAAAAAATGGGT
The DNA here is from genome assembly GCF_027477595.1 of Haemorhous mexicanus. Classification (NCBI taxonomy): domain Eukaryota; kingdom Metazoa; phylum Chordata; class Aves; order Passeriformes; family Fringillidae; genus Haemorhous; species Haemorhous mexicanus. The sequence goes on from NC_082342.1 coordinate 49,237,373, forward strand.
CAACCAGATATGGGAAAGTCACTGTTGAGAAAAGAAACAAAATCACAGAACCACAGAATCAGAGAATAATTTGGGTTGGAAGGGACCTTTGAAACTCAACGAGTCCAACTCCTCTGCAATGAGCAGGGACACCTTCAACTAGATCAGGTATGGTAAGCAGGACAGTCAAGGCACAGACTTCATTTTCATGTCTGTATCTCATGACTTGCCTGAGTACTGTGACAACCTCGGTGGCTGTAGGTAGGAAGAGAAGAGGCGTCTGTCAGGTGTTCCCCGTATTTAGACCATCTGGTTGCTGGAGTGCCTTCTGGGCCAGCAAGACCTGCAGCTCCTGCTGCCACTTCAATTGCTGCCATCTAGTGTCACCTTGTGGGAGGACAAACGGCAAAGGTTGTGCCTGTTCTCACTGTGGTGAGATCAGGGAAGATGCTCTCCTTTTGCCTTCAGAATCAAGTTGACTAGCAAGTGTGATTTCAGCCATGGGACAGGCTAGCTTCACACAGCTTTTTTCTCTATTTTGCCTGCTAGCTCGAGGCTAGAGCACTTATCCAGGAGCCTTGAGCTATAGACTCTCTTTTCTGCTAAAGAGATTTGAACCTACATCATCTACTTCCCATGAAAGTGCCCTCAATAGTAGCGTAAGCACTTTCTTCTTCTAACCTATTTCTTGTCCTGCCACTTGTCACTTCTAGGGATGCCACCACAGTGGCTTGGATTTGCTGTCTTGGTTCTGTGTTGTGCTAGTAATTTGGATCATGACTAAAGTGATTTTTTTTTTCAAGTTTCCTGAGGCAGGCAGGATTTCTGGCGTCCTCTCTCTCCTGCAGTACCCCAAAGCTGGGACAGAATCAATCTACTGCTTGGAGTATTGACAGGGCAATTGATTTGCTCAGTCTGGGTATGTATTTACCAGCAACATGCAGAAACATATTATAATGAAAAGTTATCTGAAACAACCAGATGAGATTCTGTGTGTTCTGTAATTATCTTAAGAAGCAGCCTGCTCATTTGATAGTATTTTTTTTTCCATTAGAATGTGATTTTCAAAAATTTAATTTTTCCTGACCACAGTATCCTAACTGATGAAGAGCACCCACTTTCAGGGAAAATTGAAGAGATTTTGCTAATGGATACAGCAGGGTTTTAGGGTAGAGTCATAGGTCCTCAGGCTTTGACTGGAATTTTTTAGGAACAGGAATCCTGTGTGTGCAGTAAATACATCTATATGTGTATTGTCTAGGGTATTAGCAGAACTATTCAAGTGCAAGTAAATATGGGAATGTTATGTTGAAAATCTCAGTTATTTCTAATTGATGAAAATACCCTGGTGTTTATACAAACCTACACAGTGACTCACAATGAAATGAAGTCAGCAAAATACCAGACGTTTTTACATCCAAAACAGAGACAAGTGCCATATGTTCATAAAATACTTTTCTCCTTAGTAAATGTTTATGAAGAAAATGAATGGATAATTTCCAAAAAGAGAGACTTGTGTAATACTATTTTGAGATAACAGAAGTATTTTTCATTTCAGATTTTTCCTTTTCATTTGCTTATTTTCATTGCAAATCAGATAACACAGAGAAGTATCTACTATAGCACTTGTTGATATTACTTTATTGTGGTCTTTGACTACCAATGCTGCAAAAAGTACAGGAAAACATTTTTCCCTGCAGACCAGAAACCCCTGACTGTTACTGATTGATGGCCCAGGATCCAGTGCCCATGGTCAGACAGAATTGTACCTAGTAGGTGCTGAGCCTGGAGGAACTTGATGTCAGTGGAAGACGATTTCCACCTTAAAGCTTAATCTTGGGAGATACCGAGTTCAACAGCAACTGAGCCCTCTAAGGATATGGTAAGAGTTACTGCTTCTCCCTCAGGCAAAAGCAAATTTTGTTTTAGTCCTGACCTGATACTAAATATTTTCTTATTGAGCTTTTCTGCATTAATCCAAGTTATTTATTTTCTTCAGTTGCTTATGGATCTTTTAGTAATGAGGATACTAAGCTACTCATCAGTGTTGAAAGTATCAGCAGATAGACCCAGGCAGATTCTACAGGTAAGTAGCAAGTGTTTGCTTTCTTTTACAACGTAAGGACAAGGGATCAGTTTCAAAACAAACAAAAGGACAACGTTTCATTGAGAAAGAGAGTTAAGCTGTGGAATGCCATGATGAAAAATACCATGGCTGTTAAAGGTTTACATAGGTTCAAACAAAACTGAGCACATGCATTGGAGCAAAAGGTCTACCAAGAGCTGTTGAAGGGATAGACACATTCCCAGCCAAGGATTTTCAAGTGTATGCCTTGTTTTCATACTCTTCCCCTTACATCAATTCCTGGAGCTGAGCAATAGGCTGGATTGACCTGCAGTGTGAGTTCTGTCTGTCTATTCTTAGTGCAACGACATGTTTGAACTTTGTCTTCCTGCCTATAAAGACGGCAAAAAGCAGATCTCACATTCAATTCTGAGCAATCCTCAGTAGTCTGTAGTGGATTCCTGGTAGCAGGAGAATTGCAGAATATAAAACAATATACAGAATACTATATAGTGTGTAATATGAGTACATTATGGTAGCCGTCCTGGGAAATAAAAGAATGAGGACAAGTAGAGTTTTTATTTAATCTATCTGTGAGAAGAATTATTAATTTGACTGAGTTGCAGACTTTCATAATCTGGAATAATACACTGCCTATTTTTGTATGCAGAAAGAAAGTCACAGGAAAAAACCCACATAGATGTGTGGATTCATCCAGATTCTTTGCTGGTGTTGAGAAATTATTTTACCTGGTTTCTAGATTCAAGACAAGCTATTGTAGATAACCATACTATTAACATTTTAATTTGCTTTGAGGGTACTCAACCAACCACTAAGCTTATTTGTTTTCTTTCACTTGGCTATATTTTTGACATCTGCAACAGGGTGGTTTTCCTGTGTCACTGTTCATTTGGGCCAATATAAAGCCTCAGTTATTTTCTAATATTTGAATAATTGTGTGTGAGGCTAAGGGATGGTTTTACCACTCTTTTCTGTTGTACTGGAGAATTTGATATCCTGTGGCCTGTACCCAATGTCACATCTAATATTCAGAGCTCCTTGCTTAGATCATAATGGGCTAGGAAGTGTGCCTTATGGCTTGCCCTACACAAAGTGTCTGATAATTTATCATGGTCCCAGTGGTAGTTCTGGAAACCACAACCTGTGTTTTGTTTGCAAACAGGTTTTTCTTAATCAGATGTGGAGGTACACAATCTACCTAGAGCTTTGTGTCCCAAACTTAAGGGACCACGTTTACAATCAGTAGATTTTTCAGGTTTTTACTTCTTTCATAAATTTGTAAGCTGAAAGTTGGTTTCCATGTATGTGAGACACAGGAAAAGACAATGTTACTCAAGGCCCTTTTGTAAGCTAGGGCTGATGATAAGGCATTTATAGGCTGACATTCTTTCTACAATTCAGTATCATAATACCTTTATATGAATCCAGCATTCAACAATGCTGGCATTGGCATTTCCAGGTGTCAAACTTTATATGCTGATCCCCAGTCTTTACTGGCCAAGATCTAGGTCTGTTTTGGAGTAGTTTTTGAGGCTACTCTGTTAGTTCTTCAAGTGCAGAGATTCCTTAGCTCTTGCAAAATCTCAAAGTTGTTGTGCATCCACTGGGCTGCTGGCAGGACGGCCCCAGCAGGATGCTGGTCCTTGCTGCTGGAGGAAGATCTCCATCCCAGTGACTTCTGATGGTCACAATCCTCTTTGAAATCAGTCTGTAGCCTTTTCAGTGTGCGCTGGACTCTGTACCTTGTTCAGGGAGTGAGGGCTATTCCCTCTTCTTGATGTTTTCCTTTTGGTCTGTCTTTTCTAATGTATTTACATAAATCTTTAATTCATATATTCCCACAATGCAGAGTAGCTCAGTATTGCAAGCTTTGAATTTCACCTTTTAAACTTATGGGTGCTTCTTTCAAAGCTAATGAAATGGTTTCTGGCATCTTTTTAGCATGTACACCTTTTCAAAGCTTGATTTTAACAAAAGTAATTTTTTTTATTGCAGTTTTTGCCACTTTTCATGCTGGTAGATCCGTTGTTATTGCCTTGTATCCACACGGTACAAGTTAACCTAGGACTGTATGTGTGTAGAGACCTATAATCTTTTAATCTTTTGCTATTCTTGTAGGTTGTTCTGAATGCCAAGCATTATCCTAATTTCCTATATTTGCCACCATGACCAATTCTACACACATCTTTTTGTTGTTGTTGCTGTTGTGGGCTCAGTGAGAGAAAGAGCTGCTGTTTCAGCATGTCACAGCACATAAACCACTCTTCAGCAGGTGTTTCTGCACAGGCTCCTACCCTGTGGAGAACAGAAAGTAGCCCAGGAGTGTTCACCCCGTGCAGCCAAAAGCAGCCTTCCTTTGCATGCCCCATGGCACAGCTGCTGCTCAGCCCGTGGTGGGCTGGGTATGCTCTCTTGCAGAGCCTCCAGAAAATGGGACCACTCCAAAGCAATTTCTTAAACTATCCACAGACTTATTTGTCTCCTTTCTGGTCAGAACAGGAAGTAATGTCCCACTTCAAAGGCGTCTCCTAACCTGCGCTATGGAAACATTACAAACCAGGCTGAGGAAGAAAAAGCCTGTGCCTTTCCTGAGGTTGCAGCAGTAACCACCAGCCACATTTAACATGCGAGAGAGAGCTGCTCTATCCCAAGATAACCCCATGATACCCACAGTGTGCACCTCCAGCTCCTCCTGCTCTGTCTGCACCCACCTAAGGCTGTCGGTGAGGACCACGTCCTGCTCATTGCAGACTGGGGTCTCTGGGCCTGCCAGTCCCAAGGGCTGGCCTCCCTCCATACACTTGTACTGTTTTGAGATACATTAAGCTCCTCAGAGCCTTGTGGTAAAAGTAAATGGATCACAAATGAATGGAGAAAAAGAGAAGTTGTTTTCACATGGGTTCTGCAAACTCTGAATTCTCTGTGTACTACCTGCATAGAAAGGCCACATGCAACTCAAGGGAATATGAGAAAGGAGAACAGTTCCCTGACTTGGTTTCAAATTGGTATCTGCCTTCCTGCCTTTCTTTTTGGGAGTATGTGGTGCTGTGGGTTGGGAAATAAAAAGATTTAGCTGGAAGCAACAGATCTGCTTCTTTAGTCTCACAGCACAGCAACACTTGAATAAACACGAAACGTCCCTGGGAAGAGCTCTCCCAAAGCTACTGCCAAGTGACAGACGGGTGAGTTGAAAGGTTGCAGCGAGAGAGTCAAACAGAAGGGCAGGTTCATTAATGCAGAATACAAGGAGAGAGCAGGGAGAACCAGTCCTTGAGGAGGCAGAAGGAAGACTTGATACTTTCTCAGCAATGAAGTACTGTCACTGGGAAATATGGTAGCATGCTAACAGGATTTTTTGGGGTTTTTTGTGGTTGTGGTTTTTTTTTTTTCCTAGTTAGAGAAATTTACCAGAAGCTTGGTAGAGGAGGGAATATTCATAGCTTTAGCAGGTCTGTATATAATTATATAATACTATGATCTAGCTATATAATTATACAATATTATGACATAATATTATAATATAATACTTTACTTGTATGTTGTACTGAGAGGAGAGGAATTTTAAAAGCCTATTACATTACTACATCCTTTCTACATGTCTTGTTCTTGCTGTAGGGATGAGGCAGGAGACACCTCACAGGTGTGTCGTACAGCATCAGGTCTTTTTCGTCACAATTGTGGCTAATTATCATCATTGATTAGTAAAGTAATTTCAAGTCTTAGTCTCACACTAGAAGGAAACTGGAGGGAGGATATGTATAATAACTGAAAGTAAGTCTGGTTAATTTCAGAGAGACCTGGGGTGAAGCCAGATCCTGTGTAGCAGGCAGTGTTCTCAAAAACAAGTGGGACAGCTTTTAAGGCAAGAGCTTGTGAAATAGAATGTGACTTCTTTTCACTTCTACTGCAAATTTTATATACATCTAATCAGTGCCATATCGCAGTTCTTTGCTCTGAAAAGTAAGATGTCCTTATGTTGCAGGTCCAAGTCTTGCCCAGCAGTTACATGCTTGGCAAAATGAAGGTACTGTAAGACTCTGTGTGTTTTAGAGATCTTGGACTGCTCCAGGCCTTGGAAAGCCCATTATTTTACATGTAAGCAAACCCAGATGGCCTGGATGTGTCACCAGGCAGCATGGGCTCTGAAGCTACTTGTTTTCTTTCTGAGTTGAGTACTACACATCTTCCTTTCCTTCACTGTGTACTTCATCCTGTCACTAGCCCCATCCTCTGATTTCCTTCATCCGGGAGCTTCTGGAGGAATCAAGAGGACACAACCATGTTTCTGTTCCCATGGTGTCTGCTCAGGGTGATATTTCTCCACTTGATGCTTTGGAGGTTTCTCCATGTTCCAATTTTTTTCTATGTTTTATACAGGCTGAAGAGGATCTCATCACAAGTTAACAGCCGGATTCTCTGTTGACTCTCACAGGATATACCCACTCTGTCTGGAGAATACAAGGAGTGAAGGCAGAAGCTAGAACCACCATGGTCAAGAGATGGCTTTAGTCCTGTTCAATTAATCTATACCAATTTTTATAAATTTGTGAATTTATGATAAGACTCTGATTTTTTGCTTCTGGAGGTTAAGCATTTGATACTTCTGAAGATACTGAATGACCAGTACATGCAAATTTCTGTAATTCACTTGCCATTAGTTTTTTTTTTCCCCAAATATAAATATACTGTCTTACTAAATATGAATATTCTACTAGAGTCTTGTAACAGATATGTGTCTATGAGCTGGAAAACAAGGAAGAAAAGTTTGCTCAAAAAGAAGAGGATGAAAAAGACGCTCTACTTTTTCAGTAGTTCATGACCATATCCAGAAAGTTTTCTTTAACCCAAAAGGTGCCCATGATTTCATTATGCATCTTTTGCATTACTGAAGGTCATTTTCTAAGACACAACATTGAATAAATGAAGTGGCTCATTGAGACTGAAGATGGATGTGACCTGCAAGCACTAAAGAATCTTAGTATACCTCTGCAGATTTTACTGACCTTGCAGGGATAGTCTTGCCCATGCTGCTGTTTAACATAAGAAAAGATTCATAGCTACAAAATGCTTAGGGAGTTGCACTGAGTCATGTACAGAAGAGAATTCTCAATACAAGATGTCCTAAGCTAAAGTCTTACACAACAGACATGCAAGTACAAGGGTGGGTTATGAGGCAAGGATTGTTGCTAGCATGAAAACATGGTATGTTGTAATAGCAGAAACTTCCAAAAAAATTTCACCTCTTATCAAAAAGTAATTTTTTATGATGCAAACACTGATAAATGTTAGACAACGTTAATGTAGAACTAAAGACATACGGGCAGGAATTAGACACTGTTCCCTGTGCAAATGGATCAAATCCCACAGCATGCAGATGAGGCACAATACTGACTTGAGAGAGAATTCCAGAGGAGTGGTATGAAATCATGTGAACTTCCACGTCTTTGCTTATGAATAAAAATATGAAAAATTTCTCACCAAGCAAAGATACCCATTATGCTGAAAATTTTAGCAACAATTGATAGCTTGGTATCATGGAGAGCATGTAGAGCTAGAAAATGTTATATCATTGTACCCATTTGGGACACTCTACTTAGATACACAGTATTCAAACCTTTCAGGTGTTGAGAACACTGAGAAAACTTACTTTTAGAGAAAAGTAATATGAGGCCTTGAAAACTTGAGAATGTCCAGAAAAGACATTGTGTTCCCTAGTAGACATGAAAACACTGTGAAAAGACACCATGTTCCCTAAAATGTTTGTTTAAAGTGTATTTAAATTTTAAACCCTCTTATCCTAGCAAAGATTTATTTGCACATCTGGACTTAGGTATTTAGGCATTTTCTTAAGAGGTATGTAGCTCCTTCTCATCCTTTCTACCAGTCCTATCATGTTTTCCATCCAGATGTAGGTAAAGAGCTTGGCTTGGACTTCTGAACTTTTTGCCACTGAGCATAGAAAATCAGACAACTTCGAAATTCTCTTAGTGTCGTATTACATAGCACTTATATGTCCATCTTGTGCCAAGACTTCCTCCTTGAAATCCTTCTGTTAAAATACCAGGAGCTTGATCCCCTTCAAGGACTGGCAATTAAAAGGCCTCATTCCCCCCCAAACCCTGGTTCTGTAGTAAACGCAAATCTTTCTAGCTGAAGAAAATTCCTTTGCTCATAGTAAGGGAGCTGACTGCCTCACTCAGCTCAAAATGCCAAATACTTTCCTGAACTTCTGCATCTCCTTGTTAGGTACTTGAGTTCTAGGAGCTGATTGCATAAAAAGCCTTGGAGTCCAGGGTGAATCAAACTCCAAAATTACTTGATTTCGTGCCCTTTGATTGCACTGAGATGGGTTGTGCTGGCAGGGCAGTAACCTTCTGCTTTGAGGCTGCTGGCCGCTGAAGTATCCTTCAGAAGAAGGATGGATTTCTTTGAGCTCATTCCACTCTCTTTGCAGAGAGACATGTGGGTATGAGTTTTGATGACAGATTGTAGCTCTAAGTACACTAAGCATAACTTTAGGTAGAAACTAAGTCTTCAAGGGATATTCTGCAAACACAGCAAGAAAACAAATTTAATTTAATTTCTCTTTTTCTTCCAGGACATGCCTTGCTCACAAAGGAATATTAAGAGGAAAGGAATGGCTTGGCAGAGCAACCTCTTCTGCAATGCTTAGATCAACATTCTGGCATGATATTTGAACAGAAGTCTCTTGTGATAATATACATTGTATGCTGCCTGGCACACTGCTCCTCTTTGTTGGGCAAAATACTCACAAACAGCAAAGGCCATGTTTGTCTGACAACACTTCTGTGAAGTAGCCCATCTTAAGCAAACAACCTTGCTAGGACCTGATCAAAAGCCTGAGAAGTCAGTGATGGGCTTTAGCCCCTTGCAGAGACCTTGCTGCCATGTCCTCTCCTTGCTGGAAGGGTGCAGTTCCCTGCTCAGGTGTGCACCTGCTGCCTCCTGGCCAGCTGTTCCACACGGAAATCCACTTACTCGTGTTTACTGCCTCGCTGTGGGACAAGCTCTAGCAAGCCTTCAACACGAACTGCCTTTTCATGGCCGGAGTTCAAACATACAAAACGAAGCATACCCCATGTATTCAGGCTCTTTCTACTCTTTAATCAACTTCTTTCTTTACTCTCCCATCTAATTTCACCCTTTTTAATTTACTGTGTAATACAATTACACATTTTTCCTTTCTCTAGCGTACAGAGATACATTTCCTCTAATTACAGCCCCCCAATATCCTAAGAAAGATTCTATGTAATTTTTTCAATGACTGTAACCATTCTTTAGCTTGGAGCTTCAGCTGTGACCCTACATGTGGACTATTCCTAATATTAGAGGTCTAGTCTTCTTTACAGTGTGACCACTTTGCTAGTAAAAAGGGGTTTAGAAGAAAGGGAAATTATACCCTGATGAAGGATTGCCAATTCTCACACTATTATTATGAGTCTCACAGTATTTTGCTTGAAGTCTTAACTCCTCAAGGCAGGTGCTTTAGTGAAGGTCTCAGTTTTCTTCCTTTTCCCCCTTTTCCTTTTTTTTTTTTTTTTCCCTTTAATTTCAAGGGAATATTTCTAACTCCTAAATTTATAGAGATAATCTTTAACATTTCATCCTGATCTAGCAGGATCAAGAGGCAAAGAAAAACACTTCAGAAAGTTAATTGAAAACCAAAATTTTCTAACCAAGGTTGTGAGCTAGTCCCAGTTCCAGAATAAAGGACTGATCATATCAAGAGACGAAGAGATGGAGTAGTCTACCAAGCTTCTAAAGACAAAAAATTGTTGTGAGTTTATTGACTGTTATTAGCACATGTAAGTATTTTATATATCCTTTATTTCAGTCCTTCACCAGGTTCTCAGGATGATGACCTTGGCTAGATCTTTGGGTTGATACTGTAGTAAAAATTATAATTAAGGTTTCCTAACATTCTGTATTTTAAGATCCTGGTTTTTGTTGCATGTAATTTACTAGATCAACTATTCAGACTGTAATTACTCAGGTGTTTTCCTGGGATAGAGGGAACCTTTTCCTGAGAAAAGTTTTATCTGAAGTGTTTCTCTGCTTCCTAGAACAGGTTGAGGGGTAAAAGGTCGTCCAAAACAGTTTGCACAAAAAAAGTTGAATGGTTTCACTGACAATTGCTGGCATTTTCCTGCTTTGCACCAGAGGCCAGGGCTTTGTCAGGAAACAGGCACTGCTTGCAGAGGTGGGCCTTATGCTATCCCTGACAAACTCTCTTCAAATTTGGCCTGGTTTGGGCCCCCCACAAATCTCAAGGTCACAGATGTTTGCCTGACCTTTGGTTAAAGACCTCTGCTGTTATTCTGCAGCCTCTGAAAGTGGATTGTCCTAGCACTCAACTCTTATTAGAGAGGTTTAATATCTATCTAGAATCTTCCTTGATGTAAAGTAAGCTAAATTCTTCTTGTACAACAGTGAGTGGACATAGAGAACAACTGATCACTCTTCAGAATAACCTTTAATGTATTGTAAGACTGTTATCATGTCCCTGTTCAGTCTTCTCATTTCTAGACTAAACAAATCCCATTCTTTCAACCTTTTCTCATAGTTCCAGTTTTCTAAACCCCTTATCATCCTCATTGCTCCCCCTCTGGCTGCTTTCCAGTATATCTGCATGGGCTTTGTTTTGCTGTGCACTGCCCCAAAATGGGCACAGTTGCAGTAACGTAATGCAGGGTAAGTACTGCTCCTGCATCCTACACAGCATTCCTTCCAATATTCAAATATTCCATATTTGATTTGCCCTGCACTGTGAGCTTCCTCTTGGTGCTGTTGCCTGCTCCTTTGCTTCTAGTTTTACTAGCATTTCACTTCTCCTTCCTAAGTATAGGGCAACACATTTATCTTCACCAATTTCATTTGGTTAATTTTAGACAATGCCTCCAATTTATCAAGGTCAGTTTCAATTCTAATCCTAACCTCTTAAAAGCTTTCAGCTCCCTCCAGCTTGACATCGTCTGCAAATTCTACACATTTTCTCTCTTTTCCATTATCCAAATCATTAACAAAAATATCAGATAGACTAAACATTACAGAACCTGGTCGGACCACACTTGAAATTCCTTCCCAGCAGAATATCAAGTAGCAAAATGACTTTCTACACAGCCTTGGTGGGTGTGTGACCTCACATATTTACATGCTCCTGTTTTCAGTAGCAGCAGGAGTATTAAAAGCAGAGAGAAGGAGGCAAAACTCTGGCCCAGGAATCCACCTGTGTGCTGCTGCTGGGATTGTGCAGTGAAGTCCCCGAGGAAGAGAAGTGGCAGCTCTTGTTGCTGTGGGGGGCAGCAAAAGAAGTACAGAATACTAGAGAGCAAGAGCAGAGACAACGTGTGAGAGGCAGAAAGGCTGGTTTGGAACCATGGCACACTGAAGTGTCCGTGCAGATGCTCCAGGGATCAGGACCCAGCCATCTGCCCTGGCAAGGACACCTGCAACCTGCCACAGGAGAGAACAGGTTCTCGAGGCTGCTGCTGTTAACTCAGCATCAGGGCTCAAAGGGGTGCTGGAGCTGGAGTCTCAGGCTGCTGTTATGCATTCAAGACCGGGAAGCTGGGGAGGTTGTTGTACAGTAAAAAATGTTTAGAAATATATATACACAAATAAATCTGTGAATGTTGCAAAGACAAATATTCAGTACTCATAAACCACAGAAATGAAGGCTGCTGATGGAGATTTAATTATTCAATTTTTGGGTGTGCTTTGCAAAAATTTATAATATCTTGATTTTCCAGTAGGACTCAAGGTATCAAGGAGCAGGTGTTTAAGTAACGCTACTGCTTGTCTTCATAATTCAGTGTGTTTCAACATGCTGTATTTGCCACACAGAAGGGATTCATGTAACACAGGCTGACACTTAACTTTACAAAATTTTTTTAAAATATTCTTATCAGGTTTAATACAATTCTGACAAAACCAAGATGATAAGGAAAAAAAAAGGAATCATCTGGCAAATGATGTTTAAAGACTGCAGAGTCTGTGCATTTTTATTTATAGATTAAGGTGGTTCTGCTGGAAAAGGCTGGATATAGGGAAAAGAGGAAAATTTTTATGATGAATGTTGATCAAACAGTAATGGAGAAATCACCATTATTGATTGATACAGGACATCCCTTACAGGCATTGCTTGTCAGGGCAACCAGATGATGGACTTGTGAGCATTATTCAACAGTCCAGGCTCCTGGGAGACATAAAGAAATATGCAGGTACTGTGCACCAGGTGGACTAAGATTACAGGTAGGCATTAAATAATAGGATTTTTAATGTTTTTTAATATGAAAACATCCCCTTTCCAGCAGTTTTTTTTTTTTTTTTTTCACTGTGTAAATAATCCTGAAAAAAAATTTGCACATCAAGAAAAAATGTACTTTAAGTGATGTCTATTGATTATTTAATCTACTGGTCCTTCTGACACTGGAGCTTCCTTGGATCAAGAAAAAACCCAAAGAACATGGAATTGCTGCTCCTTTGGCTCTAGAAATTTTCTTCTTTTACTCATGATGTGCAAGTTTATTGTTCATCAGCCAGTATCAAGGACACACTTTTGCAAGCTACAGAGACATTTTTAGCATTATGGTAAATCTGATGTCCTCTTACTAATGACATAAATCCACCCTAGGCAGAGGTATGGATGTTGGCATGATATCTTGAGTTACAGAAGCTTTGAAATAGGTCCAGTGCTTAAAAGAATTTTTGCAGTTAAGCAGGCTTTGGGATTGGATCAATTTACACTGCTTTTATGCTGTTTACTTTAGTGATACTTTTAATGGCAGAGTTACCAATTTCCATATTATGCAAAGGTACTACTCCCTTCAGATTCATAGTAGATGTTGTCCAATTTACTGAAAGCAAGAAATGATTCTGAATAAATTTTAGGCACACAATGAAGCAGTTATCCTGAAGTTTACTGTCTGAATTCCCTCACAGATCAATGGAAAGAATACAAAAGCCTGCAAAATTTCCAGGCAGAGGCAGACAAATTTGCCCTCTGGAAGCATTCACAAGCACATACTTCTCTCTGCTTACTATAGGGGAAATTTGGCACTTTCTTTCAGGGCACAGGTTACTTACACACCTTAAGCTTAGGTACAGGTTAGGAGGTTTTGTACATAGTATATATTTGGTTTCTGCTTTGCAATCAGGAGAGAGGCCCTGTGAGCTCTAACACATGCCATGCATTGGAGAAAATCTAAGGGTAGTGGGCCTTAATCTCATTTTAGCCAGGTGTTAGCCTGGGGTAACTCGCTAATGACAGCGGAGTCTTGCCAACTTTGCACCTGTGCAGTGAGAACAAAAGTAAGTCCATTAATGATGCCTTTAGAGCTGGCTGGAGAACAGCAATTCCACTTCATGATAACTTTGAACATTGCAGAATTGATATTTTTCCTATATTGGAATGAAAACAAAACCTTCCAAGCACTTTGTCAGAGTGTATTTGAATGGAAAAATGCATTTTTGGATCAAAACCCCATCACATTTCTGTCTGTGCTCTCTTTCCCTTTTCCTCTGATCTTAGAAACCTCCTTCTCTCCCCCAAGTCAACATGGTCACTTTTCCATAAAGCCTGTCAACCTCAGCAGAGAATATTGGTTTGGCAAGAAACTTCAGAAAAAGAACTTTCCAGACACAGCCATGGATTCATTCCATGCAAACATATAACAATTAGAGAGCTGAGAACAAAAGAGTTACCAAACAATAGAGTCACTTCACTCAAATCCTTTCTTGAGGTTTTGAGAAATCTTCTATGATTTTGTGCATTGTTTTTGGTTTTGTTTTTTAATTTTCGTTTCCATTGGCTTGTCCACTTGTGACTAGCAGCTGAGACTACAAGCAGTAGTGCCAAAACACCACTGGAAATACCATACTTTCTATTGTTCTGGCCATATGGTGTGTTGGTACATGTAGTTGGTATCCTCTAGATGAATGAAGCTGGTTCCCGTCAAATATCCAGCTGAGGCCAGGCTGGGTCACCCAGTAGTTTTCAGTGTTGTCATCACAACCTAAAGATGACAGAGGACCCCCTTCAGGGCAAGGAGAAATTTGAGGGTATTTCTCAGATTTTTTGGATGGCCATAAAGGTGACTGATCACCTTTGCTTCTGCTTGCATCTCCCATTGGGTGCTGAATAACCTTCAGACATGGTACTCTGGGTAGTTACCCTAAGTTACTCTGTTTCTGAATATCAACAAATCCATCTTTTCTTCCCTTTAGAAGAAGAGGTCAGAAAATTGTACCATCTCTGAAAGTCTTAATTCAAGCCTCTTAAATTGCTTCCCTGTGCTTTTCATGTCCGAAGGATTTTCCAGAAGTGCATGTGTCACCTAATGTGTTACTGTTTTTAGAAACAAACACCTATTTCCTGGAGATTGCTGAATGACAGTTCTTCAAAGCACTGTATTTACCCCTGTTTGAGTCCTGCTCCAGCAGATAGAAAGGCAAGTTCTTAAAGCCACAGTTTAGTGCAGCTACCATGGCCCATTAAATATGGTCAAATTTTGTTATGATTCTTCCTCTTATCCTGCCTCCCTCTATTTTTTTCCACTTAAATAGATTGGACATTCAGAGCATCTCATGCATGTTGGAGGAATTTTTTGATGTTGGCAACAAGCTGATATAGTGGCAATCCCCCACAAGCAGTGCAGCAGAGAAGAAAAGAGCAGATTTTGGACTTGCCATCTTTACAGAATTTTTCTGCCAATTCAGGCAGTATCAAAAAAGCACACATTAGAGACAGCAAAATAACCAGGGATGCACTGATTCTCTGTAGGGAATACTGAGATAGCTACTAATAATGCAAACTAGCAATTGCACAGCATCTAAACCTAAACTAACCTGCGAGGAATGTGAGCTACAAATAGATGTTCACTGATCATCATTCTTAAAAATCCATCAGCCCACAGGAAACTTTGTAAAGCAGGAGCCTCTTTCTTCCCCAGCATCAGCCTCTGGGAGCACATGGATCCCTTTCCTTCATTGTACAGATAATTTTCAGGGAACAGCAGGCTAAGCTGAGGGTCTTGGCTGTGCCTTCAAGAGGCTCAATGAGCTTTGGCCAAGTCATCCAAGAATCAGCTGGTGAAGGGTAAAGATTGGAATCAAAGCTTCATCCCTGTGGCTTAATGAGAAGAACATGCACAGCACATAACCTTTTCTAGGCAGGAGAGAAAAGCAGGCCTCTCAGAAACCTGCTGAATGCTGTCAAAAGGATCAGCTTTGATATTAGGGACTATTGGAAATTGCATTCTGGTTCCTGCATTGGGCATGTTTTCTGACCTTGTCTTCTTCATATGTACCAAAGAGTGGCCTCTTAGTGCAGATATCTGTTTCTGCTACTGAAGTGATCACACTTCTAGTCAATAGAGAGAGAATTCAATGAAATCTTCAGGTAAAATTTGTGTATAGGTACTTAATACAGGTAGGATGATGTGTGCTCCTCAAATGCATCCACTTCCATCCCAGTACAGGAACTGTGGCTTACTATCTCCCATGTAAATACCTATGTGGTAAGCCTGAACTTAGGTTACATAAATCCCACCCAAAATAACATTCAGCTTAGAAAATGAAAAGCCAAGGAGTCAGACAAAAATTTGAGCAGAGCATCATGACTTCTCCCACCAGACAGTTTCTTCCTGGGAAGACAAAGAGGACGAACCATGCACAAGGGTATTAATTTGCTTTGACTAACCTATAATTAGGAAGTGAACAGATGCACTACAGGTGCAAGGCAGTATAAGAGCCTGTGTGAGATCAGCATGCAGTAGAGACACAGTGAAGTTGGTTTAACTAGAGTGTGGGTTGCACACAATTACATTGTTGAAAGCCTTGAAATGTAGAGTAACTGTTTAATGGTAATGGTGGAAGAAGAATATTTAGAAATACAAGGCAATGGGGAAAATGCAGCATATTTCCAAAAAAGAAATCCAGACAAATCTCTGTATTATTTTAAAGGTAAATGCATGGCCTAGTGTCCTGATTTCAGCTGGGATAGAGTTTTCTTCTAAGTAGCTGGCACAGTGCTGTGTTTTGTATTTAGTATGAGAATAATGTTGATAACATATTGATGTTGTAGTTCTTGCTAAGTAGTGCTTACTCTAAACCAAGGACATTTTAGTTTGCCAGAGAGCAGGTGCACAAGAAAATGGGAAGGATCATGTCCAGGACAGCTGACTCAAACTGGCCAAAGGACTATTCCATACCAAGGGACACCATGTTCAGTATGTAAACAGAGGTGAATTGCCTGTGAGGGGCTGGTTGCTGCTTGGGAACAGGCTGGGGACTGGCCAGTGGGTGACAAATAATTGAGCATTATTTGTCTTTCTGGGGTATTATTCCTCTCTCTCTCTCCTTTTAATTATAGTTGTTATTGTTACTACTTTTTTTGTTGTTGATATTGCTATTGTTGTTTCAATTATTAAACCATTCTTACCACAACCTACAAGTTTTATTCCTTTTTCCAATTCCTATTCCTACTGTGGGGAGCAGGAGTGAGTGAGTGGCAGCTTGATGCTTCATTTCTGGCTGGGATTAAACCATGACATCCAAGCTGAGCCATAGAAATATTTTGTATCAATACAATCAGGATATTTAACTGTTAAAATCAGAGCCAGCACCTTCTGTTGCTGGGATAAGCTGCATCTCCAAAGCTCTTCTTGTTGCTGCATCTCAAGGCATTTCCTTCTGTTACCTCCACCTTTTGAATCCAAAGATTCCACAGGCTGTGCCCATGCACCCTCTAGCCTTGTCCCCTGAGCTGGCTGTCCACAGGCTGCCAGGGCTTCTGCTCTGCAGCTTCCTCTTCCTTGGGGTAAAGCCTCCTTCTGGAAATACCTCCTGGAGAATGTTTTGAGTCTGGTGGGGGACAGATCTGTGAAAGCTTTTCAAAGCTCTCTTTTTATGATGTCTCATGGTTCAGTCCATATATATTGTAGCCTGTGGTTTAACTAAACCTTTCTGTCTTTGAGACTAATAATTTGAAGGATAATGCCATTATCTTTCTGATTGCCATGGTTGAGGCAGGGCGACTCTAAAGCTATTTTTGGAGCAAAGACTTTTCTTTGAAATGTTTGTTCTGAGTCAGAAGTTTTTCCAACCTTGGTTTTAAGTGACCTGTAAGTATCTGGTGAAACCCTATCAGGGCCCACAGAGCTTCTGGTCTGTGTTTCAAACTAAGCATGTGCTTAAGTAATGAATTTAAATTAATGCTTCTTGTATCAGGGCTTTAGTTGATAGGTTTTTTTTTTTCAATAAGCTGGTATAAAATTTCTTTCTAGTTGATGTATTGATGTCAAAGTGCCAGAATTGTTAGGTTGCCAGCCTTTAATTTCAGATCTTTCTCTTCCTTGCTAATCTGGGATAGCAACCACTGTCTTGATTTTACACAAAGTGTTTGATCCTCCATGCATGTCAATAAAAGTCAAAGTTTCCATTCACTTCTGTTGTGCAGGAGTACTTCCACAATATACTGGCAGTTCCTGTGGCTTGACACCGAAGCACTAAACAAAGAAACATGCACTTTTATCCCCAAATCTGAAGACTTCTTTATTCATTTAAAAATACCTAAAAAGCAAGTACCATCATTTGCAGCTTAAAAAAAAAAAAAGGGAAATAATTTTTACCTTACTTTTATACACAAACATCCTGTTTTCTGCAAACTGAGCTACAGAGCTTTGGTCTAAACATGGGACAGAAAATGGCTTTTGCCTAGCCTTATGGTTTTTTATACAATGGCAATTATATACATGAAAATTGTTTTTCCTTCAGCAGTGTTTCCGTCAACAATAAACATATTGCATATATGCACTTTATCCTCTCTCTCTATTTTGTGTTCACTTATGGTCTCTAATTTGATCACCACTGATGAAGAATTATATGATATTTGAAAAATGAAATGTGAGGGTGCACAATGAACATAGAATTATAGTGTCAAATAGCTGAAATATGAAGATAGACAAATTCAAAATAATGGTCAGACAGTATCTGGAGACCAAGAAAATGTGAGGTCAAGAACACGATCCTAAGAAAATGTTGGAACAATTCAACAAACTGTATGGCAGATACTCCATTAATGAAAACTTTTAGGTGAGGTATATTAAGAAGAAACTTGTGGTCTAATACAGGAATTATTTCATGATCTGTGCTTTTATTCAGGATATCAGTCCATTAAATTATTAGAATGGTCCCTTTTTGTATTAAAATCTGTTATCTAGCAGTAACACAACAGAAACATTAGTCAGAGCTCTGAAATCCTCTTAAATTTTAGAAATTACACAACGATACAATATTCTTAATTATTTCAGATTGCAGTCTCTTAGAGGGGCTTAGATCCACTAGTAAATTCAGTCAGAAAAAGTGGTCTGATATGATTGAGAGCAGGGGGATAAGGAGGGCAGGTAGGTTTGTTTCCTGACAGCCTGCCACCCTGGCTAGGATTTCTGGGCCAGATTGAGCTGAAAATGAGCTCTAGTGTGGTGTAGTGTGAGTTTTCCCTCTGTGAACAGCAATGGGATACTTGAGTAAGAAAGGCAAGATGAATTTACTTCTCTGCATGTTAAATAATTAGCTGCTGCTAATTGCACAGTGTGTACTATTTTGGCACGTCCACATTCAAAAAAGTGAGACTGCAGAGTCTGGAGCAAAGAGTGACAGGGAAAAGGACCTGCTGGTGAGAGACTGGAGCCAAAGCATTTGCCAACATAGTTGTTGTGAGATACCCCAATGGCAATGTGCTAGCACCCACAAAGGGGGGGGGATACTGTGTGGTTTTTTGATGGAGAGGAGACAAGGGCTCTCAGCTGGACACTGAGCAAAACCAAAATAAGTGGGTTTAAAATGGTCTGTTTTTCTGAAAGATAAGCATTAGTCAAGATATTAATCTCAACAGAGGAGTGGCTGATAGAAGACCACATGAAATGTTAAGATGTTTAGAGGAGTTAATAGTCTTCTTACTGAGATTTTTAGATGAAAGCAGCAGAATCAGGAACAGTATTATTAGAATACAGACCTAATCCATGCCACTCTCCTCTCATCTGCTACAAGATTTCACTCCAGGGATGCTGAGAGGAAGATAAGTTTCCATGGAAGCAAGAACAAAGGGGAATTTTCTAAGAAGTAATATTTAAATCCCGAGCACTGAATTTCTGCATGACCTGGAGCTTTTGTACACCTGGTTGATGGGGAAGATTTTGAATCTAAAAAATGACTGCCTTGAATTTCAGTGAGAGTTCACTGCAGGAACCTCAACATTCAGTGGGAGTTCTGTGATGAAATTGTGTAATGTAGATACATGGAATCCAGAGATGGCTTTAATCTGAAAGGTCACTCTGTCAGAATTATTGCTTATACATATCATGGGTTAGAGTACTACAAACTGTCAAAAGACAAATTCATATATATCACGTTCCCCAGAAGATGGGGGTTTGGGTAAATTGGGACATAGATAAAATAATTTGTGCCTTTAAGTATTTAACACTTGATTGAGGAACTTGTCAGACCAAAATTACTATTTCTCATAAAAAATTTTATAAGAACAGCAAAATTTTTTACAGTTCAAACTTTATCTTCTTCATGTCCACCTCTAGCTCACAGAACAGCAGTCCTTGCTGGTTTCATTATCCTATGTTCCTCACACTCATTGGTGACCTCATAACAACCCAGTTCTAGCCATTCAAAACTCATGTGTGTCAGCCTCTTAATAATTACCACTGTACAGACAGACTTATTCCTGCTTACATCAGCATATGTAAGCAGGCCCAGTACTTTCTTTGCTTTGATATGACATCACATTCTCATTTTTTTCTCCTAGGAATAATGATTATAACTCATGGTCACTCAGAAGCATGCATCCAGTCAGTATGGACAGTGGAGTTAAATCTTGTTAGAACTTTTACTTCATTCCATTCTGTTTGTATTAATTTAGTCTATTTACACTTTTAATCCTCTAACTGGAATTACAGTTAAGTAGGTATTATGGAAAAACAATTTTCTTGGTGAATCCATTAATCTTTTTAATTTGACTTCTTGCTGAAGAGCTGGATCAGAAACTCTTTCACTCAATCACTTTTGGGTTTGCTTGAAATAGAGATAATTGAATGGGCAAGAGATGCCAATCACAGCTCTCTGGATTCAGATAGACATTTACTGTGGGTTGCAGTGTAGTCATAGAGGTACTGAGACTCAGCCTTTAGGACTGCTCTTTAGTGTAGTACAGAGGAGGAAACATTACCTTGTGGGAGTGGTTAAAGAAAGAAGGAATGAATATTGTCAATGTCCATTGTCCAAAGTCCAACACTGATACTTTTTCAATAGGTCCATGTGTTGGTGGGAATGGAAGCAGCCTGGTGACACCTCTGAAGAGTCTTTTGCCACATTTTCTGCAGAGCAGGGTGGTTGAGGGGCTGTTAGATCTGCTCTATAGGCTCTGAGGTGTAGTTGTCTTCAGCGCAGGAGAGATCCTGCAGTCCAATTCTCTGGAGGGTGAAAAAAGTGCATTTACACTGAAGTGTGAATGTGTATTTTCTAGGTAGGAAGGAAATTAATTATATCCTCATAGGTGTGGCTTGGAGAAGGAAATTAATAAGATCTATGCAAGAGGCTTTTCTTTTAGGAGACAGTAAAGGAGGTGCAGTGCCAGCCATGGGAGATGCTGTTTAGAAATTGAAGCAGCCAAAACCCAGGGTGGGTAAAGTTCATGATATCAGCATCTGTCATCCGAAAACTGCACCATGATCTTTTACCAGTTATAGCTTTGGGCAGGACAGTGGGACTTTTCTAATTCCTGTGTTCATGAAAAGAGAAAAAAGCAGCTGAATTTCAGGAAAACTTTGTTGATTGTATAGAAGTGTCGGGGTCCAGACAGCACTGTCAGCTCTGTGAGCCCTACCCAGCCACCCTCAGAGTTTGCCCCACCTGCCCACAACACAGGACCCTATGTCAGCCTCCCTGGCTGCCCCCATCTGCCCTTCCCCTGGGCACAGCTGGAATGGTGGGACAGGCTCTGCCTCCACCCAGGGGAGCCCCCAGCTCTCACGAGCCTCAGGGAGTCCCTGGTCCCTGTGGTGCCCTGAAGCAGAGGATTCTCCTTAGGATCCTGGAAGCAACCTTCTTTCATAGTAATCCATCAGCAAAGTGATGGCATAGGTAATGAGTGATTGCATACCTTGGCCTCACATCAACAGAGACTTACATGGAGCAGAGTACCTAGTCTGGATCAGAAATGATATGCTGAGACTGATCTTAATTCAAACTTGTAAATCACAGATCATAAACTATAATGAGACTTTACTTTAAGTAAGGACAAGCAGAAAGTCTGTGTCCAAAACACCTTGTATACAGGGCAGACTTGGCCATCAGACACGACGATGACATAATGTTGGTCTTTATGGAGTCAGACTTTTCAAAAAGCCAAATTGACTGGACATTTCTTATTCTTTTTTTAAAAATACATTTTATAGTAAAAGAAACTACCTTGATTAAGACTGCTCATTGTACATGGAAGAATCTGCTGATACATATTTTTGAATTTTTCAATGAAATGTGGCAGCTGAAGTCAGGTTTTTTGGGCCTTTTATTTTGAGAGATATAAACAGAGGATGTTAGCTTATCTCTTACTTTTGATAACCTATCACAAACTGAGCAGGATTTGTGAGAAACTGTTGCTGAATTTCTGTGGGTATGGCCCTTCCATATGGTTGGAAACTTCTGAACATAAGGAAAAATTTTTCTCTGGCCAGAAAAGTTGAATGGAAAAATTCAATTATTGTTTGATATGGAAAAAGAAGGTGAGTCATGCTCATTTCTTCCACAGTGAACAGCATGGACTTTCTGCATCCAAAGACAGAGAAGTAATTACTGCTAGCAAAAGTGGGAACAGACTGACCAGCACTATTGGGAGGTAAAGGGCATAATGTGGTGCAGCAAATGCCTTGAATGCCATTTTGACATGGTAACAAAAGTTTTTCCACTGAATAACTTCTTGAATAAGTCATATTTAGAATAAGTTTGATAACTGCACATCTTGCTATCTGTAGGAGTCAGTTTGATTGAAAAAGGAGGGCAGCCGTGTCACACAGAGAGATTGCTTTCCAGCAGTTAATGCTCACCTGTGTGCACATAGCTTCATGGAGTTGAAAGTTAGTAAGAAAAACCTCATGGATCTTTTGGGATCTTGTTGCCAGTTTATGATTTTTTTAGGAAAATTAGAAAACCTCCAGGCTGCATATGTACACAGAGGTGTATGAGCCATTTGTTCTGTACCAAAGTAGTTCTGGATCCGGAAGGCACAGGGAAGAAAGCAAAGGAACTCATGATTGCACCTGGGATGCTGTTCTTCTCTCCCTGTTTGGATCTTGGAGCACATACCCTGTGAAAAGAGGCTGAGTACGTTCAACCTGGAGGAGAGGCAGCTTCAGCAGGACCTGACAGCAGCTCCCAGTGCCTTTGGGAAGGTCATTGAGGGTACAAAGCTGAGCTCTTCACTGCCATGCACAGAGCAGAGAGGGCAGATTTCTGGAACTGAAATTAGGTTAAAAGGTGGAGGGGGCAGGGGGTAGAGGGTAGAGGCAAGGGGTGGGAAATACATCACCTTATCTTTGATCTTTGGAGGTTTGCAGACAGCTGACATAGCCCTGAGCAGCCAGGTTTGAATTCAGTCTTGACCCTGCTTTGAACAGGAGGTTGAACTGGATCCCTTCTCAAATCTCCTCCAACCTCAACAAGCCTATGTCTTCTCTGGATAATAAAAGCAATGTAGCATAACCTCTTTGGCATTACAAAACACGATATGCTCTTTGTAAAACCTGATGTATTATTATCATGATCAGATCAATTATGATTAACTTTATCACTTATTATATGTATAAAAAAGAATATGCTATTTCCTTCTTGACTCTAGTCATTTTACTCTTTTAAAATCATATTTTCCCCATTGATCTTAGTCATAACATTAGCTGACTCATCTTGAAATAAATTATTTACATAATCTTCTCATGGTCTCTGCTGAGGTTTTTTTCTGCAAATAGCTTCATAATGTTTGATCATTGTGTGACAATTATGTCTTTTCTGAATGAAAATTCTGCTTTTAATAAAATCAGGCAGAGTTTATCTTCATGGGCCCACAAAGGACATTGCTATGCAGAGTGCAGGACCTCTTAAGTAGTGTGAGATCATAGGATGGATTTCCTTTGCAGCACAAGCCATGATGGGTTTGTATTCTAGGCCATGAAAATTTAAATTTGGCTCTTCAGCAAAGATGGAGAGTACTTTCTGCCAAAGCAGCATCAGGATTTGCTTCCTAAGACTGTCAGAAATGTTCATGTCAAAGAAAAGCCCTTTCCTCCTGAAATCTTTATTTTTGAACATTGTTTCTTTTGTTTTATGATCTTGAACTAGAAAAGAAAAAAGTGTTCTTTGATTTTGTCATTTTTTGCCTTGATGCTGTACCAGGATTTTTTATTTACTTACATATAATCCGCAGCAATATCAAGAAATACTTATAGGGAAGACAAATAATATGGTTCTGTGAATTAGCCACTTCTAATTTCTTTTTTTATACTGTGATATTTTATTTAACCCTCACAGTGCTAATTTAGACCTCTCATTTTCCTCACATAACACTGAAGAATAGCTCAGGTTTCTCTTTGAGAGATATATGAAAAAGCATTTATTATATCCTCCAGCATACATCAAGATATTAAAATACAGAAAATTATTCAAACTTAATTTCTGTGCCATTAAAAAATATTTTTCAAGCTTATTTAAACAACTTGGACTCATGAGAGTTAGTGTTTACTTCATTTAGCCTTCCCTTCTTTAATGAGCTAGTATTGCTCCTCAGATGACATTCATGAGTGCCTGCAGGACTTCCTGGGTGACTCAGGCCAGAGGATAATGCTGCAAGCTCTCAGTCTGGATGGGAGGTGCCTCAAGACAATCCTGTCCTTGGGGCCACCCTAATGATTCCCTGCTAGAGGATCCTCTCTGCGATTGACTCGGGAGTCATATTGCTGGAGAGAGAGTTTGTGCAAGTGCCCCCTCTTCCTGAGCAGGTCCCTGGCACTGAGAGGAGAGTGCAAATATCCAGGTATTTCAGTATGGTGCTCCCCAGAGCTCCATCCTTAGCTCTCTGCCTTCTCTCATGGGCCAGGCTGGACTGAGATTTCTGTGTCTGTGGCAGCAAGAGGAGAGATCAAAAAGGGCTGTGGGGTCTGGAGAGGGCACCTTGCAGCAGTCTTGGCTGTATCTTTTAATGCTTTGTTTTGCATGCATACCACATACATGAGCAAACACTTAGGGGTTGGACAGATTTGTTTAAAAGGCATTTACTGAGTATTTTCAAGGTACCCACAAGTTCCAGGAGTGCAAGAAAGAGGTACTTCACTACTTGCCCATTGTAAGGAATTTTAATACAGTTTTTTGGTCTTATTGTGAGAAAGACCTTCTGACCAAGTACAAGATTTTAGCTAGCCAGGAATAGAGCTTAATTGTTATTTAATAGGCTCAGGAGCAGTTAAAGTTCAAACCAGAAAGACCTTCTGGTTCCCTGCCAAAGTGATAGCACCATGGACTTTCTATGCAAAAAGAATTTCTTTGAGAATCTCACACAAATTCCATCAAAAAAAAGAGAATGTCATCCTTCTAAATTCTAGAAAAATACTTGCATGTATTTTGAAAATGTGGCAGATTCTCTTTTATAAAGGTAAAATCAAGGTTTTGCTTTGCATTTCTTTAGTGGTTTAGCTAGTTCCTCTGATTTGGAGGTATCAGACCCAGAATTAAATAGGGAGAAATGTGTATCCATATTGAAAGTGGGACATTAACTGCAGTGACTTGGTCAAATTCCAGTTGGAATAATTGCACATACTTACATAAAATGCCCTTTGACATTTCTGTTAAGGATAAACATTTTTTATCCCAAGAGATCTTGAACTGAGGAGTACTGACAAAAAAGAAAAAGTCTTTGCATTTTGTGTGAGAGTGACTATTACATGGATGGGCAAAACTAATCTGGGCTGTTCATGTGCCACCATGTGTAGAAGGACTGATCCTGTGGAAACAAGTGGCAGAACTTCATCATATTTCCTAAGTGCAGGATTCCACTTATCATTCCTGTGTCTGCTTTTGTCATCAACCTCACACGGCACCTTGAGTAAGTTACTTGACTACTTCACAGAAAAGATTCATCCCCCCCAAATTAATGTAACTTAAAAACTGATCACAATTTTAAGTACAAATAATAAGCACTGTATAAGGTCTCTCTTTTGATATAATTATCATGAGCAAGGCAAATAAAAATCTCTTTTGTTTAAGCTCCATTTTTCAGTTACTTGCGTCAAATGACCTGAGCTCACTTACGTTTTCCATGGAGGGTAGGGACTTCAGCCTCAGGTCTTTTGGAAATTTCATCACAAATGGTGTGCATTTTTCTTCCTATCTGTAAAGAGGTCCCCAGATTTGGCTGAATTATGTGCTTCTTGAAACCTTAGTTCTTATTTGCTCAGCAGTGACCTGGCAGAAGCTGGCACTTAGGTTTCCGAAGATGCCATCTGCACTGGGCATCCTCTGTCCCAAGGCTATAGGAGATGAACATAACTTTCCCTGTAATTTCTCCTCCTGTTACCATGTGTGGCTATGGCACAGCATCTAATAGCAGGCTCTAATATCCTCTGCTCCTGCTGCTTTTCCTTCTGGTGCCCTAGCCCTGAAGAGATGGAGGCAACCTGAGGGGAATGGGAAGGATGCAAAATCAAGGAACACAGGATGAGGGAAAATCTGCTCAGAGCGACTTACTCAGCATCACAGAAGAATTCAGCGGTACGCTCAAGCATAAAATTTGGTTTTCCTAGAATAGCATTATGGTTGCCAGATATGCCATGTAACATGGGATTTCCTGAATTATAGTCTCAACTTCCACATCCTCTATTAAAACGTAGAGGTGATTGATTTCCCTGTATATTTCAGAACTACAGTCTTTGTAAAATCTGATAATCTACTGCTAACTTTGATCTCCATCTTCTCTGTGGGTGTTTTTGTGTTTCATTCCTCATATTGTGTGGATAAACCCACTTCTGAGGGTTATAACAGGAGGTAACAAAACTCACATATTCACATGCAGGATTTATGCCCCTGCTAGAGTGAGATATACTTGGCTGACCTCAGGATGGGCTGGAAATGGACTTTCAGAAAAGCAGGTTTTTGGGTATGGAAGGAAGAGAAAAAGGCCGAGAAGAAGATGAAATACCAGTTTTAGTTCTGGTTCAGAAAGTGTTGAATGGTTGGGGAAAAAGGATTTTTGGTGGTAACCCCAGACCCCAGTTCAGGGGGCAGGTGTGATAAAGGCGTCACAGTGATGTCTCATGCTGGATAAATGATTTTGAGACCATTAGAGTTTCCTGACACCAGACAGATCCCTCTGAACAGCCCAGTCTGGATGGAGTAACACTATTCACAGGGATTCTGGGGAATAAACTTTGTGATCAGGTCCATTTTTGCTGATTTTCACCTTCTTTGTTCTACAGTGGATATGTTGGGATGTTTCTGAGGGTCCCTGTCCCACTCTGGAAGCCATCTGAGAGCCTCCACTTGAGCTGACATTCAGTGCTAGTCAGTATGTTGACTAAAGCCACAGTGAAAGCCCTCGAGAACTGGTGAATACGAACAACTCTGAATACACTTTCCTTGTGCATGTGTTGGCACTTCACAGGCCCCATCCTTTGATTTCCAGGGACAAGCTGGCTCTGTGGTGTGCCTGGCAAGCACAGAGCTGGCCTCAGGAGACAACACTATCTGTTGACAAAGGCTGCCCTGAAGGTGCCGTGCCTATATCCTCCAGGGCACTCACTCCTGCCACCTCCCGCAGATGAAGCTGGAGGTTGTTGGAAAGAGCTGGCTGATGTTGTGGGTCACCTTCCCCCTTGCCTGTTCCTGCTGGCAGCAATGCCTAAACACTGTAAAATTTTGTTTTGAACAGCTCTGTTGTCCTGGTCTTCCTCAGCATCCTTTCCCCTGCAGCACCACATCTCCAGGCACAGCTCCTCTGCACCATGACTGTGGCTGCTGAAGACTGCCTGTGCTTGCTAGAGTTCCTCTCCCTATGCCCCTTTCCAGCACTCTCATTAGGAATGTGCATAATTCTGTGCTTGTAATTAGTATATGCTCTTTGAGGCCTAATTATACTGTGTGTTCTGGTTTATCAAAAGCTGCTCATCTGTTGTGTGAAAAACAGTTTAGGAATTTCAGGCTGCCTTCTGCAGGAGTCCTCCTCCTTTGAAGTGGGAAGATCAGAGTCACGGCTGGGTCAGCGCAGCACGAGTTCTGCCTCCGCTCAGGGTGCCGGGTGTCAGCAGCGGAGCAGGATGGGCTCCTGCTGTGCAAACCCGGCTGGAGTGCTTCATGTCCCACAGTGCAGCCCAGAGACAGCCAGAATCCCCAGCTGAGCCCTCGGAGCAAGCCATGTCAGAGCTAGCTGCCTTCTCTACTTCTTCCTTTCCTTTCCTCTCTTATTCCAGTTAAATTTTCTTCTTGCTCTTAAGCGCTTTCCTTTAGTGGTGATACCAGCTACCTTCTTCTTTTTTAAGAACGGTTGATAGTCACACAATCCTGGAAAGAAATACTTTGTGCATAGGCCACAGGTCAGTATTTCCAATGGAAATCATAGTGTGTGGTATCACAAGCCATTTTAAATCTAATGAGAAATGCAGGAAATCCTGCAGTGAAATGAAGCTGACCTCAGTGACCGTGACTGTCTCTCAGCATTGCACATACTAGTGCAGTGTAAAACATGTAGAAGCCTGGTCTTAAATAGGGAGGCACAAATATCTAATTTACTTAATATTTTATACAGAATTGGGAGTAAATAGCTTTTGCAACCACCACCCCCAATATCTACTCTTTTGAATGAAGGAATATATTTAAAAAAACTAGTTGAACCTGTGTACTAATAAAAGGAAGAAAAGATATTTTCAGCATGTATTACAGGATAAGCGGAACTAAACATATCCTGACACCTTATTTTATTGGATTCCAAGTTTGAATATATAGTTAAGAGTTTTGGGGGGGTGGGGGTAGAATATCTGGGAGTTATCCAATGTAGCAGCAAGGATCAAAAGAAGGTGCTCTTACTCACTTGCAGGAAAGCTGGCACTTTGCAGACATAAATGATAGTGTGTTCAGGGCAATCATCACATTGCTGGTTTTGGATAGTACCTCTTCTCTTCAACAAATGAAGATCTCTTCTCTTTACAAATGGAGCACCTCCCCTACACTAATCACTGTGTGATTAGCAGGACTTGGGCTATCTGGGACATTATACAGTGATAGTAAGTGAGACCTGCCAAATGCCACGGGTCACTGACTGAGAAAAGATCTATTGGTGATGCAAGCTAACCTCATGCCACAGAGAGAGGTATTACATCAGCCTATCCTAGGAAAAGAAAAATGGGATGTGGAACTTAATCTTTTGGGTGTGTTAACAACTCAAAACTGTGTCTAGAAAGTAACAGGACAAGACTGAATGCCATCCTGTGTCTCCCAAGGAGGCAGCCAAGAGAAAAGGAAGACAGTGCTCTTGTGTATCACAGCACTTGCCAGCAGCAGGGTGCTGCAGAGACTTGCTGCACACAGTGCTTGTCACAGGACATCCAGACACACTCCATCCTGGAGACCTGACAGATTAAACGCCAAAGGAGATGCATGGTGACATCAGATAAATGTGACATCATGCCAACAGATCGTGTTAGTGGCACTCAGTGTTTGCAGGGCTTATGTGAACTCTTGTGTTTTCTAAAAAAAGGACAAAGTTTAACATGGTTTGTAATGAAGCATCTGCTCATGCCTACAGAAAGCAGCGTGTCGTGTGCTGAAGATTGAAAGAGCATGTATAATTTGCAAGATTAACCCAAATATTTTTATATGCATGATATGCCTACACTTATATAAAATACATCTTGTTATGAAGCATCAGATATGTGTGGCAGCAGGAACAATGCACATTTCCTAAGTATCCCCTAAATCCTGAACCTGAAGAAAAAAAGACAAAGACTGGTTCCTGAAGAAGTCTGAAGAAAGAGAAAAGGGTTCCTGATCTGAAAGTTAGATGATGTCCCTTGTCCATTTTAAGATATGCTTATGAGCCTCCCTGGGCAAGGTTTCAAAATACACACCCCACTGCTTCAATTCTGTTGTTCAGTCATACTGAGCTTGCAAAGCAAAATAAAAAAGTGGAGTCAGAGTCATGATGCAGAAGTTTTGTTCTGGGGAAAATTGGACAATCCCAGAGGATACCTGCAGCAAGTTCCGTGCCCTAAGCACACAATATGCTCAGACTTTGGGAGAACTGCCTGATGGGTTTTCAGTAAGTCCTAGACTTGAAACACATATCGAGATGCTTATTTTTAGTGTTAGCAACAGGCAGTATGTCCATAGCAGGATATTTTGGCATCTGATCTGATAGATTCACTTATATAATTGAAATAATATCTTGGCTTTTTCTACTCTTGGCTTCTTGTTGGGAAAAAAACCCTGAAAAGATGAGGACCATGAATCATAAGAAAAACTGGAAATTTTGTGGTATGTATTATCACTTGGCTTGTTTTAACTAAATAATTTTAGGGAACCATGGTATGTTCCTGCCAGAAGATTTAAATGTTCTCTGAAGTCAGTGATTCAGCAGTGTTTCTATGAGAAAGATTGTTTTGTTGTTAACTCTTTAGAGAGGATACAGTCAACATGAACATTGATTTTAAAATTCTCTCTTGAAATATACAGCGGATTGTTTATTATCTTTGAATCTGCAGGGATTGGCACCTAATTTTTTTAACTCCTTGGATTTAGAGAACTTAACAGGAAGTCTTATTTAGAGATATTGCCTTTAGTCCACATTCTGCATCATGTGCAGCTTGGGTCTTACCCAGTCTGCTGGGTCGAGGTGATTAAAGGAAAGGAGACAGATCATGTTCAAGCTTTCATACTCAATTATCCTTCACTAATACTACAGGAACGAACTGGGGTTAATAAAAAATATTATTTTATGAGGTCTAGAAATCTCTATTATCCCCTTTTTCATACCAGCTTGCTTTTTACATTCAAACCTAATCAATCTATGACAGTAAGAATGTATTAAGGTAGTTTATCACAAATCACAAATTGCTTTCCATGTTATGGCATATGACTTTTTGATATTACGTCACTTGCAGTAAACCATCACTACAGATTGTTTGTTGAGAATCAGATTTCTTCTGGAGAAGTATAACTGTGTCTCAAATAAATCAGCTCTTGGTGTCTGTGATAGCTTAAAATAAGTGAAAATGTGTATGGGAGAATAATTGATTGTGAGTTTAAGGAGAAACAAGTAGGAAAGCAATAAGTTTCCAGAGAGATCAGACACCATGTGAAGGTGAAGGAGAAGAGGAATGGGGATGGTGACTATGCTGAACTGACCTGGGCAAAGGGACCTGAAGGGTCCTTCCAGCTTGCTGGGTACAGTGCACAACCATGGTCCCATTCATAAACTCTGGAAATTCCACCACAATACTGCTTCCCTAGTCTGTAATTAAAATAGAATCTTTCTCACACTGAGAATTACAGCCATAGAAAGAAACACACAAGAATTTTTTGCTGTCTTTTTCTTATGTTTGCATGTGTCTGACTGAATAGCAAGCTGCATAATGCAGCTCTGATCTTCTTCAGGCCCCAGTTATACATCATACATAACATTAACAATATAAACCATCATAATCAGAAGAAGTCATGATGCATTGGTGACATTTTCAATGCTTTACTTTCCATCACCTGCTGTACCAAGGAACCTTTGGAGTCTGCTTCTGGCCACTGTGTGCAAAGGCTGCCTCTGTGTTTTGTCTGGCCTAAAAGGCCACACTCCTGAGTCTAAAATATGTCTCAATGCCCTGTGAAGAGCATCTTGGCTGAGCTTCCCACTTGCTTTTGCAGCTGTGCTGTCCTGGCACACAGTTAAGTGAGTGGCTTGTGGCTGTGGCTGAGTAATCCTGACTGGACAGGAGGAACAGTGAGTTTCCTGCTGTCACTGTGTGAAAGCACAGGGCTCTCCAAGATGACCCTCTTTTGTGTTGGCCCCATGTTAGATTATATTCATTCGTTTTTGAAATGTCACTACTAGAAGATTCGAGAGCTGCTTTATAAAGTGTCATATTTAACCCCTGCTTTGTTTTAAGGTGTGTCAATGTCATACTGCTGTGTTAGGCTGGAGAACTGAGAGACCATTTTCAGTTTACTGCAAGCCAATGGAAATACTTTCAGGTTTGTAACCACAGCAAAACCCTTCTACTTCAGATACAGTCAAATATAAATTCACTGGCAACAGAAAGTTTGCTTTTTTGACATTAATAACATTCCCCCTCTGAGATAATATAAAATGCTTTGAGGTACTTTTCTGGAAACCTTGACATTTGCTTTAGTCTCTATGGTTTTATAGAGTTTTTGTGTGCTTCTGAAGTGAACAGAGAATTTAAAGCTCTAGCTTTGTGAAAAAGTGAGGTTCAGTGGTTTGCACATGAAGTAAGAGTCAGGGGACATCAGGATAGTTCTCACAACACTCTGGAGTAACTTATCTCTATCACTGTTCCTTATCTTCGGCTTTAGTCAACATGACTATATCAGTAGTTATCTTTTCATTGTTCTTGCACACCCAAGCCAAGCATGATAGCGATTGTGACTATTTTTGTGATTTTAAAAACATCAAGCTTTTTGATTAATTTATTTTAAAATTATGTAAACCTTCAAGTTCTGCAAGTTTCATAGCAATGAGAATTGCTGAGTAAGTCTTAGTCTTGAATGAAGGTCAAGAAAGCACTCATTACCATTAAATCTTTCTGTGGACTCAACCTACAATTTTGCAAAATGCATTTCTGGTGATTTTGTTTATTTGTCTTTTCTTAGTGTGACAGCAAAAAAATAGCAATTTTTATGAGGCCATATTAATATTCTCTCTGATAATGACTGGACCATGGTGACAATATTGGGAACTGAATGCCTTGGAAGACCTCACTGAGATAACACTGGTCTCCTTCCAAAACTGACTTAAAAGGGTTCTAGGCTACATGGCCTGTGTATGCATAATTTCTCTGTATATTTATGAACAAACTAGCAGCTAAGGGCTGGTTTTATAAAGAATGCATGTTAAACACACTACCAAGGACTTATTGGATATAAAATCACCCTTGCAAAAAATTGGTATCTTTTTCAGAAGAGCCAGCCAAGTGCCTAAAGTGACTCCCTGCAAATAAGAATATGTTCTGCAGGTATGTCAGCTCTGAGTTAATCCTAAACAATAACAGATATTAAAAAATCTGTGGATGAAATGTTAGTCATAAGAACAAACCAAAGCATCCTGCTTTGCAATGATACAGTATTTTTGTTTCCTTCCCTCAGGGGCTATAGAGGCTGTGCAGTGGAATAAGATACAGACGTGGAAGTCAGACCTTCCTCATCTTCAACATGATCAGCTGACTTCCTGTATGACCTTCAGGATGAAGCTGTAAAAGGGCCATTTAGCATTAGAACTCGAGATGTGAACAGTCCAGAGGACTTTTGGATGATTTTCTGGGCAATTAAGTCCACCATCTGCCCGGGAACAATTATAGCTGATCCATGTGCTGTGCTGCATTTACCTGGTGAACCCCACTCCTCAGGCACACCTGTGATGTTGGGAGAAGAAACTGGGACTGGGCTTTAACCTCCCCTTCCTTTCCCCAGCAAAACTCTGCAACCCTTTGGTCTCTTCTACAGCTCACTGCCCTAATGTCAGTTTTAGAAAACCACACTGTTCCCTGCTGCTCTGTAAGAGTGTCCTGGGACTCCTAGAGCTGCTCACTTGCTGCATCCTCTGCTTCCATTGTCTTGAGACCCTGAACACTTCATAGTGCCACTCCCCCACCTTCTTTGTTCTCTCACCTCCTGCACATTCATGTCAGATTCTTTCCATTCCCAGATTTTATCGGGACCTGGAAGGATCCAAGTCAGGGTTAACAAGAAACTATTTCTGTGGGCAATAGGAAAATTGGTGGTCAACTACCAGTTTCAGTGTTTCAAGTGTTTGATGCAGGAGAAAAACTTATGTGTTTTGAGAGTGGGAGGGCTCTGGGAATTGTATTACTTCCTCCTGTCTTGAATGTGGTTAGACTAAATCATAGGGTGTAGAGAATGAAATGCCAGCTGTGCTGCAGTACTGCACAATGGAAACAGCATCCACAGCTGCAGTGCTTGGTTTTGGTGACAATGTGAGGAGTATTGAGACTAGCAGATTTTGACTTGTTTTTCTAAGAATAGCCCTGCCCTGCTGATGTACTCTTGGACACAGCACTATTTCCAGAGAACTGAATTTGAACAAGAAAGTCCAGTCAAAGCTAAAATGCTCTTGGATAGGTCAGATCCCAAAAGACCTGGCTATTTAAAGATTGACCTTTACAGTTTCAGATCAGAGTCTGCACTATATTTCAATGACGCTTATGTAAAACTCTTTCTCCTGGATCTCTGCCTTATTAGCTATACTCAGTTTTACTGTTGAAAAATTGGAATTTTGATATAAGACGACTAAAAAAAGGAAAAATAGAAGGGCTAATAAGGAGGTACTCCCAATGTCTTACCAAGGAGAGAGGAAAAAAAACATTTTCTTCACCGATACAGAAAGTTTTGGCACATGATTCCAATCTTCTGGAAAGGACCAGCCTGGCATTATAAAACCATACAGCTTTGCATCCCATATTATAGGTGATTTTCACTTTCTGACAAAGAAGGCAGCAAAGCAGCACCCCACCAAGAATGCAAAAGGGCTGCTGTCCAGTTGATTCATGTTTAGTGAGCTGCAGTACCACACTTGCCCATTGTGTAATGTCTGTGGCAGAACTATTTTCAGAAATGGCTTCAGCAAACAACTTTGAGACAGGATATAGGCTGAATATCAGCCCTTCTGGTGAGCATAACACTTCTGGATTGTGTAACATGCCTCTCTGAGAGAATCTCAGGAATCTCTTATATTTGAGATATCTGGGAATGTATTTAATCTTTTTTTTCTTTATTTTAGGACAGAAGTTCCTGCTTATTTTCAGTTTAAGTTAACTGAAATTTTATCCTGCTAGTAGGAATGACGTGGATATTTATAAATAACATTAAAATCTGAAGGCCAGAGATGGATGGTTGACATTTGAAGGCCTATTTTTCTTAATGAGACGTGCATTGAAACATATGATTGAATACTTGAGCCATCCTTCTGGACTTTCACTGTCTCTAAAAGCTATGCCACTGATTTTCCCAAGATTCTTCAAGTAAAACAAGGGAAATACAGACCCTTCCCAGGTGTTAATGTGCTGCTTGCAAATCTGGGGGAAGATCCAGCCATGCAGGATCTCCCAAGAGGGAGGGCAGATGCAACAACCAGTGCATAGTGTACTACCAGAAATCAGGATTAAGGGAGATGGAAAACAGGGAGCGTTGTTGGTCTTGTAGACACTGCAGTTCTGTGCTGGTCCTTTGTCTGTGCAGGAGCAAGATCAGATGGATTTTAAATTATTGAATAATAGTGTTTTCCTGGTGAGTATTCCTGGACCAGTCCATTTCCCTGTGGGATGTTGACGCAAAGGTGGGGAGGGCACCTCATGGTTGAGGTAGCACATATATGCTGGTATTTACTTTTTGTGCTGGAAAAATCAGTGCACAATTTTGTCACAAAATGTAGTAGATTTTGACTGTTGAAGACAATGTAGGGCAGAAGTTTAAACTATATTTTTAGCTCCTCTGCTTTCACTACAGAGTTATTTTTTTTCAGTGCAGTTGCACATATTAACCCATTGCTACGATCCAATGTACACATTCACATCAGTGCCTCTGCTTCCCCCGGGTTAAGAGCAGCGCTGCTCAGCTCTGCCTCCCTACCTAGATCAATGAAGGGAAGATACAAATCTTCTGAGGGTATGAATGTTCTGCAAAATCATTTTGTTTCAATTAACAACACCTCTTTCATTATCTGAGGTGTGGCTGATAAACTGCATGTCTGTCAGGTCTGTCTTGCTTCACAACTAGTTCACTAAACAATTAACAAGAAATAGCTCCTAAACTGCTCTCTCCAGTTCTCATGCTCCCCTCCCCTCCTTCCAAATTGGGGAATTCTTTATTTCAGAACAAAACCCCTTAAAAACCAATTTTTTGCCTGAGATTCGTTCAGACCATCCATTCATTTCCAGCCCCAGGTCATGAATTCATACTTGCTCCTCATAGTTTGGGACAACAGGCACAGCTAGAGGCACCCTCCGAGGGCAGAACCTCATCTGCACAAACACACGGCTTGAAGCTGTACAGAGGCTACTGTCAGTCGGGGGGGAATAATGTTTGTGTACATGTTACAGAGGAGACAGGTCAGCCGTGGTGCCTGCAGCACAGCAGGGAGCTGAGCCCTCGCCTCTGACTGTGGCTCCTATGCCTCCAGAGAGAAATACTGCTCCTGGGTTTATTTATGCTCCTTTGTGGTCTACACAAAGTATCCGAGTCTCTTCTGGGACCTTGCTCCCATTCCCTCCTCTGATAAATCTTGGCTTCTGGGTGGTGTGGTTTTTTTTTTTTTTTTTTTTTTTTTTTTTTTTTTTTTTTTTTGGATTAGAGCCAGTAAGCTAGGTAGCTGAACAGCCAGAGAGCTGCTTGTCAGCCTCTGATTTTCCAGCAGGGATTTTGCAGGAGGCTGCTGAGGCAGTGACCTCTGAGTGTGAGGTGAGGACCGTGAGTCCTGCTGGGATACTGTTGAAGGACTGGCTCCTTCTGGGCTGCACAGGGAAATAGAAGCTTGGCACATAGGTGTCTCTGCTGCTGGTAGTGAGCAACCCTTCAGCAAAGTAATAGCTCTTCTCTGCCATGGTTTTTGTGGCCAAAATAACTAGTTGGTTACTACAAATCAGAGCCTGGGTACGGACCATCATATACGCAGTGCAGAAAATTAAAAGAAATGGGGTTTTCAGCAAAACAGAATAAATCAAATTGACAATACAGATGTCTTTACCGACACTATTACTCTCCCTGAAGAGGAAATATTTAAGCCCAGATTAAATGTTTTACAGACCAAGCTTAAACCTGCTTCATTGTGGAGGCAGAGATAAGGGAACTCTTTCAGCTAGCACTTTGTCCATCTCCTAGTTTCTTGTAATTAGAAACTTTTCCTTGTTTTCCTTTGATAACCCTGAATATTGTCAGAATTTTTACTCAGAAGTAGGAGACCCTCATGCCAAAACTGCCAGTAGCTCATGGAGGCTGGAAGACCTACTTTCTATGTATGAGGCAGGCCAGGAATAAAAACCAAGCCTATTGCACCCTGGGAGGGTGATCTAATCAGCAGCTTCTGAATCAAGCAATCTCTCTGAAAAACTATTTCTTGAAGTTCAAAAATGTCTATGCAGAAATCTTGTGTTAAACATGGCAAGATAGTAAGGAAAATGTTGGTTATAACAAATCATCTTTTCCAAAAGATTAATGGAAAAATTCCTGAGCTGCTTTATATTAGGTATTAAGCCCACTCTGGTGAGAGGTGCAGCTTGACCAACAAAAGAAGTAATATCTACAAAGTGTTGTCTGTAGTTTGTTGGATTAATGACAGTAACAATGCAAAACATTACTGGAGGCTCTGGCAAAAGAACAGGCACAATTTATTGGCTATGCCACTCAGGATAAGGTAAGATGAGTAGAAGTGGTGATCTAGTCAGTAGGTTACAGGATTGCCATGCAACAGAGCAGGGCTCAACTCCTGACTTAGCTTTGGACTTTTTTGTTACTTCAAGGTAGGTGCTGAAATCTTTCCTGTGTAACAATTCTCTATCCTAAAAGAAGGATAATGATAATTTCTTACATCCACAAGGATAAGGGCAAGGTAAATGATAATTGCAAAGCCTTGAGATACTGGGGGAGGGAGGGTATAGGCACAGAAATGTTCAATCCTATATCTTTCAGTTAAGGGAAGAGAATGCAGAAAATATTTTCTAAGACATATTGCGAGGTTATTTTCCACTCTCCCAAATGTGGCATGTAGAGACATATTTCAGTTTTGATTTCTATCCTCTATTCCTTTTTAAGTACATTCTTTCCTTCTCTTGTGGGCAGAGACATATGTATAACCAAGTGGATGATGTCTAATGCATACGATGTTCCTGAATTTCTTCAGTTATGGTGTGATGGATTTCTGACACCAAAATAATCAAAAGTTTTATGTTTGATTTCATAGTGCAGTTTCTGAGAATTTAATATTTCACTTTGACCCTCCAGTTCCTTCAAAACAGCTTATAAAATCTTCATGGTGTGGGAGGGAGTATTTCTGGAAATCTTTGTCTTTCCAGGAGTCATTTTGTGTGAAGCTATTTTGATGGATTTTCTATCACATTAGTCAAAGATTTTCTCTACTAAAAATTTACGCATTTGTTTTCATGTAGGAAAGCAAACAAAAATCACTCATTTCTGGAAGATAAACATTTTACTCAGCAATTTTCAGTGTGTAGTTTCCTTTGAAACTCAGTTTAAAGAAAGAGATGAGAGCTAAATGCAGGCAAAATAGATCCAGCTGTATAAAGTCAGGCACTTCTGGAGCATGAATCATTTCCCATGACAGATGGCATTGCACTACAAAGGTATCTGTTGCTCATGTTTGCCTGTAGAAGAAACCTGAATAACTTATTTAGGCTAGTTACCTGGTTTTGGCCAGGCAAAGTTGGGCAAAGAATATAATTGCCATCAATAAGTATACATTTTAAATCATTGCATGACCTTCTCCAAGTGTTTAGACATAGATTAAAATAGGCTTTCCAAAAGTCAGGCACCTAAAATGCTGAGCATTTTTGGAACTGCAGGACTTCTTACATACAGGACTTAGGTATTTTCAGGGGAAGAGGTTTGACTCTGGCTTTATTTGGGTAGCTGTGCTGCTGTTGTGATCTGGCCTCAATACTGTCACACAGATCTTTCTGCCACATGCCACCTTTTTGGGTAAGAAAGCCCCATGAAAAATGGTCAACAAAATTTGAACTAATCTTTTAGGTGAAGCTGTGTGATATTTCTGTTATTATTATTTTATTTCACAAGGACCAGTTGCCCTTTTCCTCCCCTGCCTCAATACTTGCAAAGCCTGAGAGAGGGTTCTGTGTCAACTCTGCTCAGAGGTTGTGTTGCCACCTCCATGAAATTCAGGGTTTGTCCCTTCCATGCTATGTGCACTGCTTACACTGGCTAGTGGGGGTGGTACTGCTTTACCCTTCCTGGTTCTCCTGGGGAATAAATAAAGATTTGAGCTGGGGAGTCCCCCCAGTTTTCTGGTGGCGTTGTTTTTTTTTTTTTTTTTTGTTGTTGTTGGTTTTTTTTTTTTTTCAGTGGAAGTGGGGAGGCATTTGAGGGGCTTGCAGTATCTTGTCCCTTCTTTCCCCAGCAGCACCTTCGTGCTGGTTTGTGTGGTGGACAGGCTTCAATGCTTACACAAATCTGTCACTATCTCTCAGGGCCAGACCCCAACAGGACTTCCTAATGGTACTTTCTAAAGTCTTGAGTAGAAATTAGAGCCATGGGAACAAAAGGAGACTGCCTGGGATGGTGAGTTTTGCTGCTTTTAGAGATAAGATTTTAACTGATAGATGTAATGGGGCAAAAACATAGTATTCTGTTCGCCTTGCTCAATTCAGTATTTGTAAAGCTCCAGTCACCATGGCATCTAGGCATGAAAGATACCTTATGTCAGCAGGATATGCATCAAAGGGGTCCTTTTCTAATGGATAAACCTGATATCAAAGAACTGAAGAAACTGAACCAAAATTTACAGGTGTCCTTTGCTTTGATCATTAATTAAAATGTGACTTATACTCACAGTGTCCCTATTAGAGGACTTGACACAACAAAGCATCTGAGGTACCCGACTATTTCTTGTAATGCTGTGGAAGACAGGTGTTCATTCCTGGGAAAGCTTTGAAGCTAAAAATAAAATAAAACAAAATTAAAATTAAAGGATATTTCCAGGTACATAGTAATCATCTTAATACTTACATTTGAGGGTTTTGTGTGTGTGTTAAATACTGACAGAACTCCTGGATGGAAAGGAATGCAGACAATGAGGTAAAGTAAAGCCTTGTATGTCATTTGAGATCAATTGTCAGAGAATTTGTCTCAGCCATGTCATTATCAGATTAATAGTTGAGTTCCAATTTAAGCTGGAGTTATTTGGATAACAGGAATCAAAAGGAAAGTTTTTGCAAACAATTTGCCTTAGAGCAAAATAAAAGTGTTAGAGATAGGATTTTTTGTGATTTTCACCACACCCCTTGAAATTCTGTGCAGACTTGATTGCTTCATAGGCAGACCATGACAGCCAACCCCAGCACCCTGGGTTATTCCAGCCTGGAGGTGTAAGATGGATCAGGGCATTTCATTTCCCCAGCAGTTAGCCCAGACACAAGAAATCCAGTCTATTGGTGCTAATGGGCTGTATGGCTGCCAAACATGTTGATGACCCAAAGTAGCTAGATTAGCTTATAGATTTGAAGATCACAGAATATCCTGAAATGGAAGGGACCTGGAAGGACCATTGAAGTCTAACTCCTGATATCTTCTTACAAGAGGTCATTTGGCAAGTGAGCATTCCTGCAGTTTTTCTTTGCTTTGCTCTCTGAAGCAAATTAAAAAAAATCTTCCAGCTTTGCCTTTTTTTTGGTCTTCTCACTTTGTTTTCCATCCCTTCTTCTTCCTCTGTTATTCATCTTTCAAAGGCTTGCAACTTAGTATTTATCTCTCATGTTAAATAGTATGAAACATTCCTGGAGTTGAATCAGCTTTTATACGCACAGAACGGAAAGCACCAGAAAAATCCCACCTAAATAGTTAACAACTTCCTATAAACACTAAACGTGCATTATCTTCCCCTCTCGTGCTGGGAATCTATGAGTTTCACTAGCATTTCATAAATACATTCTACTATGCCAATGGTTGCTGTACCATCTGATCTTTATAACACATTGGGTTGCAGGGATCCAAAATGCAGAAATTTCATTTGCAAGACCATTGGATCTTTGAGATGTGTCACATTGTGCTGTAACCCTGAGGTGGTAGTAGTTACCTCTAAGTGCAGTGTGGCTTTCAGTGCCATGACCAAGTAGTCACCTTTGGTGACCATTGGTATCCTCCCCAAATTCATGGTTTTCCAGAGTGAGCAAAGTGAGAAAAGAGGATCTTCCACCTACAAGTCCCTCCGTAATCTATAGGTACTGTGGATATTAAGAACTTCTTAGACCCTCTCATCTTTCAGTGTAGAATACCTGAAAAATTTTTGCAGCTCTGGAGAGATGCTTTTGACTCTGTACTGTAGTGCGTACAGTGTGGGAGAAGACAGAGCCATATCAGGTCCAGTTTGTTCCAGTGTAGACAAGAACCTCCTGGATATTTTTGCTTCCACTCAGTGGGACTTGTGTCCCCATTTGGTTTAAATCTTGCTGCGACAAATGCCATCTGAAAATCTGGTCCTCTCATAGTGTACCATGTAACAATTAAACTCTAACTAACCTTAGAGTTTTCCTCTATTTAATTAGTTTTACAACTTTAGGTTCACCAGGCTGATTTGTGAAATTTAGGACTTCTGTGGAACATCCTGTACTGAAAAAGATGACAATCTATGAGCAGGCTCAGTAAAAGACTAGCATAGCAAATTGCAGGTGTTTCTGTCAAGCTTTCTGTAAAGGGGTGACACTAGGAAGTCCTTTGTCACTACGAGTGACATCTCTCTTGTTGCACACCCTTTAGTAAAGCCCACATCAAAGCCACACAGGTGGAGCATTCTTCCTGGAGAGCTGACAGCCCCATTATTTTTCAGAGACTTCTTCATCAGGGTTCAGTTTCTGGTTTAGCAAAATAAGTGACTCCTAGAATATGAAGACATTCTTCCCATCCCCAACCCCTTTTTCTTTCTTGATGTAAAAGGACACAACTGTTTTTAATACTTTTAATATCAACTGCCAGTTTTTAATTCATTCTTGCCCTTGATGTTGTACCTACAGGTAGATGGCTAATTGGTGGATATATATATTAATTCTAGAATGCATTAAAAAAATATTTAAAAAGGACTATTGACATTTCTATCTGTAGCCTATTTTCACCAGATGTGTTATACCCATTCACAGATACTGTGCTCTCACTCAATTTTTAGTCACCAGCTTAATTTACTCTTTGTCAGTAAGCACCCTTGAGGAATATTTCTGTGAAATATAAAAAGCTTGCAAGTGTACTTAAAATAATCAATTAGTTAGAGGAATGGCACAAAGACTGAATCAACAGTCATCCAGAACATCAGACTACTGCAGACAAAACGTTTTATCCTTTCCAGAAAGAGTCTGCTTGATTTCTATTATCATTAACATCTGCACTCTTCAATGCTGATCACATGTCTTTAAAGAAATGTAAATCAACTCCATATTCCTAGGCATTAAGTTCTAAAGATGGACTGTAAAATTTTACCCCTTCCAGCAGAGTTGCAGTATCACCCTGTTTACTAATGACCTAAGAGTCTGGTATTTGAAGAAAGGGAAAATATAGACAGTATCCATCTCCCCTTACTCATCCCAAGACTTGTAAAGAGAAGACAGCCACTTCCTGTTTACACAGCAATTGCTGATGGGAGATTGTTCCATGCCTTTTAGTTTCTACTTTATTTTGGTAATCTTCATGGAAGAGGATTTGCAAGGGAAAAAATCCTTAGAAGAAATAATTTTGATATTACATAGTAAGGAAAATATAATTCTACAATTGGAAGGAACTAAAGAAAAGAAAACTATTGAATGTCAGGGACAGATGCAGCCTTAGTTATCAGGTGTAAAATGGAGGGACAAAATCCCTCTGCTCTGATGATCTTGGGGTGCAAGGTACATGAACTTCTGGGACTGGCTGTTACAGCTGTGGCTTATTTCACTGTTGGCTGTTCAGTGAAATATTGATTATTCTGAAGGTCTGTGTCAGTAAATTTCCAAGAAGTCATTAACCAATACAGATATGTGTTTCATTCTGGAATCATCACTGTATCTTTGTGTGTGTTACTGATGACTTGATCTGCCTTGGCAGGCACTGAGAGAAGGGCTGAGTGCAACTTACACATTCCTCTTCCAAGAACTGTAAGAGAGGGAATCTCTGAACAAGAAAGCTGAGAAAGAAAATTTCATGTCTGATTGAGAGAAAATGCATCCCTAAAATCGCAGATTTGGCCAGGGAAATAATTTGAGATGGATTGTTTATTTAATGAGAAGTTTAACAAATGGCCTTTATTTAGATGTGGTAAATTCATTGATAAGGGCCAAGACTTGCTGGAAGAATTAAAAAAAACAAAAGCAAGGGGTTTAGGTGAAATTCAGTCTTGAACTGAGCACCTGTCTCTTATATCCGTGAGGCACAGGATCTGTCTCTACAGGAGCAGCAGAGCAGATTCATACAGCATAAATGCAGCAAATGAGTGTGACATTTTCTGCCTGACTGCTACAAGCATGACTGTCACAGGCATTGTGAAATCTTCAGTAATTCTAAGCTCTGCATAAATGTGTGTGCACCATCCAGAGCTGGTGTGGTACAAAGCTAAAACCACATGAAAGTGAAATTAAACAACCCTGAAGTATCATCCAAAGGCCTTTAAGCTTGAGTATGAACAACAAGGATCATATACTTACTGATAGATAGATTTTTACCTATATAATTCATTTGAGCAGTTTATTGTTTTTCAGACAATTGTGATGCTGTGATTCCATGTCATAAGAAAATGTGGATATGGTGCCCTGTGTCCTTCCTGTCACTCTCTTGATAACCATTTTGAAACAACCTTAATATATCGATCCAAAGTGTAATTTCTGGATCCTTGGTGATCAAAGAGTAGATCTTTGGATGTTTATGATAGTTTAATTATATTTTTTCCTTATTCTTTCATAAATTTCTGGGAAAAATACTTGCTTTTATAACTGTCACAGGAT
Source organism: Haemorhous mexicanus (assembly GCF_027477595.1). Taxonomy (NCBI): domain Eukaryota; kingdom Metazoa; phylum Chordata; class Aves; order Passeriformes; family Fringillidae; genus Haemorhous; species Haemorhous mexicanus. The sequence continues at coordinate 49,280,444 of NC_082342.1, forward strand.
TACTTGCATAACACTTCTGGCATTTTTCTTCTGGAGATATATATATGTTGAATAGAATGAGATTGGTAAAGTTACCACTGCTGTGAGCAACTGACTTTTTTTTCATTTGTGTAATGACCAACAAAAATTCAGTTTCATCAAAAGGTAAAATGAAAAAGTTATAGGTAAATTATTTGACTTGCAAAAATTACTAATTCTTCACAAATCAAGGGCCAGTATACTTCCAGAACTTTCTTGGCAAGTCTAAGCATCTGATTTCTATACAGGAGTAACTGGATGAGATTCTATGGTTTGCATTAAAGAGGTAGACTAGATAATAGAATGTTTTCACTCTAACCTCTGCATCTCTGAGATGGGGGTAAATCATGTGAGTCAGACTACTTCTACATAAACATATTTAACCATAACTTTGTGGGGTTTTATGGTGCTAGGCCCTCTCTGAGGAACTCTTGCATTATCCCAGTGCTCTGCAAAGCCAAAGTTTTGCTTTCCAGATACTCAGTTGAGTAGAGCTGCTGGGAAGATGCAGCTGATTTTGATAATAGCTGTTATGGACATTTTTGTGTCGTTTGTAAATTGCAAAGCATAATAATTCCTGAAAGCAGTTAGGATTGTGGTAACTGAGGATATGAACATGTTCTTGGATTACTGCTGTGCTTCTCCAGTTTGAAGCTGTCTGTCAAAGGCTGCAGAGAACATGAAAATGTGATCAACCAGAACCATAAACAAAAATCCCTGCCCAACAACCACATGGAAAAATAGCCAACCGGAGTCTGGATTACCACAACTGTCAACAAGATTTCCATTCAGAAATCCTCTCTTTGGCTTGTCTTCTGATGCTTTTGCTAATGGAAAGAATGCTCTTAAAGAAGGCAAACTCCTTTATATAGTTGCTTTTGATCACAAATCAAATAGAGTTTCAACCAGAGAAAACGAATAAACATCTGTAGGAATTTGCAAGCAATTAGAACACGTTTTTTCTGCCTCTCTCTCTTTCTGCCTATCTTAAAACAAGTATGCATGGACATGAATAACTTTTTCAAATTTGTTTAATATTCAAATATTATTCAGTGATATTTTGCAGTTGTGGAATTTTTCAATCTGTGCTGCAAATTTTCTACAGAGATTCAAAACTATGCAGCCAGACTGTGTTGCTTCATTCTGACATCTCAAATGGGATGTTGAGTTTTCTTATAACATCTCTTGCAGGAGAAGCTGCTGCAGTAGCAATAGTTGCAGGAAGAGGTGGCAGGAAATGTATCTGGTTTTTAAGGGCTCTGTTTGGGGTATTTGCAGACAGGGTTACCAAGTGCTTTCTCAACACATAGCTTTAGAGATTCCACTTTAGAGATACTGCAAGGAAGGCTCTTGAATTTTATTCAGCATAGTAAATGATACTGAAGCTTCAGTTGCTGAGATGCTGGCTTTGAACTTCCAAAGTGACATTTGTGGCAGTGGAACAAGAGAGATAGATTCAGATTCACAATTCCAGGGCTTGACTGGTTCTTGTTGATTTGGTGAAAAGCAAGAAATAAAGCTATAAAGCAAGAAAAGAAACCTGTATGCATAAAACACATAAAAACCTGCTCCAAAAGAGAGAGTGTTATTGATTATCTAGTTCAAAGCACAGGTGCTTTTGTTAATGACAAGTTATGACAGCTGGAACATACTTCTTTTATTTAGTGGGTAAAATGAATCACTGACTCTCTCATTACTCTGGTCTGTCTATAAATTCAAAGATGTGAAACAATGCTGCTATGGTTAGTGCTCTGACTGTGGCCTGATAAATCCTGTGTTGTCTATCTTTTATAGCTGTTTGTACATAGAAAACTGATGTGAAGTAAGTCACCTCCATTTATGTGCAACATAACACTCCTGGTTTTATATAACAGCTGCTGTTTGAAAAATACTGGTGCGTGGACAACAAGGTTCATAACCTGCAATGGATATGTGAGGCTGTCTGGCAGTTTTTATTCACTGACCCAGCACTAAACTAGTGACAGTTTCTACCATGGATTTTTTCAGTCCTGGAAATACAGCTTGAAAAATGGACCAGATTCTGCAATTGTTCTCTGTGAGGAACACACACTTGCATGCTAATAATCTGGATCAAGGATATGAATCTGATAAACTTGGTCTGCAGTAGCTTTAAGAATGATTTTAAATTACTCATCCCAGTACTGACACTAGAAATGGCCTTCTCTGCACTGATTTTAAATAATGATCTCCCCTGATGCTCAGTGCCTAGCCTGCCCACAGAAACATCAGTCATTTGGAGGGCTGCTGCAATTCTCAGTCCACTAAAATTGGGATGAAAGACTTCCTTTTCTTCAAGGATCTCTTTGCCAGGAGCAAATAGCTATGGCAGGCAGATAACAGGAAAAGCACCTCCCAAGAGCAAATTGAAGTTTTATTTAATGTTCCCTAGGATAAACACTGCATTAAAACATAAGTATGAGAAAATTTCTCCAAACAGTGGTTAAGACAGAGATACATGGCAGTCACTTTTGCCACATCACCCCAAATGCAAAAAAATCCCTAGAGGAATACTTCCCTCCATTTCCTTGTCACCCACAAATTGCTGGGTAGGTCATGCATTTCTAATGCTAGCCTATCTCTAGACACTTTGAGTTCATTTTCTATACAGTAACCTGTGGTTTTTCTTGGGAGTTGTGAGTTTTGCTGAACTATTGCCAGAGTGAGCATTGATACCAGGTGCCTACTCTGGTAGAATCCAGTATCACACCTACAGATAAAGTGTAAAATTACATGTGTCATGCCCAAGCACCACAAATTACTCTGACCTTCATCTCAAATAACACGATAACTCCTGCTTTGAGACTTCAGACAATGCAACTTTGGCAAAAGGCAAGTTTTTCATAGCCAAGAACATCAAACCTCATGTCTTTTACTGCACCAAAGGAGTTGACTTTTAAAGAAAATGTATTGCCAAATTAAATCTACCTTTGGCCTATAAAATAAGGCATACTATCCATACTATCCTGGGCAAGCATGGTGATAAACAGTCTTTGACTGGTTTGGAAGGGACCACAATGGGCTGCAGTGCTGGCTGCTGGAGGCTCAGATATGAAGGTGATGCAGATAAAAGCACATCAGTGTTCATGATGAGAGAAGCAGATGGTCAGGAATGACAGTCATCTCCTCTGAGATTTCTGACTCTTGCTAAAGTGTCTGAGGTGTCCATGCTTCATGCTTATTGCTTGCAGGCTGTTGAGAATTTGAGAAAAGCAGAGGTCATGGCTGGTGGCACTGCACAGGCACTGGGGAGGAGGGTGAGGACTATTGGGACCCTGAAGGCTGCTACTGCTGTCCCAAAACCACTGTCACTGTGTGGGCTGGTGAGAGCTTCCTTCGCACCTTCCCAGATTAACCATTCACACTCAGACAGTCATAAAACAAATTTTTGACTTGAATTGCATACCTTAGTTTCTCTGTTCACTAATACACTTTGAAATTTTGAATCCTTCAAATCCATGGCTGATCTAATTAACCTCAAACAAAAATTAGCAATTAAAATTTGAATTTGAAAGTGAGACCTGATTAAGCAGATTGTAATTTTTTCTTGAGGATCAGGTCAAAAGTACCCTTCCCCTTCTTCTACTTAGAGTGAAGTGAATAATCCCGAAGAACTGCGGTTGTAAATAGTCTTCAAAAACATGCCTGCAATGTTTTCTCAAAAACTTTTGCATGAGGAAGTTCTTAAGACTGTAGAGAACAATGTCTTTTTTCATACAGAAATGCAGGAGTTTGAAGTGAGGAATGGATTAGACTGCAGAGAACTGTCAGCAGGGATCAGATGAAAATTTACATGTTATTAAGATCAAAAGAGTAATTTCCTAAAGTTTTTTTTTTTTAATCCATTTTCAGGCAAAGACAATAAGGTTATTCAGGACATTGTACTTCAACTAGTTTAGTGGGATAATAGCCTTAAATCTGGGGTTTTTAAAAAATTTATGGACTAAATAGTAATTATTATTTATAGACATAATAGTTATGTCACCTTCTATCTTAGTCTCAGTTTTATTTTAAATTTTTTAGCCTTTTTGCATTTGCTAAAAAAAAAGGGTAGGGAAAATATAGGCAGTTCTAAAATAAGTGACTGCTCAGCATATCATTGCTAATGTGGAACTGGCCTGGTTAATGACGTTCATCTTTAAGGACAAAGATAATCATCTTTATAGCTTGCAAATTCCTTATTAGCGTGCAGATAGTGTTACTATAAATTCAAGCTGCATATCATAAGCCACACATTTTTAGCTGTTAGAATTCATTCTCTGAATATTTAGTAAGATGATGAAGGGATGAATGGCGACTCCCCAGCTGGACACAATTCCAGCTTAAGCAAGATGATAAACTTCTAATATGAAGATGGAACTTATGGATTCTGGCCAGCACAAAATAGCATTTCTCCAGTGGAATTCCAGTTCAAACTCTGTTCTGGAAAGAAATTATTCTAACAAGGTTCCTCGCCCTTTTAGGGACTCCTGGGAAAAAAAGCATGGAGAAGCCAAGTGTGTGGTCTTTTGAAATTTCAGATAATTTGTAAAAGAGACAGCATGGGCAGCTTTTAGGAAAAGAAACAGAAAAAATTGCTGCAAGTTGACAAGAAATATTTGCTGCCCCTAAGCTCTTATAACGGCACCCATGACCCTGCAAATAGAATTATTTTTTCAGCAATATGTCTAAAATAATGGCCCTTATACTGTTGTGCAGATTTTTGAAGTGATTTCATATATTTTTAAGGAAAAAACCCCCAAACATAAGAATTATTGATTAATTCTTTTGGGATACATAGGTCTCCATGTTTACATTTTGAGATCTTTTTAGATTCTTGCGTTGTCTTTACCCTTGAAAGAACTGAACAACTTACCTTCTGTTTTTTCACTTAGCTCATATAATGGCATTCATGTCTTGGGAAGGGCTTTTGGTAGATAGGTCCTCACATGCAGCAATTCTAACTTAAGGCTAAGTGGTTTCAGTCACTGTTTTTTCCTGAAAGTGTGGCAATAACATGGGGTTCCAGCAGGATTGTGTGTGATTGCACTCTGTAGAAATCTATGGAAACACAAAAATTTTCAAAACACTGGGTGTGATCCTAGAGTCAGTATCTATTTTAAAGTCTTTGTATTTAACATTCTGAGAAAAAACCCCGTGGTTCACTGTAGGCTCAGGCTGAGTTTCATGCCAGATCCAGGCACTTTGCATTAGTCACACAACTGTCCTGCAACCTTTCCTAACTTGTGAAGTCAGAGGGTTTTTTATGCATCAGAAGGGATGCATTTGTCTCTCTGCTGACTCCATGATATACTTGCACTCCTAACTCATGCACCTTAGTTTGCTCTCTATACCTAAGTGGGGTTGAATTCTGGCCCCAGCACCTATTTCCAATTAGTCTCCAGTTGTAGGCATTTACCTTCTTTTGATACTGACTGTGTTATATACTGAGCTTCTCAGGCACGTGAGCCTGACAGAAGAATAAAGCAGGATCCTAAGGAGCATTTAGTTCAAAGGAAGTCAGAGGGTTTGCAAAACATTGCTGGAAGTAGGATGATTTAATTCCATGAATTACTGGTAATTTGAAAATTTTTCCCTACAGACATCAGTGGGAAGACTCTGAGATAGCTTTTAGCCATATGAAAGGATCCGCTTTTTAGATGGGAAGGAAAGTCAGAATAATCAACAATTTCCATTTGAGATACTACTAAAATTGATGGCCTTTTTTGAAAGTTTTGCTTTTGAACGACCTCTAATTAGCATGGTTGATAGCCTGCCTTCTTCCTGTGCACTACACTTCAGTGCCTGGAGCTGCAGGACATGCCCAGTGAAGGAAAAATGAAGGAAATAGAGTTGTTACAGATTAATTGTTTTACATGAAGGTAAACACCACATTCTCCTTTTAAAGCAATTGTTATTTTATCCCCTAGATGCCATTATTTATTGTGGGTCCAATTGTTCTCATTCAAGGTGAAAACTTAGCTTGCTTCAATACATCCAATTAAAACACTTTAAAATGGTTTCCCAGGGAAGCTCTTATGCACTGATTGCCACAGAACCTCTTTCCTCAGGTAATAGGAAATTGAAAACTGCTAGTACAGCGCTTCATTTTGGAGGAGAGTTTGGTTAGTGGAGCTGGGTTGGGTTATTCTTGGTCTACAAAGACCTCAGCAAGATCCAGAGCTGGCAGTCGCCCTGGTTGTGACTTGTGTGAAGGGCATAGTGACTTCATACCCAAAGGCTTGTTGGGAAAAATACACTTTTCTAGTTCTCTGGAGAAAGATGACCTGCACACTGCATGCTCTAGATGGAAGTATGAAGCAGTCCATGATGCAATATTTTGGCAAAAATTTCCAAGTATACAAGAAACCCACAAGAAAAAACAGGCATCCTTTTCATTTATGGAAATGTTTTTGTTTCATGGAAGTCCTGGAGAAAGCCCAAGCATGCTGTATGATAATCCACATTCACTTGCAAAATCTGCATATCCTCCATAAGACTGAGGCATGAATAATTCTAGAGAACAGCTCCTGGAAACTCTCACCTATAGTAGTAATGTTTTAAGACTTGTGGGGACACATTCATAAAGGCTTCATGTAGTTTCCATAAAGAAATCCCCACAAAACAGAATATATAACAGTGAGGAAAATGTTTCCAGCCTACCCTAACCTAGAGAATGGCTCCTTTACACTGCTTTAGAGATGTAAAGGGACTTTAAAATTTTTTAAATGATCTGTTAACGGAGGACATAGAGGACATTGGCACAAATGAAAATCAGCTTAATAAATATTAGGGAGTTAAACTATTGACTGGATGACTTGGCTTCAGAAATTCAAAGAAAGATTATCAATCCAATTCTGACTTTGAAACTTATTAACCCTTTTCAGCTTTGCTTTTTATTTCATCCTTTCTTCTCAGCTATAACTTGAGATTTTCTGTTCTGTGACTCAGCTTCAGATGAAGGGGAGGGAGTGTTTTTATTTCAGGCAATGCTGTGGCCTAGTTGTTGGATACCTGCCAAGACCTGTGATGTGGGTTCAGGCTGTGGATTTCAATCCACTCATTGCCTGAAAGAACACTTGAACTTCTTGACCAAGAGGTTGATAACCCATTTTTTTGACACCAGATTTGGTGCTATCTTAATGAATCAAAACAGTCTAATCAATCAGTCTCCCCTGGAGGCTTATGTGGGATTTCTTTGCTCACATCTGAAATATCAGGAATTTAGATATATTGTTCCCACCCATCTGGTCAGGAGAAGGACTTCTGAACTTGCTTGAGAATTCAGGTTCTCTGAGAGGGGCAATGGTATTGTATCTCAGGCTAGACAAAGCTCCTATGGCTGAAGAAGTACTCAAGGCAGGACTGAGGTGAGAAGTTAAGGTGCACCAGGATAGGGATCTGAGGCAGAAGTGAAATATAGACAGGGAGTTAAGGAAGACCTCAGCAGTTAGTGAAAACTAATTTGGGAAGTGCCAGAGCACTAAGACTGATTTTAAGTATTGTCATGAAGGTTGGACTTTTTACAGTAATCCCGCAGATCTCTCCTCTAGATTTGTGTTGAGTGTACACGTTGGCTCTTTTCTGGAAACAGGATTCTCCCTCATCCCTAAAGCTTAGTTAAGACTCTGGACACAAGACTCTTGATGCAACAGATACCTCCACTAAATCCCTCAGTACATCTAGGAATTTATGATTCAGTTACAAAGGGATTAATAGGATCTCTGAGGCTAAGGACTTGATATCTGGGTTCAGTGAAGTTGCCCATTTCTAAACATCAGAGGAAACTTCCAGCAGGAAATTTCTGAGTCCTGAGGGAGAAAAAAAATGTCTTGAAGACTCAAGCGATGGCAGTCTTAAAAGCTTCTGGGGAAAGAAAGAATTTTGCCATTCAGCAAGCACAGAAACCAATTTTTGTGGTTCTCATAAAAGTTTGAAAATTCACAGAGCTATGAGGGCAGAGTTAGGGAATATATGCAGGGCTCATGGATAGAGCAAAACAAATAGATGTAATGGCATAAAGAAAATTAGAACTTATGTCATACAGCCTTTGAACAGATGAGTCAATGAACATCAATCCTGCTAAAATACAGGAGTAGGTGCCCGTGTCAGAGTCTGGGAACTGTGTTACTCATTTGTCAATAAGAAAGGCACGCATGATGCAAGCAGAAGGAAGGAGTTTCTACTTACAGTCATGTGTAATGTCCTATTCACCTAATAGCAGCATATTCCTGGTCTTTCTAGCCTTAAATGTGCACCTGGGTTGGGTTGCAATGTTACATTTCTAAGTCAATGGTCAATTATATTGAAAGACAAGTAGTGCTAGCATATTGGAATGTGCTATTAGTGTTAATACCAAAAACCATGGAATAATTTGCTGTCTCACTACCATGCCAGTGGTACCTCACTGGAGCTGAGATTCCTCTGCAGCTTGTGATGCAGACCACGGTGAAGAAGCTGTGCCCTTGCAACCCATGGAGGTCCTTAGGGATGCCAAGATCCACCTGCAGTCTGTTCAGGTGCCCATGCCGGAGCGGGTGGATGCCTGGAGGAGTCTGTGTTCCTGTGGGAGACCCATGGAGAGAGGGCTCCTTGCTTCCAGACTGGAGCAGCCTGTTCCTGATGAACTGCACCCCATGGAAGAGTGACCCACGCTGCAGCAGTTTGCAAAGAACTGTTGCTCATGAAATGGAGCCACAACAGAGAAGTTCATGGAGAACTGTCTCCTGTGGGAGGGACCCCATGGTGCAGCAGGGGAATAACTCCTCTCCCTGAGCAGCGGGAAAAGCCCTGAGTGACAAACTGACCATAACCCCCATTCCCTGCCTCCTCGTGCTGCTGGGATAGGAGGAAGAGCTTGGAAGGAAATAGGGTTTGGGGGATTGTGTTTTTAAGGGTTTTATTTTACTTCTCATTATCCTGCTCTGATTTTGTTAGTAATAAATTTACTTCATATCTCTAAGTTGAGCCTGTTTAGCCCCTGATGGTATTTGATGAGTGATCTCTCCAGCTCCTTATCTCAACCCATGAACACTTTGTTAAGTTTTCTCTTCTCTGTACAGCTACAGAGGAGAGTGAGTGAGTGGCTCTGGTGGGTGCCTGGCATTTGGTCTGGGTCAACCCACTACAGAGCTGCCTCTACTTTTATACATTCTTGAAAAAGTCATGTTAATTCATTTTAGGCATAATTTCACTTAATCATTTCATGGCAATTTGACTTCTCAATCGAGTAGGCATCCCATCTAGAGCTTGCCCATGCAGAATGAGAGCTAGTAACACTGACTTCATATAATTTCTAGAATCAAGATGTGGAACAGCACTGAAACCTTGTCATTGGCTGTATAACTTCTACAGAAGAAGAAGAAGTGATTCCTAAAGAGATAAAACAGCTGCTGGAGAGACTGCTTAGGAGCTGAGGTGGCAACTACCACTTGGGAAGTAGCATTTATCCATTCTGTGCCTGTGGTGTTGCTAACGGGTCTGAAGGGATTGACCCACCTGTTCACTCCTCTACAAACGCACGTAAATACTGGCATCAAACATGGAACGTATGCTTCTTCCACTCAGGGGTGAAGTCTTTGTGGACTCAACTCACTTAGTAGCAAACAATATCAATACACTAAGTTGGAAGATGCCAGAGGAGCCTCTTCCTACAACATGGCTTGGAAGAGTGCTCTCTGCTAAAGAACATCGGTCTGAATCTCCACAAGGAAGATTTGGAAGTTCATCTGGGCTTTCATCTAAATCCTCAGGGAGGCCAGTAGGCAAAAGAGACAGTCTTCTCAGAAACACGAAAATAAGTCTTCTAAACTTCATTTATTATCTTGGGTTGAATGAGTGAGGATTTGTTTGGATTTTGGTGGTGTTTTTTAGTGGTTTTGTTGTTGTTTTGATATATTTATGTTTTTTCTTCAATAATAAAAAATTATTTGTTATAGCTTATTTTGAATGAATCTAAGGGGGTTTTCCCTCCCTTTAGCAAGCAAATTAACAATCTATCCCAACCAGTTATTTACATGGGACACTCCTACAATCATGATTTATTCAAAACAGACATTTGAAGTAGTTTAAAAAACAGAGAACAGAAGATTAAGGAGAAAGTCATCCTTACTGAAGTTGATGAAACCAAGGTAGTTAATTCCCAGCTAAAGCTTAACACAGGTCTCCAAGTACACGATGACCTAGGAAGCTTGTAAGACTTTATCCGACAGACTGGAAGTGGTCAGTGCTGAAGGATGCTCAGTGTGAAGGTCCCTCCCCCAGGGAGCCGCAGCTGCAAAAATCCAGGAAAAAGAAAGAAGTGAATTACTTACAAAAAAGAAAGCCCGAGCAAACCCATCACCACCGAGAATTTATTTTGTTATAAAATAACTGCCATCATCCAGACCCTCTCATCATCCCTATACAACATACAGTGGTAACAAAAAACAATGCTGATACATTTTTCACTTCACTTCTCAGTCTCAGACAGCCAATGTGAAATATTAAATTCTGATTATTTGTTTGATTCCAGGAAAGTCTTTGTACTGAATTAAAAATGCAGTAAAGGCTAATTGGAGTTGATATATCTCCTGCTAGATTAATTTTGAATCAAATACTATATTATATTGACAACGTGTTAGTGATCAAGATGTTCTCTAAACTGAAAGTGTTTCCTGGGGAATAATTACAGCTTGGAGGAAAGAACAAAAGATTGAAGGTGTACAGGATTAAAACTATATAAAGACAACAGTATCTTTTTCTTTTGCTTTATAGAAGCTACAGAAGAACCAGTAGAAGGACTTGCCTAAATAATTGAGGAACTGTTGAAAATATTTTGATGATCATTAGGTATGGCTGGAAGAAAATTCTGTTCAAGGAAGTTGTGTAATATGGAATGCATCTTGCATTATGTTAGAGAAAGGTATACATTTCTTAATATTTTCATAAATGAGAAAAAGGTCCTGGGCAGCACAAGCCCAAGCACACAACCAGCATTATCATCACAGGCTCTCATTGTATTCTCAGTCTTGTTCTGCCTTCACTTCTTTCAGTGGTGCTTTGTCAGGATGAATCTTCTTTGAATTTGAAGACAAAGTTTCTCGTGGCCCTGAGAGAATGTAATCAAATCAGTGTTTAAGATTTTGGATTTTTTCATTGTTTTGACCAATGAACTGTTCTTTGTGAACCCATTTTTCTTGGCATGGACCAGAACTGTTAGCAGTTGATGTCTGGGAGGCTTCATGGGAGCTCTGCTACCTGTGGGACTTCTGCCGGGTACACCCAAAGGGATTGTGGTAGCCTTCTTTTCTGTCCAAACACACTGGCTGCTCCTTCCTCTTGATTGTGGTAGCCTTCTTTTCTGTCCAAACACACTGGCTGCTCCTTCCTCTTGATTGTGGTAGCCTTCTTTTCTGTCCAAACACACTGGCTGCTCCTTCCTCTCATGTGTCCACTTGCATTCACAAATTAGATTTTCTCAAGCTCAGACCAGGGAAGCTGTAGACACAAAACAACAGAATGACTTATTTTAGGCAGTGTCACTGCGTGCCTGTCCTTTCAAATATTTTGATTTCCTGTGTGAAAATGTAAGATTTTATGACATGTGAGTATAAATATCTTCTTACACATGGACAAAGCCAGACTTCCTGTCAGAAAGTCAGCTCTTTTATTGTTTGTCTGGGGATGGAGGAGGGCACAGAGACGTGTCAGCTGCTTGCCATAGAGCTGGAGGGAGGAGACCTGTGTGGGTCAGAGTAACAGAGAAGTAACTCCCAGCAAAGTCTGAAGGAAGATGGCAAGGACTGTGAGAATGGCCCTTTATCAAAAAGGATGACAGGAATCTGAGGGCACCTGGCTGGCACCTGGAAGCCAGAGGCACATGGCTTCTGCTGTGTCTTTATGGCAAAATGCAGTTAAACTGCAGTGGGACTCAGGCCTTTTTTGAGCATACAGGAAAGCCCCCAGACTGAGAACTCGTGTTCATGTTTTTAAAAAGAAAAAGAAAGAAAAGAAAAAAGAGGACCCTCAGTGTTAGGTTCCCAGTCAGATTGCTAACAAGCAGCAAACCCACAGCAGTGGACACACCAGGTTTCTCTAACCCTTTGCTCTTGGTATGGAAACTCTTTGCCCTTAGGAACATATTGTATCTTGTTTTTCCCAGTGGATACCTCGATGATACACTTAACCTGATAAGATTTTTACCACCTTCTCTGGGAGAAATTCCACAATATACTCGTGGCAAGCTGGCAATATATTTATTTTTCAGTGTGTGAGGGATGCCTATGTTTGACCACAACTCATGCAGCAGCTTTATGTTTGGCCAACAAAGGTAGAAATTTCGGCTATGTCCCATGGAACTGGGACTTGTTGCCAACCCAAAACAGTCAAAAAAGAAAAGGTACATATCCTACAATTAATTTTCAGAGCTCTTCAGCCTCATAATTATTGAAACAATGAGTAAAATAGTAATCGATCATGAACATATAAATACATTTTAAACAATGTATCAGTTTCAGAAAGATGCTTACCTGCAACTAGGTAATCAGGTGTTATCTAAGAAGCTGTAGGAGTTAAAAAAAATTGATAAAAAACTTCAAAACTTATGGAAGAGTTGAATATTTACTTGTTTTCCAATTTTTTGCTAGTATAATCTGTTTTGCAGCCATGCAAACTAACTGATAATTAGCAACCTTTAACAAAACGTCCCCATTCATAAATCAAAATTTTTCACCACAAATATTAATTGCAAATTTAGCCTTTTTTTTCCTTGTTCATGAATATATTTTCCATGCATAAATATTCATTGACTAGTTTATGAAAACAGATTTTAGTCTGTGGGTTGCTTGTAGGATGTTATTATATCTGTGTAGTTTCTACTTGTGCATCACAATTAGTCAATAATTCACACAGGTATCATATCATATTTTCTCCCTAGAAATGAGATTGTTTGCTTTAAAGACAAATAATACGGAAAAAAGTATAGGGCTAATTGCAGTGCTGGCATAATTTACAGGAACAAAACACATGCACTAAAATTTGAGTAAAGTATGAAGATTCATGATTATCATGACAAATACCCACAGCTGTGTGGGGAATTATAAGCATGACATATTATAAAAGCACAAATAGCAGGAAACTCTGCTTATTTCTTCTATTCACAAAAGTATTCTTGAATCACAGCATTATTGTAAATGCCCTTTCTCACAATGATACAATTTCCTGTTTTAATCTCTGAGCATCAATTGTAACTGTTTGTCAGCTTCCAAAAATTGTTAGACAAGATAATATCCAAGCTTTATGTTCACTTGAATAGATACTGCAGTCTGTCCTTTCCCTGTCCTCCTCCCAGAGCATCTCTTTTACTGAGGAAAATGAGACAAGCTGCTCTTTCAATTTTTGTTGCTGAGAGCCATTCCCCCATCAACTCTGCACCTTTTAACCCTCGTGATGTGATGTTGATGGAGCTGCCACTTAAAAACAAATTTTGTTTGGCCATCAGGGAGCCTCCTGTGGTGATGGAGATGACAGAGCCTTTTTCAGGAGGTTGCTTTTGAATCTGCTGTTGGGGGGGAAACCCTTGCTGTCTGATATCTAACAGCGTTTGGGTTCAAATGTGAAACCCCTGGGCTCATTCTGGATTCCTCATGTATAGGAGGCACAGCCACCAGAGTGCTTGGGAGGGAGCAAAATCAAGGGAAGGAAAGTCTTGCTTGGCATGAAGCCTTATTTACCCAGTCTTGTGGAACAAACAAGCAAACAAAAAAACCCTGTCCAAAACAAGCCCCACTGAGTAACCCACTGTTTGCACTCAGAGTTCAGAATATCTCCTGGCTTTAAATTCAGTGATTTGAAGTAAGAAACTACAGGAATGCCCTTGGATAGTGACTCTTTCTTTAATATTCTTTAATTATTCTTACTAGATTTATTATAATACAGGACTTAACGCTGCTTATTTAACAATATTCTTTTTCTAGCACAATGGCCCTCTGAACAGGTGGAGGGGATTTTATCCAGCACATCTTTGGTTGTTAGCCAGCACATTCTTGCTCTTCCAGACGTTAAAATATTTACATATTAGTAATATGAAATAACATCTTTCATTTTACATAAAATTTGTAAAATGGCACACTAACAGCTTACCATATACTTATTTCCAGCAAGAGATTAGTACAGAAAAACACACCTCCACCTTGCATTCACTGCCCCTATCTAACACCAACATTTTAATGTTAACTCTTTGTCCCTGGGAGTCGATTTTTCCCAGCACAGCACCTCAGTGCAAAATGCATTAGCGCAAATGTCTGAACTCCAAACCCATCTGGCATTAGGAGCTATAAAATATTGCCATACTTGTCTACAGTAGATTTTAACAGACTTTCTGGACAATATCATTTAAAAAACATTGTTGTGCAATGGAATTAATTAGCACAAGTAACATGTACAACATAAATTTTTATTGTTTCTTATATGCCGTAAAATTTCCAAGACAGAAGCATCTGGTAAAACCATACCGTCTGACTGGGCATGGCATTAGGAAGGCCTAGATGGGAGCAGATGGAAAGTCTGAGGATGAAATAAGAACAGATGGGAAGTCTGAAGGTGAAATTTGAACTTAGGTATTTCAAAGTTCACATGGCTGAACATAAAGTCCCATTAAACGTGCTCCGATGAAGAGTTAAACCGACAGGCTCCACTGTGCCTTCCCTCCTTTTGTATTTCCAGTGTCACTTAGCTGTCAGTAATGTTTGTGGCAGCAGTTAAAAAAGCACTTTCCTTAACTCTGCCTGCTCATTTCAAACCCACGTTTTTGTCATCCAGTCTGTACCTGGGATTTTACGAAGGTGTTAGCACTATAAACATGGCAAAGCATTTTCAGGTTTCATACCGGGCTCTCCCCTGTAATTTCCCTCGCCTTCGTTCAGGCAATCGGGCAGGCACAGAAAGCCGTGCTGGCAGGGAGGCAGCAGCACACGGCCCATGCCGAGGGGGGGACAGACCCACAGGGCTACAGAAGATAGCAGTGAGCCTCACCCATGGCTGGTGTCACTGACACCAGCTCCTGCCAGCACACCTCCATGCACTGTGCGGTTGGCTCATTTTAATTGGTACAGCTTCTTGGAAATACGTCCCCTCCTACAGTTTTTCCAGCAGAACAGATCTGTAGCAGTTTTAACAGAGAAATAGCATCCAAAATTGTGGGAACAAGTATGACTGCTACCTATACTTAGACGTAAATCCACACAGGAGAAAAAACTCTGGACCCATTTCATGATGCTTGTGGGAGTTTTTTGGGGTTTTTTTCACCTGTTGGGAATCCAGTGAAGGATTTTTGTTTTAGAGTGAATTTGCCTCTATTCAATGGGGTTTTATGAAGAATGAATTTGCACAAAAGCCTTTGCATGGATGATATTAGCAAATGTGGTGAGCTGGAAAACAAAGGCCTGGTATTCCTACTAAACCATCTTACTTTGTGTGACATTGTTACTTTTAAAACCTGTGAATCCCTGATACGTGATTGTCAGTAGAGATAATTTTTTCCAGCTCCCACAGACATACCGAATTCTCAGTTTACAGCCCCACATCGGTTGTAAAACACAAATACTGTACCTGGCTTTTGTTCTAAAGCCAAGGCAGAGAGAGATACTTTTCAAGTTTAAATAAATTACTCTTTTCAGATGTTGGAAAAGGCATGACAATTTACCACTGATTCTGAAATATTGCTGTAATTTTTTAACAATAGCCATAGCAGGGTATATCTGTTCTTGGACTTGATTTGGAAAGCACAAAGAATGGACACCCTTTTACAGTTGATCAAGTTCTCAGGCCACTTCTCTCATGCATGTGGCCAGCTGGGTATTTGGGAAGGGCCATTGGTGCCAAGCCAGCTGGGGCACCTAAGTCAAATTTGTGGTAGGTTTCCAAAGCCTAGGAATTATGTTTTTCTTCAGGCTAACTAAGCTCTTTGCCATCATTGTCAAATCAGTCACTCTGTTGCCATGTCATGTCACCTGGGTCTTGAGGATCATTGTATTCTAAAATTCTGGAAAGCTTTTGAGTAATGGTCTGAAAAATGACAGGCTCTCACATGCTCCTACTGTACTTGAGGAAGTGCATTTCCTGTGATTAATGGCCTCTCTTCGTGCTCTGCACAATGCTTTTTAAGATTTTTCTTTCCCTGCTGTAAGCCAAACCAAAGAATGTTTCCAGTTTCTCAGGCTCTATTTACCTTCTCTCTCATTAATGGAGGCTCTCTCTCCTTGCTTTCTGATGATTGTGCACATACTTAAAGCCTTCTGACTATTTTCAGCTGCTACTAATGTGTTCCAAAAATCTGACACAGCGGAACGCATCACCTCGCTGCCGGCGTGCAGCAGGCACTTCCCTTGGACTTCTGCCCATTGCATTTGCAGTCCCGTGGGGGAACCAGGTAGAACTGTGACTACAAGGGTTCTGTAGGGACTCATTGAGCTTGACACACGTGCCCTGCTTCCTGACACCATCCTTCTAGCTGCTTCAGAGTTTCAAAGGCTACAGGAGCCTGGCAGGGTGAGGGCAGGGGAGAGAAGGAAGCTTGTGTGTGCTGGGCTGGAGAAACAGGCAATAGACTGGGCAGCTGATGTAGTCCTTTAGCTGTACACCATGGATCACCAGAGTAATGTGCTGGAAGTCCTAGCCTGATTCTCAGCTTTTCAGTACTAGCCAGTCCACCAGATTGTAATCTTACTTTTTTTTTTACTCTAACTTTTCCCTGATGACAACGCAACATATTTTTAGTAGAATTCAAGTGTAAAGGCACTAAGGTTTACTACCTCATAAACAAAACATTCTATTTTCACGGACACTGGCAGGGGTAGTTCATAAAATATTGTAAACAGTTTGTTTGGTAGTGAAATAGCCCAGTAAATTGTCTTTATTTTCAGGTTGTACTTGCAGCTCCACTGAGTTCTTTTACATGATGTTTGCAAGCCATGACCAAGGTCAGCCCTCCCTTGGTTTCTTGCTAAAGTGAAAATATTATTGCCCACCACCTGTGTATCTTTTTTACTGCTGTGGAGTAAAGAGATGCAGCATCTCATTCCAGGCAGGATCTACAGGTACATTGCCCTGCTCAGACTGTGAGGTGGTACCACAGCAGCAGCGGGTGCCACAGACAGGGTGAGGGGTGGTGTGGAGAGATGCTGCTGCTGTGGACTCCCCTCCTGTGAATCCATGCCTCCCTGTGACTTCTCCCAGGGCTGCATGGGTGTAATTCAGTTACTTGCATGAGAAGCCCTCAATCCAGACACGTAAATGTATGCTGAGGTGAAAGAGTTCTGCAGTGGGTTTCAGGGTGTTTGAAAGGCAATGGAATAAAATAGGTGGGTAAGAATGCAATTACACTGAAAAAAATGACCCCTACTTCTTTCCATGGATGGTTTAGGGGCTAAGGCCAAAGACACACAGCTTGGTAAAAATCCAAGTAAACCACACCAATTTATGTGTCTTTCCTGTTTATTTTTGTCTGTTTCGGCTTTCAATTCCTTTCTGAACTCCCTGTAGTTATCTATGGCTCATTTCTTTGCACTCAGTAACAATTTGGGTTGTGAAAGAGCTCAGATAAAAGTTCTGCTGCCACAGTTCATGAAGGCAGAACTTCGTCCTCAGCATATTCATTTATCCACTGACAATTACTGTCAGAAGCATGGTCTTTGCTGTTATCCAGATTTTCAGTTCTGTTTTTCTCTTTTAATATAGTGACTGATTTGATAAGTAATTTACAGAAATGACTGGCATTTTGTTCACAGTGAGTTTCCTGTCGTAGTGCTCTACTATTGTTTTAATTTTTTAGCCTTATGAATGCAAGTGCTGAAATAACATGGTGCCTTTCCCACCGTAGTTGCTCAGGGACTCCAAGCACAGATGAGCTGTGTGCAGTAAGACTGGGCAGGCATGGATAAGCCTTTGTGTTGGCAGTCTTGGTGCTCCACTTTCCCAAGATTTCTCAAAGCACAAAGTGGGCAAGAAACAGACACAGAGCATCCAAATGGATTTCTTGAGGTCCTTCCCTTCCCCTTCCTTGTAACCATTTTTCTCTCCTGCACTTCAGGGTTTCTGGTCACATCTCTACCTTTATCCACTTTCAACACCAGGTTCTCGGTGTGCTGTAGCAGCGTGACAAGATTTTGAGCAGTGTAAAATGAGTGCTGCATCTCCACAGAGAATGTGTGTTTCATGTAATTGTTATTTCCAAGTACTATAATGTAGTGATCAAAATATAACAAAGCATAGTTTTATATATATTTTTACTAGCATATTAGAAGTGTGATAATTAATAATTCATCTGAAATACTTCAGAATTCATATTGTTGTAAGTGTGTGCAACAGGTCAAGTACTTGTTAATAAAATGGCTATTCTTAACAAAACTGCACAAACCCAGGATCTCTACTGTTTAGGAGAAAAGAGCTTTTAAAGCAGTAGCAGTCAAATCTGCAGTGAAGAGGAAGAGGCGAGTGTCGGAGCGCTGCAGGGCTGACGGCAGGCAGCTGGCCGGCTCTCTGGAAGGTGACCGGTCAGCGCTGACATTTCTCTGAGCAGCATCGCAAGAATTGATCCAAGAACTATTCGGAAAACTCCTGTGGCATGATGACACTTAAGTTGAACTCTTTCTTCCTGTTTTGACTATTTTAAAAATTTCAATGTTGCCATTATATTTTCTGTGAAGTAGATCCCTTACATATGCTGGCTTGGCCCATTTTGGCTATTTTTTTTTCATGGTCAGCCTAGATTTTCAGACCCTCCTTTCTGTTCTTTCCTGACACAATCTGGATTTGAGAATTGGCAATACATATTGCTAATGTCCATTTAATGTAGCTCTGTCTGACTTGTCTTCACAGGTGTTTTCACAGGGGCAGTTGTTGGGAAGAAAAAAACAAAGCCAATAAAGTGTAGTGCAAGTTTGCTGAGCAGATGTGCCATCTCAAGGGGAGGAAGAAATCTTTCCTTGGGTTTTTTTTTTTTTTTTAACGTGTAGTTTTTAATGGCAGCCTCAAATACTAAATATGTTTCTTTTAAGATTCAAATGTCCAAATAAGTTTTATCAATTGCTGGTGGAAAGAAAAGCAAAAGTAGGGTATTTAAACATTTTTTTTTAAAAATTCAAGACCATTGATGCACACTGGTTCTATGCATCAGTAGATCAGTCTCTTGGGTAAGCCTTTGGGGTGAAGATACTGCTTTAGCCTCTACAACAAATACACTGAAGCAAAGTGTTTAGATATTGTCCTGTTGAATATTTTATGCATTAGCCTTCTTGTGCTTTGTGAGTTTAAGGACTAGAAGGAGCAGCTAGAAATCTAGTCTGATCTCCTGTGTATTTGAAGCAGTTAGCCATTGCTTGAGCCATATCTGCTCCTTGACAAAAGATAAATGATTTTCAGTTTAAAATATAAGGACAGCTGTGTTTGAAGACATGGAAATTTTAGCCAGTCCACTGCCTACTCTCTTACTAGGGAGTCTTAGGAACGGAGGACAGAGACAGCAAAACTAAAATCTGATCCCTACTCTGTGATAACTTTCCAAATAACAGCAATGTGCAGTGAGGTCAAATGTCATAGCAACATCTTTTAGTAGCAGTTAGGAGATTTATTCTTCTGCTCTGGCCTAGAGAATATTTTCTTTCAGTAGATCACAATTTATTGAAAAAATGTGTTCCTCTAAGTACATGTCCTGTCCCCATTCTATTATTGTATTAATCTGTAGGTGAGCACTAAATTTGTTCTTATTGCTTCTAATTAATACAATAGCATTGACCAGTATACAACATAGTAACAATCCTTGAATAATCCCACTAGTAACACAGCCTTTCACCAAGTTTTCCCTATCAGTGCTCAAGACCTGTTATTTGGTCATTTCTTAGATCCATTAAATAAGTGCCCCAGAGAATGAACAATGCTATTATTAATCAGAATATTATGTTTTATTGCTTTGAATGAGTAACAATATTCCCAAATAAATAACTTTTAAAAATAACCTTTGCCATCTGAATTTATAGTCTGAAAGACTATGATGTGCTTAGATTTTTGTTTGTTTTACAGCAGCTACTGAATTGACAGCAGTTAATTCTGAAGTACATACTACCTTTTTCATTACTTTGCCTGAATATGACATTAAACTAGTCAGACTGTAGTTATCCAGATCTCTACTTGTCTGCTTATTTTTTTTCTTCATACTAAGTATCTCCCTAAGTATCTTTGATGTGCTATAATCATCAGCAGGTTTATTAAAAATTAGCACCACTAGAACAAATATCACTGTAAAAAGTTATATAAGCACAGTTTCTTTAAAATATTTCTCTTTCAGTTAATGTAGCTCAGAGTTTCCTTTAGATTTTTGGAAGTAGCTATTCTGAAACATCACATCTACTGTATTTGGGGCTATCCTTTGTTTGGGTATGTTGAATGCAATGAGGTCATGATCATTGGTTCCTAGGCAACGACCAACTTCTACTCCAGTGATTAATTCATCTTTATCCATCATATGAAGTCCAAGGCATAGTAACCTTCTGTGTCAGAAACTTATGCTCCATAACTTTTAGAAAGCCTATGACATTTCATTAGTGTGAGACTTTGAGCACATCTTCCAAATGTTTCTCATTCATTTTTGCATTGCAGACATTATTTTTTTTTTTGGTCAGGTAAATAAACTGATATTAATCTGTTTACTTTGAAACATGTTGTGGATTCTATATTTAGTGAGATACTGATACATAAATTTGCAAGTATGAACTTTATAAATGGAGAGAGAAAAAAAATTTTGTGAGGTATTGTGCATTTTTATAGCACCTTCATCTTACCATCCTAAATGGACTGTTAAAAATGAATAAATGCCCTATTGCTAAAAATTTATGCCAGTCACTGCAGTTTCTTTCCTCAGTAAAGTATTGAGTCTGATAAAATGTTATTAGCTTGATTTCTTGTAAGTAGGGAAATGGAAGGGCAAAGTGGTTATGTTCAGCATTTGAAAAGTGGGCATCTCATCCATATTTAGGCACCTTTGTGGCCTGATTTTCAGAGTTGCTGAGCTCCAGCATGATCCCATTAGAGTAACTTATCAAGGTCATGCAAAAATCCTGTACCAGGAATAGTCTTGGCTCTGTGCCCTGTATGTTAATGGTTTGTAAATCCAAAATTAAGATATGAACTCCATTATGGATAAGGCAAAAAAGCCCAGAGTTTTTCAAAAAGGGAAGAAATGGGCCACATCCCCTCACTTTCATTTTCATCAGATCTAAACACTTTCATCTCCATCAGTTGTAGTGAGCTCACAGCCATATTGTGCTGTTCTGAAGTTCCCCAAACTAGCATTAGCCAAAGCACAGAATATCTCTTTTAAACAAGCTCTTCAAGGCTGCTGAGTCTTGTCTTGATGAATTTCTTCATCTGTGGGCTGGTGACCCTTCTCCCAGAGCAGGCAGGGATAGCTGTGTCCTGGTCCCTCTGGTAAATGGTTATGGAGGACCCACAGGCCTGAGTTTGACATGGTGGCCTGAGACAGATTTCAATGCAGCAGAGTGAAGATGGAGAATAAATGCAAATTCTGTAGCAGAGAGCGGAGAAAAGGAATGGCAGGAGGCAAAGAAGAATGATAGCAAGATAATTGTTCAGCCCTAGATGAAAGGTCCTATGACTCAGCCCCATGGAGACTGTTATCTCAGAGCTGTATGCCACAGGGGTTTTACTTTATAGGACTGGAGAGTGATGGGAATAGAGGCACTAAGCCTTAGCCACCAGCTGGGCAGGGAATTCGGATGCTGCCAGAGCAGGATTGCTGAAATGAAAAAGTTATGTTTAGAAAGAGTTCACTGGAACATGACCCTGTCTGCACAGGATTTCTTTCTTTCTTTCCTTTGCTATTAATTTTTGGTAAGTGGCAGGCAAGTTCTGGGACAGATTCCTGATATGGAAGGAAAGAGAAGCAGAGTGAAATAAAAATTTTGGAAGAGCAATTAACCAGGAAACAGGACTTAAGGAATGGCATCATTGCCTGTCATTTACCTCCTCCCCTGCTTTACCCCTCACCTTCCTCAGAGTGCAGGGCCTGAGGAAAGAAAGACTGATGGGAGCAAGGGACAAACATTGTCTTTACAAGTATTGAGTAGTCTGGCTCAGTATATCCTGTCTGGTGCAGGGTCTTAACTGCTTACCTTTCTTTCACCATCACCTTTAATTAAGCTCCCTTAAGGGTCATCATGAGCATGGGAGCTTGGCTTTTCTGTTCTCCACTCTTTTTTATACTGAACTGACATGCTAGCCAGATTTTCAGGAAGCATGCAACTCCCTTTTGTATCAGATTTTCCACCAGGTGAAAGTGTGGGTAAGAAAAAGGGTGAATATGATTTTGATATCTTTTTCCATTTTTTTTTTTTAAGCTGAAGAATTTTATGTTATGCCCATTCCCACTTTGATAATAAAGGAGTTGGGATTGTACCTTTGTTTTAAAGCCTGCTAGGTGAGAATTTCCCCCTATGGGTCCCACAGCTCTGCTTTCAGGACAGCAGATTGATTTAGTGGAGAGCTGTTCTCCTGGTGATGCAGGGAGGTGTGCAGCACTCGTGGCATCCTCTTCTCCTCAGAGGAGCCCCCAACAGCCCCACGTCCTGTGGACCACACCCCCCTGCAGTGCCAGGCAGGACAAGTTGATGCATTAGCTCCCAAGGCATAGATGTCCCAGGCTGCACTTCCAGCCCACAGTAAGCACAGAGGGTGTTTTTTGCCTTATAGAGTAGCTGATGAAGAGTTTGGCAGAGGATGCAAAGACAGCCCTGGACAGTAAGCAATTTCATGGGAGGCCTTTACCCTGGCGTTATGGCCCCCCAGAACGTGTACAGCAAAGGGTGTTGTGCTGAAATACAGTGCACAAAACCTTTGTCACAGCTGCAAAAGTAAACAAGACTCTGCTGAGATTTTGCCTCATTCTGGTCTTTTTACACTTGGGGATTCTTGTGAAAGTGAAAAAACCTGTTTTCCTTAGCTTGCAACACAGGGAGCAGGGGCCCATTGCCAAAATATGATCTGCTTAGAACATTTCAGATGCTCTAAAGTAGCTAAGCCACCCACACAGAGCTGGTAGAAGGGACTTAGGATCCATGGGAGACCCACACTTGTCTCAAGCCACAGCTGAAGGTCATGCCAGATACTCAGCAGCATCAGAAATGGCATGAGAAGCCTGTGCTGAGGCAGTTTAATGCTTCCCTGGGAGTTCACAGTAGCTGGAGATTGCAGGATCCAGCTGGGTTAGCATGACAAGCGCTGTCATTCACATGTTTTGTTTTGCACGTGTGTGTGTGCCAAAAACCAGTAGGAGAGGTGCAGAAATGACCTTTAGTGACACCCACCTGGCCCTTCCCAGCTTTGCCTTGCACACTGATTTTATGCTTTAATATGTCCAAATTTGTCTTTAATATGTCCAAATTTGTCTTTTTTTTCTAGAAACTAAGATTTTCCAGATGAATATTACTAGAGATTACCTATGAGCAGTCATAATTAGCTGCAGCAACTGCATTCCCTCTGGTGTTGGAAGGGGGTAATCCCAAGGTGCTCTTGGCTGGCTGCTGCATGGAACCTCTTTTAAGGCTCTTCTGTGGTGGGGGAAGGTGTGAGCTCAGGCGAGGGAGATGAAAGATTGCTACAGTCACAGGACAATTGCCCTGCACAGGTTGATGAGTTGAAGCATCCTGTCTGCCTTTCCTGCTCCCTCTCTGCCTACATAATCTAAGGGACTGAAAAAAAAAAAACCTCAAGCAGAGAAGTGAAACTGATAACTGGCTATAAATGTGGGACACCTGGAAATTTCCTGAATTTCCCACTGCTGAATTTTGCTGATTTATGAGACTAAAACTCCAGGAAGAATTTTCAAGGTTTTGTGTATTTACTAGAACAAAGATTCCAATTTTTGGAGGTTCATTAAATGCTAAACAGTTCACACAAGTGAAAGGAAAATATTGCAAAAATAGTCAAAACAAAAACCACTCAAAAAGGATAACACTAGCAGGGAAAATGTTTGCTTGCTTTCTCTGTAAACAACTTCGAAAGATTATTTATTGACATGAAAACAGTTTATAAATGATGAGGCTGGGATAGAACTTGAGCTCAAGACTTTAATCAACATTAAGTTTTGCTTCCAAATTCCCTGAGACTACAGAGGGTCCTAAGAAGGAATAGTATTAGGAACAGAAAGAAAGCAAGAACTATTTTGCAGCCCTCGCTGTTTGTCTAGGTTCCACACTGATCCTCCCAAAACCTGCATACAGAAAGAAAATAAAAAGGAAATGGGGGGAAAAAAAAGTCAATTTCTTTTGACATCTTCTTAATAAATGACAATATAGGTGCAAGTGACATGGCTCAGGCCTGCTAATTACAACTGCTTTCTGAGGGAAAATGTATAGAAAAGACAGATACTGAATTCTCTGTTTCCATCAGCTTGAGACCTCTGCACTTTCCCTGGTCTTTCCAGCTTGGGTTCTGTACAGTAGGAAAGTTTCCTGCCAAAAGCTTTATCTGAGTTGACATATTCCCATGAAAAAACTTCAGTGTTGGTCCATAAACACTTTCTCATGAAGTAAATAAATAACATTCCATGCTAGCTCTGCGTGGTTCCTCCCTAAATATCAGACCAGATAGGCAAATAATTTTGACGGCATTTTCAGACACAGGAGCTGTCCTAGAAAAAAGACTCCATTGTGCCCTCAAGTAGAGCTACTGGAGAGGAGATTGTCAAACTCCTATACCATACAGGAGGAGGCAATCCTCACAGAAAGAAAACACATCTTTTTCTGCTGCTGGTGAGCTCATCCCATAAGGCAGCATGGTTTATGATAGCCCTTGATCTTTTTTATCTTGACTGGTAGTTTGCAGATCCTTTAATTATGCACAAGTAGCACATTTATTTTGGTGAGGTCTGTGAGCTGCAGGGCTGGCTACAGAAAGATGTTAGCCTCAGTTTTTACGAGCCTTTTTGAAAGCAATTTTAAAGTTAGCTAAATAGCTCAGAAACACCCATTGTTTTATGCAGGTGAGACAACCACTAGTTCATATCTGGAGCTTTTTGTTTTTCTCAGGAGAGAAAGATTTTTCCCCTTTTCCAGGGCTGTTTTACCCAGGCAGGAGAGGACTGCTAGTTTTCCTTATTGTCGGTTTGCTTTTGCTGGCAGGGTGGAGAAAGGATGAGTACTGGATAAAGATAATTTCAAGGAAGATACTGTACCAAAACTTTATTGTGGAAACATCTTTTGCATGTATTATGACACCTATGTTGTATGTAGCAGAATACACACAAAAAGTTGTCATTCACCATTTAATATGTTTTTGAAAACATTCATTTCTGCCGTGTTAAAACATCTTGAATTTTACATGGCAGGAATCTCCCCCATGCACTGTACTATTCAATTCATTAAGAAATGGTAGCAAAAGCAGGGAGAATAGCAGAAAGATGATACAAAATTATCTGAGAGGAAGGTGTTGTAAAAACACAAATGAGCAACATGATTAAATCCTATTTAGAAAAAAAGTTATCAGATAAATATCACCCAAAATCTAGTAAGCAAATTGAAGAAAATACTTAGAATGAAATTGTGTTCAACAAAAGAAATTACAACCAAATACATCAGTTTTCAAAGCAGCCAGAAGATTTCTAGCTCTTGCCTGCTTTTGTATTATGATCTAGAATATTGCCTGAGTTGATTCAATAAGAAACCTGAGATACTACAGTGATATATGCTATAAAATGCCATTTCTAACTATGTATTCTGAACCCAAGTGTGTTAATGAAAGAAAATTAAGGGTTTGTAAGGCAGAAAGCCTGTGCTGGCCTGTAGAGGTTCCTGTCCCCTAGCTGTTAGTCAGGGTCCTTCATTTCAGATGTGGTAACAGGGTGAGATCCATTGCTGCACCGCGTCGAAAAACAAGGTCAGTGGATGGTGACTCACATGAACCCACGTTACTCTGCTTCACAGTGGGGTAACAGCACATGCACAGTGAGCTACTGTGTCTCAGCTGACAGTCTGGAGCAGCCAGCTGGATTGTGCCTCTCATATCGTGTGGCAGCCTGGGAGGCTAAGTCACAGCATGATTTATCTGTGTAAACTCCACACAGTATCCTTCTAGGCACATAATCTGCAAAGACATGTCTCCAGATCAGAGAGTCATGAGAAAAGAGCCACATAATAAAAGGCTTGGTTTATTTTTGGATAAAGCAAATATCAACAGTATGAAAATTATGACGAGGGAAAGATACATGTGAATATTTAAAGGACACAAACATTAAGGAAGAAGCAAACTCTTTTTCACAGTGCAGATAGACGCTGGTAGGAGTGGACAGGGCTGCATCCTGGAAAAGAGTTTTTATTTCTTCATTATTGCATGAATTGCAAGTAAACAACTCCCAGTCAATGACAGAGACCCAGCTGTGCTCAATGTGATCCCACATGTGGCCTGTGGCAAGTAACTCAGGTTTTTTCATCTCTGACTCAGAACTTATTTATTTCATGGGGGGCTGTTATGAAACTCAATTAACACTTGCAAAGTTTCTGGATGGCAGTTACAGCGTAAGTGTGAGCTATTATATAATGGGATGAAATTAAGGACAGTGCAGTCTGATTATCAAGGAAAAGAAATCCCAACAATGTAATCTGTTAGATTGGGGAATAATGCCATAGGGGAAGAAGGGGATGACTCATTGCTTGAGTCAATTAATTCTGGGCTGGATGTGGCACCAGCAAATATAATGTAGGGCACAACCCTCTAGTAGAAGAGATATGGTACACATGACCTTATTTCTGTGATCTTGTGCTTGGCTGTACAACCAAATAAGATTATATGAGCTCATATAAACTTTACATCATTTCTCATGTGTTTCTCATGTGTTTAAGGACTCTCAAAACATTGTTGTGGTCTGCGCTCAATTGATGAATACTTAATATACTAAAGTACTGGAGATCATTAGCATTCCTGAGGTTGTCTGGCATGCTTTGTTTATGCAGTGTGGAAATGGGAAATATTTCTTTCAGCCTTTATGAGATATTGGCAGTGTCACCTCTTATAACCATCAGCCTACCAATTATTTGACGAAATATGCTGATTATTGAAATTGCACTGTTAATAAGCATCAGTGCCAGAATATTATTAGGACCTAGAGACTGTGCCACATGGAGGATGCAGACCACGTAGTAGGTGCTGTGCAATGGGTTGGTTCTCTCCTCACTTCCCTAAATCACAGAATTTGTGGACTTACTGTCCTTGTTTGCTTCCATATCCTTTATGACTAGTTATAAATACAAATTTTTATTTCCCCTTAAAACACCTTATTTATCTACTTATGCCCTTGCTAGCAGCTGGGGATGGATTACTAGGTTTTAAGAGGATTGCAGAGGGGGGGAAAATTGAACTCTTTTTTTAAGAGGCAACTCACAAGCCTATGCTCCAGTCACATCCAACCTCCCTTGACTGAGTTTCTTTGTTAGTAGGCCACTTCTCTTCCTTGTTTAAACCATGAAAGGCAACAGGCACTCCTCGAGCATGACTTAGATTTTCAGCATCTCTGTGAAAGGACCTTATCTTCATCGAACAAAAAACCTATCTGAAACATATCACTTGCTGATATACCAAAGTGTACCTTGAGCTGGACTGTGTCCATTTACAGATATTTGGGAAAACAATCTCTGAAAACATAGCCTATAAGTCACTAAGTTTGAGTGACCCTGACATGCATTTGCCATCTTCTGTTCAGCTCCAGAATATCTGAGTCTACAGCAGCAATACACAATGCACTAAAATTAATCTGATGCTGTCGTGCTTGACCAGGTAAATCAACATAATTGGAAACCTTCTGGGCTGGTATATTGATGTCCATTGGTACATCCACCACCTTGACCCAAATAATTTCCATTGCTTTACAAATGTTCAGCGTGGTACGTGCCATCACAACATAACAGGGTCTGTTCCAGCTGCAGACACCAACGCGCTTGCCCTTGGTTTGTTGTCACAGCTGCCTATCTCTCTGTTTCCTGCTTGAGGGGCTGCACCCTAGGGAGGGATGATCCTCACCAGTGATTGAAAAGTACTTTCTGGCCCCCTGCACATAGGAGCTCCGCATGGCACATCACAGCCAGTCCAAGGCCACTGACCAGCCAGACCCCTGATGTGGCCAGCCCCAGGCCAGCCCGTAGCAACCAGCCAGACATGACAGGGCTGCTGTTGATGAATGTTTGCTGTGGTGATCTCATGGTGATGTGATAACATTAAGCTGAACAAACAAAGCAGTGGCTAATTGACTCATCAGTAAACATTCAGCTAAACAGAATTAAATGGAGAGAAAATACAGTGAAATGATTTAATAGGAGGCTCCTGATGACAGGGTTTTATTAATTATATCTTCACATAGCCAAGAAGGCACAAAATGAGAGACTGGAAAACATTCAAAAGGTTGTTGGAAAGAACCATGCAGGTTTCAGGAGAGGTTGGTATTTTCTGCTTGGATTTTTTTCTCCAAAAGGTAACATAAGTTTCTTTGAATGAGAATTTTTCATGTTTTTTCATTTATAAGCTGGAAAATAAAATAATTCTGTAACAAACAGGATTCCAGAAACACACACCTTACACACTCCCCCTGTTAACATAAATCACCATTTCTAAACTATCCAAAATAAAAGCCAATTGTCGTGTAAATTAACCAAATTTTAATAGATAGTTTTCAACTTCTAGTCAGTATTTCAGTGAAAAGAAGACTACAAACCCCATAATTTTATTCAAGGCAGGACCTCTTTTCAACATTAACTCTACACAGAGGCAAAAATTTCACTTAAAAGTCAACCTCTTCTTGAGGCTGTTTGAATATAGCACTTCTCACACAAAATTCCTGAAAGTATTTTGTGATGACCCTATAGATGTAATTATTACAGAACATGTCTTAATGAACCATTTCCATCCTGTGGTAAGTCTTAGAAACATCATCACTGTGGTGTGTCTTTCAACCTAACTTTGTTAAAATAAATGTTAAAGTTCAGAATGAAAATTTCCAATAGTAAGGGACCTGTATCAGTTTAGAAGTAGTAAGTCTCCATTTTGACAGCCTCAGCTGCCACTTCTATTTTCATGTTCCCAACAACACCCTACCAGTTTTATGAGCAGCTGTGTTAGCACCACACATTTTTCAATGGCATTTGTTGTGAGAGATCTCAGCTTCCCACAGCAGTGCAGGCCTGCAGTGATCACACACCTCTCAGAACAGCTACAGAAGTGCTCCTTCAAATCTGGCTATTGCAACATTGAGCAGCACCCACTCATGCTCCTGGTTATTTCTGCCAGATTAATTCCTGTCCACTAGCTGGAAGACAGCTGTAGCCCCATCCAAAATTCAACTTCTTCCTCTTGGAGAGCAGCGTATGATTATTCCATTTGCAGAATACTTTCCTCTTGACACATGCAGAGGATCAGGGATTTCCACTGGCCTCTGTTTGTGGGAGAATGAACCCAGGAACAATTTTATCCTCTCTCAGCATAGCTACAACAATCCTCTGGGTGTAACATGATCATCTATGGCAGAGTTCTTTGATTTTACTTCCCTTCTCCCTTCACATCCAGGCCCATGTTCTACCTTAGCAGCTCTTTTTCCACATCTTCATCTCCCTCTCGTTTCCAAGTACAGTGGTTTTAATGCATGAATCAGCTAGCCTCCTCTCCTTGCATTTGTACTGTCCTTCCTTCTGCCTCCTCCTGATCGCACACTCCTGGTCAAACCACTGTGGAGCTTACAAAATCCTTTCCATTGCTCTGACCTCAACCCCCTCTCCCCTGAACCTCTGTACTTGCCAGAGCTTCTTCAGCTTCTGTGTTAACAAGTTTCTTGCTGGGGGATTCTTTCAGTCTGCCATTACCTGAGAGCATCTTCTCTTCATTCTTTACAAAGAATGCCCCATGACAATCCCATATCCATTGCATAGTCAGCCAGGCAATATTTGCAAATAAAAATCTGTTCTGGCACAACTGTGTTTCTTTTCTCACGGTGGGGGGGACTTTTTTATGTTCACATGCCTTTCTGGCAAGGACCTGTAGTCAGAATCTAGATTAAACGTACCAAGATGTTTATGGCATTATTACAGAGGAGAAGCAGATATAATACGTGGAGGATAAATTTCCAGTCGTGGTGATGCATAATACATGGGCTAGTTCCTTAATCTTTGTAAGAAAATAATTCCCCCTTCTTAGAGGTCCACACAATTAACATCACTGTCTAAACCTTCACAATAATTACTTGCATTATTTTAGGCAGAACAATAACCTTATTCCTTTAAATCTTGATTAAAAATAACTACCAATTTTAAAATATTTATATGTTTCTGTTTGGAGCACCTTCTGATGGCTCTGTAGCAAGCCAAATGAGATCCTTCAGGTGTGCTAAAAACACAGGAGTCCAAAAGACTCAGAAATCTGCAGTGTATGTGGAGCCTGTGACTTCTAAGTCACTGGTTGAGCTCAGGGGGTCCTGAAGATCTTCAGTGGAAAAGACAGTGCTGCTGCTCCGTCTGCTGTTGAATGCCCATAATACTCACAAATTTTGATTACTATTACTTACACCAGTAATGAGCACTGGCTTCTGCTTTTCCCTTTCTTGCCATTGTCACTACACGCTCCCAAACAGCACATTTATTTTATCGGTCTGATGGTTTCTGTGTGTGATCCAGGATTTATGGAAGTCAGCAGAAAATGCTTTTCACTCTGCTTTCTCAGGAAGGCACTGTCTCAGTTTAGATGTGTTTGGTAAGCTTGTTTGGTATAGAGCAAATGATGCTCTAATTGATACCCTCAGCAGGTAAGGGTGATAGTGAATAGATTTAAAGGGTTAAAATGCTTTGACTAAGGTGAGTGTGATGTCAGGATGTCCTAGAAAACAGAGTAGCCACAGACCTTGGTGCTTAGGTTACTGCCATTCTGTGCATGAATAGGAACTACTTAATTCCTTACATTCCTTCAAGAACATCACAATTTTATGAAGAAGACACATAGATGCAAGTACTAGGGCCTTTCCATGAATAGGTGAGGAAACTGGATGAACAGACTAAAATTTTAAGCTCGTCTACTGAAGAAAATAAATTAGGAGTTCAGTGATTCATAGATTTCTAAACTGGATTGGAAAAATGTATTAATTTTACAAATTATTTCAGCTGACAGCTGCTGAAAAAATAGTTTAGTTTGTCTCACTCTGGAAAGTTCAGTTGCTTTAGCTGATTGCTGGGTTGGTGAAGGACAACAGGCAGGTTAATCAGAACATACAGGCACAGTAGGGATAAACGTTGTGCTAAATTTAGCAAGGCATTCTCCTAGATTGCATGAGCAGCAGTAGGTGTAACTGCTCTCTATATTAGGATCCACCATCACAATGAATTTACAGGACTCCCAAGGGCAATTGATTAAATTGATGCTGCCATGGCTAAATGCCAGTTTTTCTATTGCCAGATAACCCCAATTTTCTGGTTTTCTTGGTCAATAACCACAAAATGATAGTAAAAAAACCACAAAAGACATAAGCTACAAACACATACATACATACATACATACATACATGTATTTGTTAAAAATGGATTGGGGAAGAGAAAAAAAACTGTCTGAAGACTATGGAAATGATGGTGATTCTGTCAAGAATTTGTCTTGCATTTGCTTAGTTTTTCACAGGGTTGGATCAAATAATGAAAGAATATAAATGCTTTATTCAGAAGTACAGGACTAAAGACTAGGTAGGTCTGTATCCTTAAATACAAATGCACAAATAAAATAGCAGTGGAAAATGGCTTCTGACCTTTAAATTGACACACAGGGTATTAACATTGATGGGAGTTAATGGTCTTTAACATTATTAACTGTCTTATTAACTGATTGAAGAGCTTACTGGCAAACTGACTAGTTGTGCAATTAGGTGTACAGAGGAAAAGAAATCTATCAGCCATTAATCCTCCTAGTAAGAAAAAGAGGGTAATACTTTCTTTTCCAAAATGGGAAAATACTTAAGGTAAGATGGAAGGAAAACATTCTATAACAAAGCCTAGGTTTATATCCCCCTGGAAGTATTTGCATGAGATCTGTTATAACTTCTTCCAGGTGTGTCTCTGGCTGAGGAAGAAAAGGCTTGAGATCCTGGATCCACACTGAAGTTACTTCAAATGAAGTGTCCTGCCGTGTGTCCCCATCAAGCGTCTTTAAGAAAAAGATTTCCATCAAGACCACGAGGTGAGACTCTCAGTGGTGGTGTTCCCCCTTTACAGTAACAGCTTTATAATAAATGGATTATGCTGTCAATTCTTCCATTTCTGGGTAACAGTTGTGACTTTGCATGTTCCACAGATCCATTAAGCTTTATGCTGGCATTACCATTTCCATCTTTCTTTTCAGTCTCAATTTACAGTCAACTTAGCTCTGTTTACTTGGGATTACATGGTCAAAGAAGACCAAATTCAACTTTTTAATCAGAATTAACAGCGTGGTGTCATGTACTGTGCTTCTTTGCTATGGGTTAATGTGAAAAATCTCGGCCATTGCTAATTTTAGTTCAAATTATAAAATGTTATCTCATGACATTAAAAGTCATTCTGGCTGCCACTGGAAGCACTGAATGTCAATTATCTTGAATAAATGAAATGACAATTACAGTCAGGAAAAAAAAAGACTTTGAAAAATTCTGAATTTGAATGACCTTCAATAATTTAAAAAATAGCTGAAATTAATTGTCATTAATCCTTCATTTTTAGTATTTGTCAAAGATGAGTAATCTAGCCACTAAATTGTTTTCTCAGAAAACACTTTTGCAACTGTCTAATCAAGGCCTATATTCAAAGAAACAAAAGCAATGCAAGTCTTGAAAATCTGTATTTCAAGGCTGATTTGTGTTTTGTCTGCTAAACAACTGCCACTGAGAACTTGAGAGGAGCAGTCATTGCAGGTAATGTATATGTCTTGGAGGGTAAGCCAAGTTTCAGTCTTCCATCTGCCATTCATTGATCCCTCACTCTAACTTCTGGGAAGCTGAAACAGAGCTTCTGCCCCTGCCCCTTCCTATGACTCACATTATGTTCCTTTCATAGCAACTTTCTCTGGGTTTTCCAGCCTGTAATTGAAGGCTCAGATCAGATATTCAGATGAAATTCTTTAATGTGAGTGAGGGTAGTGTGGCACTGGAACAGGTTACCTAGGGAGACTGTGGACTCCCTATCCCTGGAAGTGTTCAAGGCCAGGTTAGATGGGGCTTTGAGCCACCTGGTCTAGTGGAAAGTGTCCCTACCCATGGCAGGGGCTTTGAGCTAGATGCTGATGAATGTTCCTTCCAAGCCTAACCACTGTATGATTCCATGATTCCATCTGAAGGTCCTTTCATGGCCGCACTGTGCAAGGGTAGATTCTGCCCATAAAAAAAAACAAAGCTTCCCAGAAAGTTTTTACATACAGGGTTGTTGTCCTCTGTATGTGACTCAGCACAAGGAATTGCATCAATTTAAAATCGGTTTGTAAGAAGAAATGTTGGTGGTTTTTACCTGTTCACACAGATCTAAAATGACTACTCCCATTTTGCTGAATCTTAGAATAAATAGAAAGTATAATTTTTGAAATTAATGCATCCTACAAAAACACTAGTCAAACTGTGGAAGAGAACAGACCAGAATATGGGCTTTTGTCTGGTGTTTTGACTGTCACTAAGCATAACGTTTCATTCATAATTTTGCTTCTGTCAGTCTCTATTTCTTAGGTTTGAAGAGAGAAATGCATGTGTGTGACAGATATTCATCATGTATTTTTAAATTTACAGCAGGTTTATTTGAATATGGCACTGTGAGTTTGCAGTTTCCCTTTGTAGAATCAAGAGAAAATATGGTGTCATACTCTGACAGCAATTTGTTACCTGTGGAAATTTGCAGTGTGAATTAATTAGTATATTGCAAATCTTAAAGATGTCTTTTTAATAGGGGTATAAAGCCTGTGGTAGTACTAACATTATGAGGAGATGGTACTGATTTAAAGCTTTCTAGCTAAAGATAGGAAAGTTTTAGCTTTGTTTTGAGATGAAATATGAAATGTAAAGCTCACTTGAGACCACAGACTTTAAAATACTTAGAATCAGTCAGCTGAGGAATTAACTTATTCTCAATAGGAGTTAACATAAGCTATTTCAAAGCTCAGTGTTTACGTAGGTCACAAAAGTTGAAAACAGCTGGAGACATACTTCATGCACTATTGCTATCTATGTAAGTAATGGAATTTTGTAAGTGCAATGTACAGTAAATAGCCCGCTGAAGGAAAAATACAAGTAACATGAATAACAGTAACTTGTTAACTAGAGTAGGTTAACTCTTATTGTGATAAGGCTGACAGGATTATTAATTAATGACCAAAATTTAGACCAGGTGCATGAGATTTCTTTTAGCTGCAGCTTATACTGGGGTGTAACAAATGCTGATTAAAAAAATACTACTTACTCTAGAAGTTAACTGTGTGCCAGATATGCATTTAGGGCCCTATTCTTCAAGCTGCTCAGTGTTCCCTGTGAGGCAGCAATCAACCAGGAGGAATATTGGACCCCTTCTTGAAGGTCTGACTGAGTGCTGAGGGCACTCGGCCTTTGATCTTTTTTAGTTCACCAGAAGCCAGAGGCACAAAGTGCTATAAATGCTTACTAGACTCAATTTTGTAGTATTACTTATACACAGAATTTGGGGTTTTATGGTTTGGTTTTCTTGTAAAACTGTTTGGGACTAATGGTACTTCCCACCTGACATATTGCCTAACCCTCCGGACTCTCGTAACATTTGTCAAGCAACTGAAAGAGCTTTCTATTTCCAAATGCCCTGAGTTCCAGAAGTGGCTGCTTGCTCTCTCATGTCCATTCAAAGTTGGGCCCCTGCTAAACCACGCTGGAAAGCCTACAGTCTCTCAGACCCAGTACTACAAACACAAGATTATGATCAAACAGTGACTGCTTCCTTTGCTGAGTTGGCATTTCACAGTCAGAGGAATTGGGAGATATTGTTACAGTCCTCACCCCTCCTCATAATTCCTGGCCATTATTTCATCCTTCCCAGAACATAGCTCTTATTCTGTCACCTGAATGTCTGTATCCTTTTTATAGAGCTCAAGCAGAAGTTGTTTGGGACAGTGGATGTTAAACTTCGAGTGATTTATGGGAAAATTTTTCCTTTT
Source organism: Haemorhous mexicanus (assembly GCF_027477595.1). NCBI lineage: Eukaryota > Metazoa > Chordata > Aves > Passeriformes > Fringillidae > Haemorhous > Haemorhous mexicanus. Next base: position 49,315,652 of record NC_082342.1, read on the forward strand.
CTGGATGTTCTGCAGGCAAAGCATCCTGACAGGGAAGTCTGTATAAATAAATTAAAAATAGCAAATATCTGGTCCCTTCAAAAACGTAATCCAAAAAAATTATATGGATCCCTCAGGAGGGAGCTGGAAATTTTTTACTTACAAGTAGTTCCAGGATGTGTTTAGTCACCACAACTTGAGACTTCTTTTCACTTGATTGCTAGAGAAAAAGAACAGAGGCTAATATGCAGTCAAGGTCGTGATTTGGGCCAAAAGGCAGCAGAAGGTAAGTGTACACACCTCACTGGAGCATCTCCTCTCCTCTCTGTAACAGCTGCATGAGATTTCCAGGCAAGAAACAAGCCATTCCCTGAAGCCTGAGCCACATGTCTGGAAACTTGCTTCCTATACTGCTGCCAACTCTCACTTTTCTTCTCTGCCCAAAGTGTGTGTCCATGCCTTGGGGCTGCTGAGAAGGCTACTGCACTATTAAAGCTGCCACCTGACTGCACTCTGAAAAGGCAGACCATTCTGGGTTGCAGGTAAGTCATGCTTTTTGTAAACACAGGACATAAAAGATGGTCATCCTCTTGACAAAACTGACTTGTGCCTAATTTCTAAGTTAATGATAGAAAAGGTCTCCAAAAGGAAGTGTCTGGTGTCCTATAAAGAAAATGGCCAAAGAAAAAAAGCATTTGAAAGCTTCCATGGAACGATCTGACCAGCCTGAATATGGCATCTGAGCTTAGCATCCAATTTGTGTATTTTCTAGGTTGAGTGCATTATTAAAAGCGCTCAAGGTACATTTAAGGTATCTTTCTTGGTTCAAGTTAGAATGCTTAGACCCAAAAGATGGCTGATAAGTCATAGAGATACTGTTAAAAAAATTAAAAACTAATTTTGACTCATTCTCTGAAATGCTCCAATGGTCTGCATGTCTCAATATCATGTTTTCATCTCTGTTCCTTATAGAGTTATATGATGACTGCCTTCAGTCAGTGAGGGTCAAAGTCTTACAGATGAAAACAGGGAACCATTTCATGTGTTTTGCTCTTTTGTTCAAATCACCTTCAGTGTGGAGGCACATGATCAGTAATCTCATAGAGCTACAGCTGAAGTAGCAAATATCCCTTTCACTCAGCTGATCATGGCATTGATTATGCAAATTAATTTCCACCAATAAGCTCTACAGCACCTACATTTTCGAACTGTCAAGAGGCAAAAAAGAAGCATATGGTCTCCTGATTTCCTAAAATGTACCATAAAGAACAGAGCTCCATTAAATACAGCAAATGCCTCAAAACATCTCAGTGGTGTGTTACTTCTGAGTCTGTTTAGCACTTACATTGGTGTGTAATACTGTAGGGCTTACTGCAGATTAGAATGAGGAAATGTGTTGCCAGTTTGAAAAGAGTGTCAGCAATTAAAAAAGTGCCAATCAAAGCAAAAAGATGAAACATTACATAGCTATTAAGAATATTATTCAGTCCTTTTAAATGATTGCCAATTTAGATAGTTCTCTTGTTAAATCATTCTTTTTAGCTATTGTACTGAATGCCAGTTTTCAAGAACAAGACAGTCCACAAGCTTAGCTCATTAGACACAACCTGGTAGGTAATTTTATAATTAAAATGGGTATTTTGAGCACTATGCTGACTTTTGCTATGTATCCAACTCTCAGTTGAGTAAGAGGCTTTATGCGAAAGAATGTTAAAGCTAAATTGTAAGACAAGAGATTGAAAGGGAGGCATGGTAGAGCATTTTGACTTTTTTGAGCAGAACAGCCTTAAAACGTTCTGTTTATTAACACAGTAGAGAAAGGTTTGTGTAAGGTTAATGTTAGAATCACTTAGGATGGTAATTCCTTCTGCAAAGCATCTGCATAAATTAGAAAAAGCTGCCAGATTTCCATCTGTTAGCAATACAACTTCAGTCACAAAGACAACTGTCGTGACAACCACACTGAGTTAGTCTTTCAAATAAAACCTGTTAAAAGCTACTGCCCTCCAGCCTCCACCCACTGCAGTTAACAGCATTAAATAGCACTCTAACTGGTATTTATTTTCTTAGGCATTCCTCCCTTGTGCAGCTGCTGGCACACTGGCCTTTGATTTTAAATAACCTCAACAGGATAAGAGTTTACAGTCTCTGAAGGTCATGATGTATGTGAAGTGCTTGCCTGAAAGAAACATCCAACCTGAACTTTCTCAGGCTGATGTTACTGGATTCTGTACACTTGTCTCTCACCTATTTTGCATGGTCTCATGTCTGGGAACTGAGATGGTTCAGATTATTTCTTCCAGATGATGGCAAACCACAAAGAGGCTGCTCTGGACAACAGGTCTAGGTTTAAAGGTGGTGGGAATCACCTTTAGGACCTTTCTACCCTGCCCATCCAAGCTCCTCCTGCAGTTTTTGATGAACTTGGGTGGCACAGCAAGTTCAGGCTAGTTTCAGCTCATCCATGAAATCTGTGCTGACAACAATATCAAAGCTATTAGAAAATTCATATGTGGAAGGTCTCTCATTCAACAGTCTATTTTTACTCAGGCATTTCAGCATCTCAGGGTAGCACATAAAACACTTACTGACCTTTGCAGGAACAGCCTTAAGGTTTCTAAAGCCCTCATCGAAATGTGGATATACAAATTAAAATACTTTCTTGTAAGAGTAGAATTATTCTTGTGTTGTTTTGGAACTGTTGCCCTCATGTGGATTGGTCTAGTCTCAACGACAAACCACTGGTGGGGCCAGGGGTGCTGGAACCCTTCCCTCATCCATGGAGGGGATGTCTGTCCATCTGCCAAGGCAGTGCCTTGTTCCCACTGCAGTTTTCTCTATCACTGGTTATCCCTGATACATGTACTGCATACTGACACTGGCTACACAGCTAGGATGGAGGAAGGGAGTAAAAATGATTCTCAAATATTTTCAACTTGTGGTTTAAATCCAGAGAAGAAATTTCTTCTTGGGGGCTGAAAGGAACTGTTCAGGAGCTGTTAATAACTGTAATAAAAGCTTGATGTTGTCTCCTGGATGTTTAAAGGTGGCCATTAAAAAGGTCCTTCACATGAACAATGAAGAATACTAACCAAAAATGTAAAGCAGTGATGTTCTTAGTTATCAATGTCAGCAGAATTTCCATCAATAACATTTCAATTATTTTTGTTCATTAACTTAACATTTAGTTGTGTATATCCTTATAGAAGGAGAAAATTTTCACTGCCAAGATTTCTTCCTCTGGACTTCATCATATGATTTATTTTGTAGTAGAAGTATTCCTGATATTTTAGCATGATCACATAGGAGCCAAAGGGCATCAGACACCTAAATAACAGATGTAATTTATTTTTAATTAAAAGGACATTTTCTAAAAGAAAAAAAGAGCAAAGCTCCCTGCATCTTGTGGTTAGGTCATCTGAAAAGATTGAGATATAGAGTTTCTGATTTCCTTCAGCAGAGGATACAAAGACAGTTCTCACATCTGCTGGAAAGCATTGTGATGGGGCTGTGTAGTAGCTCTTTGTGAATTTAACTTATCTTGTCTGACAAGTACTAGCTACCTGAGCACCATATGGAACATTTTGTTGGGCTCAGTGTGCATCCTTTTAAGTTCCTACTTGGATGACTTCTAATTTCATGTCAGTTAAAATGAACTCACCTTCTTTGTCTTGTTCTTAGAACCACTTGTTGTTTTGCTTTCTTGTTTTTTTGCGTTAGCTTTTGCATGGGGGAGAAACAACAACTCAGCTCAGGGCAGGGAAGGGACTCCTGGGAAGAAGTGGGATAGAAGGGGAGGTTATTTACACTGCTGCACTCTGTGGATGCTCAAAATTGCATGTGGCTGAGCCATGTGTTGGTGGTGGAATGGTGCCAGGGAGAGGTATGAAAAGAACCCAGCACCAACTCCCCCTGTAAACTCAGTGCAGAAGCAAGGCAAGGTTTTATTGACACCATGAGGCACAACAAATCTGCTCAATGCAAAGAGATGATGCAGTTTAACAGTGGGGTGCTAGGACACAGTAGCAGTAATATCCTGGGTTCAAAACTAGCATCACTGCCCTCTGGCTGGCTCAGGTGTGCTGAAAGTCAGTCAATAATGACACAGCACCTTCAAAGCATTTACTGTGTCAGTCAATTAAAATTCCTTCCCTAGCACTTTTATTCATGTTTGTTAAGGGTTAGACTGGGCTTTTAACTTCAAGCAAGGAGCTGTGGGAGGCTGGCTGGAGCAATGCTCCTTCCAGCACATCCTTCTCATGTGGGAGGCATGATGATAATCAGCTGCAGCTCCTTCCAGGACACAGCCTGCGCAGGGGGCAGGGAAGGTGACACAGCAGCCGTGCAGCAGCTGGGGTGGCAGGCAGCCCCCATCCCAGGGTCCCTTCCTGTTGGGCTGGGGGTTGGCTTCCTGCAATGCCTCTTGCATCCTTATCTGCCTGCACCCAGGGTTATCCTGGAACCAGGCAGAGTGTGAGGGTGGGGGAACAAGTTTTGGCTGGAGGGACATCATGTCCAAGGAATGGGGAGCAGTGTGAGCCCTTTGCCTCTAACTCCTCTCTCCATACTGAGTTAGCTGGGGTTGTCTGGCCCAGAGGAAAGTCATTCACTGGCAAAAAGCATTTGCTGCTGGGGTGCTTCTCCTGCATGACTGGAGGCTTCTGCAAAGGCTCCTATGGCATCTTCAGTGGCAACTCTGTGATCTACTGCTCCAAACTTAGCCACAACAACGTCTTGTGGTACTAAAAATAACCTCCAGAGTTTCCTCTAAGCAATCGCTGCCAGAGGTGACAGCAAAGTTTGGGCTGCCTAATGCAATTGCACTATCTACTGATACGGTAACAGTTAATGTCACCACCCTCTAACAACATTAGCCTGATCTGTAAACAGATAAAACAGAGGCTGCTGGTGATGTAACTTTGTTGATCATAAGATTAGAGATCCTGCTGGTCTTTGTTTGAGCCCTTTAAAGAAAATCACAGAGATTAAATAGAGAATTTCCAGTGATTTTATTATTAGTGTGTAATGTGTTTACTTAGTCCTGATTAAACAAGATAACTTGGTAAAAAACCCCAAAAACCAAAAACTAAAAAACCCCACATGCTTTCACCACTCTGGAAGGGATAATCAAACTGGGGAAACTTTCCAGCACCCTTCAGTTACACAGCAAATGTGACTATAACAGTGCAGCAGCCAGCTGAAAAGGATTATGATTCTGGAGTAGAATTCATGTGCTTTTGAGTGTAAGTCCCAAATTCTCCCTGCAGTTCAACAGGAGACTGTGCAAGAGGCTCTTAGTCTTTGTGCAGGGAGTCATTAACAGCAGGGATGTGATTTTACTGTGTGATGGGAGGGGGTGTATTCCCTTGGATTAGGATCTAAAACACACCAGGTAGTCTCTTTCTGCTTCAAGAAAGCCTTTCACATAAGAATAAGTGTTCAAACACGGGAGACTGAATATAATTATTTACATTAAATTCACATGTTTTTTTCCTGATGTTTTTTTCTCCTTACTGGAGGTGTATGTATGTTCAAAAGCCAAGCCCTAAAGGCCCCTTTCTGTCCAAACTCCCCAAGAGTGTTTAAGCGGGGACTTTGTGGCTCATAAGCAGCTTTTTCTTCCTGGTAGCTCATTTTCCAGAGCGGTCAGGTAATGACGATATCATTTGCTACTTTGAGCTGCATCTTTTAAAGTCACAGCCCAAAGTGCAGATTATCTTATTTTCAGTGATGTACTTGGCAGAAAAGAGCAAGATTTCAAAGATTTCTATGAAGTTTAGTTTCAATTTTCAAGGTGGTTTTTTTTAGAATACTGCCATGTTCTCAGAAAAAAAAACCCAAAACAGTGGATCTAGTTAAAAACACAGGTCTAAAGCAAATTGTCAAGCAGCCTCATTGCTGGGACAGTCCAGAGTCAAAGAAAACACAGCTGCTGGTGTCTCTCAACTGTAGATACCAGGCCCTTCACTGCTTTAGTGCTTTGGAATAGTGTCAAGAGGCTGCTGCCTGCATCCCCAGAGAGTGCAAGGATGGCAGCTGTGCTGTGTATCCAGCAGTGTAAAGCTTCCACAGTTTGCTTCTGATGAATTAGCTAGAGTACAGGGAGCATGAGCTGGTGTACTATGGAGCAAAATTTGTGTTGACTGTGTTTGAAAGCTGGAATAGAGGCTCTTGTCCTGAAGGACTGGCATATCCACTCAACCCCCAGGCCAAGTGCATGACCACAAAAACATCAAAGTTCTGGGATGCACAAAAAATTCATTATGAAAGGATGTTTTTTCTTGTGTCTTTGCTTTTGAAAAAGGGGCTGTCTCAGCTAGTGCTGCCTTCTCTTTATCTCTGTATATTGACCTATCCTGCTTTGGTATCTTTGCACGAGGGCTCAAAAATAAATGTAAGGAGATCAGGGGCACCTTGGCAGGTGTGACTTCGTGTAGACTGCAATAGAAAATGAGTGCCATGACCCTTGTTGTATGTTGCACATTTCCACTGTCTTAGAAGGACATTATTAAATCTCCTTTTGTGACCTCAGTGGAGGGATCCCACTTAGAATACTCCATGAAAATATTTCTTCATGGGATGCAAAGGCAGTTGTCTGGCTCTGCTGGTGCAAGCAGTTCCTGACTGAAGTGGAGCAAGCAAAGATGTTCCCTCCACTGACTTAGGAAGAACTTTATACCTATCCTGCTTGTACTGATAGTGATATCTGTTCTCTGCTTGTTACGAGGTCGTTTTCAGAAGATCTGTGTTGTAGATTCCTTTATGCTGCAAGTATAAGAGAAGATCAATACTAAGATCAAACTCAGAGAAGTCTGAATTTGATCTTAGTGTTGGTCTTTCACTACCATCTCTGACATGAAGAATACAAAGCTATATGTACAAATTGTAAAGTCAATTAAGATAAGCAATGTGCATGCTGAATATGACTTGATTCTGTTCTGTAGGGGTTTAAAAACAAGCTTTGCCTGCTGGCAAAAAAGAAAGTCTCCCACCATGCCTTAGAAAACCCCAAAGTGTTGGCTGCTCTGTGGTAGCTGCCAGTTCCTGGACTGGCCTCATTTTACTGCAGGCATAAGGATGCTTGTCTCTGCCTCAGTATTAATTAGTCCACAGGGAAAGATGTTCTGAGGGGTGATACTGAGGCTGTCCCCATGGGCTGCAGAGACACTTTGGTGCTTCCTAGCCTGGGAATCTGCCCTTACATTTGTCAAAGCTGTGGAAGGATCCTATGGATTAATAATTCCAGATGGCAATGCTATGATACTGAGCAAAACCCAGCCGCTTCAATCCCAAAACCATCAGTCATCTGAAGTGCACAAATCTGCTTTGCGTGTTTTGTCAGTCTTCAAAGCATTTCAAAGAATCTTGAACAAATTTTTTTAACGAAATATTGGTGCAGATTTTCTTCTCCTCCTATATTGAAGCCAAAATGTAAACATTTCTTAACCATTTCATAATTTCACAAGTTTCTTCTTTGCTTAGGAATTATATTTTTTATCGTTTTCTATTTCCATTTGTTTCTGTTTTTTCCTTGACAAATTTAGTTTTAATATCAAAAAAATGTTGAAAGGATTTTTTTTATGACAACAAATATTTAGAGGAAAAAATAGCTACAATTATTGTGCAGTTTCCCATAAAAGCTTTTCCTTAAGCTAAAATTTTTTAGCTTCAAGTTTCTCTGCAATGTGAATTGCTTCTGCACTGAATACTACTTTTCAGCAGAAAAATGTTCTTCCCATGCCTTATTTCCCAGCAATATCCTGAAGGGGAAAGCAAAGAAATTTTTTCTCTGTACTGCTGGTATTGGAGTTGGCAGCCAAGCCCACATTCATAACAGGCAAACTGTTATTTGTTCCCTTTAGAACATATCAACTGTAAATGTTTATAAAGTGAAACACGGTGAATAATTCAGATATAAGTGGAATGGAATAAGCAAAAGAAGAATTATCTGGCAAAGTATTTGGCCAGTGTAAACTTAGAAACGAAGAAAGTTTGCTTACAACCTCAGCAGAAAAGCAGAAAGGTAACATACATCTCACCTGATGCTATGCAGGACTCCTTCCCTAAAACTCTTTAATGAAGATCTTAAAGATCCTTAATTGAGAACCTTTGTGCAAGCACCTTAATCAAGTGTTCATTACACTTGAAGGGAAATTGTTTCAATAGGCAGTTATCTTCTGGAAATGCCAGTCTCTCCCCATCCAATATCACTAGTTTAGACAAAATATTAGATTTTTGATGAGTAAATTTGGGAATAGACAAGTACTGACACCTCATGAGAAACCTGAAGCAGACAAAAATTTAAGAAGAGAATATTAAAAGTTAGAAGGAACAAAGGTTTTTCTTCCAAACTGTGCTGTATATTTCCTGAAGGCTCAGCACTGTTTGTAAATCCTAAATGCCCAGCTTGAGATCGTGGCTGCTCCACATGAGGGAAGATTAAATTTGATACATGTTTTCCAGTGCAAGAAATAAAGAAAGATTGGGGATTTTGTACAGGGTATTGTACAAGAAAAGTGCCAGGGTTTTGGGCTCTGGTGATATTAAGCCTTGCTTATCTGATAATGAAAATGGCAGCTGGAAAAATTTTAGTCCATTATTGTGCTCACAGTGGATTGGTTCTACAATAACCCTGTCATATCCAGGACCACTGTTAAGAACATTTACTTTATTTTAGGAAGGTCATATGTCAGGAATCAGTAAACACTAGCCACAGCAACACACACTTCTTTTGTTCTCTTTTCCTTCTCTGATTTTTTTTTTATATAGAAGAGGTTATGAAATATAATTTCAGGCACCCTTCCCCTCAGTCATTAAATGAACTAATGCAATGTGAGCACACAGACACACACACACACACACACACACAGAGACACAAACACACACACACAGACACATACACAGCTTGGAGACTGGAAGCAGATCATCTGAACTCCCTGGGACACAAGAGCGTTTTTCTGCTTTTTTGGGCAGCTGTCGATAAGTGCTGTCTCTGGAATTCAGTTCTTTGACTGTTCTCAGAACAGCTTCTTCTTCTGTGATGCAAGCTTCTCTGGATCTCCAGCTGGAGCCTGTATTTGTAGCTCCTCACTGTGCTTCAGTCCTCAGAGCCTGGGTGGCCAAGCTTCACGTCTGCCAGTTCACGAGGACTGCGAGCAGCGTTTGGAGGCTTGCGAAGTGCAGCTCTGGGGTCCTTTGCCCAGTTCAGCTACACACTTACATAACTCCAAAACCAGAAAGCACAACACGGGACCTGCAAAGAGCTGCTTGCATTCTCTGTGCCTTGGAAGTCCCTTGACACAAATTGTGGTATTCTGTGGGAGCCAGAAAGGCACAGAGACTGATACGACAACACACTACCATGGGCATGTAGCTGTATGAACCTACCATCTGTCACTTGAACCAAGCTCTGTAAACTGAAATGGCCACCTTCCTGATTTCACTGATCTGTATTCATCTGCCTTTGCAAAACAGACACATTTACACCTGTTTCTAACATTGTGTTGGGTATTCTGATAGGGTATTTGGCATAGAAGTAAAGGTATTAAGCACTCTGTGTAATTTTGTTAGAATTCTGCATCAGTTATCCTGTGAATATGACTTTTCATCTTCAAAGAATTTTACAAACATTTCTCCACCAGCAGTGATGTAATTCTAATCACTCTAGCAGATGTTGTTTTGCTGGACTGTGGTACCATGTCCCTGTATCCAGTAACCTGTGCAACCAGAAACAGCGGAGCAAGAGCTGAGCCTCCTGATTTAACTTTCATGGATGTTACTAAAACTGAAGGCAGTGTGGAAATAAATGTACCTGTGTTTTGGGAAAAGAAGTATTGTTCAAACCCCAGGTTCTAAGCCAGAAGGTGAGTAGTGGCCTGAAGGAATCAGGGAAATCATGTTATTGAGGCACTAAAGTAAACAGGCATGTTTATAAACAAACACTCAGAAGTGTGATGATGAGTTAGAGTCTCTAATGTGATGCAATAGATAAAATATTTTTTGTTAGAAAACACTTAGCTTTATGTTGAAAATTAAGTGGCAGAATCCAGAAAGAAACCAAAGCTATTAGGTTAATTTCTATTATTTTCTAGAACATTTTACAACAGAAACAATTTCTCCCCTCAGAATCTTGCCCTCTTTACCTATAAACTGGTATTATGAAAGTTGGTGAAAGAAAACCAAGTGATTAGCTTCAATTAACAAAAGACTAAGTCTCCTTAGCAAGCTTTTGCTATGATAAATCCCAACATAATGCATTAAAACACATCTCCATGGGCTTTCCCCTCACACAGAGAAGCACTTTTGTGCCCAAATGCACACTCACACATAACCACCAAAACAAAGTCCTTGGTGAAATACATTCCCTAAGGTGACCTGAAAGTGTTTAAATAGCATTTTGAACCACAGAAATGCTTACTTGAAGTCGTATTTCCTTTGTAGTTTGTGTCAGTGCTATCACTAAAACAAGAGGGAAAACAGGAATGAATTATTGCACTGTAATTTCTTCCCCATAGTCCTATTTGCCAAGACTGTATGCAGTATATGCTGTAAATTCTGTTATGTGATTATAGGCCTAGGGAAAAAAAATCTCCCCAAAAGCATATGACAGGAATATTTAGTAACTCCAGTTAACTTCCTTAAACAATCATACCTAATAGCTTACACATGAGGAAGAAAACTTGTATGAGACTAGATTTCTACATGATACTTCATAATGAAGTGTGTGATGAGTGTTTATACATTTTTCTGTAAAGTAATAATGATGATTAGAAATCACCACAGAGTGCTGGGCTGCACTGTTTGCTCCAAGCTGAGCTCTGGCCTGGACCTGCCAATCCCAAGGAGCAGGTTGGAGGATGTGCTATGGCCCAGCACAGCTGGCTGCCCCTGGTGCCTGTGGGGGTGGTTTGCTGCTTCCACCTTTCCAGAGCCTCTCCCATTGCATCTCTTGGTGGGACAGGGACTGAGCCCTCTGGGCTGTGGTGGAATCCCAGGCCATGCAACCCTTCCATACAGCCTCTTGCTGTGGGCAGTGTCCCTTGCCATCTCCCATGGAAAAGGCTTGTTCATCAGGTTCACACCCTGGGCGCCTTTCCCTGGCTCTGGGATGCCCCTGCAGTCCTGTTGCCCCTTCCTGCATCCTCTCGAAGGCCAGGTCTAAGTACACATCCTCCACCCTTTAAATCCTCTTTATTGACAGGGCATGGACAGAGAGAGGCTTCTCTTCAGCAGGCACACAGCCCTCATGCCCTGTTCCTGACACACGTGTGTCCGTGCCCTAGTGTGGTCCTCCCTGGAGGGCTTTGCTGCACAGCCTGGGTAGCTGCCATGTAGGGGTCACCACTGCCACTCCCTCCTGCTCCCTCTGTCCCACACAGCTGTGCTAGGAACTTCAGAGCAGAATGAGCCCATTCTCCCAGTCCTCTTACCATGGTCTGTGCTTTGTCCTGTTAGTGTTGGCGGGGCCAAACAGACCAATTCTGACCTTGGTCAAGCAAATATTGAAGAACTGAGAACAGAGCACATTGCTTTTGACCATCATTCACTCATGTCTCACAAAAATCCTTATCTAGATGCAATAAAGGCAATCACTAAGGGATAAAGTTCATAAAATTGAGTTGCAGTTACAACACTGGAGGATATCCATGTACTTTATCATAAAAATAAGCCACTAAATGTACTCTAGAGCAGGTGTCATGTTGTTACTTTTTCCCTTCACAGAAATCTCACATCCTTAGAATAAAAAAGAGAAAAACTGAGGTTACTCCAATAATGTCGATTGTTCTTATGACTTCAAAATAAAGTTCACAGGTTTTTAAATTGTCAGGGGTTTGAAAGGTCATACTTTCAGCAGAAGGCTATGACACATGCATAGTTTTCTTGCTCTGTGATCTGGGACAGCATCTTCAAGCCTGCTTTCCAAGAAAACTATTGTTCAGATGCCCTTCACAGCAGTGTCTCTGGCAATATTGAATCCTTTTCACTGAGAGCTAATTTAATTTTACTTTCATTGTGTCCACTGGAATTGGAAATCTATTAAAAACGAGATGTGAATCCAGACATATGAAAGAGTTAAAAATGAATCTCTATGGAGGAGCTTCCTCTGGACCCTCTGTGATACTGTGCTTTAAAATAATATAATCAAATTTGCAAGCAAAAAAAGTTCACAGTAAAGTCTAATGCACTTTGGACCACAGCTGAAAGCCAGCCCTGAACTGAAGAGAGATAGCTAAAGGACATCTAGGTAAATTTAAATCCCCAGACTCTGAATATTCATTGCATTCAGAGGAGGGAAGACAAGAAGAAGACTGAAGCTCATCTGGGGAGGCAGAAAAAGTTTAGCTGTCATTATAGTTGCTGAAAGTGAATATGTCAAATAGGACACAGTTTACAAAATAAATATGCATGTAGAATTTTTAAATATGGAAGAGAAATATAGCAAAAGAGATGTAAGGATCTAAAAGCATTCCTACTTTGAGATGTACAAATTTATTCTTCTTTACTGAGGTTTTCAAATGGCTCAGTCCCAGGGTCAAACAGACATAAGGTTTTTGATTTTTTTCTTTGGTAAATCAGAGAGAGAAAAAAACCAGTCTGGGTCTTGATCAAGGCCTCCAGCCTTGTAGGCAAGTGCCCTAACCACCAAGCTCTGGTAGTTGGTAAGTGGATTCTTCTATCTCTTATTTTGGCTAGAAATATGTTCTTGGCTTTCAGACACTTTTCTTCTTTTGTCTGTATGCTCTGGCATATGGTTAGATTCAAGCAGCAAAAAAATTATTAACAAATGTAAGATATTTTCAATTTTGTTGCAGAGTAAGACAAGACATTTAAGCAAGTTGCCTTATTTCACCTTTAGTGTCCCTCAAAACCAAATATGATCTTTTCCCCAGTTCAGCTAATAAAAGATAATGTCTTGCGTCATGCAGGCCTGACTCTGCTACATTCAATCACAACTGGGACAATATGATGAAAAGTAGAAGATTTGTTATATCTGTTAAAGGCCAAAAATATTTAATGAAAAATTCCTAAACAGAATTTTAGCTGAAATCATTGCTGGAACAAAGGTAAAAAGAGTCTATTGGAAGATCTTGAGGTCATAGATCAAGACTGTGTGACAGATAGTGCGGTATCTAAGAGGAATATGGAAGAAAAGAGAGGCTTAAAGCAGTTATAAGGTTGTTCTAGTACAACAAGAGATGGATTAAAAAAATTAAAATAGAAGAAAGAAGAGACACCTTTGGAATGGAGGAAGAAGATGAAGGAAAAGCAGTAAACAACTGTTTCTAGTTGATATGAGAGCCTGCTACTTTTCTGATAGAATTTAATTTTATGCAAAGACAGGAGATGTATAGCAGCCTCTGAAAAACTAAGTGCAATGATCTCACCTTGAATAGTTCAAAGTCATGTGTAGCTTGAAGTACCTAGTAGCTGAATTTGTGATCCTGCGTTTCAGATCTTCCTGTGTCGGTTGGTACTTGTGCGTCGAAACAATCAGCATACAAAAAATATTAACAAAGCTGCAGCAATTAAGAATTCTTCTCACTTCTGGCCATCAGGCTATGACATCTTTCCTTCTGAAACCGAAACATCCAGATCAGGCTTTAGAAGACTGTGTTTTGTAGCATCTGGATTCAAAAGTGTTTGCTGGGAAGTGTGTAGGAACAGTATTCCATACTAATAGCATCTGTGGTTAAGATGGAAGGTGGATAGATCACAGCAAGATACAGAGGTTAATTTGAGGGTGAATGTTTCAGCTTATGCATATCAAAGCATTGATGCATGAGTCACTGGCACAGAATGAATAAATTTTTTACATCAGAGTAATACAATGTTCTTGCTTACTGCTTTTCAAATCTATGAATAATGCCAAATGAAATGATTCTTTTTTATATCAGTTATTTTCTGTGTTTGCTGCATAACAAAGATACTGATTCTCACAGAATATATAGATGGGTGTCCTCAATATGCCAAATATGAGGGAGAGGGAGAAGGAGAAGGAGAGGGAGATGGGAAAGAAAGAAAGAAAGAAAGAAAGAAAGAAAGAAAGAAAGAAAGAAAGAAAGAAAGAAAGAAAGGAAGGAAGGAAGGAAGGAAGGAAGGAAGGAAGGAAGGAAGGAAGGAAGGAAGAAAGAAAGAAAGAAAGAAAGAAAGAAAGAAAGAAAGAAAGAAAGAAAGAAAGAAAGAAAGAAAAAGAGAGAAACAAAAGAAACAAAATAAGGAAAAAAATTACCCTCTCCACCAAGACAGTATTATTAGACTGCTTTCTGATAAAGCTGTCCATAGAATCAGCATAAAGCTTTTTTTTCATACACATTTTTTGGAACTGGTGTCTGAGAGGTCACTGGCCAGGTGTTTAACTATTCTTGCTTAGAATAGAAGCCCATTATTCATTTTTATGTTAATAGTAACTGGGAGATGAGGAGTGGTAAAAATACATTCAGTTCTTAAATTAACACCTTATGACAACTTGAATTAAAACACAATGTGAGTGTATTACATTTCACTCTGAATCCACATGGTTGGCTACAGCAGGTATTGGACCAGCAGGAATCACTACTTGTCATATTTGTGGTAACTCTCAAATTAGCTATGACATGGAACTGCCTTTTGATCTTGACCATGTTCTACTAATTATTTAATCTTTGACAACATAGAAACACGTTTCAACACATAACCTAAGAAAGAGCACAGTATAGGTTTTCTTCCAAAGCCTACAAAAGCCAAGAAAGCAACCTCACACTTCTTTTAAACCCCTGTTTTAGCTCTCTCTTCATTAAAGCTGGATATGAGCCATAACTTCATGAACATGGACACAAAGTTTTCCTCTTAGGGTAGAATTCATTGCATACAATTTCAGATATCTGTGAGAAGGGTGTTTAATCCTGATTTGTTCTTCTTTATTCTGCTTATAGTCAATGGGAAGAAACGAACAATTTTAGATAATATTAGACATTTACCTTAAAATAAAGCAAATAGTGCTGTAGACTTGCTTTTTTTTTGGTCTCTTGGCTTGGGAGACCAGCTTGGATGTAAGAACATCTGGTAAGAGAAATCTCACTTAAGGTATCTAAGAAAGACCAGATGTATCACACCTCAGAGAAGCCTAATTCTTTCCATGGACTAAGAGCATGCTTGGGGTTAAATGAGATGAATTCCAGCCTTGTTGTCTTCTATAAATTTGGCAGAATTTGTGTCTGGGTCTGGCCAGAGAACAATGGTTACATTTTACTTACAAGTAAAGTAGAAACACTCTGAAATTCTGGAGTTTGTGAGAATCATACCCAGAACAGTAGGCTTCTGCCTAAAGCATCTGCTGAAGAACCTTTGGGGCAAAGCCAAGCTCTCGTCTGGTTTGATTCACAGTGAAGAATCAAAGCTACTTAATGTAGGTGAGTGCCCTAACAAATGGGTTCGTGTCTGCTTTTGGGCCTGTTTCAGTTCATATCATTGGATCAAGAAGAAAGGACCTGAATCAAGGCTGAGTAGTCTTCTGCATGGGCCTCGTGTTGAAAAATATTTGCTCACTACAGTATCAGGTGACCTCTCACTTGTTGTGTCATTAAGTACAGAAAATCTCTTTACAGAGGTTTTCTAAAACAGAGACAATGCCACCAAGTTATTGGGTCTTGAGAACTGGCACTTTCTAATGAAAAAGTAATGAGAAGGAATACATATACAATGTGCAAAACAAGAAAATCCTTATTGGATATCAGGAAATAAATTTCACTATGTGGATTGTCTAACATTGGTGCAAATTGTCTAGAGATGTTGTGAAAACTCCATCCCTGAAGATAATCAGAAAAAATCCATGAGCAACCTCCTGTAACAGTATAAAACATCAAATGACCCCCTAAGGTCTCTCAAATCCATTTTATGAAGAAGGTCTTTAATGGAGATCTTAAAAACCTAACTATTGGTATTAGGTGTTACCATTCTGGTGAGATCTTCGTTGGTGAATACATATTTGATAGACCCATATCTACCTATTAAAATGATGTTTATATCACAGCTGGATGAGCCGGGAGAAAGGCAGATAAGGGATTCATGTACATTTCTTAAAAGTACCTACATATCATTCTCATTTTCAGAAATAATCTCTTACAGAAAAGAACTTGCTTTTTGGCATCCTCTAATGTATTAATCCAAAATTTTTCCATATTTACTATTTACAATTAATTCCTAAATTTTGCAATTTCCTAAGAACAAGAGTTGTATGATGTTAACTCATGTTTTATAGATAAAAGAGAAGGAAAAAGTCTCCAAATTTGGAAACAACAATGAGTTTTATTTGCAGTGAGCAGTTCTGGCAATGCAAGGTGATTTGATCATGTCATAATAGAAAGATACTGTGCAAGATGAAGTTCGACCAATTTTTCTCAGAATTCTGGTCCTGAAGATCCTGCAGAATAAAGTGCAACCCTGAGAGATGAGAAAGAGGTGCTGTGTAGAAATCAAATTCATTTTGACTCAGAAGGCTTAAGGCAGTAGAGAGCAATACATGCTAAAGGTTCGTGTAGTGCACTTATCTTTTGTTTTTCATTTTCTGTTTCCTTTGAGACACCCACATGAAAGCTGCACAGCTGGTTCCTCTTGCTGTTATTTACTGCAGTTGCACATTGAACAATTTGCTGTTTCCCGTGACATCTTTCATATATCTCAAGCATCAGTTTCCATGCTATTCCAGAAAAAAAAAAAAAAATCCTCTTTTACATGTAAAGTACTCAAGAATTTATCTTTTCAAAGAGAGCATTTAAGGGGAAGTTCATGCTTGGTTATTCTAGCAAACCATTTTTTTTTTCCACTTGCTAACCAGGAAATCAAAAAGAGTATCTGACAAAAGAGTCATTGAATGACTTGAAGACTGTGGTAAAATATACTGCATTTTGCTGCCATGTTGTCAATAGTGACTTAAACCTTAGAATCAATACAAATTGAACATTTATTTGACACTTGATTATTTTCTCCCTGCTCTGTTTATCCCATGGATCCAATGGAGACTCTTTCACCAGGGTAGACTTCTGAAAGGAAAAGAGAATATTAGAATATCTGAGAAGAATTCTCTTCTTAAAGAAGAGAAAAGATTCAACTGTATTAGGAATTCCTCCAAATAGCCACATCGTGTCTGTGAGGATATGCATTAAAGTACTCTATAGAAAGCAAATGGAAACAGAGGCCTCTCTGCATCCTTCTGCATGGGCTCAGCATGCTGACAAAGTCCTTATGTGAAAACCAGCAAGGACCTATAAAAGAATCAAGAACTTTGAATCTAAGGCACTGAGGAAAAAAACTGGCTTTGTGAAGCTTTCTTATTTCTTCTGAATCAATTTAGAGGCTATGAAAGGTGCCGAACTGACAGACCAAATTCCTCTCTTAACACACAAAACAGGTGCAGTAAATGGTGATTTTTGAGCTTTCCCCACTGTACCAGTGCATTTCAGCCTTGATGGAGGGGGACCACCTTCGGGCAGAGAGGAGAGTTCATCTTCCAGCCTGTGCATTTTTCCCCCCATGTCAGCTGCCAACAAATACACCAATTAGTGCATAGTCCCAGCATTTGAAGCAAATGAAAGCAGAGACAACAGAATAAAGGGAGAGATGTGTTTGCTCCTGGAATTCTGTGTTGACATTTATTTTGGATTTTAGCAAGGCCTACAATTGTTTGCATTATTTTAAGGAAAAAAAAACAACACCCAGTCTCATTACCATTGGATATGATGATGGGGGAAATGGGCTGGAAAAATCCTGGATCTTTGCTGTGCCTTATTCTGGAATTACAAAGACTAGGGCAAATTCTTTACTGCTGTGCCATTCAGCTATTATGTTTAACAATCTAATTAGAAAGGCTATGTTGCTTTTCCCCATTATAAAAGCAAAGACAGTGCACACAAGCAAAACCAATTAGACAGCTGTAGTTTACAGAGCTGGCTTGCCTCGAGGCTCGTTTCTAATGAACCCCCAGTAGATGGTTCCTATCCAGAAGCAGGACAGAGGGAACACAGTGACAGTGTGCTAACTTTCCTGTAATCAGGCACTAATGTCTGCTCTGGTCCACAGAGCTGACACTTGACCATTTCTTTCTGCAGCCATGGTGGCCACCAGCACCAGTGCTGATAAAGCATGTCCCTTACACAGCTCAAAGTCATGCTAGCAGGTGGCAATAAATCTAAAATGTTCCTCTCAGATTTATGATTGCAGCTTTCTGCTCACCAGGGACTTTAACTGAAGGCAGACACAAAGCTGTACAATAACCTGCATACTTGCCATGCTTTTATTTTCCAGCATGTATGGTTCAAATTAAGGCAGACTGTATTGAGTAGATTGCTCACTCCAAGTTAGTCATCTGTTTAGTGTTTCCACAAAGCAGTTGTGGTTGTTCACAAGTCTATTAATTAAAAAGAAAATGATTAAGGAAACTACTCAGTGGGTTGATGAACCATTCAACCACTTCAAAACTGAGTAAAACATTAAAACAAACCCCCCCTCTCACATTCCTTTTCTTGAATAGTCTGATAACAGGTATTTGTTTGAACTGAACTTTATAGGGCTTGTGAAAACACAAGCTCTTGTCATCACTGCATTTAAATGAGTTTTATGTACGAGAAACTGAGTAGCGCTGTCTGAGCTAGAATAGATGGGATGGTGTCAGCATTCCCATTAAAAATACCCCTTGATTCACTGGGTTATGAGTCAGTTATACAAAATCAGTCCCGGACAAAATTTTGCATTTTTGACAGTAATACTTGGATCAGAGAAAGCAAGCATGGGGTTTGCAGAGAAGTCTGCATAAATTAAATTATTTTAAAAATTAAAAGTAAATGCACAGCTACATATTAACAATATTACATATTGTTTCAGCTGTAGAGTTGCATTGCTATTACTACTGCTATTATTTATCTCCTCAAATATAATTTTCTCACTTATGTTATTTTGAATTTCTCTGTTTGGGAGAAATAAGTGAGGAAATCCTTCTCATCCACTGTTTTTACCCAGTGCTTGTCTCCTCTGCCCTTGTTTCAGTAGTGTGCATAGGGGTGGAGGGGGTATAAAACAAGACGAGAAAAAAGGAAAAATAGGACTAGAAGGGAGTAAAGAATACAAATCTGAATTCCTCTGATATTCATAAAATCTTAAATAAGATATTGAAAGTTAAAACTAAGCAAAGAGGAGTTTGAAATATGTTTTAGTCACAACTATACTCTCAAAAACTTGACTTTTTGGGTCCATTTTTACATATGTAACATACAAACATTTTACATTTTTACGTACTACAAAAAGCCCATATTTTACAAAGAGGTAGAAAAAATTTTCTGACTAGCTGTCATTGTCAGAATGCTTTCAAAATGAAATAATGAAAAACTTGAGTATAAAATCCTGAGTTGGGGGAAGAATAGCAAAAATAGCAACTAAAAGGGTAAAAACCTCTGTCTGTAGTGCTCTCAATTTATATCTTCAGTTACTTCTTTTTAAAGAAGTTACTTTCAAGGATGGTCAAATGGAGTAAATATCTCATTATAAACTTTATTAAATTCTTGCCACACTGGTAGAGGTAGTTTGAAGTAACCCTGCGCACGAAGGCAAACACAAAAGAAGGGGTTACCTAGGCTACTGTATACTTACAAGTACTTGCCAATAATATCTCCCAATGTAGCTCAAAACCCAACCAAACAAAATAGATAATGAATGCTTGTAAGGATTAGGAAAATTGCCAAAGATAGCAGATCAAGGAATTATTCTTCATGGGAAAAAAATGTAGGATCAGATTTCTAGAACTAAAGCTAGTATGAATTCTTTATACTGAGTCAATTTAATTCTCCAAAGAAAGAAAGAGCTTTGGTGGGTGGTTGAGACAGAAAGTCAGCTTTTAAAGTTTTCTTATGTTTGTAATGGTCAGCTATTGTTTGGAGTATAACTAGGTCAATTATTGTTGGTTCAAAAAGAGGTAAAAATTATGTCTGGATTAATTCCAAAACTTTTTTCCTCCCCATTTTGTACTATGCAAATAATATAAAAGATGTATTTTCCCACTGACTGGCAGTCCACTGCCCTGTGTCTTCTGAAACCATGATAGTGGCATCTCCCTGTTGCCAGCCCTAGGTTAAAGGAGTTCACTGCAGCTGATTTTTAAGTTTAACCTCTCTATATAGTGGACAGGATATCTCTCTGGAGAAAGAAGTCTATGAGTTGCTTATCTCACACTTGGTGTGCTCAGGTTCCAAGACCCCCACGCCAGGATGGGGAGCAGAATTTGTGTTGAGACTGCAAAACAAAGCCAAGGTGAGAAGAAATAGGGAAAAGGGGCATCTTTTTAATGACCTGCTTCAAAACATGCTTTTTAGAGTGCCCTGTGTACTGATTTGTTCTTTTCATGGGTTTTGTTATTTTCGCACCATGAACATGTTGATATATCATCTGGATTATCTTGCTGTTAAATAAAACTTTACCTATTTCTTAAAACTGTTTTGCATCTTTGTGCAGAATAAAAACTTTGGAAATGCTGGGCAAACCTCACACTAAAATCAGGAAAGCAATCAATCCCTGCGAGCATGCAATCGTGTTTAAATACCCTTCACAAGTGGCTAAGGATCAAATTGTGACCCCATCCTGTGCTTACACAGAAAGGTTTAGCACACATCCACACCCACTTCTAGGCAGACCTTCCTTGGAGAGGAGTGTAAGTTAGAGGAATCCTTGACTAAGTCAAACTGGAGAACCATTTTGTGTGTTACTCAATCTGATACAAGCAGAAGTAGATGCTATAAAGAACAACAGAAGAACCCTGAAGGAGGTGGAGGCAGAATAATCTGCCTGCACAGAGATCTCCTGATCCTACTCACTAATTGTGAGAGACTAGTTTAAGCCCTGAAGCACTAGGTTTAATATCTCTTCGAAAAGTTTTATTTTCTTTAATTATGATTACTCTGGATATCCATGATATTGATATAATATCCAATCTCCTGATGAATCTGGTAAAGCTTTTGGTCTCAACAACTTCCTTTGGCAATGAGTTCCACAATTTAATTACACGTAATATAAAAAGGTATTTCCTTTTATCAGTTTTGACTTGCCCACCTTTTAATTTCAATGAATGCCTTGTTGTTTTTCCTTCCAGAGCCAGAGTGGAAGCCCCTGATCTGCTTTCCCTCTGCTCTTTTATATGATAACATTAATCTGTAAAATGTTTTCATTTGCCTCTCATTCCTTCTTGTAGGAGGGAAAAATCCTCTCTCTTTCCAATTTCTCTTCACAAGGCCACATTTCCACTACTGTTATTTTTCTGTGATCTCCCACCAAGTCTATCATATTGTTTTATGGGACACAGTGTCTGGTGCT
Organism: Haemorhous mexicanus; assembly: GCF_027477595.1. Lineage (NCBI taxonomy): Eukaryota > Metazoa > Chordata > Aves > Passeriformes > Fringillidae > Haemorhous > Haemorhous mexicanus. The sequence continues at coordinate 49,336,961 of NC_082342.1, forward strand.
GCAAGAAGTATCTGAAGTATGCTCTGTCTTTTATATATGCAAAGGCATTATGATGCTTTCTGTGCTGTTTCCACCTTCTCCTCCATGCTTTTGCAGCACCTGAATGCTGTTAGATTTTTTTTGGGGGGGACCATGAGCTTTTAGTGTACTGTCTGCAACGGTACCTACATTTCCCTGCTGAACTGATCTGTTATACAGACTTTGTAAGATTAATTTCACTTTTATCCTCTGATGCATTTTACTTCATGTGTATCAGAGATTCTTGCAGCTAATTTAGAGCTATCTGTTCATGACTGACTGAGGTGATTTTGGAAGGGGTCCAGTCACCATAAGTAAGGTGCTTAACTTGAGGATGAGATGTAGGCTCTTAGTGAGACGCTCTACCTACATGTATATGAATGCAATTTTCCTTCTCCAGCTGATGAGGAGAGGAAAATGATGTAAATGCCTCTGAAGCACGACCCTATAAGCAAGACAGCCCTGCCCCATGCTTATATTTACAAATTTAAATTAGGATTCTGCTTTTCTGTATATCTTGGTATATTACTGTTTGCTCTCCATGACTGTTCTTCCATGTGTATCAAAAGCAAGCCTTAGAGTAAGATTTGGCTTCACCTTACCTGCAGCCTTGGGGTTTTAAAGAAAAAATCTAGAAACCTATGAGCAGAAACCTTTGAATTATACAGAAACCCACAGCTATTTAATATACAAAATTTTTCCCTACCCTATGTAGGCACTCTGGAGTCAGAGATGGGTTGCACGCTACCCCAGAGAGCAGTGGGAGGAAGTGTGGATTTTCTTCACTCTGTGCTTGTCATAGAACACTTCATCGTGCCCTGCAAGGGTAAGAAACAAGGGATGATAATCTGCCACCAGCCAGGAGAGTTTATTCTCTGATAGCATCTGCTGTTGGAAGTTAAGATCACAGCCCCATTTGTCTTATTTGTTCTGTAACTCCAAAGAAGTTTCCAAGCACAAGGAACTCTGTCTAACAAAGCCAAGAAGGAGCAAGCAAGACAAGAAAATGGGATTATTAAGGTGGAAGGAAGATGAGAAGAGTTAAAAGGGATGTGTTTACAAAGTGACAGAAAGTACATGCTTTTGGTGGATCGTCATTGATTTTTTTTTTAGGAAAGGACATAGGAACCACCCTACTGAACTGAATGTGTATCATCATAAGCAGACCCTACTCATTCTTTAACCATCTACCTACCTGTTGTACTTTATGCTAGTTTTTTATAATTAAAGCTTTTTATTGCATAGAAAGTTGCTCAACAAAGCAGCAGCTTACTGTTACCATTGCCTTAAATATAATTTTTTATTCCACCTATATTATTTTATTTTGATCCTAAGGATTTATTCTGAAATATTTTTTTCCCTAAATCCTCACATAGGTTAACAGAACTGTAAAGCCACAGTAAAAAAATCAATGCCTTGGAATATATAAATACCAGCTGGTGGTGTGGAAATGTCTTGGGTGGCCTAAGATGTGGCCAGCTGTGATTTTGGGGTTGTCTGCAAAAATCTGGGAAGTTATGATGAACCTGTTTCTGGACAGATCTGGTGGGACTGCCTTTTCATGTTCTTTATGCCACTGGCACATGAATATCAGCATCTGTAATTGGAACCATTGCAAAACATTTTGAGTGAAATTCTGAACCATAACCTTTGGAAGCAGATGGCTTTCATCATGTACACCATGTCATATTGCAGTAGTGGGTGTGCCTGCCTATGCTGAATTAAAACAATATACTAAATTAGAAAAGATTGTTTACTCATTTACTGATTCAGTAATACTCAGGAAAATGATGAAGAGGAATGGAAATAAATCTCTGTTGAAAATATATTTGAATCTGGTAACTAGAGAACACTTTCATAGTTTTTTAAAGATATGTCACCTCCAGTTTACTTCCAATTGTATCACTTCACTTGACTTTTGAATATGTAGTTGCTGTCTTCCATTTTATACACACACATGCCCAGGCAGACAGGTTGTTGCTTTAAAATGTCAGCTCCATGAAGCATCACTTGAAAAGTTCTAGTGAATTTAACTAAGTTGGAGAAATTTGTGCAAAAATATAAGGTCAAAAGAGCCCTACGTGACAGATCCTTGTTTGCCTGCCTCAGAATGCTTCAAAAGACTTACTTATTTGCTTACCACCAAGGCTAAGAATATGTGTCAAAACTGCTTAAGATAGGGATCAGTTTTACTAAATATGATCTCAGACCTTCCAAGGTGTTTAGGTCTGGGAACACTTACAGTACATCTGTTATTATTTTGGTTCAGCTGAGTTATTGCTTTAATCAGCAACATTTCAAGAGACCTGGTATAAAAAAACCAGAAAGACTAACTTGTTTTCCATGTTTACATTTCTGCCATTATGTAACTTTCTTTACAATGGCTGAAGATACAAGAGTTGTGGCAAAGCAGCCCCAGAGGGCAGAGAAGAGTCAGTAAGTCCTTGTCAATGAGCTTGTGGAACTCTTAAAAGCATTCAAATTGTTTTGGGTTATGTACACAGTTAACAGGCATCATTTGAAGCCGTGTCATGTATTCTCATAAACTTAGTGTGCTTTTCTTAAAATTGATTAGGAAGAGAAGGCTGATGCCCCTCATGGACCTCTGTATGCTGATGGCTAATTCCCATGCATTTTTCATGCCAATAATTAATTAGAAAATAACTTACCTCACAATAATTCACCAGAACCTGTGTAAGAACAAGGGTTACTTTTCCCTACTCATTTCATCCAATGGATGTTTTGAACAGCTTTGTAACTTAGTAGACTTGTTCTGTTTTGTTTTTTAGGATTTGTTTCTTTTCCCCCCGCAGTAGATTAGGGACCTTTAAATTATCTAATTTATTCTTTGAGATTATTCACTTAATGGATCTGGAAAACATTCAAGGTAGAAACTTCTGTGAGCACAGTAAATCTCCCAGTTGTGCTTAATTTCCATAATTTCTTCTGGAACATCTATCCACTTTGCTGTTTTTTCCTGCTGTTAGCTTCTGAGCTATGTGCAAGGGGATTCCATAGAAAATCAGAAAGTGCCTTGTTTCTAGCAACTGAAGAGTTGTAGCTTAAAATGTTTAAAATGAATATTCTATTTCTCTGTCTTTTCTCATAATTTACATTACATGACTCTGGATTTCACAGTCTTGAACAACTAAATCTTCCAGGCAAATATTTTTCTTACTCCACTCTGGTTCATATCATCCAAGTTCCTCAAATTTCCCACTTCTTCCCATACAAGCTTAAAATTGAGGAACTTCCCTCATAATTTATTGTCTGAACTTAAACTATTCAGGGTCTTATTTGGATTCAAAAACTTGTGCAGAGATCAAAAATGGGATGAAAGTTTTCTGAACCTCAAAAATTTAACGGGCAGTACTATAAGACCATTGCCATCTTGTAACTCAGCAAGAAAGCTTAAGAAGTCTTAGGATACTTGTATCTATTTGGATGTTTTTGGAATTAAAAAGCAGTTAGATCCAGGACATGCTGAAACCACTTTTTTTTTTTTTTTCCTCCCCAGGAACAAAGGAACTGGGCACCATTCTGAATCTAAATAGCAAAATATCCAGTACAGTAGCAGATAGCACGAGCTGCAGAACTTTGCAGAACTTTGCTACAGTATGTGATAGTCAAAACCTGGGTGTCTGGGAATTAGGAATGAGATGATTGGAAGGAGCTTCTGCATTACTTTCTGTTTCTGAAAAACAAGTGTATAGTTTCATTTTTTAAGGTGCTTGCCTGAATTACGTTGCTGATTCATTAAGACAGGAACATTAACAATGAAGAAGGAGAAAGCATATAAACTAAAATGAAGGAGTTTGAAAAGATTAAAAAAGGAAGAAGAAGGACATGAGAAAATCTATGAATAGCAGATTTCAGATATTTCTAAACAGGAAGGAAAAAAGTAGGAGACTCTAAAGCCTTTTATAAAGGGGGGAAACAGAATTGCTATATTTATTTATAAATTAAAATGTCAGAGATGTTAGCAAAAAGGCAAAAATTATATGTTTTTATTATCTATTAGAGAAAACAGGAGACATTATCTGACGATGTTAATTTTTTGCTTTAATGACTGGCAAAAATGTTAAACTACAGAAAATGAAATTACCATTTTGAAATATCTATTTCAAGAGAGAATTCCTAACTATTAATACTGATTTTTCATATGTTTTCATGTATTCAAATGTAAAAAAAAAATTTTCTGAAGCATGGATGAAAATTCATTATTTCATCAGGTATTTCTAAATATACTGATCTGAACCTGGTTCCAAGAGTAAGTAGAATTGGATTCTAGAAAGGAAAACCTCTAGCATGTGTCAAGCACAATGAATTTATGAATGACTGGTATAATACTTTTATGAAAAAGCATTATAAGATACTTTTGTTCTAAAATGAATTTGATTTGATGTCATACAGCATTTCAATGAAAAAAATGAGAAAAGATAAAACAATTCATTAAGTTAGCACATTTCAAAATGTAATGGGAAGCAGGCAAATCATCATTAGTGTACGTGTTTATCTCTGCAGAGTCCCTAGAGGTAAGTCATTGACCTTTCATTTCAAAACTCATACTTGTAGCTTGAATGAAGATCTAAAACCACTCCTGAAAAAAAACCCAACACAAGAAAGAGATGGAAGACATCTGTAAAGATTAGGGGAGAGTTAAGTAATGGTGCTGACACATCACTGGGGATGGGGTTTGTCTTACATCCCATGTCAGTAGCCATAACATCAGATCTGTAACCTGCACTGATTGTGCACTTGTGTAGAGTCAAAGGAGGAGAGATATTGGCATCTCAAGGAGACAATCCATCTCCTGTCATTATCTAAAAAAGATGTGAGGAAGTGTCCTCAGGAACTGCAAACTTGTTCTCGGGACACTGTGACTTTCTGATGGCTCACACAGGAAGCTATGTGGCTAAAAGGAAGGGACTTTGGGATGGTTGAAGGTAGGTGAGATGGACATTTCCCTGACATAGGCTCATCTGTATCACTTAACCAAGCACAAGTGATAGCATGGCCTTCAACATGGACAGCTGTAATGTTCTGTATCCAAAGCCACAGAATAATAGCCATTATGTATGAGAATCCACAGTATTTTTTAGAAAAGGGACTCTGGAAGACTTGAGGGTCATGGTCCTGTAAGTAAATGAAGCCAGGATCAGAACAGCATATGCTAATATTTGTAGCATCAGGGAAAGGGTCTGGAGGGGAAAACTTTTTTTCTTGTACAGCTGGCTCTGATGTGACTGATGTTGGGATGTAGAACTCCTTTCTGGTCTCTAGTCTTCAGGAAGAATCTTGAATAATTGGGGAAGCAAAAGCTGCAAGAAAGATAAGAGGATTATGGAACAATCCAAGAAGCTCAACCTCTTCAGGTAACTGGATATAGCCTGTCATGATGGCTTGCTCATAGTCACTTTTGTACCCAAATTGTGAAAAACTGATCTGACGACAGCATTACAGGCTAACATCCACACAGTATGAATCAGGTGGTAAAAAGTGAACCATAAAGAGCTCGTTTTAACATTCCCACCGAAAATTTTCTTTCCTATGAATGGTATGGAAACAAAGCAGCGTGAAAATTGTGTGCCTTTACATGGGAGCATGTTAATGTATTTTTTTTTCCTTCACAAAGAATCCACATATTGATTAATTTCTCTCACCACTAAAACTGTGAATGGGGAGTTTGGAGTGAATGTACTTTTCTTGGTTTCTAGTGCTTGATTGCTGCTGTGATTGTCACTGTAAATAGAAAGTGTTCTTAAAAGAGAAACTTTAATAAGAATTTCAATGTGTTAAAGATTCCTAACTTATCAGTCAATCATCCTGGAGGCTCAGAGTCACAGAAAAAGAGTTTCATCCATTCTGGTACTCATGGAATGACCTTTTTTGGGCAATGGACTCTAACTCCAATACAAGAATGAGAAAGTCAGTAATAAAAATGGGAAGGCATATGCCATCTCTTAAGGAGAAAATCAGGGTGGATGAAAACAGAAGTATTTTGTGACAATAATATCTCCAAGCTGTAAACAAACCTGTGCTTTCCTGTTGGTTCATGAACAAAAGCACATGCTATTCCCCTTGCCATAGTGACTTCAGTATTTTCTAAGGCTTTTTGGCCTCCAGTGGTCAGCTTAGTGTATGCTAAGCTCCAGAGTATCTTGTTAGATAAGATAATCTGGGATTACTTGTGCTTTTAAAACAACAAGCTTATTATTGCTATTATTATTATTAGTAGTAATAGTAATAGTAATGTTATGTCATCTCCAGTTTACCCACATCATCTTTTTACCCTTAAAAAAAACAGACCAAGAGTGACAAAGACCACTATTTATAGTGTCCATGTGACTAGCTGGTTCACTGAGAAGGTTTCGTGACGTGATGACAGTTCTGTAAAAGGTTTCCTTTATTCCTCATGCCACTGTTAAGTAGATTCAGGATTGTTTTCCTACCACATGCAATCCTGTCTAGCTTTTTTACTTGTTTGTCAAGATGCATCAGTGAGCTGTAGGGATGCTTTTGGTTTGTGAAAGAGAGGAGTTCAAGGGGACTGTCTGAGGTCATCAGATGATTATGATGTGTTATTTCTGGTGGTTGTCTGTCTTATTCTCCAAGGGTGTAATGAAAAACTAAACTTTTTTCAGTATTATACACTTCAGTAGTTCATGTCCTTGGTAAAATACTGCAAGTTTCATCAGAGTTGGAAAGAATTTATGTCCTCAGTGTTCAGTCTACAAACTACGTGTGTGAACTCATCACTACTATGTGGGAATAGATGTCAAAATATTCTTAAGATTTGCCTGTGAGTGTATGAAAATTGTTAGGAGTTTGCCAGACTGGGCAAGAAATCCTTTTGGAAAAGGAATTTTTTTTCTCTGGGCAATAGGGCAAAGGTTGTTCAATCCTTGGTTGCATTAGTTCTTCTCCTGATGAATTATGCCCACAGCCAGAATACTCAGTTAAGAAAAATACATGCCAAAAAAAAAGAATAAAAGGTGAAAGAGACAGGAAGGGCCTGAGGATCTGGTGAAGTGAGTGAGGAAGGCTGGCAAAAAAGGTAATGGGTCTAGAAAAGAGATGGCACAGCTGGGAAATTCATTTCTTCCTGCCAATTCCTAGCTGCTGTCATAGCACTTTTGTGCTACTGACAGGAGGGATAATTTAAAGCAAACAACTTATGTTGGAAGATCAGATCAGCACGTCACTAGTTTGGGAGTGGCACATTGCAAATTTGGCCTGAAACTCCCTTTTCACATTTCCTGTGTTGTGTAATATGCTTTGTAGTCCTAGCCAAAGATCTAGGGTGCTACATGTATACCATCAAGAAACCATACTGATCCGTATCAGGATTCATGAATGCAGACATATTTGATATATATATATGTTCCCTATAAATGAGTCAATCATATACTTCCTTTTAGTTGTGCAATGTTGCTCTCACAGCTTGCTCCCAATTCTATGCACATTTGTAACATGTTTGCTAGTAGCTGTATTGAACACACTGTTTGAAAAGCACAGTGTAAGAGCAGCAAGATTCTTGATTGGAATGAAGGTTTTGGTGGTGAAAGTGCAGATGAGAAGATGGTAAATACAGGAGAGTGGCACTCAATGTATCTTCTCAGCTTTTATTTTCATTGCAGGGATGTCAAGGCCAGGTGCGCTCTTTACTTTTGGCACGAGTAGAGGGATACTCCTGGGGTTTCTGATGTTAACTTTTTACTGTATTACACATATAATCTCCCATTCCTTATTTTCTAGTTGGAACAGTTATACATACTACAAAGGTAAAGAAGAAAACTCCTGTAAGATCAAAGGCTGCTGCAGAGAGATTCTCCATGAGATATTTCTCATCGCTGCAGTCTTTATGAGCTACTAAACTGCCATGAAGCTATTGCTAATTTGACTTCCTCTACACAAACCAGCCATGCTAGCCTTTGAAAATTTTAAGTAGGTCTTGAATAGGTTCAAGACCTTGCAATAATTCAGCTGAAAGCAATAGGTTAATTAATCTTATCTAAAAAACAGTGAAACAGAAGTTAATTAAAATGTAAACAATAGTCTGTATTGTTACTGACAACTTTAGAAAAAGGAATCTTAGAAATTCTTTGTATAATGTTTTTTACCTGACTGCCCTCCAAGCAGAGAGAGATTTTGCAGCAGATCACATTACCCAGCTAACCTTTCTTTCACTTTTAAATGAAATATATTCTTTGCTCCTTCCAGTGCAGTGCAGCTGGACAAACTGGAGCTAGTCAAAAGCTGTCAGAGCCCTGTTTACCAGGGATGTACCTGCTACCAGGAGGCTGCTAGACAGGAAACACTGAGGAGAGTGGCTGCAGCCTCTGAAGCAACCAGAACGTGGTGTGTCTGAGAGCATTGGGAAGAGAGGAATGGATGACCTGGAAAGTCAGAAGGCAGAAAAAAACGTCAGTCAGTGAGAAATGATTAACAGCTCATCCAGTTTATGCCAAGGACAGAGGGTTCTCTCAAGCATTCTTGTGCAGTGCTGGCTGTCAGCTGAAACATGCTGAGGAACAGGAGCAATTCTGTGTATGAGCCTGGTCCAGAAATAGCTAAACCGAGCAAGAGAGATTCTGGAGGTTAGGACTGGGCCCTCGCTAAAGGGGCTTTTTACTTTTGTGTTTTTCAGGGTTGATCTTGTTATTCCTATTCTTCATTTAAAAAAAAAAAAAAAAGGAAAAAAATAAAGAAATGTGTGCCAAATAGGTGTGGCCAAAAAAAAAAAAAAATTTCTGGAATTTATAAGCCTGAGGGGGAAAAGGGTCTTGCCAAGTGATCTTCCTACCTCACCATTGAATTATTGCAGAAATATGTGTCTTCTAATTTAGTATAAGCTCCAAATATCTATGAATGCAACAAAAGTGAAATTTAAACAAAAAAACCATACAGTAGTGAAAATAACATATGACCAGTCATGAGATTGACAATAGATTTTATATTTGGCTCCTTCCTTTGTGGCAGCTGAGTAAGCCAACTCAGATTAGCAGGGTACGTTATGTTTATTACCTGAAATGGTTTTCTGGCCCACATCAAAAGCTGTGAGGGAAAAATTGCAAGTGACTCTTGTTGTTCGTGTAGAAAAGTAGGGTTTTCAGTAAAGACATAAATGGATTCATGGAAAGGTTTAATTCCCTGGTGTCTTACTAATGATGATGTTTTGAAACTGCAAGTAAGAAATCAGCCTTAGGGACTTTCTACAGCAAAAACATGTCATTATATGCAAGAAAGGGTATGTTCTCATAGACTATTTTTTCTCTGCTACACATGATGACATCACTTGTTTGTTTACATTCTGTTGCTTCAAGGTACATGTGAAAATTAATTAGTCATAATAAAGAAATATTGTCAAAGCACCATCATCACTTTTCAAATTAATATACTGCACAGTAATGGATAGAGAAATTCAGTGACTTCTTAAACTAAACTGTAATTCCCATGACTGAGTCCCTGCTTTGTGGTTGCAAATGACATTTTGGTCTCAGTATAACCTGTAACAACCAACAAAGTGTTACTGACCCAACTATAATTCAGGGAGTGAGACAACAGGCATGTAAACCCACTCACTCCTAGACCTTGAGGGACTATAGTAAGCAGAGCTATTGTGTAAGTAAACACTAAAACGCAGCCAGCTTCCTGCCAGTGCTGTAAAACCCAAATCATGGCTCAGTCCTGTTACGCTTGTAGCCCTTTTGGTTTGCATTCCTTGAGAAATTGCAGTGACCAGTTGTTGTTAACACAGGTCCCAGGAAGAGGCTTTATTTGGACATGAAGGTAAGGAAGCAAGGTTTCTTTTCCAGATGGCCTTAGTGGCCTTAGTGGCTTTGGCCTTAGTGTCTCAGGCTGACAGCCAGTCATGATTTGGACTTGGGACATCACAGGTGCCAAGACTGGTGGAGGGAAAGCAGGATAGAGCTTAGCCTCACCAGCTATAGCTAAGTGACCATGCAGAACAAACTACAGCTACAAGAAAAGGTGATGCAGGTTTGCAAATGGTGCTTCCTGTAATTATCTGAAGCCTGACCTCTTTTGCAAAAAAGGTCAGTGAAGGAGGAAAAGTGCACATGCTTGAGATTTAAACACGTGGGGCCTAAAGAATTTGCAGAGCATATTACAAAGTAAAAGAACATTTTTTCTGTACACCGTGGTGAAGTTAAAAAAAATCATGTGTATGATGTATCCTAGAATAGATTTTATGTGCATGGTCAGGCTAAACCCAGAGAAAACAATAAGGCAAAAAATAGTTTCTATTGACTGGTCTTTTAACTCCTCCAATCCTCACAGAATTATTTTCATCAAGTGAATTAATAAAATTCCCCTTCATCCAAGTTCTCCAGAAATGCTGGTAATTATGGCAGCCACATGTGTGAATTCTTCTTCTAAGGGAGTCACACTTTAACCCTGGTTCTGCTGATAACTGACCAGGGCAAGTAGGTAAAACCACATATATACACCAATATTATAATTCTCCCCATACATAAGTGTAATGTGTACTGTTCAAAAGGGGTTTTGACACCTGTAATGGGTGATGTGACAGAGTGTGCCCTCAACAAATTCACACATGGTACCAAACTGGGGAGAGTTGGGTTGCTCTTCAGAAGGATCTTGACATGTTGGACAAATAGAGATGACAAGAACATCATGAGTTCATCAAAACAAATGCTAAGACTGGTATCTGGGAAGCAACAAACTTGATAAGCAGCAATTAAGCCTGGGGACCAGCTGCTCAGTTTTGCAGAAAAGGACCTGGATGTCCTGATGGACAATAAATTTAACATGAGCCAGCTATGAGCTCTTGCAGCATTAAAAGCCAGCAACAACCTGAGCAGCTTAAGTAAAACCATAGCCAGCAGTCTGAGTGCCTTGGAACGTTTGAGATGCCATTTGCAGTGTTGTGTCTGAGCTCTCCAGGACAAGAAAGGCTTCAGCTAAATGGGGAGCATTCACTGGATGTCACCTCGATGGGAGGAGGCTGTAGAAAAGACGTAGAGTTTGTGGCTGTGGGAAGCGTTTGTTCAGCCTTCAGAAGAGAAGGCAAAAGGGAGGTCTCACTGCTGTGTTCAATTACATGTAGACATGTAGCTGGGATTTTCTTGGAGCTGCACAGTGAGATAATGATTCACAACAGATATGAGTTACAATACAGAGAAATTCCCGTTGGATATTAACAAAATATCACCATGGTGGTGGTCAAATATGTTGCCCTGGCTGTGGACACTCTTGTATTTGTCAATGTTCAGGACTCAACTAGACAGCTCTGCAATCTGATCCATTTAACCCTATTTAGAGAAAGGACCTGGATCAGACATCCTCTGGGTGTTCTTTCAATCTAAATTTTTTGGTGATATATGATTCTGTGATTGTTACACAGCATTACACCGATTAGTTAGAATGGAATTAAGATGGAGAAGTCACTCATGGACTACAAAAATTAAAGACTTGTGGCAAATAACTTATACTCAATAGAGCTACACTAAGCTCATTTCTACGTATATCAGTTTACAAAAGCAGCCTTTAATAATAATCCTAGTGATAATGTCATTTACACAAGATACAGTGTATGCCTACTCTTGTTTCAATTCTGAGCAAACTCCTGTGATCAGCTAGAAAACTGAAATAATATTTGGTAAAGAAAAGCACAGCCCAGCTCTCTTGCTGATCACTGCAACACAAGGCTTTCTTAATCTTGACTGCCAAAATTTATTTTTCCACAACAATTTGTTTCTCATTTCAGCAGGTAAGTATGTGTTTGGTAAACTCCACTTTCACTGAAATCCAGACCCCTTTTTATGATAGCAAATTAAAAGACACTTGCAAGTGCACATTCTTTTAGAAAGAACATGCTGTTTGTATTTGCACACATAGCTTAGCACTGCAGGGTTCAGGACGTGAGCAGTACCTTTGCTGCGTTCCAAGTGATAACCTGATTAAACAGAGAAAAGTGAATGGAAAACTTCATGAAATATCAGCAAGCTATATATTTTTTTTTTCTTCAGCTGACCTGACAACAACCTTTGAGCAATCCTGGGTGAGTGAGCTATGTTACTGTAATTTCTATAGGTACTAAAGAGAATGAAAATTATTTATGCAAATCAGATCTATGGTATTGACATGTGATCAAGTGTAAATAGTAAGACTGCTGGGCAGAGGCTTTGACTTTAGATCATATACCTGGTTCAGATTATTCCAACCTTTTAAAATGGGCTTTTATTCTCATGTATAGATGCCTTCCTGTAAGACTTGTGGCTCTAGTCCAGAAAGAATCAGAAATGAGACACATGAGAGAAAGTAATGTTCTGAACACTCCAAAGTATCAGATGAAGACTAGCTTCAGAGGAGATTAGAAGACAGATGAATTTTTCACGTAAGGATGATCAGAACACCAGATGGGGATAGCACTTTTCTCGGGTGAATCTAAAGGAATGCTTCCTAAATGTAGATTGCATATTGAATATAACACCAAGCCCTGAGTGGGATGTGTAATATATATGTAAAAGGAATGCAATATATCTTGGAAGTATAAGGCCAAGACACAGTCACTCAATGATTCAATCATGTGCAAAGCCCTAAGTGAAAACCAAACAATTGGGAAACATTAATATGTCTGGCAGAGCAGTTGTTAACATGCAAGTTGAGAGCCAGACTAGGATTTCTTGTTTGCAGATACACAAGTTTTTCCTCTGCTTCTCTATTCTTGCCCTTATTCCAGCTCTTGTCCTGTCATTGCCACAAGTAGTCCCTGTCTGTTCTGCCATCCCTTTTCATAAAACAACCATGTGAAGGAGGACTCCTGCTTTTTGAGGTTCTTTGCTGATTTTGATGACTTGTCAATTCTGCTTCACATAGAAAACGTGCATATCCTTGTTGAACACCAGACTTTGTGTGCACTTTCTCTTCTATTGTTAATCTTTATGTCAGATTCAAATCTCGATGAGTGTTTCAAGACATTTTTATATCTGGCTGGTTTTATTTGCCTATGTGCAAAGAGCTCATTGTGGTCCAGCCCAAATTTGAATCTGGGGAAGCAATTTGGTGATAGGAAGTCTCACAGTGCACCTAATGAGATCACCACTTACATGACAAGAAAATCTGGAAGCTGGAAAAGAGAAGTTTGAAACAGGACATTGAAGACCACTGAGTTGAGAGAAGTTTTGACAGCTCAGATAGTAATTGAAGAGTGAGATGGAGGCAAGGGGTGGGTGTAGATGCCCATTTCGTCCCCATCTGTGTGGTGTTTCTCCGTGAAAGAATGCTTGGTATCTGGTACTCCTCGGAGTTTATGTGTCTGCTCCATTTATCTGCAAATATAAAGCACTGCCTGAGCTTTGAGGCCCTGGCATGGATAGGACATAAAGATGCCACTTCACTGAGGAGGTGACAATCAAAGATCAGACAAACAGAGAGGTCCAAGAATCAGGCTGAAGACAGCCCATCATCCTGCTTTAGTAAGTCCAATACTGTAAGTGTTCAGCATAGAAAGCCTAGCCTCCATGCCAGAATGATACTTGGGGACAGAAGCAGGGGAATGTGAGAATGATAAAAAACCCAGAAAAGTCTATTAGAGTTGTGTGTATGTGGAGTCAAAATTGCACTGTCATATGTCAAAATTGCCAGTGTGATATGATCTGGAGCAATAATGATAGACAAGTTTAGGTGAAACTGCTGGAGTCCTATGAGTCATGTTTCTAAGGACATAAAATGCCTGCCTGCAAGGACATCAAATTTTATTTGGAATGAAAGACAGATAAGGGAGGATCCACTTCTGCACTTGTCAGTGCAGTGAAGGACACATGGGCACCACACACTCAAAGAGAAAGTGGGGAACAAAACATACTCATGGAAACAGAAGACAAGGTGTCTATGAGGAGGTGATGATAAAGAACGGGGCATTGTGATGCCCCCTTACCCTCTCAATTACCTGAATTAGTAGGGACACTAAAAAGATCCTAAGGAATAGATGTTGAATTTTTCATTTTGACTTATTTCTTGGAGAGGAGTCAATGGATAAATGTTGACAGCAAAGAGGTAGGATAGATGTAGTGAATGAGGAAATTCAGTGCCTATCCTTCCCAAAAGAAATTAGGGTGGTTGCAAGCAGAGGATGTCAGCACTCTGATGAAGGAAAGGAGGCAAAGAAGTGAGAGTTGTTGTTAAGCTCACAGTAGCTGCCACTGGACAGAAAAAAAGTTCTCCAAAGAGGTGTGATTCAGCTTCTGGGAAAAGTCCTGAGAAAAGACTGTGAATTTTCCTTCAGGCTGTAGCTTTGGGTTAGCCAGCTGCTCTGTGATGGAACCTGAGCTGGCCAGGGAACAATGTGCAGCAGCTGGAAATGAGAAGCAAGTGTGTGAAAAGGGTGTGTGGTTCTCAGTTCAGACAGAGATACCACAGTGCCAGGGTGCCCTGCAGATTAAAGCATTTCTTTTGCAGCCACCCAAAGGAGTCAGAAATAGGGATTTGATCTGGCCTTTTCCTCCAGGATACCTGTGAGGTAGAATGATCAGAAAGGAGACTTAGGCAATGCATTTGGGAATGGACCTGTACACGTTCCTAAAGCTGAAATTCTTATTCCAGGGTATGTGAACCTCTTGGTATATATCAGGTTTCCCTGTTGTTTTCATAGTGAATAAAGCAAAATGAATTATAAGGATACTAAGAGTTAAATCACATTAAAATCTGAATTCACATGCCTTGCTCAAACTCTTCCTGCAGCTTTAACTTTCTGGAGCTAGCTGGCTACCCCATGCCAGTCAGACACTTTCCAGCATGAGTCACTATGGTTTCCAAATTTTTCTTTCCCAAATAAAAATGAAAAATTCCAAATGTCTTACGGTTTTTTTCTATAGAAAAAAAAGAACAGACCATCAAGTGCATATAGTCGAAGAATTGTTTTCTATTTCCTTTTACATCCCTAGTCTAGACAAGAGGTACTATGATGAACCTTGCCTTTGCTGCCAATACCAACAGCACTTAGTGGTCTTGTTACCTCACGCCTGGCTAATTCCCAAGGACAGTCATAGCTAATGAGTAGCCCTTTCAATGGCCATTCCAGCAATTCATTTGGGCTACCCTTTCAAAGAGCATGGAGAATTCTTGAGAGAGAAGGTCTTTTGTACCGGGCAATGTTTCACTCACTGCGTTTAAACGAGAAGGGCAGTCAGGTTGTAAAGATTTATATAAATGAGAGCATTGTGCACTGGAAAGGAGATTGGTATGTTTGATCTCAGCTGTTATTGATTTACCTTTTCCACATGATAACATTCATTAGGCAGGGTAAGTAAAGGCTGGGGTGTTCCATTTCAATTATCTATGGTTAAAATACAGACATTACACAGGGTGGAGTGTCAGTCTAGTTTCAGTGGGCTGAAGTGTGAAAACATTTTCCTACCAAGCCATTACATAGGATGACATGACTTTTTTGAATCCTTTCCTGTCTCCTCCCCATCCACCCCACCCTTTTTTATGTTTTTATGTCTTTTTCATTGTTTTTGAATATTTGTGTTTCTGGTCAAGGGAGCTATTCTGCCGCTTGAAATTTCCTGATACCTTCACTGCTGCTGTTGCTCCCTTGTCATGTGTGAAACAGAACAGTGCTGGTGAGATACTGCTCTCCCTGCCTGACACCTGGCTCGTACTGGTGTCCCAAAAGGTTCACAGATTTATTCAAGTGACCTCCTGTACCTAGGAGGTGACTCTGCTGTGATAAGAGGTTGGACTAGGGGGGTCTCCATGGATGCCTTCCCACCTTAGTCCTCGGACTGCAAGGGAGCCAATCTCCTCTCCTTCCCCACAGTGTAGTTACAGTATAAGGCTGTTGCACCATGTTGTTCCAGAGAACTAAGTACATTCAAAATAGAATTCTCTTACTTTAAAGGGAAAATGAGTGTAGCAACAACAATAAAAAGGACAAAAGATATTAGCACCTCAGGAGTAATTTCTTTCTCACTATTGGCTTCAGAGGAGCCTACAGTGACTTGCTCAGGCTTAGGTGTGTAAATGGAAATTGCCACGGCTAAGTGAGATGAATACTGCCCCAAATATTTTGAGTTTTCAATTGAATAAATGGTTGTCTCTCCAAAGATTTTTCCTTTCATTGAATAATGTTTTTAAGACATTAAAAAGTTCCCATACCAAAACTCAAGCACTTCACATTACATGTATCTGTTTAAAACACATTTTCTTTTTACTTCTGTCTTTTCTAAAATTCCAGAATCCATAATTTGCTTGCACATACCTGCAGGCATATTTGTGAAAAGACCACATTAACTTCAGCTTCCTTTATATTAAGACTTGCTGATTGTCCACAGCTCATGTTGGTCTGTGTTGAAGACATGAATAGAACTTCAATAGAACATGGTTTCACCAACTTCAAAAAAGTGTTTGTATACTTGAAAATGTTGATCATTTATGTCCATCCCATATCCAAATTACTTTGATATCATGGAGATGACCTTAGCTGTTGACATCAGCTTAAAACCTTGACTAGAAATGCATTTCATTGAACCTGTGGAAAACAAGCTGTGTGTGCGGCATGATGTAGCTGGCATATGAAAGTGGTAAAATAATAGAGGATTGTAAAACCTTACAAGCAATGACTTATACTTTGACTTGTACTTGGAGCTGCAGGTACTGAAAGCACAACGTTTTCTTGATTATTTTGCCAGACAGAGAAATGGAAAAGGATTTGCAATAATACTCCCAATCTTACCTGAATGTACTTTATAAAAAAAAAAGCCACACTCTTTCCTTGTCAGGAGATGAGGCAGGAGCTCACAGACAGTCCATGCCAGGCTCATTTTCTTATGCATTTTCTCTGGTAACTTCTTTTCTCCTTGATCTCGTCACTATGGTAGAGAACTCAGCTGTTCTTCTAATTCATTAGGCAGGGCCAGGCAACAACAACCTGCCTAAAACAAAAAGATTTAAATGATGTGCACAGGCATGGAGGGGATATTTCAGGTATCTTTCCAGTGAGCAAGCTCATAATATATTTGCCCTTTAAGATAGCCTTTCCTCTCACAGCACCCCACATGGTTCAAAAAGCTTTTGGACAGGGAGCGACACTCTCCAGGCCATCTCAGGCCATAGAATCCAGACATTTCTGGGTCAGGTACACCTAGCTACTGTCTAAGCCAGAGGTTTTATTTTATAGACATAAAATGGGGGACTGTTGCAACCCCAGGCACATTATAGTTATGTTGACTATTGAGCACCTGATTTCTGGTGAAAAATTTTTAACTTTTATGAGTCTTATTTCTTTATGGCATTTTCTGCTTGATTGAGTTTCTCATGACCATAAATGTCTTCATGGGAAAATACTTTAAATGCAAATAGCATCACCTCTTTAAAGGTCTGTGGGGACTGATCTTTGAAAAATGTGATGTATTCTGGAAGATATTTTAAATTCTTTTTTATAAAAAACCAGGAGAAAGGTAATGGTATGATTTTTAGTATTTACCATGTAGTGGCAACAATATCATGTTGAAAGAATATAATACCATCATGAAAGATGTCCAACTGATGAAGAAAATTAGATTTTAATGGAAGAAATGGCTAAAGTAAGAGTCATTTAATTGATAAGGACAGACATTTATAGCAGATGGTAAGGGTTTTTCTTAAGGAACCTACACTATTAGGAGAAATAATTAAATATTTAATACTTTTATTGGTGATACATGGCACATGCATTCTTTGGCACTGTCAGTGAGCAGATTTGAGCAGGGCTGGACATGTACAGGTCTTGAAGTTTTTCCTTAGAAACCTTAGCTCTGTGTTTGTGTCTGAGCTTGGGTGCTACAGCTTTTTGGGGAGAACATCAAGGAGAAAATTTTGCAATCCTGTTGTCAATGAAGAATTTTGACCTTGCTACCAAAAAAGCAGGACAAGCCTGGGATGGTGAAGACCTGGAGGCATGTCCCTACTCCACCCCAATGAGGTAAGACAGTTTTCCTATGCCTTGGACTGGCAGATTGGAAAGATGACTTGTGCTTTTGTGTATTTGTTTTCCAAAAGGGCCAATCCTTTGCCAGCCTTGTCCTTGTCCTTTAGACCTCTGGTGTGTTTAACTCACATACTGAATTGTTTTCATCTGTGCTGGGCAAGGTTTTTGCCATGTGGCTTGTGAATGAGCATATGATACCTACAGGTTTTGCAACCAGATGAGTCTCCTGCACTCAGCTGCTCTGTGAGGTAAAACAGCTTTAGTGCGCCTGGTGCTTTGTCTGCAGTGCATGGAGAGTCAGGGAGGGTTATTTTTTTGGCTGGGGAGCTATTTATTTTTGTTGAGCCTCTGTCACATATGTTTTGCAATTGCCTTTCTGGCCTTCTTCCCCCTTTTCCAGTATGTACTTCAGTGGAAGTGTTGGCACATCCTGAAAATGTGACGGTGCTTATTACTCATGAACATATTGTCTCACTTTTGATTGAGTGTCAGCACTTCTTTGATCACGTTCCTTCTGCCTGAATTAATTAGGGCAGGAGTGACACACTCCTCCCTGGGCCTTGGCTGGCCTTTAGCCCTGTATCTTTGCAAGGAGGTTTATCATGCAATTGAACCAACATTAAATCATGAGGAACTGCGAAAATGCAGTGGGAGAAGAGCTGTTCCTATCAGGCTGCATCAGGGATGTATTTGTGCCTGGTTTACTTAAATCATGTCCTAGTTTTGCCCCTTTGGGCCATGCAAAGGGAAAATTTTTCATATTTCTTCTCTGTTCCGTGCTGAACTGGCTACTGGTTTTGTTTCTGAGTGTTTTGCTTCCTTTATCCAGTTTTTCTCTCGCTCTGTGTTTATTTTTACTGTCCATCAAAGCACAAGCTCCAGCAGTTCTCCTGATGTGTGGAACCAGGTTTCAGGCTCGTGCTTCACCTCATTCCTTCCTTTACTATGGAGTATAAAGTCACAGGGAGAAGCAAAGTAAAAAGACTGGATGGGACCAGGTCTTTCCCTATCTATAGTCATTTTTATCTCTTCCTATTTCTTTTCCCCTCTTTTGGAACTTCCAGTGTAGGTTTAAAAACAGCTGTGGTGTATTCTTGAAACTTTTCAGGGAAAATGACCTGTTTTGAAAAGCTGTCAATGTAAATTACTTCTCATTAGCATTGCTGTATGTTGAATTTAGTTCAGACAGTAAACTTGTATATGTCTAGTATCAATTTATTAAACAGTGGGTTCCTGAACATGGCTTTTTGGTGGATTTTCTAACATAAGCAACTGGGTTTGAAGTGTTTTTTTTTTTTTTCTGAAATTTCTGCTTTTCTTCTTTACCATGTGTTTTCTGTAATTTTGTGGTTTGAAGAATTTTACAAATCAAACCTAGCCTTTCCTTGTTTCACATTTGTCTAGTGTGAAGTAAAAAACACGTGTGTATGAATATGCTGGTGCACGTCTGTTCATAGGCAGGGCTGGTGGGAGAAGCAAGTGCTGTGATCCTTTTGGTCTGTCAGGTACATAAAAGTAGACAGTATCCTTTTGTTTCCTGATCAAGGCTTCCTTCTTCTCATTCCATGGTTCCTCTGAACTGGGAAAATCCAGGAAAGGGATTTTCCTGGCCATCCAATACTTCTAGAAAAATACTTATTTTTGTTTTTAGGGTAATAAAGCCAGGCAGTGGGAAAAAAAGGCGGTCATAGATCTAATTCATGACAAAAAGATATTAAAAAATATTATCCAAAATCAACACCAGAGTAAATTTGGTGAAAAAAACTTTCAAATCTTCTCTGGGTAAAATATTTTGGTGAGTCTGTTTCACTAACCTTTTCCTTCATTAAATTTTTAAGACATTTTTTAAATTATTTTTTCAGCTATAGAAGGTTAGTATCAAATTACTGCAGAATGGAGACAGTGCTGACTCCAGACATTCTTTTCTATCCTTCACCTCCATCATCTCTAACTTCATGTCACAATCACAGAAACATTACCAGAACCTGACTTCTCTTTCCTCTACATATCTGCAAATACCTGTTCATGCCTTAGTTTGGATCTCATCTCTCCAAGTGCCTGCTTCTGTGTTCTTCCTAAGTCTCTCTTCCTAATCATCCTCTGCAATGAAGCAAGTCGAACAATGGGATGAAAACAAGAAAGATGAAATAAAGTCCACACTTATGTGTTGTATAAATCAATGAAATTTCAGTGACCCTGTTGTTGTCACTAGAATGATGTTGATTTTACACCAGCTTAGAATGTCTGTCCTGGCATAAGCTATAATTCTTCTTTGCTACATGGCAACCTTTCTTATTTGACATTAACAAATATTTTTTTAAATTTTTGATCATATCTATTCAGTGACTGATGACTTTCCTTAAGTATTCACCTAGAAACAGGTATAGTATCATATGGAAAGAAATAATATCTAATGTTTATTATTCCTAAATTGTTTGTTTTCTCCTGCTTGGACTGTTTTAGTCATGGCCCAGAGCTGGCTGACTACTAATCATAAATAACTAATAGCTAGTATTCTGTGGGTATGATGAAAATAGATTTGCATAAATTATGGAACAATTAATGGCAAATTCTCACAATTAAGTAGATGCTTGCCAGTGATTCACTGACAGAAAAAAACAGCTGATGCCTTCAGATACTTTATTCACAATGACTGTTTTTTTCCAGTTCTCTCAGAGAAAGCGTGACTGCTAAAAAAGGGTTTAGCTTTCTTCTAGAACAGCTGCCTGTGCCACTATCCAGCTCTTCTATTTCAAATTTCTTTCCTTTTTTGTTTTGTTTTGTTTGGCTCTGTTTTGTTGATCCCTCTCTTCAGGCATTCTGCTTGCATCTATCCTCTCCCCAGCTCCTCTTCCAGTTACTTAGGCTGAGGTTTTTTGAAGTAGTGATGTCTTGGAATTTTAATGAGGAGATGGATAGCATTGACATTTGCCCCATGCCAGCTATCAATAGAATACCTGAGGTATGAAGGCACCTCTGGAGATCGTCTAGTCCAAACCATTTGTTCAGAGCAGGGTCAACTGAAATATATATTTGGATGTATTTTCCTTTCTGGAACTGGAGTGTCTACACTACTTTGACTGTAGAAAAACCTTTTGATGCTCAGCAAGCCTGTGTGTTTACGCACAGCACCACAGGCTGCCATGCAGAAATGACCAGAGACTGAAGGTGTTGGATAGCTACTCATGTTGCAATCCCCTGAGTCCCCTCCTACCTTTTTGAGTGCTCTTCCATAATAACCAGTATGTGTCCACTCCATAATAATATCCTATGCATACTAGGAAATGTTCATTGGCTGCCTGAATTTCAGCAATACATTTAGGAATGCACATGGTACAGTGGTATTCTGGGAGCAATCTTTTTAAGAGAGTCAGCTTCAGCTCTATTTTTGAAACTGCAATTCAATGCATAGTTAATTGCTGGCCCAGTGGATACAACTTATTTATCGCACTTCCTGAATAAAGGCACAAACAAGTAATAGGATTCTAGGTGTCATTATTTGCACATGAGCTTGAATAACGATGTAAAATATAGAAAGTGAAAGAAAAGATTCATACTACTGTGTTTTCCTACATACTGTATATTGGATAATTTCAGCTGCCTTTGGCTGTGTTACTTCTGGATCCTCTGGAGAGTATGATACTAAGCAAGAACTTAAAAAACAAAGCATATGCTAGGAAAATAAGCAAAACAAAACAAAATCCCTAATGTTATTTTTATTTCATATCACCACTAAAGAGAAAAGAATACTAAAGCAGAATAATCTGGAAATCTGCCTAGATTGGCAGGTTTGGCAGATAGTATATTTCATACTTCATTGATGCTAAATGAACAAAGCTCGAATTTTGATAAAATTATATGCTTTTCTAGGAATTCTCTTAAGAGAATTGGCCTTGAAAGTTGGTGGAATATGGTAACATCACTGGATAGCCTTAATAAGAATAATTTGTTCTTGGATTAAAATGGATATATGTACAAATGTATCTAGATTTGAGAGTACAGCCCTTTTTCCATTACTTTTTCATTTAATAGGTAGAGAAAGAACATATTGCTCTCTTGCTCCTGGAGATCATTTGTCTGTGCAACTGATATCTAGGATCACCTGCTCAATTTATTTTTAAGAATTATCTGTTGTCTTTGTGCTGCATTACTGCTTCACTCTGTGTTATCCAGTATTAGGGAAGAAGAGGTGTGTTTTCTGTCCAGATGTGCTTTCTGTAAGAGGAACATTGTGTACAGAGGTCGCTGAACTGGTTGTATTTTTGGCTTAGTAAGAAGTGGAAATGACAACTAGAGTCAAGTCTGCTTTCCATTGCCACCATCCTCTTCAGTTGCCATTGGCTGTAAACTGATAAAATAGATTAATTTCCTCCTTGGCTGTTACTTTAAGTTTCTTTTCCTGCTTCAAGTTAAAGTTGCTCAAAAAGTGATATCAGGGGTGTCTTAGTGTTCACCTAATGAAGATAAAACATTATACAGCCTTTTCATAAAGTAGGTCTACTGTAATCTAAATTTTGGCCAAATTGTTTTATCTGTGAAGCTTTGAAAGTGAGATTAAAAATGAGTGACTATTGGTATCCTTGAGAAAACCAAAGTTAGAGCCTCTGAGAAACCCCATTTCCATGGTCAGCACAAACATCTCTGATGGCTCCACACATCAAGTGTGGGCCAGGTTGAAACTTCAGCATCTGTGTGGGGCTGCCCCTGGGACAAATTATTGTGCCTTCCAGGGGACAAGAGGGTAAACCTGGAACCTGCCCTGTCTTGTCCTCTCAACACTCTCCTGTATGTAGCTCCAAAACTTAGAGAGAGGAGAAAATATAAGTGTTTAAGGGACAGCCTGGCTGGAACAGTGACAAGAGGTGAGGTGGGACCAGGGGAAAAGGGAAGACTGGGAAAGGTTGAAGAGAGGATAAGGGTTGGATCAGGCTGGGAAGATGGTAACATGAGGCATAGGCCAAAGACCTTGAAACAAGGAAGGACTGCTCTTTCTAGGTCAGGTGCCTTGAAAATATGTATCACCCCGTTTAAAGGGAAGGCTCAGTGCTCATGTTCATGCACTTGTCTGGGCCGTAAGCATGATGTTCGAGATGCCTCCTCCAGGTTATTGATGAAGTACTTAAACAGTACAGGTCCTGGGATTGCTCCCTGCATTACTTCACTTCTGCTGGTCTTCAAGTTTAGTGCAACCCACTAATCACGACGTGCTGCATCCAATCATTAAACCATGTTTTAAAAAAAAAGCTTTGTCATCCATCACAAGTCTCAACTGCATTTGAGGTTTAGCTTTCCTGACACTATCAAATTCTTTGTTTTCTTGCTGAATTGGAAACATTTTTATGACAGTTATGTCTAAATTTTGTACAGCTCCTTTAAAGAGCATTGTGCCTCTTATTTAGTCTTTCAGGGTGGACAGCAACTGCAGGATTCATCGTGACAGAAAGATTAAAGAGTTAAAAAGCACATGGTAACTGTACATTCTTTAATGCAAATGTAATTTCAAGGAGGAATCACATAGCTCAAAATCAATCTAGGTAACATATACAATCAGCTGATTTTCAGGTTTAACAAATATGTTTGATTTTTTTTTTCTTCCAGGAGGAGAGATGGTTTAATTTTAGCTTGAATTTATTACACAGCATCTTCAAATTTGAAACCAGCAATTTCCTGACCTCTCATCTGCTCTGTCTCTGGTCATAGGATACACACCTGCAGGTCTTCTAGTCACAGTTTCTGTAACCTATTTTCTTCTGTTTTTAGTAACACATACATAAAACACAGAACTAAACAATCCCACTCTTGTGCCTGGGAAAAAGGAAGAAATGGTACATCCGGAAGTATGATCAAACATTTTTTTTCCACTGGACAAAAAAAAGCATTGAAAGAAGATCTGGAAGATCATAATTTCTATGAGCATTAAAATTTTACTTCAGCATTCTTATGAAAATAGTCACTATTTGGGGATTTCTGTCCTCATATCTGACCTCCTCTCAAATCTTCATGTGTTAAATCTCACAGCTGCCCTTTCAAATAATTATGCACTTGCTAACCTCATTTCACAAACAGTGAACTGCAGTTTGAACTATTTTGAACTACTTACTTTTATCCTGAAGGTGGATTTAGACACCTTGATTGGGAAAAGCTCACCAGCCTGATTACCTTTGGTAGCAACCCAATGCCCTCTGTGCCACAAAGCTCTTCCATAGGAACTGTGGGTGCTGTCACTTGCTCCCTTCACTGCCCACTGTGTCCACCAGCAGTGCAGGGATAGACCAAGAGGTCCTGGACACAGCCATCTGCCAAGGGCCCACATCCCCTGGAGTCTTTCTGAGCTCACCAGAGGCACTCAGAAAGGGATGAGGTCGATTTGAAGGGCAGCAGTTGCGTCCCCTTTCACCCGTAGTGACGACTGGGGAAGTTGTGGACGGAGGGCAAAGCTAGTACAAGGTGTGTGCTAGCTCGGAAATGAGGGCAGCAGTGCAGCAGGTGGGTGCCTGACATAAGCTTCAATCTTTTTTTCTAGGAAACATCTTCCTTCTGGGCAGTTACCTGTTTACCCTTTTGCTGCAATTTGTACTTGTGTGCTCCAAATGAAGGGAAGAGGGGAGAGGTGCTCGCTGGAGCACTGGGGCTCCCAAAGTACCATGTGCATAGCCAGAGTTCTCCTGCTAAGGACACAGCCAAGCTTGGAGGTGCAATGCAAACTGCCCATGACCTGAGTGCTTGTTGAATGCTGTATGTCCAGCAGCTCTGATAATCTTGAGTTAACTCCCATCAACCTAGGGGAGATGAGGAGAAAAATTCCTAGAATGGAAACCACAGGAAAAGGACAAGAGAAGTTTTGGATGTCCCATCTATGGAAGTGTACAGGGCCAGCTAGACTGGACTTTGAGCATCTAGTCTAGTGAAAGGTGTCTCAGCCCAAGGAAGGGATGTTGGAGCTAGATGATCTCTATGGTTCCTTCCAATCCAAACCATTCTAAGATTCTGTGGCAATACAGGGCATGCAAAATATCTTGGTAAAATCAAGAAACTGATCAATACACAAGTGTGTGTATACATCCATGCAAATGTAAAAGTTTGTACCTATACTTAGTGATATTATGAATGTATAAATATAAGCATTAGCACACCAAAATGTCTGCTAATGTTATTTGACAAATTTATATTGATTCCATTTGAATAATTGGACCATTTTTTTGATTGCATGTCACAGCCAAAAGGAGTTCAACATCTTATTTTCTGTTTATTCATAACAGTGTCAAAATACAGATAACTTTTATCTCTTCTTTTTCTGAAAACATGGGGTTAAGCTATTTGGATCCTGGATTTCCAAACTTGGGAAAGAGACCTTATAATAGTCAGAAACACTTTGTCACATCACTTTATTTGGAACTGTTTCTTTGACTAGAATTGGGGAACATGACAACAATTAAAATAGCTTATAAAGACTAGCTTATTGCTATTTACTTAGTAATCAGATGAATTCTTCAATTTCTGCTTTAAATACCACTTTTCTAAGAAGAAACATTGCATCCTTTTTAAAAAAACCAATAACTTTGTATTTGCTCAAAAATCAGTCAGTGAGCTAATATTTTCTAGTGCCAATCCTTTTCTGTATTTTTTGCCTAGCTAGCTTCATTTTCACAGCTTTTATGTTCTCTGCTTCTCTTGCCAGACTTTGAGAGTTGTGAGCTGTTTTTTTTGTTTATTTTGCTTTGATAGCCTTGATGCTAAAATTCAGGATTTCCAGACACTCCTTGCCCACTGCCAAAGGGTTAAAGAAGAGCATTAGCTTGCTTGGTAGGTTTTTCCATGCTTTTATGGGTCTGCAAAAGGCAACATCCAAAGCAGTAAAAACAAAAGGCACTGAAATGCAGATTTACTATGTTTTTTCCACCTTCGTCATTGTATGAGATTTGCCTCTACACCCATTTTACTGTGGGAATAGCACAATGAATACTGCTCTTTAAAAGGAATCTGTCACTGGCCAATATGATGATGATGATGATAATGATGAACATTTTGTGTGATTCCCTCTTCTTGTTACTATGTGGTCTCTTCTTTAAAGAGAAGAGACCACAAAATTTTCTGGGCACCACAAAATTTTGCAGTGAACATCAACTGTTCTTTTTTTTTCAGAGTTTTTACTTTTTTTTTTTTCATGATGTTATGATTTCTGAATTCTCTTATTATGAGATGGTATTCATGGGCCATTTTCATACATGCCTGCCTGATGCCCATTCTGTTCTATGGACTTGCTGGCAGCAGGTGCCAAGCGTGATCAGGTGGAGAGGATGAGAGGTGAGAGGATGAGATAGGATGAAAAACTTACAGAGTGTATTGGCATGTTTATTTGCAGTGTTATATTCAATCAAAACTAACATTTATAACTCAGCTCCTTCATGGCATTCTCAAGCATGGTGTAAAAGGCCAAGAATAAACGTGTCAGCTTGAGATAGAAGCTCATGACAGCATCTGAGACAGATTGTCTTCTCATCTTCAGGTTGAAAGTTAAAATTTCCTAATGTGGTTAAACTTACCTACTGCTGCATTTGCAGAGGGGGGAAAAATACCAGAAAAATGAGAATTTACTGGGTGTTGGTTTTTGAAATGACACAAAGCACCTTTCCTGTCAGTAGAAAAATAATGTTCAGTTGAACTGATACACCTTTATCATTGCATTCTCAGTCTGATGCAAGATAGCTGTTTCTGAACAGGGATATATATTTCATAGACATTAAGGAGAAGGGAGAATATTTTATTGAGTTTATGAAACTGTCTGACTATTGACAAAGCAAAAAGCCATGATAAATTGGTCTCTTTAGTTCCCTTTTTCTCTCTGGAAAAAAAGGGTCCTTGTTTTTTTCTTAATTGCATCTATCTTACTGAAACACCCAGTTTTTCCAGTAAAGAAAGAAAGTAATAGTAACTAATGCAAGGAATAATTTTTCAGTGTCTCCATCGGGTATGAATGCCATGTTGTCAACATGCAAGAGATCAGGGAAGTGACTGCCTCATAAGATGAAAAGAAGTATCAGAAGCAGCTGGGCTTGTAATTATCTCTCTAACTAGAGCACACTGCAAACTAAACTAGCTGGTGGTGCAATTAGGTCTCCTCATGCTAAGTATTGTTGAATGGAATTTCTCTGGAATGGCACTTTTTAGGATTACAGGCTACTTTAAGACCTTGTCTTTGTGCTTCCCCGCATGCCTGAGATGGCCACAATGCACTGCCACTCTGGCCCCAGGCAGGCAGGCACTGCTGAGACATCACCAGCCCTGTGCTACGATGACCAGAACAAGTGTCTGGGCACTACTGAAAATAGTAACAAGTCTACAGTTTTTGCTTTTAAGGAGCTGGGTGGGAGCAGCGATACATTAACAGATGTTTCATCCTATTCACATATTTTCCACATGACAGATCCTCCGACAAGCAGCTGTCGAGTAAGAGAGGGCGAACAATGTTAGCATCTATGCCTTGGATTGGTTTCTTATCTTCTCAGCTCAGGCATACTTGTGTTTCAAGCCCCACTTGATTCTAAAATTGACTCTCCCACAGCATTTTAAATGTGTACCTATGCAGTTCAAATGTGATTATTATTCAGCTGCATCAGAATTTATGTTCAGGTCTCAGACACAACCTCCAAAAGATAGGCTTTTTCTCTTCTTAATCTCAGTCCCACTGTGACTTTGCATTTGAGTAAGGGGTGAAGAATTCGGCCTCATCATAATAGTTTCTTCAAAGTAATGCCTTTCAAAAATACCTATTGCCTACATCATCTCAGTCTCCAGTGGCCATAAATCAATACTTGATAGCACTGACTTGGACAGAGATATGTTGATTATTATGCCAGCTAAGAAGCTGGTCTATGTATATGTAAATCAAAGTCAATGTTGGTTCCCCTATTATTGACATATTGATGTTCATGGTCTCAATCAGGTAGTTAACTTCCTGGAGTGACAACAAATTGTGTCTCCTCTGCACTCAGAATTCAATTCAAGAAAATAGCATATTAATCTGCACTACTTTGTTCTTTTGTTTGAATCTCAAGATTCAGAATTAATCTGACTTAATATTTGTAAAAATTACCCAGGGAAGTAATTTTTCATTCTTATGTGGCCCCTCTGATATTGTCAAAATTAATGACATATGGAAATCCTTTCAATTTTCATCCCTCTTTGGGAAATGAGTCAATGACTATTTAATGTCATCTTATTATGGTTCTCTAGTAACTTTTAGTTTAATCAGTGATGGTTACATCTGTTAAGAGAATTCTGCTTATGTTCTGCTCCCTTCTTACAGGGTAAATTTCCCCAATCCAGTAACTCTGAGCAGGAACTACGTTACACATGTCCCAGCTGCCAGGCAATGGGGAAATGCTCAAATTCAAACTCACAAGTCAACCTCATATCAGTTGCTATGACCTTTTCCGAACACTTTCATCATACTTCCCTTTAAAGTATACTTGACCACATTGTACCTATCTTTCCTTCTTTCTGTACCCTGTTGTACTCTGAATTCTCCCATCAGGAGTGACCAGTGATGCTGTAAGCATCAGTCCTGGAGTAACAGACTACCAGATGTTTGCACTGCAAAGTAAATTGCCTTGTAGTACTAATATTAGAAAAAACTGCAATGTAAAGACCAGTACAAATATTCCCACTCGAGGATAACAGGTGCTGCTTAGAAGTTGCTTATTTGATCACAGATCCAGCTGAGCTGTTGGTTCAGTAGGGATGATGTGTTTAATGCACAGGGTGCTCAGAAGCACACTCGAAACACTGAGGTCTCAAATCTGACATCTTTCAAGTATGTTTTAATGTGATGACTATCGGAAGTAGAGTGTGACAAAGAACTGACGAAAACTTAGGAGTATCTAGTGCTATTCTAATTTTTAAAAATTAATTATTTTTTAATTTTTATACTTAATATTTATGGAGGCCTTAAATAATCACCAGTTATGAAGAGGCTTCACAGATAGGAGAATGGACCTAATTTGAAAGAGAGAATCAGTACGATGATGAAATTTTTCTTAGTATCATAGAACAAGATGAGCTGGAAGGAATTCACCAGGATCACCAACTCCAACTCCTGGCCCTACACAGGACAATCACAAGAATCACACCAAGTGCCTGAGAGCACTGTCCAAATGCTTCTTGAACTCTGTCAGGTGCTCTGACGACCTCCATCAGGACCCTGCTCCAGTGCCCAACCACCCCTTTTCCTAATATCCAACCTAAACCTCCCCTGACTCAGCTTCAGGCCATTTCCTCAGGTCCTGTCACAGGTTATCAGAGTGAAGAGTTCATTGTCTGCCCCTCCACTTCCCCTTGTAAGAATGTTGTAACTACAACGAGGCCTCCCCTCAGTTTCATCTCCAGACTGAATACACCAAGTGACCTTAGCCACTCTTTGTACAGCTTCCCTTCCAGATCCTTCACCTCCTTTGGACACTCTCAAATAGTTTATTGTCTTTCATACTTTGTGGCACTGCCCCCAGCACTGGAGGTGAGGCTGTCCCAGTGCAGAGCAGAGCAGGACAATCCCCTCCCTTGCCCACCTGGCCATGCTGTGCCTGATGCCCCCAGGACAGGGTTGGCCCTCCTGGCTGCCAGGGCACTGCTGGCTCATTCTCAGCATTAGTTTGGAACTAACATTCATACAAGGTATTTGGCTTTCTTGGATCAGTACTGTGTTATCAAAAAGGAATTAAGATTTAGGTAGTGGGACCATGGCAAGATTTAATGAGGTAAAAGGCCCATCAATGATTTCCTCCTGTGTGTTGTGATGCTGGTTCTATGACATAGCTCTCAGTCCTTTACTGGGAAGCTTATAACTTGAAAAGATCATAACACATATCAAATGATAGTAGTGGGAAGAACAAATAAAAAGAAGAAAATAAATTCATGTGTTTCAGTGATTTTCTTTCATGGCATTCCTTGGAGGAGGCACTTTGGAAAACATAAGGGTTTCAACTCTTTCTGCAGTCCTTTAATGAATAAGAAAACAGAAAAAGATTGGCTGTATTTCCAGCTTTTGTCATTTTCTAAACTATGTGACACTTGCATTGGAGAAGCCATATACCAGACTGAAAGCTTTTTAACTACTAACTTAACCTGTGGGTGATGCCAGAGGAGCAGCATGTTTTAACCCCTTAGCCATTTTAATATGGGAATCTGTCATTTCTGCATTAAAAAAGTCTTTTGTTTTCATCATTAGAGCCATGCTGCAAATGAACTAAGTATGCAATTGCTAAGAAATAGTCAAACCACTGAGAAACAAACCACTTCAGCATGCTGTTTTTCTCTAATTCACTGTAAGGACCCCTAGAGGAACAAGAAAGCCAATTTGACAATGCTGAAAGGACCCCTCAGACAATAATCACGTACTTTCAGAAAAAAAAGATAAAAACTAGAGAATTATTGCTAGTTTTAGCTTGAGGTAGCTTGATTTTACAGTACATAACTTTTATTTCTTTAAAGACTGGCAGAAGGTCAATCCTTGCATATGAATGGTTTTCATGATGGAGATTAAACTCTGTAAAAAGATTTATTATGTAGGATTATAGGATCCCCTTCATGATGGGGAATTTATTGCCAGTGCAGCTGATAGAAACTGTAAGTGGAAAAAGCTTTCCTTTTCCTTTGTAGATTCTGACCAAGGTGTTAGGCTCAATGTTGCTGTCTTTGCTGAAGTAAAGCTCCTCTGGAGGAGCACATATTGAGACTAAGAGGTTTTACGTGTGTGAAGACTTTGCAGTTTTCTGGTTTATCTTATCATGTAAGACCACTTTTCATTAACTGGGAACAGAAAGTGACCTTAGGTAAGATTTTAGTGTCAAACATTCCACGTGGTGCACTTTATTTAGTGTGTGTGAGTTCTAAAGTGTTCACATCATTGCTTTGAAGCTCCTTTGTCATTGTTGTTATAACAAAAAATGTTGTAATGAGTATATACAAAAAAGTACCAATACAACGCACAAAAATTTTACTGAGTATTCTCATCTCAGTTTGGGAAGGTATTTCATGATGGGCTTAACTAGGATCACAGATGCACATACTTTATTGAGTAGGACCAAGTAAAAAGCAATTCACTACCATCAAGTTTTACCTGCATGAAGAACTCTCTATTAGTGGCAGGTTTGTCTCATACCATTAAACTCTGTTTCATGGACAATACAAAGCTGAGTGCTGCTTGCTTAATGTAATCAATCTGCATAAACACTTCAACTTAAGGTGATTATGAAAAGAACAGAGGGTTTGAGGAAATTGTTTTCACTCCTATTCTTTTATCCTTTTATTTCTTCTGACAAATGAACATCTCAGCTGAAACCCTACACATTGTTGCCATCCAGTCCTTGAATTTCCCTGCAAGATAGATACCTCTCTGTGAGAACATCTGTGGTCAAAATCTACTTCATCTCCACTCCAAGAGATTATTTCTCCTTCTTCAAAGCCACATTTTTCTCCCTAGCCCCTTCCTCAGCAATTAAACCAGATATTTCAGCATTTGGTACAGTTGAGGGGCAGAGGAGGGTGGAAATTCCACATGTTAAGGAAAAGTGTGGGAACAGTCATAATTTCCTTGTTGTGGTATTTTTTTTTCTTGTTATGTTTATGAAATCAAGAAACCTATAATCTTATTAAGTAACAGCAGAAATTTTCAAAGCTGCAGGGCTACCTAAACATGCAATTGTTGGCATACTGACATAAAAATAAATAAAATAAGGGTTTAGAACAAGTCTGGCAAGTTAAAGAGCTCATTCTGCTTGGTCAGTGCATATTTTACATTAAAACCATATTTTTGAATTTATTATGTTATTTGCACTAGGTTCTGAAATGCTTAAGAATGTCTGTGGCATAGTTTTAGATAACCAGACCAACTGAATACCATGGATTTCTTCATTCCTTAACACCCATTCTGGAGCTTCAAGCTGGCTGAGTTTGTACTCATCACTACATCCCTGAAAGACCACTGGCCTCGATTGCCTTGCACTCTTCATGGGAAATTCTGACGCTGTACAGTAGTGTTAAACAGAATTATTAAACACTTGATTTTTAAACTTTTTGAATCTGCACTTCCTTTCCCACGATTACCTCTGTGAAGCATTTCAGATCATATTGGTAAAAGAGATTTAAATTTGTGCTTTTGGTATTTGCAGACAGCTTTGCCACGTGGATATAGTGTGGCTGGTTGAACGTGTTGTTGAATAAATGAATGTTCCACCAATAAGAACATTTGTTCAGCCACCACCTCTTCAAGCAGAAAGAGACACTACAATTTTGCCTTTCAGGACAGAGACAAGCACCTTTAAAACAGAACAAACAGAAAGCCACATTTCAACCTAACTATACTGTTGACTGAGAAGCTTTGTCTTCTTATGGATGCAAATCAAATTCACAGATTAAAGTAATTTTCTGTAGCCTAAAGGGAACTTTCTGGATCCAGTCATTAAATCTTTGTTTAAGCATTTTCGCATGTGGAAAAAACCTTTTTTGCTCAAAAAATGTAAATTTTTAGCACAGTCCTTAAGAAACACACCTCATTATGTCTGGGCTTTTTATTTTGGCTGCAGACAAGCAATGTGATGATATGAACTTTAAAAATGCAGAGATCAGCAGAAATGATTTCACTGTGTAACACCTAGAAAAATTCTCACAGTAAGCTTTTGGAAGTCTCAGATCAACAACATTTTTGTTTCCATCCTAGCCCTGCCATTTGAAGTGTAGGGGGAAACAATTTCTACTCTGTCAGTGATGAACCAAGCAATCCACCTTCCAACGTGCAAAGTGTTACAGTTTATGAAACCTTGTCAGATGTTGCCTACATTTCAGCATTTTACAAGCTACCACCTCAACCTGGAATAAATTAGCAGGAAATTGCTGTTTACCAGGTGTTAAAAATGCTTCAGTTAATAGCTGTGTTAATACACTGTGGTTGTGACAGAAGTAATTAGGTTATCTTTTGTCTATCATTTTCTATGCTGCCTTCAGCAGAAGTAACTTAGAAATATCTACAAGCTAAACACATCACCATATAAATACTATTTTAAAAGCATTAACTTGTTTCAAAAATATGAACACTTACTTAACTGTAAGAAGGAAAAGAAAAAATCACTTGAATACTATTTGATTTAGGAAAAAAAAATTAGGGAAAAAAAGATTTCTTTAACAAAATGCTAATTAATAGCATTATTAAAAATGTATTATTTCCTTAGAAAATCCCGTTCACCTAATTTTGAGAACTAATTAAAAGGCTTTGCAGGTACACACTCAGTCTGTTTGTTTTTTTCTATCATATTGACAAGAAGTTCATCAAGAGGAAGCCTACCTTGCAGATAGCTGATGCATTCTTGCAGTTGAATACTCTTTAATGTGCATTTACTCTTCTGAGAACATTTTTCTGGGGCTTTGGAGTATGTAAAAATAGTACTGTTTTAGAAACATCACACAGGAGAAAAAGCAGTGCCCCAGATAGACACTTTTCCATGCATAGGCACTGCAGCATGAAGTCCTATTGATCCAATAAAACATATTTTCTCCTTAAATTCTCTGAAGCTACTTTGAAGATTTATCACAGGCCAGTAAAAGCACCTGGTCAACTGAATTTTGCCCTTTTGCTACATTCTCTGTGCCCTTGGGAACTTGTCCATATTTCTCATTTGTGACTGATATTGTCTTTCTTGCATTTCTCTCTCCCATTGACCATGGACTTTGGCAGTAGTGAAGGAGTAGAGAGTTTTTCCTTGTTTTCTTGCAAATTGCTGATGGGGGAATATCAAATGCTCTGCTACAGTGTTGAAGCTGGATTGCATATGAAGTAACTCCAGAAGTAAGAGAGATACAGAATGGGTATTTGTAAGAGCTGAATCAACCAAAAATGTCTACAGCAGTCATGCAGCTTATATACTGCACATATAAAAAATGCCTGTGTTCCAAGAGAAATTAGGAGATTTTTGTACTTGAAAGGCCTATAAAGTATAATCATTTCTTTACCATATCAGAATTTTTCTGCCTAATTGGATTAGGATCAACTTAATTAAAAGATGCCTGAATCATTTAAGTTTTCTGTGATACAAAGTGATCTAAAACAAAAACACCAACGATAATATTCATGGTTTGTATTAAGAGTTCACATCTGCAGTTAAATTGAAACAGATGCTTTTCAATACAAGCCATTGTTTTTTACTTGGATGTGACAATATGTTTTGATGTTTTCTACTTAATTATAAAATCATGTAATGAAGTCCCTTTAGTATGTGTGTGGCAAATTGCCAAAGCCTCTGTTTTTCCAAAAGTCTTTGGTAAAATTTCTCCTGGTACCTCAGTTAAGATTGTTCATCACAATCAGGTGATTACCCTTTTGGAGTACAGAAGGTCCATTTGGGTATTCTGGGGAGCTCTCAGCAGGACTGGAAACATAAGAATGCATCTCTTAGGTATCCCTAAGGCTGGGCAGGACCAGGCTTTCCTGAACATAAAGGCTCATAGTGGAATGTCTCAAAAAATCTCTGATAAGTATGTTTTCATTATTTCCAGTGATCAGTATGAAAGTATTTGGTGTTGTGCTAAATCAATTGAAACCAAGTGATAAGGACAACATTTTATGACCCTTCTGAACCTGGTGACTGGGCAGGTGTCTGAAATCGCAAAAGATTTTATCACCCAACAGAAAGTGCGAGTGACTAGGAAAAATAGTCATGTCTGCTTATTAATTATAAGTCAGTTTGTGGTGTTTGGTAGCAGTGATGAAGATATGAAAACTAGAAATGAAAAATTTTAAGCAACTTTAAGTTTCCTGACAATAGATATAACAATAACAATTGTAAAAAGCTATTGCTAAAAATGATATTTCATTCCTTCAGTATAAATGTGAAGTACATGTGACTAAGATGGATAGAGTGAAGAAATAAATAGATCTGAAATCCTGTCCAAAGATCTAAATCATTTTCAGCTTTCAGAGATTTGTCTTTGAAATAGAAAACAAACATTTGTTGAAGAAGCATGGGTTAATTAAACTTTTAGGAAACTGGATACAATTTTCAAAATTCTGGAGCTCAGCTAGGAGCTTCAGGTAGCACATGAGAGAGAAGCTCTCTGAATTACACAGGATTGTTCTGTGAGGCTGGGTTGATTAGTATGAAATCAGCTACGAAGCCAAGGATACAGACAGGTCATACAGTATTCCTGGCTTTGGGCAAATAAGGAACTTCCACAGCAGCATAATGATGTTGTCCATTTTGGTTTTTCTCTTAAACTCTGAGGGTTTTGACTGCTAATGAGAAATGATCTGATGTTTTCATGAGCCATCTATGGTAACCCCAATACCCTTCTTTTTCATTGTAATTATTACTTTTTAGATATGCTTCACTTTATATTTTCTAGACTAAATTTCACCTACCATTTGTTGCTTGCTGAGTCAGATATTTTTCCCAATTATCCACAGCCTTTGTTCTTAATTATCCTGAATAATTTAGAAAACTCAATGAACTTTTCTCTGATAAATTGCTTATCTACTTCTGGATCACCTTAATTCTAGGGCTTTTCTTTCCCATGCTTTTTGCAGCCCACTTTCCTCTCTCTGAATCCTGCATGAAAGAGTTAGGCTTGAGGTGATCAAGCAGCTGCAAAAAGGTTAATAATCTGAATGAGCTCTTGAGTGTTGGGGGAGTATCATCTTTGGGGTAGATTTAAAATTCTTCACTCTTTTTTCCTTCAGGTCATCTTTTACTACATCTACTATGTGTTAGTATTATAGATCCTTATGAAAGTTTGCTAGGAGAAACTCTTTTGTTGTATTTGGAATAGCTACTTTTACTGTTTTCAGTATCACCATTCAGACTTGAATGCATATTTTTATAAAGGTCCCTATTATTCTGTTCCCAAAGAGATGGCTTTTTAAAAAATTCACCTGATTTTTATTCACAAACATGCTAATGACATCTCAGCATCAAATTTGTCAAAGAACCACATGAAAAATCCTAGATTACTGCCACACAAGCTATTGCTCAAGTGATTCTTACACCAAATTAATGCAGAGTTTCTGCATGGGTGAGAATAAGAAACAGCTGAAAGTGGCCCCATAGTATTTTTTTTTTCCAGTGCAGTGATCCCACTTGAGATGAGAATGAGGACTAAAAAGGAAGAGACGGATGGCTCCTTGCCAGTGGCTGGGCAGAAGTTATGCAATAGGAGCTTAGACCTATTGGGAGAGATGTTGAACCAGTGAGAGAAGCTTGGAGCAGGTGGATGGGAGAGAGGGACAAGGTGCCAATGTCAGTCCTGGGGGCAAACTGAGCTGAGAGCTGCAGAGTTTTACGGGAGCCTTTGAAAGTGTTCTTGTCATGAAGTGAGAGCAGCATGGGTGCTTCTTACTCTTATTTAAAATAAAATTGTTTGCCCATACCATGAACCAGCCTGATCACAGCAATCTTTACCGCTTTGCAGTGGCTTTTACATCACTCACAGATATTTCACAAAGGACCAGACTTTTCCTGACTGGCAGCCATGCAAACCCACATCCTGGAGGTCAAACGGGTCCTTTTCTCCCAAAAACACCATCAGCAATGGTGAGGTTGAGGTTTGGTGGAGCATCAGAGTTAACCCCTGTGCTCCCTACACACTTGCATTGAGAGCCCCAGTGCCTACTTGGCCTGGAAGTAAAAGCAGCAGACATCACTGCTCTGACTCAGAGCTGTGCTGTCTGTGGACTAACCAGGCAGATGCCTTCCAGAGGACGATTTTGAATTTACTTCCAGACTGAAGTCAGGCTATGGGGACCATCCCTTTGATCTCTGCCATATCCCCGGAGCCCAGAATGAATCAGGACCTGACATGGACCTCTGTGTTGGTGGCAAGTGGGGGGGACAAGGTTTCACAGTCCCAGAGGACCTTTCTGTCCCCACAGCAAGCAGAATTATCTCATCTGCTGCAATATGTCCCTGGGAGGCAGTAATGCTTAGATCTAATTTCATCTGCTGCTGATTTTACTGCCACATCCAGAGCAGACTCTCCATCTCAACTGTCTTCCCATTTAGTGCAAACCTGTACTGGGCCTTCTCTTCAAGATTGTTTAGCAAATTGACAAATCAATATTTGTAAACCATTCTGAAGATGGGAAATGGACCTTCCATCTGACAAGCTACTGCTGTTCCTTGTTTCTGTACCACATGCTTTTCATTACTCTGATATTCCTCTGCAATGCCACATTTTCCCCCATATAACAGAAGTAGATTTTTTGGGTTTCTGTTCTTGAATTTGCCATTGATGTCTTGTGATCTTGGACATAGCTACTCTGCACTTTGTCAATGTGTATAGTGGTTATAAAAAGCATCTAGCCAGCTAACAGGAATTGTGAAATGGAGGGACCTGATGAAAACCTCAGCTTGTTTTTATGGGCTCATGTGAAAGGCAGATAAAAACATGCCAAATAAACAAAGTTTTACTGCTGTTATTGTTTAGTTTGATATTTACTGTTTAACATGATGAAAAATTATTGCAATATGACAGAGGACAGCTCTAGCAAAGGAAAACCTCCCTCCTTTAGGTCTCACATACCAGATAATTAGCATACAGCATACTTGATGTGTCTGGCAGAAGAAAAAAGAGAAAGAGAGGGAAAACGTGCATTCTGCAACTCTGTTTTCACCAGGCACTGGCCAATAAATTATGTCTAGACTTTGTCCCTCAACCACTATGCAGAAGGTCTGGACTGAACCACCTATAATAAATTAATTGTGGTGAGAAAAAAAAATCACAGTGGGAAAAGAAGCAGGGTCTTCATTTCAGCTTCCCATATAACTTCTCTGCCAATAAACAGCTTTACTATGATAGCTCAGCCAACAGGCACTCTTTTGAGAGCTTGTACCGAAGCCCAGACTTTCTTACAATATCACAGTTCACTGACTTGCCAAATAGTTTCTGGGTAGATAGCACATCTGTATCTGGATCCATCCCAGTATTTTCTTATACAGCTAGACTCCATCTGAAGTATTTTACATAAAACCCCCTGTAACCTCTTCTTGTTCTGAGCTTTGAAATCAGAAGAATGATGAAATATTTAATTATCTGTGTGTCCTGCCAAGGCTCTTTCATTACTTACCTATAGCTGTCTCTGTGCAAGAGGAGGAAAAAAAAAAAGAAGACATTTTCTGAAAACAGGACTGTGTCTGGGAGGTCTGTTTTTGGAAAAAAGGTCAGCTCAAGCTCTCTGTTGAGGTGTTGCAATCTTGTGCCTTCTGCACAGGAGGGGAGACAAAAGATGTGACACACCTCAGCTGAGCTCCAAGTGGGCTGGGCAGGAGGCAGCTCCCAGGGAGTGAAGCCCATGCATGGCATGGAAGCTGATAGATAAAAGGGCCCACAATTTTTAGAGTCTGTCAATTTGCACCTGCCAAATATATGCCCACATACTTGTGGCCACAAAATGAGTTCTATGTGTGAACCTCAACATATGCCACTTCTATTCTGTGATTTATATTCCCAGCAAGGTAGTCAGTGAGGCAAACATGCTCAGTTTTCAGCAATGAAGTGCAGACACAGATTTTCTGACTAAAACTTGCTCTTTTACTAGTGCATCCCATTGCACAGCTTTATTTCAGTAAGATGAGAGAGTCTGGGTTGGAAGCAGGAGAAAATAAAATATACAGCAGCTACTTTATAACCCACTCAGAGTTTATGTGACTCTTTGCTTTTCAATGTAATTGCATTCACTCTTAAAACATCATTCTTGTTCTTGTGAGTCCAACCTGCTGCTGTGGCATGTGGGATGGTAGAGCAGGTTGCCATTCTGCAACAGGACTTTGTGACACAGAAGCTGTTTCAGGAAAGCTTCAGTATTAGCTGTTTAGTAGTAGACACAAAGGTAGCAGTAGAAGGAAATTAAATTAAAGCAGTGGATTTTCCACCTGTTTAACTTACCTAGAGCCCTTCAATCACACCAAACTTGTTGGCTAGCAGGCTGAAGCCAAGATGTTCCAAAGATTTTCTGCTCCTCCATTGTTTCTCCCAAGCAATAGCTCAGTCTCTCTGGAAAAACTCTTATGAAATATTGCTAGCATCCTTTGTTCTTCTGTCCTTGGATGGCTGCGGGTCCTTGATTGCGCTCAGACTGAGCCAGAGATGGAACCATCATCAAAGCTATCAGTTCTGGCTAAACCTCTTAAAGATTTGTAAGTATTAGGGTTTTTTCCAGGCTGATGCTTAGTGAGTTAGGCCAGTGTAGTCATATAAAAAACATCTTTGTAAACAGGCTAGCATACAACATTAGAAGATTGTTGCATGACAATGCCAAGTCTATTATAAATAGCCCTTGAAAATAACATTAGAGCAGTCTATAAGGTGTTAAGCTTGCCTATTTAGTCATTCATAAGCCAGCAAATAACAAAGTTTTTATGCTATTTGATGCATTATGTCTTCAATGGGACTTTAACTACCATTAGCGTACAATTTTCAAAGAATACCCTCCTACTTCCACTGTCACCATTATTATTCCCATGTGCAGAATTTTGTAGGACTTTTCATCATTGCATGTTAATTTTTTCCT
Source organism: Haemorhous mexicanus (assembly GCF_027477595.1). Classification (NCBI taxonomy): domain Eukaryota; kingdom Metazoa; phylum Chordata; class Aves; order Passeriformes; family Fringillidae; genus Haemorhous; species Haemorhous mexicanus. The sequence goes on from NC_082342.1 coordinate 49,376,482, forward strand.
CTGAATATATAATTTAATCTTTTTCTAATTAAGATTTTTTTCTTATGAACATTCACAAACCCCCAGCATTTTTATAACTGTACCTTAAAGCTCTTTCTCAGACTAAATTATATACATTTCTCTATAAGCAATATGTGAAATAGGATTTTTGATTTTTATTTAAGACTTAATCCTGTTGAAGTTCATAGAACTTATGAAGTTGAGGTTAATGATTTGGAATTATATTCCCAGGAATCAAACTGGCTCCAAAAGTCAAGGAGATTGTACTGCTAATTTTCCAGATCCATTGAAAATCCATGCATATACATTACATATTTTTAAATAGTGATTTTGGGTTTATGATATGAGTTATCATTACTTGAACATTTTAACATAATGAAAGTGACTTAAACACCTTTGGGAATAAAAACCATGGATGGGACAGGCTCCTGTACTACAGAAAGGTATAGTTCAGCAGCAGCCATGCTAATGCTGCAATTTGTGAATAGACTACAGAGACATCACAGAGTTCATCTTAGTAGAGCTTCTTGATGAGCACTGTTCTCACCAGGGGATTTGAGGGTGACAGTGTTTGGTAGACCACGGGTGATTTGAAAGCCTAAGAGAAAACCTTTAAGCTGCCAGTCTCTGTGTGGGATGGCTGGAACACAAATGGCAGTGGAACTGGTGTGATCAGAGCTGCCTTGAGCAACTCTGCAAGTGCACAGTAAGGAAAGACTTGGTGGGAGTTGCCATAATGTCCTGTAGACCCAGGTCATTTCATCATTGCCATTTATTTTGTCCTTTCAAACATACAGTTCATGGGGTGGCTCTAGGCTCACCTCTTCAGGTGGCAAACAGGATACTTGGGGAGGAATAATAATAAAGACAGGGAAAGTTGATTAGGAAACAACAGGAGGAAAAAAAGACTCCTAGGAGAAGAAAACCTGAAAGAAAATACGTGGACACTGCTGGGTACTGAGTAAAATGTTAGATGAGCAGGAAAGTGCTTTTCAGATGTTTAGCAAAGGCTTAGACAAGCTTGCACCTGGCTTCTGTGGTACTTTGGATGTATTGTAACCTCCTGTGTATAAACATAGGAAGCATAGGATGATGTGGGATCTGAGAAGCCCTGGAAAATTCCTGAAGTACTCTCACACTTAATGTGTCTTGGAAATGAGGAATAGTCAATTTACATTGAAATGTTCGAATTGAATTCCAACATTTTCATACCTACTTTAACTGTTTGTTTTCATTCCCCTTCCCACTTACCCAAAGCTGTGTTATTTCATTTTTTCATCCAAATCTGGGACACAAGTGTGTGTGAAATACTGGCATGTTCATTTGAACTTCCCAGGTTTGCTTTTTTATCAAAACCTCTTGAAGAGGAGAATAAAGAAAATAATTTGGGATTATCTGTGTACCAGTGTGTCAGCAGGTGCAATGAGAAACCCAAATGGAGCTGTGCACATAGAAAAACATATGAAATAAATCAGTGCAAGTTAAGAGGACTCGCCCACCCATCTTTTCTTTGCTGGAATGAATTGTGTGTAAGTTTCCACTAGATCATCATTTGATTGTCAGGATTGATTAAATATTTTCTGCTTTCAACTCTGAGGAGATGCTTTTAATAAATTTTTAATATTTTATCGGAGCACTATGTATGCTGGCTCCCATTAGCAATGAAATCTGTCCAGTGAGATTTGGATTTGACTGAAAGCATAGACTTTGCCTTTCTTCAGTTAATCTTTTCTTGAGTACCAAACAGATGAGTGATTAGTGGCAGAAGGACACTAGAAAAAAAAAAATAATGCCCCAAATTATACCTCCAGTCAGGCCACCAAATTTTAATGTTTGGATGATATAATGTATGTTTAAGTCCCATGTGAATTCTTCGACTGTTTTTACCCATTTAATTGCATTTGAGTTATGATTTTAAAAAACTTTTCATAAACTAGTCAGTGGGATTTACAAATGCTTGTCTATAAAAAGCTGTTCAGGTTATGCAAAAGCCTGTGGGTGACTGGATGCAGGATTTGCATTGCACACACAAGCAAGCTTATCCCTTCTTGGGTGTCTTCAGGTACCTGCGAATGAAGAGGGCACTTGAGGATGAATATCCCTGTTTTCGCCTTCCAAAAGCCATAGCTGCCCCACTCCTGCCAGGTTCTTCTTCTCTCACCTGTGCATTCTCAGGATCTCCCTTTGGCCCAGTAGTTCATTATTCCTTACAGGCCCTGAAACACCATATTCAAGCTTTCTGGCAAATGCCATCTACCCCTAGCTATCTATTCCAAATTTCTTAGATTGACTTATTTTAAAGCCTCTTGCTAACTTCACCTGTATCTGAAGGACAGAAATTTTCTAACAGAAGCAACTTTTCATATGTTAATTTTGGGAGCTGCTGTTTTAGTGGGAAAATCTTTGTTTTACTATTATATGGCCACTACAACTTCAGGCTAGTTGGCATACTAGCTGCTCACTATGGAGGCAGCTCCTTTACTTCTGGATGATCATCATCCTCAGTCAGTTCAGATTTTAAGGAACTAGTCAGTTTAAAGCAGGGAACTGTTATCCTTGAATGACCCATGACAGGTTGAAGTATCTCAGTAGGGAGAAAAGAAACAGCAAAAATAAGACACATAACAGATATGTTGCTGATCCAGGTACTATACTCAACTTTGAAATGGAAATGAAGACGAGTTGAGAAAAGCAAAAATTGTGTTTTATTTAGATTAACATGTTAAAAGGGCTGAGGAATCTGAGAGCATTTGGAAAGGAATGAAAGGACTTTTTAGCGGAGCTAAAACAACTCATTTTAATGAATTAAAGATTTGGGTTAAATTGTAACAGACATAACAAATAGTTAGGGCATTAAATAATCATCACCTGGCCTGTTAACAGATTTAGAAACCTTCTGACCTTGGAGAAGTCAAGTTAATCTAATTTGTTGTAGTTTGTTTTTTTTTTTAAATCAATAATCAACTTCTCCTCTTTTGAAATTACACATTTAAATAAAGTACTGAAAACAATTAATTACCCTTTGAAGAGACGGATGGATAAAATCCCCTTTTTACACTTCAAATCTGCAATCATTTTCTTTCATGATTCCTTCAACATGTCTCAGTTCTTGCTGAAACTCTGAACAATCTGGAAGACTCTGTGTACCAGAAAGGTGGTGTTTTCTTGGATTTATATAATCACAGGTTTTCAACTGCTCTAATGCCATTAACTTACATTTCCAAATGTTTGGTGTGTGGAAAGATCAATGGCTTTATTAATCTAAACTTATTACTCCCCTCACCCTTCCCTACTTCAAATCTGGTTTCTGTTTAAAGCTCTCCATAACCTCAGCCTTATTCTAGGTTAAATGTTATATTAATCAAGCTGTGGATAAAGGCCACATATATGACTGAAGCTGTGTTTATTAGCTTTAGTGAAGCCTTTGATTTGGTCACACATTCTTTGCTCTTAACAAAGCCTCAGAATAATACAATACAGGGTTTATGTCAATCCCTAAATTGGTTATCATCATATTTAAAAAATAATAGAAAACAAACTAAGTTCACTATAGTGGCATATGAGCTGGTTTTAAACTCTCTGGTGCAGGTGATGTCGATAATATTCTTCTTCTAGTGCTCTGGTTGTTTTCTTTGGAAATGTCATAATATGTGTGGATAAATAGAATATCTGCTTTTGCAAAGAACTTTTTTTTTAATCCTCCTTTAATCATAAAGTAGACTTTATTTGTACTTTCCAGCTTATGCAAGATGTATTCTGAGGAGAGGAAAACGGGAGAGGTTCAAGTTGTTAATTGCTTCATGGTGTTATGAAGAGCTGTTTTGAGGTTGTGTGCTGCTCCAGCCCTCCTGTGGCTAGCAGGATTTCCAACTGCAGGGCTGTCCTGTGGAAGACATTACTGGCTTGATTCTGCTCTTTGATGTGCTGGGTATAATCCCCACCCAGGATTAACCATATGGTGTAAATTCAGTCTGGGCCTCTAAAGGAGAAGGCCACCCTTCCAGGTACCAGTCAGAACAGAGGGGCTATAAGAGACACCAACATGCAGAAAGTGAGAATACTTGTATCCTAAAAACCTTCTGGCTGTCCATACCTGTTCTTGGGCTGGTAGAGGAGGGAGCAGAGGAAACAAATATTTTATACTCTTTTAGTGCATCTGTATAACGACTGACTGTTGTGCACATTTATATACCAAGATTATAACAGATGTGTTAAAAACCATTTTTATATCTGTAAAGAATGTGGTCACCAGAGCTCAGAGCAGGGCTGTGCCCCCCACAGAGACAGTGCCTTCAGGGCACTGAGGTTAGCCTTCATCCCCATCATGGACAAATTAATATTGTGCCTGGAGGGCAAGTTTCAGGACTTTGTTGTGACTTGGTCTCCATGTCCATTTTCTACTTACATGGACAATAATTTCTCAAAATGCAGGGAGACCCAAAGGTTAACATAATTCTCCCTTTGAACAGTCAATCCTTGCAATGTATATCCACTTATGTGGTCTCTGAGGCAGTGACTTGGTCCATGACAACAAGCACACCTGATTTAGCATATAGTATTCTAAATTACTGAAGTCTTTTTAAAAATTTTTCCTTCTCCTGCCAAGATTCATTGGCTGGGTGCTAAAGGTGGAAAAAAAATTACAGTTGTAAACAGAGTGCAGTTTTTAACAGGAGGAGATTTAACATCTGAAACTGGCACTGAGAGATGTGATGCAGTCATTGGCACAGGGACACTTCATGCCTCAGCACCAGTTGGCACACGGAATGATTCTGTGATAAAAGTAAAAATACTTTCTTCAACCTCTGGTAGAATTCCTTCATTATGAGCTCTTGGATTATCTTGGAGGTGTGGACTGGTTTATGCTGGAGGCTGGGAACACTGGAAATAAATCTTTCCTCCTTTTAGAAAGGGTGCTTTGTTGGATTGCTGAGTTTTATTTTCCTGTTATATTGTTACTCTTAACTAAATCTTAAGTCTGTGTAAGGTTATTGTTTCCAGTGATGTCTGCTGTAGTTGTCTAAATCACTTTGAGAGCTGGCATCTGCTTTGATGCATTATATGCACTTTTTAACTTTCAAGCAAATTATTTTCTTAAAAGCAAGGGAGAGAATTTTTCAGATCACCAGTTTTCAAATATTTTCTGAGAAGAAAGTCTGCATCAGTGTTGAGCACAGCTCATCTCTGCAAAATGAAATAGCTTCCATGCAGCCACCATATTTGATCAAGCTCCAGAAATGCCTAGGAAAAAAAGTCATATCAGATGGTCTCACCGAACTGCAGTATGATGTTCCAATGTCAGTGCCTTAAGGAGGAGTTACTAATGCCATCAACCACCATAAGACGTAGCAGTTCCTGCTAAGCACCTTCAGACATTGTTTTACCAGGGTGAATGGCATAAGAAATGTACAAAATTGTGGTGTATTACCAAAATACTTGCACTGGAGAGAAAGAAAAGGCACAGGAAATAAGAGCAGTTTTAAGAGGTGTCCTGGAGATCTGAGAAGTCCCACCTGAAAACCTTTGCTTTTAGCAAAGTGGAGTGGGGCTGCTATAAAAAAGATGGGAAGAGAATAAGCAGGAGGATTTTCTAAATTTTAGCTTCTTTGCAAGGCCGTTCACATATGTCATTATGGCATGATTTCTGAAGTAGTCTGGAGGAGCTTTGTTTAAAGTTTGTAAAGTCACTTGCAGACTGCAACATCCAAAACTTTTAAGTGTTAGAATATCCCTTCCCTCTTCTCTCACTGTCCATCATATTCAGTGGAATGAGAGCAGCAGGACCAGGTCAGAGTTAAGGTTGGCTGCCAAATTTCAAAGCTTTTAAAACCTTTTTATTTCATAACGGCAACATTGTAATAACACTGTTTTAAATTAGCTGATGTGTATTTACTAACTTAATCTTAGTACAATGCTGAGGTTTAAGGGTTGTGGAATATTGCACAGCTTTGATCTCTATAAACCCCTATTAGCACAGGTACTGATACAATTATCTGCAGGGTCACTCTACATACTTACAGGCTAGCAGTCCAATCAACAGATCAAACTACCTCATTTATCATCATGTGATCTGTTTCTAATTAGTTCACTGAAGTTAATGGTTTCTTAAAAGTGCCTTTTTTGAGTTATTTTTTTCAGAAACACATAAACCACTTGAAATAGCTTCTCAACATTGGCTAAATATATTATTTATTTTCTGGCATATTTCCAGTTTTATGAGTTACACAAAATTCATTTACTTCATGAAATAGGTAATTTCTTTACTTTCAGAGATGGAAGGCACAGAACAATGTTGGGGTGATGGTAGGGTCTGACAAAAACCTTTTTAACACATTCAGTACATTGGCCTGGCTCATGGAGTCTAATATTTACAGTTTTGAAATAAGTCTAAATACAGCTAGTTTTATCTCCTTCCAGGAAAGCATAATCATGAGATTTGCTGAATGACTGGTACTTTGTGAATAAAGGTCAATTTAGACTTAAAAGTACAGGTGTGGATTAAAACTACTAGTGTGGATTGGAACAAAAAGGAAATGTCAATAGTTTTGCACGCCAGTCGTAAATTGCTGGTCTTAATTAAAGTGTAATAAAATTTTTAATTTGATCAAAGCATGTAGCACCTATTGTAAGCCTACTGTTTCTCCAGGGAGATTTATACCCTTTGCTTTCTTCTCCGTACATCTAGCAATTGCATCTGCTTATTAGTAGTTTTGCTATTAGAAATACACCTCCCCTGATGGTCTGTGGGCCAGGATTTAGTGTTATTAGGCTTGACCTGATTTGATTCCCTGTCAAAGAAAACCCTTCAGCCTCAAGCATTTCATAAGCTGCTGTGACCAGTGTTCCAGGAAGAGTGAAGTGGAATTTAACCAGATTGATATATTGGTGTGGAGGGAGATTACACATGGACACAAGCCAGGGTTGAAAATCCTGCTTTACTTTTGCCCAAGTCTAGTGAAGCCCAAGTTTCAGCTATCATCAGCTCAGCATGACCTCTTTGCTTCCAGGTGACATGCTGTTTTTTTTCTGGAAATTTTTCTTTTTCAGCAAGATTTGAAGGAGAAGGCAATCTCTGAAACAAAGTAATGGTTAGCTCTGCAGACATCTGCACATTGAGTGTGGCAGGAAAAGATATGCAGGCACAATCTGTACCTCCAGATTTTCTGTGTAAAAGTTTAGCGTCCCAGCTTAAATAATAAGACATCTGTGTGGCAAATGCTTATCATGCAACTTCCCATAACTTTTATAGGAAAGATATAGGCAAAGACAGAGCAAGAAAAGGCCAGGAATGGAGGAAAGAAATAATTTGGAGAAGGAGAAAAAGGTTAAAAAATAGCAACTAAGGAAAAGGGAGAGGAAAAACAGTGTTTTGTATCTTCCAAGTGTTGGTGACTCAGACACTGAGACAAACTCCTGACCTTGGATGTCTGAGCCTCACAAGGAGCAAAATTTCCCAGTCTCGCATGTTTCTGTTAGATCATCAGAAGGCAGAAAAAGAAAAAAAAAAAAAAGAAAAAAAAAAAAGAAGAGAGACCCTTCTTCCCTATTTTCTCCAGATTCGGAAAAGAATAATTCCCTATGAGCGCTCCTCTCTCTCCAGGGACATCTATATTGTTAACAGAAATGAGGACTCAAGAAACACAAACTTCTGTAATAGGAGCAGTGCTCTCATCCTGTTACCTGTTTGGCCATCAAAGCTGGCTTTCATATCTTTTTTTTTTTTTCCCCACTATATGGAGAAGTTCCTATTAAGCTAATTATTGCTCCCAAGGTGAAGAAATCTCTAAATTTTTTGACACCTTCTTTGCAGCTCTTCTTTGTTTCCATGGAGAAATTTTGTGCTAAGATGGGTTTTGTTAGCAGTTGGCACCTCTAATTATAGCTTGGTGGAAATTCCTGAAACTGAAATAAAAGTTGCTTTAGCCACCTTTTCATGTCACATCCAGTCTTGCCCTTCTGGAAGCACCTGGTATACCTGCTATGTGTTGGTGTTGTGCTGTTTTAGATAGTGACTCATTTATAATGAGCTAGACTGAAAGTAGATGAGATTATGGTGCATTCCTTTATATTCAGAACGGGCTTTTTCCCTGAATTCTTTGCTTTTTTTGTCTTTGTGGAAACCACTTGCCAAAGTGGGAAATGTATGTGTTCTTTTAGAAAAGCCAAGGAATAACCACTGTATGATATCTGTCACTATATGTTAAAGTCATTGAAGGCAGATCAATTTTATCCCAGTAGTAATGGATATGACTTTTTTCAACGGAGTAAAAGGATATTGTTGTAATGATGACAAATGTGAGTGACTTCTGATTTTTTTTTCCACTTGAAGTTTTGCTAGTGTTGTTTCCTTGCTGTTTGCTTGTAGCCCAATGTGGATACATTAAGAGCTCTCAAGGAGTTTGTTCAAATGTTTAAACTGTTAAATGCTTCATGATTCATTGGTTCCATTGTGAGTCATAAGGCTCTTACAGTCACTATTAAAGAGTACTGTAGAACAAATATTATGTCATATTGGCATATACCAAATCTTTTGAGCCCTGCCAATATTGTAGTTTTGTCTGACCCACTGCTTGATGAGCAAGGCTCATGCAGATGTTCTCATCCATGCCCTCATACTAAAGTTTCAAGATTATCCTAAACTTCAGTTCTAACTTTTTGAATAATAAATAGGCATATTTTTAGCTTTTACCTGCAGTAAAGTGGCAGATACCTGTAAATCACAAAAGAAAGTACATTTTCAACATTCAAATATCTAAGATATCATGTGGTGCATGAAAAACAAATGCCACAATGTGCATGGAGCATGTGTCAGAATTTGCATAAGAAAATGCTAGCATGAATTTCATAGGGTGAATAATAAGTTCTTTATAGTGTATCCAAGACCATCATGATGAAGACCTACAGAAATGGGTAATATTTTTTTTTTTACATTTTTATCCTTTTTTGGAGTTGAAGATGTTCTAGCGTCATGAGAACAGGCAGAAAAATAAATATCTTTCAGTAGGTAACTGGATTTGTTTAATTTATCACCTTAAGGAAGTGGGAAGGAAAATGCATAATTATCTTAAAAATATTTGAATTACATATATATCCTAAATGAGTTCAGAGGAATAGTAAATTCACAGCCTGGAACTAGAACCATCTCTATTTTTCACACTGTTTGGGATTTCCTTGAAGGATGTGGAACTCCTATTTGCACTGTCTTGGAAACTGTTTTTGTGGTTTTGAATCTTTACATAGAGACAGTTTTGAATCACATGCTGTAGCATATGTCTAGCCCAGCTGTTCTCTCTGTATTTATATGGCCCCATCCATATAAATCTCTGAGTGCATCAAAAGTAAAAACAAAATTACTCTTGCAGTACCCATGGTTGGGGAAGCATTTGGTGTCCACCACTAATTATATGGATAAATTAGAGATAAGGGTTATGAAGCATTTAGTCTCAAATCAAGCAAAATGTCTCTGACTGCTTGACACCGGTCCCTCTGCTGAGTCCCAACCACGGGCACCTTCTTCACTACACCTTTTTCCAGGAAGCACAGAATATGTGTACTTTTTGAAATGACATGTATGGGCAGTCCTCATGTGGCACTGATGTCTTCAAAGATTAAAAAAAAATTGCAGCTAAAATTCTCAGTGCTGTGCAGCTGTTTCTGTGCAGCCCTGGGAAGGATGAGTAGTTCCAGAAAAGGAGGCTGAAAGCAATTATCTCTGCATTTTTTATCTGTCTTTTACACTGTTAGTACCCCAGTGAGCCATCTCTACTTATATACTTTTCCCTAACCCACAATAGTTTCTAGATCTAAAGTTTAACACAAAGACCAGATCCAGCAGATATTTTTACCTTTTTAATACTCTGTGCTATTTTAAATGGGGAAAAAAATAAAGAAGGACCTGTTTTGATCAAAGCATTTTTCTCTGACATAGCAAGGCATAAAAATGTATCCTCACAAATACCTCAGCTCTCAAATGCAAGAAGGCATTCTCACATTTATACCATAGAAGGTGACACTGGGATATTCCAGATTCCCTTCATTCCCAAGAGATCTGCTAATCTCAGAAAAATGAGGGAGGCACTTTACTTGGCCCAAGATTTCACAAGGCTGTCATACACTTGGGGAGTTTCAGGACCAGCACGCAGGCACAGGGCTACAGGCTCCTCTTGCACCTGAGTGTACCACCAGCTGGACTGAGAGGAAGATCCCAGGCTGGATGAATTAGCCCAAAACCACTACTTAACAGCCACAAACTCTAAACAGCTTCCCCCGCCCCATCACCCACTTGAATTTATTATTGGTATTAAGATACATGAAATAACCTTGTTTTACACAATATGCAGATAGAGATAGCAGATGGGTGGTGTCACCCAGGCAGTGTAATGGGAGAGCTTCTCACCCATGGCATATGGGCAGAGATGGAGTTGCCAGCCCAAAACGTAACCTTTTATCAGAAAACGAAACTTCAAAAAAATTAGCTGGTGGGGCTTTTACAATGCCTTACACAATCCAGCTTGCACTTCCCCACCAAGATAAACAATCAGTCAAGCCATGGAGAAGTGGGGTGCTATTCAGGATGAGTGGCTGTCCCAGCTGGTCATCCTGGCTCACTGGGTAAGTGCAAGATCATTATTTTATATCCTCCGGCAGTCCACTGGGGTAAAAGCTGCCTGAAAAGACAAGTTTTGAGATCTACTGATGTACTACTTGGAGGTGGAGTGTGTTACACTGCTTTATCAAATATTTGAAACACATGGTCTAGAACTCTGTTCCTTGACAAATGGTTGAACTACAGTGAAGATGTCCTTCATCTTTCCCTGATTAAAACATTATTTTCGGAAATTCAGCCTGCAAATACCAAATCATATCAGAGAAATTTATAGCAAATAATGTAAATAATTGAAAGATATACAGTCAAGGTGTATGGATGACTGGAAAAGCTGCTCCAGGGAGGCAGTTTCAGGAACAAGGTGTTGTTATTATTATTTTAGCACTTTTTGAGCACTCTTGGAGCTCTACTAATAGAAATTAATGATATTGCTATCAATAAAGGCTTAGAGAGTATTCTCCTGTTCCTCCTTCTAGCTGCTAAGGTAGTCTCTATTTGGGCTGTGTATAGAATGTCACAGGACCAGAGAGGCTCCAGTCATGTTCCCTAAAGGAAAGGCTGTAGGACTGTACTGGGACAGCACAAATGATAGAAAGGCTTCAGGAGGTGACAGCTCTAATGCACCACCTGATGACCAACTACAATGGTCAGTGTGGCTGAATAGCTTTGGATGGGACAGCCAGTGAGAATGTCTGAATGATCTGACATGCCCTTGATTTGGAGGGACAGAAAACACTTTATAGTGAATGAAAAAATCTGTGTTGTTTTGGCCATTGATGTTTTACCTCAGAAGTTCCCTCTTAGACTCATAGATATGGAGGACAGATCCTCATAGAGAGGATCCTCCTCACATGTACCATCTCCAGGCTACCAATGCCTCAAATTTATTTGGACACTATCAGTGTGGAGAGGGAAGCATGTTGTCCCAGTGGTGGCAGCAGTATCTTCTATCTTTCTGTCAGGCCCTGGGCTCATGAAGGCAGAGATGTTCCTTGAGGTTTTCCATGTCCTTGGTCAGGGATACAGATGGTAAGAAGAGGCTTTTCCTTTAGACAGAAAGTAAAAAGGCAACCTGAAAAAACTTGACTTTTTCTTTGGAAGTAGCATTTAGGACATGAGTTGTTCACATTTCTCAGGTTTAGAAGCCCAGCATGTTTCTGTATGTCTCTGTAGCACAACTCATCCTCCAGTTACTCAAGTGAATTTTCCTGAGCATTTATACCCATGAGACTCCCACTCAAATATTTGTGTGCCAAGCTAGTCCGAACAGTCAGGACATGAGCAGTGTGATTCACTTTCAGATGTAAGAAAACAGTTCTTGAAAAGGATTACTGTACACAGCAACTCTGGCAAGAGGTTCTGTAGGAGTCCAAAGTCTCCTTCCCGTTTTCTGTGCTAAGAAAGGTAATGTTATGGCAAGACTGTGCTCTGTTATGGCAAGACTGTGCTCTTTTCCTCTGCAAGATTAACAACTGTTGAGTATAACAGACATGAAGCACAAAAAACCCCCAGGAATTTCAGTAACCGCTCTGAGCCAGATTTTAGCGGTTACATCCAATAGATCAACATATCTTTCTTTCTTATGTTAATGAAATATCAGTCAATAACTTGCGAAGAACAAATCCTCTTATATGTATAAGAATGTAGCTGTAAGTCACCAGGGTAGCCCAAAGCTCTAAAGCAAGAGATCTTCAGTGAGGATAAGACAGCTTAGCTGCACTGCAACATTTCCAGTAGACATCAAATGAAAATCTGGCTGTACAGCTGAGAATCGTGTTAATGCCCCAGTGCTGCAGTTTTCTGAGCTATTTCTTTTCTGTTATGCGGTGACTCTCATTACCTCTATGCAGTCCTTGCCTCACAAATTCAGCTAGTGTGGTTTCCAGTTTGGACCTAGATCTGTGAGGCTTGAAGGAGGGACATTCCTCTGGGACTAGGATAATACTGCCTTCTCTAGTATGAACAGTCTTAGTATTTATTTTGAACTTTATTTTCTGGTGGTTTTGAAAGGACAATAGCTGCTGTATTCTTTAAGCAGTGCTGAAAAATCAAAAGCATTTAATTTCCAAGGATTTACTCTTTCTGAAAACTGAACAAGAAAATACATTGTACATGGCAAAGGGAACAGAGTGAATAAACCAAAAAACCCACACACCATTAAAATATCAGCAGTGACTCATGAGGCTTACAAATTGCTACCTACAGATTCCAGGTGTCTGAAATAAATTATTTAAACTCAGCATAAACCAAACATTTTGATAGAGGTCAAATTATTTATTTTGCTGCTAACAGTGGTGTTTGATAAATGCAACTACAAGAAATCAGATTTTATAGGCTGTTGTTATGCTCTGTGCACATGTGTGAATCTATGTTACTCTTTGATTGTCATTCTTATGTTTGATGATGGTACATGTACTGCTGTAAAATGGAAATCTAGGTTTTAGAAAAAGTGGAATGATACTGTACACCTAAATATAGATGAAGAGTGGCTGTGCAAGTTGTCCGGTTTATCCTGCATGTAGTGGAGGTGATGGGAGTCAGCCTTCTGTGCTGAGCAGGAAGGTCTCACTTCCTGAGGCACCAAGATTAGGAAGTTGCCATGTGTGTGCAGGGAACAGCCTTGAGGACACAGAGTGTTTGGAAGGGAAATTAAGCTGTCCAAAAGCTGACATCTTTGACAGAGCAACTGGGGAGAATGGGAACATGCCAACAGACCTGTGAAGCTCTACAGGGCCCTGAATGCAAAAAGGAGAAACTGAAACTTAGAAGGAGTGATAAAGGGAAATTACTGAATTTGCAATTATTGTCTTAAGAAGATCTTCTGTGAGGGAAGTACATGAAAAGTCTAAGAGTCATTCCACTTCAGAGGGGCGAAGAGCTCTCTGATGAGCAATAAGTCTGTAATGAACAACTTTTTAGGGAAAAGTTCCTAAAATCCTTGCCAGTTCATTCTCGCCAAGGTGGATTTCAATTTGTGAGAGTTACTGAGCATTCCACACGGCTCAACACAGCTCTGTTCCTTATTTAACTTGTGCCTAGAAGTGGCCACAAGTCTTTAATCTGGGATGAGTGGATATAATTCTTTATTTACTTGGCTATCTGTTCTTCAAATGCTGTTAATTTCAGTGGGAATCCTTCCTTAGCTAGTTTGGAAAGAAGATTCAAATCCTCAGTGGCTTCAGATCAGCACCAAAATCCGTGCCAATGGGCCAAGGTCATGAGATGATCCCAAAGCAGCCCTCAGAATTACAGTTGATACCTACCCTGATGACATAAAGAGGAAAAAAACCCAAAATACTCTGTTAATTGTGTTCACTGCAAATTATGCAAGAGTAACATTATGCTGTTCTTTGACATCACTGCTCTCCGCCTTCAACTCCTTTTTTCCACTTGAACTGAAAACCTTTCCAAAGGATGAGATTGGAGTTTACAAGAGATTGCTAGATGCCAGTCCCACAAATATCTTTGCACATGGCTAGCTTCATGCACAGGTGTGGTCTTGCTGATGTCAAGTTAAGCACATGCCTAAGTGTTTAGAAGACTCAGCCTTACATCTGACATCCAAGTAAACAGAGAATCATCTTAAATTCTCCAGGAATTTCTGATCAAAAAGGAGGTTTTATGAAAACAAATCATTCAATATATCTAAATTCAGCATAAAAAGAGCTTTTAAATTAAAATGATACTCATAGCTTTAAACCTTTAATTAGTAAAATCCTTTTTCATATACTGAAGTTTAAAACTTCAACTTTATTTTAATATCTATATGCTACTTTATAAATGATGAAAGGTCAAATACATCTCCATTAAACAGAATTTACTCTATTGATGCACCAGTTAAGCACCAGTCACTCACCTTCATTTTAATTAAACTGATTCTCTTATAGTCCACGATTTGCAGGTAAAAAATTATTCATGTAGTGAAAAATTCAGCATTGTTATGACACCCACAAGTAACAATTTGAAAGACAGTCTATTATACTTGCACAAACTGTTCCATCCAGGGATCTCAAGCCACTTTGCAAAACTCACCCAAAGATTCTTAAGCCAGAGGAGCATTATTGGCTGCCTGAAGGGGGACAGGTACTGACAGGGGCTGCTGCACCATGTGCTCAGGGATCAAGTTCTCCAAATCTAAAGAGCATTGTTTTGTTTCAAGCTTCTTTGGTGAGGCAGGAATCCAAGAGGACCCTGAGCAGTAACAGATCCTTCCACTTACAGACAGACAGAACAGTGGCTATTTTGTGGTCTCAGGTGTCCTCAGACCTGGGAAGGGGCACAGTATCAGTAGTCTGTGCTGGGAAGGTATGACAGGCTGAACGAATGGCTAGGTGACATTCTTTAAAAGTAACAATTTAGTTGATAAATTAAGACATTGATCTATTTTTTCCTGTTTATAAATTGTCAGTAAACTAACTGACTTTTCCAAATCTTTAAATACTGCAGTTGCTTTATTTTTTTTGCCTGTGGGCTAATGGAAAAATGGCTTCTCTGAATATTCACTGTGGTTTGATTACTGCTTGTGCCACATGGTTGGCCAGCTTAATGGTGTGGTTTTTCTGTTTCCTGATTGCACACTTCAAGCTTTATGAGCAGGAATAATCTTTTTATTTCTTCTTTGTGAGTGAAACATGAACACACAAAATTGCTCAATGAACATACAGACTTAAAAATTATAACTATTTAAGTGGCTTTTGAGAGTCTTCATGATATTGTTATGCTTGAAAATATTTATTTAGTGCAGTGCCTTTGCATCACAGGGTTACCAGAAAATAAAGTCTCTCATCTTCCAGATTGCTGGGATGAATGAGTTTGCACATACCTGTAAAGAAGATTTTGTTCAGGAGACTCAGATCTAATTTTGCGGATGTTGTATTTTGCCAGACTTAAACCATCAATTTCCACCAATGTGACTCAATTTCAAATAACTTCTGCTTTGGTTTTGCAAAATAACAAAAAAACCCCAAAAACCCCAAAAAACCCCCCAAAACTCCCAAACAAAAAAACAGCTCAGAAGAGACTCAGTAGCTACATGAGAGAACATAGGATATTGTTTGAACTACAAATAGATTTTTCCTTCTTACTGTAGAATGAAAGTGTATATGTAGAAAAGGCATCTGATATGCCTGAATAGAAAAGATGTCTTTCTTATCAGCCATGAAGTTTCTAAACACTTTCAAAGATATTTAAAGAGCAATAGGTAATAATCTACATATTTTTTTCATAAATATATGCTGAGGTTACCAGCTAACTTACACAGTAGATGGAATATCAGACACGTGACCTTGGCTTTGAAAATCTACATCTTTCTTCCCCTTTGACTGGAAAACCACCTTCATTCAGTCAAAGAAATATGTAATCACATTATCTTGTTTGACATGCCGAGCCAGAGCCCCCCTAGGAATGGTATCGGTATCTAAGAGGCAGCACCAACAAATATGCAGTGCCCTAACAGAGTCCAGTCAAATTTAGAAGGGAATAAGGGAGGTCAAATATCCCATCCATCTGCCTTGCATCTTAAATCTTTACCACAAAGCCAGTGATCTGTGAAAACCATTTTTCACAGTTAGAAAGCTCACTGATTCACATCTCTTGAAGGCCTGAAGAATGACTTCTAAACCTAAGATTACACTTAGCTAATGCACCTTGCTTTGTACTGTAGCTTTGAAAGAAAATCACAGAATAGTCTGAGTTGGAGGGATCCTCTCTTCAGAGCATGGGCTGTACAGGGATCAAGTCCATGACCTCGGCATTATTAGTGCCATTCTCTTACAAACTGGGCTAATTCATGATCATAGCGTGTCAGCAGTTTTCTGGAACCTTAAAATTAGTCCTTTTTCAAGAGGATTTACATTATCAAAACTCTATTAGCCTATCTACATTAAAATTAGATTAAATGTTACTAGCACAACTTCAGGTGAAAATAAAACCCTTATGGACAAGTTTTAGGAAATCCTAGCTCACAAAAACTGGATAATTGACTGAGGAAAACATGGTGATTTTTGTATCCAAATTTTAGATGCTAAAATGGTGTCATGAATGTGTGCAAAAAATTATATCTCCCTTTTATGGCATTATTTTATGTTATCCTGAGTACTGATGACCAGTGTGGCTTCATTTTGACAAGGGGCATTCAGGGTAAGAAGGAAGGTTATGCCTGAAAGTGTTACAGAAGTCTTTGCTCATATTACTGGGAAAACCACATCTGAGTCAATGCAAGTAGCCTGGGAAAACATCTTGACTCTTTCTGTGGCTACCTTGTTCTAGGTCAGGCTGTCAGCACTGGTGGCATGGCTCCTAAAATCTCTTTTTTGATTTCCAGAATAGCTGTCTCTAAGCATAATCCATGTTCAATTACTTAAAATGAAAAAGAAATGCCTTTTCAACTTTTTACTTAGTTTCCAGGAGTCCCAAAATATACCTTTTCTAAACAACTCTAGAACAATAGCTCCAACTGTAGCTCCAGCCTCTGCACACACCCTTGCACCCTGTGGCCCAGATGATCCAAATCTTCCAGTCTTGTCATGCCCTTATCTCCTCTGCTTGCTGCTCACCCCTGACCTACTCCAGCTCGTGTTCAGACCTTGCAGTGGTGAGCTCTGCTCCCACATGCCCAGGCAGCAGAGATGGCTTTGCTCCATCCTAGCAGATATGCCATGAGCAAGACAAAGACACTTCCCCCGCAGTGCCTCTGTCTGCTTGAGAGGTTACCTGTGATCGGTCCCACAAGATGAGGCCATACAGTGTGGTGTGGTGCTCACTTTCCTGCTAACAAGAGGGACAAAAGAGGCAAGCTGTTTGCTTGGGCTGCCAGCCGGGCCCCCAGGAGTCCAGCCCAACACTGGTGTTGCTGCGGGGGTGTAGCAGCCTTCAAGGTGGTCTATGCCTCACTGTCTTTATTTTGGCTTTAGACTGCAAGTGGGTAGGGACTTACATGCCCACTTTATCTTCTTTTCAGTACTCCCTCATGCATGAATTACCACAGTACTGTCCAAACCTCCTTTTCCCATGCCAGACCTCAGCACTGTGTAACTCCAGGCCTTAGCAGCAGCAGCAGCAGCAGTGATGGCGCAGGTGTCGAGCTATGTTAACAACTGGCAAAGCATCTTCTTCTCACATTTGAGCTCAAGGTTACAGTTTAGAGTATTTGAACTCCACAGATTTGTAGGAAAACTTATTGTCAGGGTGGTCTACACTTAAAGAAAACCTCAGATCCTTTTCCTCTTTCTCCTAGTAGGTCTCTGTTGCACCATTTATCTGTGCAGAGAGCCATGACACCCTCAGTGTTGCTGCCACCAGGCAGCGAGTCAGAGTCACCCACCTCTGGCACTTCAGGAGCTTCTGGCCTCGTGGCTACTAATGCTGAAAAACACAGTTTGCCCTTTGGTGCATTTCCCTCACCCGTGTTAGTGGTGTTTGTAAAATGACTCCTACTCTGACGAGCGGTGACAGCAGCTGAGAGGAGCATATGGGGCTGGGGCCGTGGGGGCCTTGCGGTGCTGGCTGGGCCGCTGCACGGCCGCCATCTGCCCACCACGCAGGAGGGACGTGGGGCCAGTCGCCACGGGGGAACCTGCTGCCAAAAGTACTTTATTTCTCCTCTGAAAAGGGTGATGTGCCTTTCCACAACTGGCAATGGGCCTCGCCACAGCTGCTCGCTGGCAGGACGTGGTCCTGTGGGGATGCCATGTGCCAGCCCCAAGCGCCATGCCTGGTCTGTGTAGGGGAGAAGGAGGTTCCTTTTCCAGGCCGTGTTGGCAGGGCCTGCCAGTGGGAATGAGGGAGGGCCCGGGGCAGATGTGGAGGCGGTTGGCAGAGTAAACCCTGGGAGGAAATGCCCTGGCTTTATGTATGTGGGGATGCTGCCTGCTGAGAGAAGGGTGGGATACAGCAGGGTGCCTGGGGATGTGGGGAGCATCTCTGTGCTAGCGTGGACACAGCACTGTGGGGACATGCAGACTCTCCCAGCAAGGCGATACAGGCTCGTTCTTTCCGCAGAACTGACTCACCTTTCTTTCTTTCTTTCACTGATCTGATTAGGCCTGTGAAATATAGGAGGAAAAAAAAATAGATGAATGAAGGGTTTAAAAAAGGGAATTATGACAGATAAGATTCCTACTAATTGGAAATGTTTAAAAGTCCTGGTTAAACAGCTGATGTTTTGATGTAGGCCTTGGGAGCAGGACACACAGATCCCAAAAGTTCTCCTCAGCACAGTTGTGTCTCCCCATATCTCTTGCAGTAAATAGCAGACGCTAAAATGAAAAATCCCTTTTCAGTGTTCTTCAAAACTCTTCAATCTCTGCAGAAATCATTCTGAGGCATCAAGTAATGAGTGCTGTCAAATGCCGAGCTGCTCTTCCTTGATCTGGTGGCAGATCACTGACTTTGCTGGCAGGTTCAGAACTGCCTCAGTTCAAAACAGCCTCACAGATCTGATGGTGCCTCGGCCAAAGGCCACTTTCTGCCTCTGCTGTTGTTGCTGTACCACTGGTGAAATGTTTGCTAAAGATTTCTCCTGAATATTTGCAGGGTATATCAGGTGAGAAAGTCTTCCTTGCCACTAGTAAATCTTCTTATGATCCTGCTTGGAGTAATATTTTCAGAGTGTTCAATAGTAACAGAACAGTACGCATTCTATGTAACAGGAAATGAGAGCAAGACAGACATGGTGTAAAGAAGTCTTAAGTATATAATGTTTGGTTCTGCCTAACTTTATTGAGAAGACATGAGCTCAGGTAATATAAAGGAAGAGAACATGCTAAAGAGTAGATAGATGTATTCCGACTGTCAAGACCTGATAAACAATCCTATGTAATCTCTGAACCATTTGTGAGTCTTCACAGTAATAGGAAAAGATGCAAATATGGTTCTTCTGAAAAAATCAGGAAGTTATAATTAATCCCTTATAGGAGCTCCTGGAAATGTTCTGAACTAATTTATTAAATAAACCATAAATATATTGCAGAAGGATCCTAAAGAGTTAAAATAGCCCACCTAAGCATGCAAAAAATACACTGTGTCAAATCAATCCTAATTCCTTCTCTGAGAGCATGTGATTTAAAGAATAAGAGAAAAGCAGTATATGGGATGTATCCCTGATTTAGACAGGCTTATCCCACACAGGTCTCCTGCAAAGCTGAGGAAATAAACCTAGAGTGGTCAACCTAAGCTGATTGAACAGCTGTTTGAAATGTTCTTTTCAAAAACTTCAGAGGCTTTCAAAGGCATAAGTAGTTTGCTGGTTAGGTGTGGCTCCAAGTGTAGTCTTACAGGAGTGGGAGGTGGAGAGCATTTCTTGCTGAAGTCTTGGCTTTCAGTGTAAAAATGAACCTGATACATTTGCTGAACACATTATGAGCAGTTTGTAGTACATGATCAGAATTTAAAGTGACCTTAATAAATTAGGTGGATGATCCTAAATCAGTGAGATGAAACGTAAAGGGCCATGGAGCAGCCATGCAGTAGAAATGGAGAGTGGATGTCGTATAGGGTGAATCAGAAATGTGAAAGTGATGCAGAAACAGAAAATCTTATTGTGGGGAGCACTATCAGGCTGCTGTGAGGAAGATCCAAGATGCAACCGTTTTGCCCAGTGAGGCTTTGGTGGGTACTTGGGATCTATCCTAGCAGCCAAAACAATGTAAACTGGAGCGATGATATTTTGGGAATGTCTTAGGCAAATTGAAAAGAACCTGGAAGAGTTCAACAGGAAGAGCAGAAGGTATGGCCTGTAAGGCTGAGGAAGATTTGGCATCAGTCTTTTGATAAGGCTATATATTAATCTTTATGACTGTTTGGAGCATTTGATGACCTCTGCTTGGTTTAAAGTAATGCATATTCAGATTTCCCTTTTCCAGGCATCAAATTTCCAAGAATGTAAAGGAAAAAAACCACATGACATTAGTTATCAGAATTTGGGAAATAAAGTTTTTGATTTGGGTTTTTTTTTGTTTGTTTCTTTGTTACTGTGTTTTGGTTTTTTGTTTGGTTAGGGTTTTTTTGTGGGTTATTATTGCTGAGTGGAGCGTGCCTGGGTTCGTCTGGCCTTAGTGCACCGAGCTATAGGTAACTGCTGGGGATGTTTCACCTCAGAGACACCTTTGGCTCGCTGGCAGCTGCAGTTAGGCACTCAGAATGAGCCCAAGCAGAGTAGAAACTCAGTTTACCTCTAGTGGAAAAGGTTCAGGCGATGGTGAAGAGAAAGAGAGCGGGTTCTGCCGGAGAGTTTAATCCAGAGTTTATTCCAAGGTGACACAGTTCTGAATCTCAGTACAGCCCCAACAGACCCTGACTGCATGTTTCCAGCACCTTTTAAACTCACAGGGAGGTGGGAGGGAGAGGATGGGTGAGCCACCAACCAGGTGGGAGGGGGAGGGTCTCAGGGGACAATGACACCTGGACAGGCCAATGACCCCAGGCCTGAGAAGCATCTTCTGAACTTCTGCCAATCCCACGATGGCCTTCCTGGAATGTGGAACTTGACAGACAGCAATTAGGAAGAGAGTAGGGGGAAGGGAAGGAGGAAGTATTCACAGCTAAGGGACGAGATGTAACTTCACTCCACAACAGTGGGTTTTTTGTTTGTTTTGTTTGTTTGGGTTTTTTGTTTTGTTTTTGAGTTTTGTTTGTTTCTTTGTTGGTTTATTTTTTTTATCCAGACATCCATTGAGAAAGGTGGCATGCCCAAACTGCTTAGTGAAAGTCAACCTTTCTCCACATTGCACCATTTTCCATTCATAAATTTATAAATTCATTGCCTTCCGGCTTTCCTGTCTGACAACGATGTCAACTGGTGTTTAGTAAATCAACATGAAACTGTGACATAGTGTCTATAATTTAATCACAAAGAAATGTCAAACATTAATGATTTGGACCTTCTAATAAAATCTGAGAAACATCAAAGGTGTTTAAATTAATTTCAGACATTTGGAATTTGTGAAATTTGGATGGGTTTAATTTTTCTTTCCTTTAATTGATTTGTAATGAGAATTGCTAAATTTCAAGTGTGCCTAATTTAGTCTCTAATCTCTTTTGGAAGTCATACCATATTTTGAACTGATTTAATAAGGTCTTTTTTTGGAAGTGCACAATTACAGAAACATCACAGTTGAAAAGAATAAATAAATTTGGGGAATCTTTCAGAAGTTAATAGTTGCATGTTACAGGATTTAACATAATGCCCTAGCTAACATGCAATGCAAGTCAGAAATTGCTTTCTGGAGATACAAATGTCCAATAAAGCAATTACTGGACACTTAAAGCAGCGACACTTCTCTTGTCCATGGTAAGACACTGCTGTGGCTAGAGTCTTTGCCTCCATAGCATATTTTCATTTCTCATTCCTTTTTCTAAATTTAAAAAAAATTAATTATGAGCTTGGCTTGTAAACTTCTGTCCATTCCATCTTCATTCTCCATTGTCAGCATGAAGGTAGACATTATTCATTCTGAGTGTACATAAAAATATTTCACCTTTTGCAAACTGCTCTGAGAAAAGGAGAACAAAACTGCAAATATGAACAGGAGTGTTGTCTCCAGAGTGAACTTATGTTACACTTGTCCTAGGTCATCTCTTTCTAGACATGTCTGACAGGGAAAAGCTGCATTCAGCAATGGAAGACATGTCTCCCCCATGATGTGACCATTCAGGATCAGTACATGATCTGCTATGAGAAAAAAATATAAAATTTGAATAATTATTCTTGTAAAAATAATCCAAAGTACACTTCATATTTTTTTATCTGTTCTGTGTGATGATATCTAGAGACTAGATTTTGGGAGAATAAGTGTGAGAGATTTCAGTACAGTAAAGACTCCTTTTGTGTTTCTTGCAAACGTTCCCTTGTATTAACTAACATATAAGCTGAACAGATTTGATCCAGATAAGTATCTCTATTGAAGTCCACAGATGTGTTTTTGACTGGGGAGATGAGAGTAGAAAAAAAAGCAGGCCTTTCAAAAACAGTGATGTTAATCATAGCTATTTGTAAAAGCCAAATGCAAAAATTTCTTTGGTCACTCTTAGGCATGAACAATTGTGTTTATATATATTCACCTATACGTATAAACATATGTACCCCTACTTAAGTAGTGTTCACTTCAGTAGATCTTCAAAACTTAGTACAGTAACTGATTTTCTATGATAAAAACCATATTTGTCTTCCTGAATGAGTACCTAGAAGGAAGGAAATCAGGGAGGAAAAGTGGAGGGAGGAATGCAAGGAAAAGTGGAAGGTAGAAAGTGTTCAATGGAAGGTAGAAAGTGTTCAAGTTTTTCATTGCACAGCTTCACCTCTGCAGCTTCTGATTCCCCTTCTGAGCAATGGCAAGGGAATGACAAAATGGAGGGAAATAAAAGGTGATAATATAGTCAACTGTTATCACATTCCAAAAGTGCTCAGGGGCAAATAGGAAATGGGTTACACCCAGATCATGTGTAACTATATAAGATAGGGAACGTTTCCATAAGGAAACACTGGTTTGCAAGCTAATGGAAGTGAAGTATTTTTGAACCTCCTGCACTGAGGTAAACTGGCACATCTCATCTGAAAGCAGTGGGGATCTGACTCACATTCCCTATTATTCTTTAGGATTTATAGTATACAGAATAAAATAAATGATCTGACAGCCGTATCATGTTTTGGACATGTGGGACAGGGAAAAGTTGGTTCATTTTCCTGTTTGTAGCCAATACTGGTGGTGAGCAGTTATCCAGTCTCAAAAATGTCATTTATGTCTCAAAAATATGTAGATATGTATTTTACTTGCATTTTTCTGGCAACTGTGGTGAATATAATAACATGAATAAGTGGCCTTTGTATTTGGATTTAACTACAGAAACTCTAAATGCCTGTAAATTGAAGAAAACAAGTAGTTCTGGCAGCATAGAGCCAAGAAAACCTGATGTCCTTATTGTGTCAGAGACAGCAGCCATCCTACTGCATGTGGAGAGGCTGTGTTTATGGGCTGAGCTACACAGCGTGATGTTACTCCTACTCTCACATCCTGATGACACACAACATGAACCAGTCAGTTGCTCCACATCCTTCCCCAGAAAGTGAGCCAGAATGTGAGAGGTGGGTGAGAAGTTCACCAAGTCCCACAACAGGATGGGCAAGGAGCAGTACCACTGCTTGAACAGGTTTGATCCAGCAAGAGGATCTGGGTGTGTCTGTGGAAACTTGCCTAGAGACTTTAATATGCTTAAAATACAAATGCAAGGAAAAATATTTCTTGTTCTAGTCCCCAAGATTTGCATTACATAAATGTCAGTACTACATCAGAAAAATGGCAAGAAAATTTCAAACTCGCTCTAGTTCTGGAAGTATCTGTATCTTTGAAGGAAACATGTGGAGAGCAACTAAGATTTAGTCTATTTGTTTAGAATAGATCTAGAGGTGGTTTTTAGCCAGGAAGTCACAGTTCTTATATGACTTCAGGTACACTGAAGATAATGTCTAATCAGAAGTAATTCTCTAGGAAAATTCTGCACTTCAGAGAGATGCCTGGAGATGGGCAGCTCCAAAGCACCATTTTTCAATTGTAGTCCTCTGGTTTGCAGAAGTAACCTGCTTGAGATACTGGTTTCTGTCTAATTCAGGCAATTGCTGAAAACCCTGAAGATGTGGATTAGCTGCATTTGAAGAATCTCTGTCACTGATAATATCATTCTGCCTAAAACTTATACAGGAACTTACAGTACAAACAGGAGAATATGTTATTTTTTTGGGGTAATGTTTCAGATAACATCTAGTCCTCAGAAGAAGAGAAACACTGTGTTCTATGCACAGTCTAGGCTACACAATCTTCCCAGTGGAAGTGCAGAGAAAGCTTCAAAAATCGAGGTCTGTTGTGCAAATCCTTTAAAAAAAATTGGTCTTGAAAGTGTCTTGAATATGGCAAAATCCTTCACCTGAAGTGGGTCACTGAAGGAGCCATCAGACCAGATGGAATTCCGGATCTGTTTGTCTGGATACTGGTGAAGATGGTTATCTAGATCATGCTAACTAACACAGGTTGTGTATTGCAGTAGAATTATATTTAAATTGCAAAGCAGTTTAACATACAAGTACTGTGAATTTAACAGAGATTTTTATCCATATTCCACTAAGTGACACCTGGTAAGTAACAGTGCCTGGCACTTGGAGATTAAGTGAAGATATAAATGCAGTAACGTCTTTAAACAGAAATTAATAATAATGATATTCTGCCCTGGCAGTTTACTGCTAGGTTGAAGGCAAAAGTGCAACAAGAATTCTTAAAAAAAAAACAAACAAACAAACAAAAACAAAACAAAAAAACCCCTGGTAATATTTTATAACTGAGGTGGAAATTACAAT
Source organism: Haemorhous mexicanus (assembly GCF_027477595.1). Lineage (NCBI taxonomy): Eukaryota > Metazoa > Chordata > Aves > Passeriformes > Fringillidae > Haemorhous > Haemorhous mexicanus. Next base: position 49,401,429 of record NC_082342.1, read on the forward strand.
GAAAAATATAAAAAACTGTGCAGAAAAGTAATGTGAAACAAAAATGAAAATGATAGAAGATACTTCTATGAAACAAAATGAAAATTCTGAGAGTAGGAATAGGAATAAAATGGAAATGAACAACCTGGGGAAAAAAGCAAGCTGCAGTACTATTAGTAAAGGAATTCCTGTCATCCCAGGATATAAAAAACATGGCTTAGGAGGGTCTCTCTGGTAGTCTCCACACAATAACTATTTTCATTAGGAACTTTCATTTTGGCAACAACAGTCTGTTGAAAGTACAAGGATTTGCCATGGGAGTCCACAGGCTCCTCTGCCTGACAGATTGACAGCTCCAAAGAGGAGGATGGGATTGTGTTTATAATGGGACATAGCGGAATGCAGCTCTATCCAAAAATGTTATGGATTTACATACATTTAATATCCACATTCCATTAAGTGACATCTAAAACCCAGGGAGAAACTTTACTTAAAAAGAAAAGAGACACTGGATGATTCAGAGACTTAGTAATGGAATACAGAGCCATTCACCTCTAGGTCAACCGTCTGAGTTCAGCTCGAGTTATTATTGACCAAACATTTATACTAACTGCAGGCTGTGTGAAATATCAATGGCTTTATGGCTCTGCTAGATATATTATTTGTTCAATTCTGAGGTGTCCATATGGCAAAAATCACCTCAGACTCCCTTTATAGTCAGGAAAAACCAGGTACTTTTAAGGCATAAATCATCTGGAAGATGTCTTCTTTAAGATGAGATTAATTGCACCCTAGAAGTATCTATTTCTCTCTGTTGACTACAAAAAGAGCACAGAGTGACTTGCTTCTATGTAGATGTTTATACTGCAGGAGTCTAAATTTGGATAAGATGAATACCATACTAAGTGATTCCTCTCTAGACACCCAGAGGGCTGCGGTAGGTCTGCAACTGAGCGTGGGTATCATAGATCCACTTGCAGAAAAATGCTAGCTCACATCTGCCCTTGGCCACCTGAATCTCACCTTTATTATGTCTCAGTGTCTTCTGGCAAATAGTCAGCAGCCTTTCTTACTCCTTATGGGAGAGAAGAACCAACCTAGGGGAAGGTGCATCTTGATATTGCCCTAACAAAGCCCTTTTCCCTAGTACCTGTCAGCAAAATTTGTTAGTGATAGTGTGGGTGGTCTCCTGAAAGGCAGTAGGCTGGGACATGTGTCTTTCCCAGTGCTTAAGAACCTGGGTATAGTCAGGGGTTCTCTGATGCTCTACCAAACTTTCCTGCCTGGCAAATATCAAAATATGTTAAGTTGGCACTTCCAGTTTTAATCTGTGAATGGGTAAATTACTTCCTCTTGCATCTTTTTTACGAGCCTTTGTTGAGTGACTGAAATAAGAGCAGATTGTGCAAGCCTCTGCCAAGAGACTTAATAATATTAGTACTAAATAATAACATTAGCTTCATTCTCAAGGAAGTGCTTGCAGTTAAGACAGGCAGGTTACGACAGCATGCAGAACATGACGTGTGAATTAGTCATCCTCTCTGCTCCTGAAACATTGGCTCTGTTGTAGGTGATAATGAAGCCACAGGAAAATCTTCTGAAGGTAAGGTGTATGTTTATTTGTTTTAGAATCTTTGATGGTATATTGACTGCTATATGATCCATACTGGGTTGTGAGATGTTGAACACAGCCTGTTTCTGAAAGTCCTGGTTCATGCCTGGCAGATGCTCTTTTCAGAAATACCATGATGTCTTGCCTTTTACATAGCAAAGTCTTTGTCGTCTTCTTTTTTCATCAGCTGGCATGTGCACAAAATTGGACAAACAGCTTTTGGCATGTGCTCAATCATAAAGCAACTTTTAGCAAGATTGCTACAAAAAGGCTGATCAAGTGTGTCTTTGTGTTGGATGGAAAATGACTTCTGGGTGTAAACTAAGACACCCCCACAGTTCTGAACTATTTTGTCCCTCCCATGAATAATTTAAACTGTGGTGCATTGAAGCTGCATATGCAGCTTCTCAATTATCTTAGACAATTATGCTAGATCTTTGTATTCTATAGCAGAGATCCTGTTTATGTTAACAGCATTGCTTCCTTGCTGTAAGATCTTTCTGTTCTGTCACAGTCATCTTTCATCTCTTAAAGCCTGAGTTGAAGCCTGTCATAAGTATAAGTTGAAATGATGGAAGCAAGCACCCCTTCACCCAGTTAACTTGATATTATTTACTAATTACAGATATCTGTCTCTTACTCAATCTCAAGAAAATCCAATAATGGTTTTGCAGTCAGGGCAACATGGTTAGAGCTGTAGAGACCATACCTAGCAGTCTTCTAACCAAAACCTTTGGACATTGTGGTTCTGTCATACTTGCTGGAAGTTAATGTGAATCACACAATAAGGCCAGAGAAATGAAGTCAGAGGAAGATATATATGAAAATAACAAATTTGGCTTCAGTCATGGGTACAACTCTTGCTCTTTTGACTATGTTGCTTCAACAGCGCTTGGGTCTTCCCTCACCTATTGTGGCCTCAGTGCAGCTGTCATGGCATGGCTCCACTCATGCTGCTTGGCACTGCAGTTGAGGACATTGTTCAAATCTGGAGCAATTTCAGTGACTATTTCTGTGTTACCTGGATTCCAGTTTGCTGTAGATAAGGCTAGTACTCATTATGTGCTGTTGCACTGTGGATTTTGTTTTAACTGAATAGGTGGAGTCCATGCTGTGTTCAGTTCAGCCTTACAGCTATGCTGCAGCAATACTAGAGTATTGTGACTGTCTATTGCACACATACAACAAAATGTCTACTGCATCATATTTCAAATTAAGTGACACTATATTATTTTAGGCTTTTCATAGTGGACATGCTTGTTACTTAAGTTTAGCTGATAAAACTGCTGTCTCTAGTTTAAGCTGCTATAGGTAGAGACACAAAGGATGTTTTGGGCTATCAGTTCCAGGATATACTTATAGGGACAGCATTTAGGGTACATGGAAGAGGCCATACTTTGACTTTTGGGTGAGTTTAGACAACCAGTCTAAGCTAAAGCCTTAACTTTAAGGTGGCTAATGTAGTTTAGATGACTCCATACATAACCTCTAATGAGGCAAGCCTTCCAGTGAACTGAAGAAGAATATAAAGCTCTCAACTCAGTCTCTTGAGCAGAGCAACAATAAATATGGTGAGCAAAATAGATGCAAAACAAATACATCTTATGAGTCAAGCTAAATGTTTTCCTTTTCCAATAAAAACAAAATGATGAGGCAGTGGAGCTATATTTGGTTGTGATTTTAGTAAAACATCTGTCAGACTTTCTCATAGCAAAAATTGTACTCTGCTAAAAGTTATATGAAAAGATCTTCCCTAAAGTTACTGATAAACAGAAATGCTTTGTATTGTAAAGGAGTCTGTGGAATCAGGAAGAGGAGTGAAGAACCCATTAAGAATGGTGAGAAATGAGATTCAGTTTAAGTCAGGCTCTGAGTGTATCTCATTTAACACAAGCTGTTATATTTTGACACTTATATTTCTTGATTTTCTAGTTTCTTTTCTACACCCTGTTCCATCCCGCCCTCTGGCCAGTACCTGCTTTTAAAAATACATACAGTGCTATTATATCAGCTAGATAGGTGTTGAGTCCCTCTATCAGAGCTACTGTGTCCAGCATCCTTCAGAAATAGATCTAATAAAAAAAGATTTCCGGATTGGAAGGCATTTCTAAAGGAGTGAAATGATCAGGAGGATGAAGGGAATGAGTGCTGAGACACAATGGGAATTTTATTCCTCAACTTTTTTTCCAGCCAGACTGAAGTCCATTGTAGTTAATGCTAGACTGAGATCAAACAGGTGTTTTTAAATACCTTCCTTTCTGTGGAACCTTGAAAAAAAATTCAAATTGTTTAGAATGATGGTAAGAAAAATGAAGCTTACTTTTAGTATCTGTACTTCAGTTTACACTCTTCTTCCTCTTTTCTAGTAGTGTGACTTTTTTGGGGGTTTTTGGGTGTCTTTTTTGTGTTTTTTTTTTTCTCTCTATTTTTTATGATTGCTCCTTTATTGATTTTCTTTAGCTTTACTAGCGTGGCAAATCTGAGTCTTCTGGTCCAAATGACCTATATCCATTTACCATCAATACTGTTCCAACTCCAGGCTTCCTGACACCACTTTAATGTCAATTCCAGACATTAGCACAGCACTGCAACATTGATCTGACTGATGCATATTAATACACAATGTGAACACACACAGATGGTGACCAATCTTTTCTTTAAACCCTCAAATATTTTTCTTGTCAAGATAAAATATTGAAATGTAAAGTGTATTTTCCAGAAGAGTGGGTACGTTTAGTAAAATCACCATTTATTTAAAAAAAAAATCAAATCCTGTTTGGGAAAGTAGTTAGGCACATACTTCAGTTATGTTGACTGAAATTTAAAGCCATACCACCACATCTAGTGAAGCTCTTTCTTGCTAAATACCTACCCACCTGAAACAGTTAATCCCAGTACACTGAGCCTCTGTGGTCTTTAAAATTTTTGTCTCAGTGCACAACTCTGTTCTTTATTCCCTTGACATCTTGCTACTCTTCTTGATCTCAAGCTCCCTGTCTCTGCTCCTCCTTCCCACGTATGGGGATGTACAATTCAGCTGTCCCGAGTCAATAGGAGAAGTGGTGTCTGACATTTCCTTTAATTTCTGTTCTCAGCAACTTAGGCATGAATTCTTCCAAGATGTGGGCTGAATTAATCTTACCTTTCTATGGAATATTCATGTCTCTTTGCCTCCCAAAGTGTTGTTTGTGGCAATTTGAGATTTTTTTTCCCCACTTTGTTTTGGTTTTTCTTTCTCTCCCTCTTATGAATGACACTAAAGCTTTCCTTTATCGGCATTGTCTTTTTGACTAACAGCAATGTTGTCAAAGTAAACATGTGGCATTACTTGACCTGGTGGACCTACATAACAAGCACATTCAGCAAACAGTGGATGGACCTCATTCAGCACTGTAAAAGACACAGTGTCTTTATAATGGCAACTAAAACTCACAAATTGTAGGGATATTGTTCATATAATCACCTATTTTTTAATAAGTCCTGAAAGCAATACTCATCTGGAGTAATACCAGTTCAGATGTACCAACTGTGGGCATATTTCATGTCTTTATTACACTTTAACTTTAATGGGATATAAACTTCAAATATACATTCAAAAAGTGCCTTATATATACTAATTATTAGATCCCCTTTGGATTGAGCAACATTTCACAGATCTGATCTTGTATACTTTTTGTATACTTTTTTCACAGATATGTGAAAACCTGTCTGGTCACACTGGTGGTGTCAGAAGTTATGTGGAAATATGGGGAGGAGGATAACAGAGATGTTGCAGCTTTGGGCATTATTGTTTGTTCCAGTAGACCACACTGGTCTTTCAAATAGTATAAGAATGGAATTACTATTTACAGTGCAATATTTACTGACTGAATTTCAACTCAGAAAATTAAGCCTAACTTATTCAGTGCCTCTGGCACTTCCAGGAAAATATTCTTAGAATCATAGAATGGTCTGGGTTCGCAGGGACCTCCAAAGGTCATCCAATCCAAACCCTCTGCAATGAGAAGGGACACTTTCAATCAGGTCAGGCTGCTTAGAGTCCCATCCAACCTTTTATAAAAGTTCTTCAAGGGATGTTCTTCTATATGATCAAGAAATCCTTTTGTTTCCCTGCACTAAACATGATCTTTTGTCACACTTCATCAGCATAGCAATTCTGGTCAGAAAGTAAATAAGAGCTAGAACAGTACATAGCCAGAAAAAGTTAGAATTTCCTCAGTATATGACTCCTTGTGGCTCCATATTTTGCCAATAGCTCCACAGACAAAATTTCCACTTTCTTTTAATGATATAGCAGTTGTATTCAACATTTTCAGCATACAGTCATTGGTTTCCTTTTTCATTGCTGGTTGTTCCTAATGAGGAGATAGGTTACTATACAGAGCCACCTGTGTGGTCTCCCGAGGTACTAAGCACTATTTTTTATCATCCTTTGCTAATGAAAAGTCTTTCAACATTTCTGATAATTTGAGGAAATGTTCTTTCTTATACTTTGTGCACTAAAGTAAGACCTCCATTTTATTTTTTTTTATCAAGTTGATTGCACAAGTTCTCCAAATCGAGCTTTTTATCTTCAGTTTCCATCTCTTGTTTATAGTGTCTGATACTGTACTTAATAAAATTCTGACATAGTCCTCAATGTTTAATTGTGCAATAGTTCTAGGGAACTGTAGAGGTGGCCTGATTTAGTTTTGAACTGCCTCTTCCAGAGGCCTGTGTGTTATGTATACCTAGGTGTATATATAAACCATACTTTGCATGTTTTTCTGCTTGGAACTGGAAAACAGCTCCTCAAAAGCTGTTGGGAGACGAAAATAATGGCATAAAGTTGTGTTAAAACCATAGACTGCTGTTGCATCAAGATTCAGGGAACACCTGTTGTTTAGATCAAAATGACAGAAATATCTAGCCATTAATTTCTCTATATTTATTAGAGGTGGGAGAACCCACACAGGATAAATATGTATTAAAGTGAGAGACAGCTTGAAATACAGCATTAGTCAGGTAGAGAAGGCAGTTCCTGAGGGATGGAAAGTCAGTGGAGGAAGCCCTGACTGCAAAAGCATAAGGAAAGACAATGATCCAGAAGAGCATTTCTGGAACACATAGCAAACAGGCTAGAGAGTAGTCATGGATGAGGATTGTAGAAGAACTGGGGTAAATTTGAAGATAGCAATAGTTTTTTCTAAAGAAAACTAAAAAGTCAAAGATGACACCAAGAGGCTAGGCATGAAGAGCATGGAAGCCATGAGCAGAAAGCCAAGAGCATAGAACAGCCATGAGTAGGGATCAAGTTACAGATTTTCTTGGTAAACAAAGAAAGAGTAGCAAATATGGCATGTAAGGGTCAGTAACTGAGACCCCCTTGGTAATGAACACATGGTCAAAGTCATCAGAGTGGTGGGTTAGACATGAAGAATACTGAAAAGAACAAAGGATTAAAAAAAGAAAAAACCCAAATGTTAGAAATTATAAATGGAGGTTCTAAACTGCATTTTATTTACCTCTGCCTCTGCAGGAGAGTGCTAAACCACAGCAGCCAGAGAAAAGTCGGAATGAATGAGATGAGAGGACCTACTCAGATGCTTTGGAGATTCCTATTCTGCACGGGAATGTACAAACGCAAAGGAAGTAATGGGCAAACCACTGAAGCACAAATGAGACTGCTCTTTCACCGTAGCCAAACTCTGCAGCAGTGTCAAGGAAAGAACGTGCAAGAATGGAATGAAATTGCCCAAACTAGAATTTTTTCAAGTTCACAGGCCTATAAGCCCTGGGCTAAAAATTTTGGCAAAAGGGAATGTATTGTACTTCTGACTTCTCTTAAATTAATGAAGAGGAAGATATGATACATCTTGTAGAATGTAGATCCTGGATTATGCTATAATTTATTTTCAGTTGTTCCACCTCAAGATTATTTATCAAATTATCTATATTATTTATCTATTATCTAATTTCCTCAGGGTTGTCTACTTTAAATTCAGCTGTTATTAGGATGTATTGCTCTGAGTGATCAGAAAAGCTAGCAGACAATTCACACTCAGAACATTTTACATATCCACAGCTGAAAATTAACTAGGAAAACTAGTTCACACTCTTTCAAACTTCTGCTTTCACGTTTTAATTTCCTAAGTCATGATAGAGCTATGGTTTATCACTTTGGTCTGTACAGTAAGTAGCAATGCCCATTCATCGTGGTCTGGTGACACCACGATATACACACCAAGACACACTATCTTGATCCTGCTTATCAAACCCTAAAGCTGAGAGAGGCCAGGGATGGATGCAGATAATACCGGCTGTTCTCCACAGCCATGTGTCACAGGTCACCCTTTAGCCCTGCACACTGGCATTAGCCATAAAGCAGCAACTGAACACCGTAATTTTGTTCTAAGAAAGTCCTAAAAAAAAAACTTTGCCTTTTTAAATTCCAATTTCAGTATAAAATTCATCTTAATTGCAAGAGGATAAAATGTTATTGGTGGTGGGGGTTGCAATTTTTGGATGTTGTAAAAACTGGGATGTTGGTTTTGGAAAGAAAGAGAGAAGTTTCCACAATAGAAACATGGTATTTAACTTAGTCAATGAGAGAAGATAAAAACCTCTCAAAGGAAACGTGCAAATAAAGGAAACCTCTCTAAATCATTAAGGTTTCACAGACAAAGGAAAAGGATAGTTGCAATGGAATTGACAGTACAAAAATGAAATATTTCCATATTCTGTATTTGAGACCTTGGTAGAGTTGCTGTTGTTTGCAGCATGTGTGCATACCAAGGAACAGGCCTTGCAAGCAGCACCAAGACACAGCTACATATCCTGACCTTGTTCTTTGAGGCAGTCCAAGTCACAGAAGGTGGCCTGAAATGGACCTAGCTGCTCCCTGCATGCTCTTGCCAGAGGTATCTGGGGAGTCACAAGGGGTCCCCTGGGCAGATGGAGACACACATATGCTTCCTACAATCTCTGGGAACATCCCTGAGGAATCCACCTTTGGAAATAGTCTCTTAGTAGAAACAATTCATCAATGCTGCCAGCTCAGGACTGTGCCTAGCCACACTTTCCAGATCACAGTTAATAACATGTAGACAGCCTTCAGCAGCCAAGGAGACACATTGGAGAGAAACACATCCAAACAAACACACTTAAATTTCTTTAGAATAAAAAAATACTACAGAGGACAAGTTTAGAATCTTAGATGATTATCAAGCAAGAGCTAATTCTTTCACCAAAACAGCTAAATAAAGGCTTCAGTATGTGCAGAGTTGATGATTCAGTGAGACTGAGCCTTTGAAGTCTGTCACCAGCTTTGAATCCTGAGAAGTCTGTTTCTGTCCATGTCACTGCCACCCACATGTGTCTAAGCGTCTGTCTCTGTGGTTTTGCTTTAAATTGTCAGTTTTCCTCAAGGCAATCAATGCATCATTGCCAGGACTCTGCAGTGAGCAGCATGGGGAGCTATGAATAGCCATTCCCTGGGGAGCTGCACGCTGAGTGTCACTGAAGGGAGCAGGGACATCTGGATCCTTGCACTGCAAGTAGCCCTATATATGGAAAGGGATTCGCAGGAGAGGAAGCTAAATTACAGAACCAATATGCAAGGCACTTGGGCTGTGTTTGTGTCTTCAGTCAGCTGCATTTCAGCTTTGCTCCAATGTAGAGAAAAGCCTGAGCATGCCAGTAGGAATAATAGCTGATCATTGGTATCAGTAACTAAAATTATGTATTCTGTCACCTTTTTCTCACAGACCTTCAGGTAAGGCAAATATATCCATTTTGGAGTAAAAATAACAGAGCTTTTTATTTTGGTGTTTACCTACAGCATCTTCGAGTATTTTTAGAGATAAAATAATAGTTGTCTGAAACATAAAATAAACATATTCAAGGAGTTCCATGCTCATACATCAAGCACAATTTTAACTCTCAAGAGACCTGAGAAACATTTATGAAGACAACAATACATTTAGATGCTAATATTCAGATATGATACCAGCTAATATTTGTCTTGTCACAAGATAGAGTTTTATTTGCCATTTTGTTTCAATTTCAATTTGCTAGAGCCATGAAATATCATCTGCACTGGAAATCTTATCCTATTGCACTTAGTAAAGTTAATGAAGTCACAAACTCATTTAAGAGGGTGCAAAAGGCCACTCTTTACCTTGATCAAGTGTGTGAAACCCACATATACTTCCAGATTACTGAGTAGGTATGGTACAGGGTGGTTTTTAGGCCAACCAATGTCATTGTTTCATTAGCATATGTATTTCAGTTACCTGATGAACTTACATCTAAGCACTTGATTCTGCAAATAGTTTTGTCCTCTGCAGGCTTTCAAGGGCCTGTGTCTTTCCCTGTACGGGTAGGACTGAGAGCCCAGAAGAGAAGTGGGATTTAAGTGTTGAGGCTGGCACTCATCTTCACTCAGCATAACTAGTGCTCTCACAGTAATATACAGTGTGGAAGCCCCAGGACAGCAGATGACAATGTTGGTTTCAAAGGAGAGTCAGCTACTACAAAAGATTCTTATGAGAGTATCTCTGAGACTTGGCTCAGACAGATGGGTGATAAAAAAGTCCTCAGAAATTAGGGGTGACTTATTCTTCATATTCCATTCTATTGCAGTACCTAATGTTTGTCGACTACTGGTTCTAGCCAGATGTTTTCCTGACAGTTGCTGGCTTACTTCTACTTATCCCAGGTAAAGTGCTCTTCCCTTGAGGAATTTCAGTTCACTCACAAGGAACTGAAAACTAGGGACAAAAGCAGGTCACCCTTCACTTGTGAAGGTTATAAAAGCAGGGTTCTTTATTTAGATATTATAGCCACAACAGTCACCTAAATGTGAAGGTAAGATTCATGGCCCCACTGTGGCAGGATAACATGAAAAGATCAGTTTTTCTGTAATGAGAATTGCACCATTTTAATTCTTTTTCACTGGGTTTAAAAAAAAATATTTTAGCTCCTTAAAAATGTAAGAACATGTAAACGTTGAGGTAATGGAATAAATTAGATTTAGATGCTACTGCAGTATTATGTAAAAGGTCACCTTTTATTACAGCAAAAACTGAAGAAGGCAACCTGACTTCTTAAAGAAAATGTGAAAAAACCCCTCATGGTCTCAGACACTGTCCTACATGAAGTATTTTTGTTTTCAATTAGACATTCATGATTAGGAACATCAGAATGTGAGCGAGATCTTTGTTTCTTAAGTGTTCATCTGCTCCTGCCACTTTGTGCACTCTCTGTAAAAAAGTGCTTACTGTCAAAAAGCTTACAGTAAGCCCCCATGGAAGTTATTTATACATCGTTACTTGGCTAAGAATCATGTTCTGTCTTGGTTTTCTTATGGCAAATCCACCTCAGGTTTCCTATAAACAGGCTCAGTGACGTGGAAAAGCAAGCACTGGCACACTTATCCTTTGAAAAGCATTTTGTTCAGTCATCCTTATCCACACTTATGTTAAGGTGTTGATTAACCATTGCTCTTTTTAAAGCAATTTGTAGTGTACAATTGTAAATTATGGTGTCACTAGCAGAAAATACCAGAACAGGGAGTTCTCAAGAAGGTCAGGGTTCTGTGGGTGGGTGCTGGTTGGTGTCACCAGTGGTCTCTTCCCTGGACAGAGCAGTCCCATAAGTTGAGGTGGTATGAGCTATTGATTCAGCAGGTTTTCACATGGATTTTGGGGTTGATGGGTGAAACTTAGCCATTAACTGTAGCATGAATGACTTCTATGGAGAGAAACAGAGGAGGGTAATGGAAAATGCAACTTAAGAGAAAATGCAGTTTATGGCAGTGTCTCCATGTTCACCCGTGTGTTCCAGCTGCTTTGCCTGAGGCCCATGGCAGCAAATGATGGTTACATGGCAGCCTAAATTCCTCTTAGATGGTGCCATCATAGACTCCAGGTGTCAGAGGCTGCTCACATGATAGCATCTCTGGCTGTGTGGACCAGTTCACGGCTTCTCAACGTCATGGCATTTAGCAGTTCCTGAGCAGTTTTGGCTGAGGGAGCTCAACCTCATCCTCATATTCCTTCAAGGATGCATCAGCAGAGTGATGCAAAGCAGACAGATGCTGCAAAGTACAGAATGACATAATAGCAACCACTGCAGGAACAAAGGTTTATTGACTACATTGCTAGTCCTTTAGATCCATGATGAAGCACTCACTAGAAGGCCGAATGCTCCATGTAGCTAGAGGAGTGTGTTTAGTGCCTAAGGCAGCTACCTCAGGAAACAGCTCTGCAAGTAAAACCCACAGAGCCCTTCTCTAATGGAGATTTTTCAATACTTCCTGAAGACTTATCTACATAATGAATCAATAGTGCCCATTCCCACTCTAGTTATTGTTGGACAAAAATTGTCCTTAGAGTCCTCAGAGATGTGTATTTCCACTTTAAAATACATTACCACATTAAAAGACTGAAAAATGTGTACTCATTGTAAAATATATGCTTTACTATTGAGTAATACCTCTTTTTACCTGTAAGGAAAAAATATTCAGAAAAAAAGTAAATGTGATGCCTCTCAGGAAAGATGTTATCTCATTTAGTTATAAGCCTACAGATTATCAACATTAAAAAAACCCCTGCAAACAAAATATGGCTTCTTTAGCTTCCCTGAGATGAATAAGGTGCAAGTACTTGGAAAGATCATAAAACTTTCAAAGTCAGTGCTCATGAAATGTCTCCTGCTTGTGAGGATGTTCAGGTACAAAGCAGAGTCTGAGATAATAACCAAGAGAGTGAATATAATACAGATGGTGGCAGAATGTCTCTCAGTCAGGTTTTTCCCATTTAGTCAGGATGGAGAACCAGGGAAGTCCACAGTGTTCTGCTTGCCATGGGCCTACTCCTCAGTTTTTGTCACAGCATGAGTGAAGAAAAACTGTTTTGAACCTGTGCCTGGTGCTTTGCAAGCCAGAGACACACTGTGGAAATGGCAATGAGCCAGCTTCTCTAGTTCAGTATCACATGCACATTCACCTGTAATGGGAAACCCCGAAATTCCACTTTAGAGTTGTATTTATTTATTCTCTCATAAGCGTTCCTTATTCTCATGCTTTTTTTTTTCTCCCTGAGATAACTTTCAAGAGAAGTCATAGTGTTGAATGCATTTTGCCCCAAAATCACCTTGTCTAGAAGGTTTTGTGCAGCACTCAGTTTAAGCAGCCCTTATGTAAGGGCAGATAAATTTTCAGTGTTCATGTAGCAGATTGCAAGAATGGACAGTCCACCACCTCTCTGGGAAACCTATGCCTCTGCCTTTCCACGATGAAAACTTTTCTCCTTAAATTCCAGCTGAAATTATCATGTTCCAATTCATGTCCATGGTGTCTCTTCTTCCCACCACGCACTATTGAGAAGAACCTGTCTCCATCACCCTGCTAACCTCCCTATAGACACTGGAAAGTTGCTGTTCTGCTGAAGCAATTTCTGCTCTAGGCTGAAAAAACTCAGCTCCCTTATCCTCTCCTCTCCTCAAGAAGCTCAGGGCGGAAGAAAGGAGAGGGAGTGGGAAGGAAATGGTTGGTCCATACTATGGGGCCATTGTGTTGTTGAGGTCTCTCCTTGTTTAGCCCTGAAGCAGAAGAGAGTAAGCTGCTCTTAATGGCATGGCAAAAATTACATTTTTAACCAACAAACAACTTCTTGAAGTAGAACTTCACAAAGTAGAAGACCTACACTAAAGCAACCTCTATCAAGGAGCTGGAGAGAGATTTACAGTCACTTCATGCTTCTGTAAAATTATTTTAATAAACCTGGAAGTTTATCAAGCATTTAGGAAAGTTAGGAAAAAAATGGTTCAGTGCAACAAAGCTGTTCTGCTGCAGCTAAAAATATATTTTTAAATGAATGCTGCATTTTTTAAATTAAGAAATTGGACAAAGTCCTACAGAACCCTGTTTCAGGTTTGGCATTAAGCCTCCAAAAATACTATTATGGTCAGTCTCTGCTACTGAAACATTTATTATGGCTGGATGTAGGCAGGTTTGGTCAATGTGAAAGATGCTTCTAATCTCCTTTGCTCTTGATGAGTATGTTTTTCACCATGTTCCAATTCAGTAGTCTGTCTCACTGCAGAACAAGCTCCCCACCCCCACCCCATCAGATTTTATTACTTAACTCACAGATTTGTATGAAGGCTATTTTTGTTCCTAGTAGGGTGCAAGGAATTTTTTTTTTAAGATAATTACTATGCTGGTGTTGCTTGTCTGCATTTTATTTGGGATATGTTTAAATTTATAAGTTGATAAAAGTGAGTTTTCTGTTTGATCATTAAATGGTATGAAAATTGGTGAAGTAAGACCACAAAAAAAAAAAAAAGGTAGCATTAACATCTGATACTGTTGGAAAAAAAATGCCTTCAGAAAAGTAAGAGTAAAAGAATATCTTATAATTATTTCCTCTATGGGACTGGAGACTGAAATAGATCCTATAACCTCTTGTCATTATTTAGTCAAGGTTCTAATTACTGTGTGCCATGTTGATCTATTATGCACTGTGGCAGAGCTTGTAGCTCGTATTAAGAAGTCTAGCTTTCCTTAATTGAAGAGAAGTACCTTAGGCTTAAAGAGTTAGCTGCTGCTTCATGAATGAAACCTTGTGTAGTCATTTACTGCATACTTCATACCTCATTGCCTTGCCCCAAAGAAATCAGTCTACTCATATTTTGAGATGTTGCTGAGTACAGTGGCTATACCTCTAGGTTTTGAGAAGCAGACACAAAGTAAGCAAAAATATAGTATCTCCTCTAACATTCCTAAGAGCTTTCTACTTGTTTACAACACACATACACACACAAAATCTGCATTTTCAAGTCTTTTTTTTTTTTCTCTCGTGCTATTTTCTGCTTGATTTTTGAGGGTGAGAAGAGGAACTAACTATATGCCTATTGTTGCTCTAATAGCTTTCCATATTCTGGTCCTTTTTTAATCTTGTTGTACTGCAAGATATTTAGAGCAGGAAATTATGATAAATTTCAACCGTGCACCTAACAAAGACATTTCTTCTTAAGGGAACCACTGGGCATTGCTGCAAGTCTAATATAAAGAATGTTCATGCACTGTTATTAATTAAAATAAAAAGAAATAACTCCTGCAGTTCAAAACTTGCTTTAACAGATCTTCCAGAATTACCCTCTTAAAAATTATTGGAAAAAAGTATCAAGAAAGGTAATGGTCTATTTAATATGAAAAAAATACTTACACTGAGCTTTCTAATCACTGTAGATAATGTAATCATCTCTCTTCTATGCCCTGTCTTTGCATGTGTGTGAAGTAAGACTCATTTCTCAAAGCATAGATTTACCACATCTTAGCATCTGTTTCTGTAGCAACAGCTAAAAGCACAACTCCAACATAAACGCAGTGTACACAAACCAAAGTGTTTATCTTTACTTTAGAAGGATGTTTGCTAATCCTTGTGAGAATACAGAGATAATATAAAAAACATAATGTACTGTAAAGCTCTGACATGGGGAACACCACCTACTCTTTAAAAATTGAATTGCTCTTGGTTCCAAACGATATTTATGAAAGCATAGTAATTATTAACATGGCACCTGTGTCTGTGTCTGAGTAAAAGGTAGCTTCTCTGAGATGTGTTTTGAGTGCCAAAAAAAGGTGCATATAAACCCAGACGTTTATTTTTTTTCTTCCAACTTTCAGGCTCGTGCAGCGCATTATTTTGATTAGTCAGCTCATGTGGTTGAGAGTAATTTTTGAGTTTGATCTTTCCAGCTTTTCTTTTCCAATTAAGGCAGGCCCATTGAAACTGCCTTTATAACTATTTCAAAGTTTCATGAATAGGTGCACACATACACATGAACCCAGGTCCACACACAGTCCTCCATGACTTGAGGAGCTCTTGGATAGCAAATATCACTGATCTTCCTGCACTGTTAATCTTTAATTATCAAAGTTTCTTCAGGAGCCTCCATATATTATTGTTGAAATTTCATGTATTTATTGAAACACCGTGGTTTTTACAAGCCTTTGTGGTCAATTTTATATTTTGTTCTTGAATCTAGCATGTCAAACATTTCTAAAGAGAATGAAAAAGTTTGACCAACTTTCCCAAAGCTGATCAAGACATCAATGTGTAAGAGGAGGCAAATTCAGATCATTCTTTCTTTCTTTTGTGAGCCGAGATGGAATGAGTTACTGAACAGCTTTGTGTTTTTCTAACAGGAAAGGAAGAAGGGACCTGAAAAAAATCTCTAAGTAACAGTGCAGGAGAGCATGATATTGACTTGTTATGCTTCTAAGAAATGTAATTTAATACATGAGGAAGACGCCCTTAGTATGGCGGTGACCATCAATATTTCTGACACAAATACAGACTTTACATAACAAAACAGTTTGGTCCCAATTTTAGATTAAAAAAATATTATCAAATAAAAGAGTGGGCTTAACAATTACACAGCATCTAGAATCTTACATCAGAAATAGAAATAACCCAGATTCAGAAATAACTTTCAGGCCCATCAGTCAATCAAATAAGGGTGCTACTGAAAAAAGATCTAAATATCTGAGTCACAACAAAGACAACTATTTTCAGAGAGAGCTCTGCACATTCTCTTTGCAGCTGCAACACAGCCTTAAAAAGAGAGGTCAGCTGGGTTTGGAGGGAATCCAGTGTGAGGATCTGAATAAGCTCTGCAGCCTAACCCTCCAGCTGAATATGAGCAGCTCAAGTCAGATCAGGATTTTAGTCCATTGTAGACATCAGGGGAGTTTTGAGGTGTCTCGACTGTACATCTGAGCCATAAATCAATTTCCATTTGGGTCAGCAGAGCAAAAACATGTGTCATTTGTTTTCTTGCTGCTACTCTCCAGAGTACTTCCAAAGAAGGGATGTGGATTAATACTTAAGACTTAAATGGTATAAAAATCAATATTTTTATTCAGATGAGTTGTATAAACTATTGCTTAAAGGACTCTTAGGTGCATTCAGTATCTTGTGAGCACAGGTACTACAGCATGAGAAGTCAGGGGGCTGAGAATCAGGGGGTCAATTCTTCACCTGGTATAAAATAATATACATACACTGACCTGCTGTGTTTCAGATCCACTGAAGAATTGAATGGTAGTGTTTCAGAGATCAATTTAAAAAGAAAAAAAAACCCACAGAAATATAGAATCTATGATTTAAAGGCTTAAATTTTGATGGGGATGGACACACGGATAACCTTGTGGAGGCACTTACTTCTGAGGTGGACTGACCTTTTCAGCTGACATGAACAGAGCAGATCTCTCCCACGTGAAAACAATGATAACCCAATGGTGAGTTTTTCCCACAGAGAGCAAATGCAGAATGCTACAGGCTCTTTCATGCAGTGCAGTTTGGATAACAAGGACAGGTGGGATGCTGAAATTATTTGATTTAAGCTGGAAGTGAGACAAACAGTATTTAAAGGGAGAAGAAGTAAGTAGTGGGTCACATTATCAAGAGAAATGGCAAATTCTCCCTCTCCCCATATTTGCAAACTGAGCTGAAAACTTTGGTAGCTGTTGGACTTTCTGCAAATGTATCTGAAATACCATGGTGTATGATTTAATGACTCTTGGCTGTCATCTCAGTGGGGTGTGAATCTCCAAATAGGGCAGTGGGGACCCACTTCCAGAAGCACATGACAGAAGGCATAAGCAGCTTCTGCTATAAATACAGAGCCACCCTCAGTAAGAGGGAATCAGAGGATCTGGGAAGTTGTGGACATGCTGAAGAACTTTTTTCTTCTACAGTTTTTAGAGTGAGAAACAGCTGAATGGAGGGCTGTTTCCTCTTACTGTATGAATGACAATGTGTCGTACTCCTTCGAGCCCTTTGCATCTCACTTTGTTTAGGAAGGCAAGCAGTTATGTCCCATGTGGGTTTGCTGTGTGAAGAAATGTCTTTGTCTCAATTTAAGCACATCTTTTACACTCAGTTGAAAAAAAAAAGCAAAACAAAAAACTCTACAGAGTTTGTAACCAAATAGAAAGCTCTACTTTCTTTAATTCTTTGGAGATTCAGTGGACTTTCAAAGAACTTACTACATCTTCCTTCACCTGGCAAAACATTTGCTGTTGTGAAGGAGATGCCTTCTCCCTGAAGAATAACTTCTGTTTGCCCAACAGGAATAGAGCACTGCTGTGGACTTGGGTGGCACATTATCACAGAGATGTTCTGATTCCTATGTGTGCCAGAAACGATTTTTATCAGGATGATTTGTGCCTCTTACCTTCACATAAAGACAGCTCATCTGATGCATTCTGAGGAATCTGGTGGAATTACCTCTGATCTTTCCATTATACATACATCCTACAGGTGTTCTTGAACTGCCACAGGCAAAGCTCTACCCACAGATCTGTATAATTTTATAATTTGAAAGACTGATAGGCATACTTCTGCTGCATCCTATGGCATTAGAGGAAGAATTCAGTTTCCCTGAGGCTAAGGAATGACCCAGGGTTCCCTGCTGGAGGAACTGGCTGTTGGATCACAGATTTAGGATGGTTTCGTGTAGCTGAGATCTCTGGTACGTAGGAAGCACGTGAGAAGAAATAGCTGCAATCCAAAAAAGAGTCATAAAACGGGGGACTCAAATCTAGGCACGGATCATGGAGGAGGAGATTTGCATGACAGTATTAATGTGAAGATCATAAACTCCTAACTGGGTTCATAACACTGACTTTCCAACAGTTATTCATTCAGACAAACATACTATCATAAACAAAGCCTGGGGACAGTCAGACACAGAATGTGGAGATATGTACTTCTGAAAATGTAACTTTTTCCTAGAAAATAATCTACTTAACAGATCTTCTAAAAACAAGGAAGACAGGAAGAGGGTCACTGAAGAAGCAACAAATATGGTTATTGTCAATGTAAAATATGTGTTAAATATGTTTCTGGACAAGCCAAGTGACCTTTGCCTGCTGGCAATTTTCTTCAGCAGAAACTTACTCTGTGTTTTAAATAGGAAATTAGATTGCCCCCCAAGGATGACAGAACTTGTCTTCCTATCTGAAGTGCTGTTACGTGGCACAGCAAGTTAAAATAATTTTAAAACAATAATAAATAATCTAGTTTTTTTTCAAATGAATGTTTTTTGTAGAGTTATTCAGAATGCATTTACAAAATGTCTGTTGAATGACCAGTGATAATGCTTTAATCCAGGGTATTTTAGCATTCGTTCAGCAAAATGCTATGAGCATTGATAACACAAGTAGGGAAAAGTGAGGTTATTCCTTTGTCTTCATAAAATCAATAAAATGGATAAAATGAGAGCTAAATCTAAAACCCACTACCACTGGAGATGTCTATACTCAATACAGACATTCTCAAAAACTCATGTCTGTTTCTTCCGACGGGCACAATAGTACTACACAGTTTTGGAAATCTAGTTCAATGCAGATGACATAGGGGGTTTTGAAGATAATATATTCCCATTGCTTCTTCTTCTGCAGATGTCATTGATGTCCTTACTTCCTTGAGTTTCATATGATCTTAGGGACCTGACTTTTTACACGTCCACTTCTTCATCCTGTTTAATTCTCCAGCCCTGATGGTTTTTGTGTGAATGGTCTGACGCTCACCTTACCTCCACACATTTCAGAAGTGTCACTTCATTTGCCCCAGTCTAAAGAAAATCTGAAAGACAAGGCCTGGGATGGGTGGGAGGGAAGGACTGGTGGCATTTCACGAAGCTGTCCTTGATGACTTCAGAATGACACAGGGTATGTATGGCTCTTAACACACCTGACTAGTGGCAGCTGTCTTTATCTCAGGGACTAGGAGTCTACTGGGCTGGATAGGATCCACCCAAGGGTACTGAAGGAGCTGGCAGAAGTGCTGGCCAAGCCATTTTTCAAAATTCACTAGCAGCTGTGGCTAATCAGCAAACGAATTGCCCATCTACATGAAGAGCCAGAAGGAGAATCCAGGAAACAACGGGTCTGTCATCCTGACCTTAGTGTCAGGACAGGTCATGGAGCAAATCATCTCAAGTGCCATTGCGTGGCATTTGCAGGAACACCAAGATATCAAGCTCAGCCAGCGGTGGGGTTGTGAGGGGCAGGTCCTGCTTGACCAATCTTGATCTCCTTCTGTGACAAGGTGACAAGCTCAGTGGGTGAGGGAAAGATTGTGTGTTTTCCGCTTGGACTATTGTAAAGCCTTTGAGACGTTCTCCCACAGTGTCCTCCTGGAAAAACTGGCTACTCACGGCTTGGACAGGTATAGTCTTTACTCAGTAAAGCACTGTTGGATGGCTAAGCCCAGAGAGTGGTGGGGAATGCAGTCACATCCAGCTGGGGGCTGGTCACTACTGGTGTTCCCTAGGGCTCAGTATTTGGGCCAGCCCTGATTAATACCTTCATCAATGATTTGGACAAGGGGTTAAGTGCACCCTCAGTCAGTTTGCTGATGACACAAAGTTGAGTCGGAATGTTGATCAGCTAGAGGGCAGGAAGGCTCTGTGGGAATCTGGGCGTATGTGTGTGAGAGATGGGATCCTGTGGATCTCAGGAGCACAGGAAGAAATGGAGGCTGATTCCTGGGTTTGTTGCCTCAGGGTCATTGCAGTGTTACTTTCTACCATAACTCCTGAGGCAGCGAGATGGTTGGAGAAACCACAAAGATAACCCTCTGAAAATCATTCTGAGTGAACTTCTTTACAGTTATGAATGAAATTAATTGCAGGCAAAGGAAAAGCATAATCCTCAAAGTTCCATGTCACTTTTAGGCAAGGGAGGAATGAATTTAAATTATGATATTATAGCCTAAGTAGATGACTCTGCTTTCAGCCGTTTTTCTCTTAACTCTCATCTACAAATCAGATACAACCAGGTGTCACTTGGAAATTCTCTACAGATGTTTGCCAAACATGGCTCACATTTTCACACCAGATAGTGTTTTGTCCAGTACACATAAAATAAATTGTTCCCTGCTTCAGCAAGTATCTGCATCTTTCAGAGAAAGTCTTGCTTCTTTTGCCTATCATACAGCCACAGTGCATTGGAAACAGATGGCCTTTGAATTTATTTATCCCTTTTCAGCTGAAGACTTCAAATAATTCTGTACAGATTAACAACGTCTGAGGCAATTAGTCTGATAGAGGGTTTTCTCAGTTTGGTTTTCCTTGACATGGAAAATGTAAGAGACTCCTTCAAGAGCACAAACCATGTCTGGTCTTGACTACAGTGGACATTTCCAGTGGTGGATGATCGCTTGTTGAAGCCATTCCAAGCAAAAAAGTAGCACCAATTTAAATCATGAAGAAATGACACATTTTAGTCTGCTTTTTAAACTAAATACTGCTAGGGAGATGTTCAAAACTGTAGCTTGGCAAGGGTGAGGCTGCTGCAGCTCCGTGCCCTTGAGTCCAACCTGTCATGATCCTGAGCCTGTGTTCGCAGTAGGCGCTTGCACACAGAGCACACTGACAAACCACAAGCACATGTACGTGCAGGGCTGGCCAAGCAGGTTGCAGACAGACACACAGAGGACTCACACAAACACAAGCAGTGCCACTGAACTCTATTCCTCCCCTCTCTGACCGAGCAGGGTGGAAGTCTGTTAGAGGGAAAATTTATGCATCTGTATGCACAGTGTAGATCTCTTCAGCAGCTGGGCTCAGACACACAGATTGGCCTGTAGCTGTCCCTGGATCCCAGGCTTTCCAGAAGCTGACAACTGGACATAAGAGTTTCTGGATGTACAGTTCCACTCCATTTGCTGGTAAAAACCTCCTTGCATACACCAACACACCTACAGCTGGATAAACCACCAAATCCCACAGAAGTTTCAGTACATGCCTGAGATCTCCTGGACCCACCAGCAGCCACCTCCTCCACGTTTCCCACTCCCAGACACAGAGCTCTCTGTCTCCTGGGTTTCCTCACCTACTTGACAGCTCATAGCACTTGATCTTCACTGGCACCCCCAGGGCGCTCCTGGGCATACCTGTAGTGACCCGAGGTGCTGTACCATGAATACAGGAGTTTTTGCCCCCTGGTCCCAGGCCTGTGGCTGCACTCAGATCCTCATGCACACACATGCACACAGAAGAGACAGTTTTCTCTTCATCTTCCTACCCAGGAAAATGTGGAAGGGAATTGAATAGGATAAACTATGCTCATGAGGTACAGGGCATGGCCAGGCACGGGTACTGACCAGCAAACTAATTACCCACAACAAGCTTTTATATTACACTTAGACCTTCTTTTTTCCCTATAATTACCTTGATTACCTTGTTGTCTTGGCCATCCTCAAAATTACCTTGATTCTACCTCCTGCCTTTGTTTTCTTCCTTAACCATCTTATAATTAATCATCTACAGCCCCCAAACCCTTTGCCTGCATCCCATAATAAATCTCACAACCACACAGGCAGTGACCATCCTCAGTCCAAAAGATGCTCCAGAGATTCACTCTGGAGTGTTCCCTTGCCAGTGGTGCTGAGGGCCCCCCAGGACAGCCCTGGAAGCAGCTGGATTGGTGCTCACGTCCATCATGACAGGGATGTTTGGTGTACCCTGCTTACTGCTCTTCCCTGTGCTTATTTGTGTGTCTGGAGATGAGATTTTTGCAGGTAAGGGAAACATTTCCACCAGTATAAATCACCTGTTTGCAGCAATGCCAGTGGGTTTCCACTAAACTTGCTGTATTAACAGATTTGAATATGTTTAGCCAGATGCTCTGCTTCTGCCATGACTCTTACTGGCATCAAAGAAGAAATGACAATTGTCCCTAGCAGCTATAACCATGTTATTGAACCTGGGAATATACCCCTGCCAGTCTTCTATTAAGTTTCCCTTCTCTGACCCATCAAACATTAGCAGATGCAAGTTTTGTTGTGTTCTTTCTGATGCTGGGGTGATAGGGGAGAAAAAAATCCTTTTTGAGTTTATATGAGAAGGAAAAATGTACTTTTGTTTCTATGTTTTATTGCTCTTCCCTCTTTGGTTCATTTTATGACAGGAAAGTGATATGGAAAGAGACAGAAATGCAGGGTGAGAAAGAGACAGCAAACACTTATGCAAGAGAGCCTAGAATATTTCAGATGTTACATTAAATCCTAGCTTGTTTTTCAAGTTTCTCTGTGTGCTTTAACAAAGCTCCCTTGAGCTTATGAAATCAGCTCAATTTCAAAAACAATTGCTAAAAGGAGAGCAGTTTCTTTTCCCAAGATTTCCCTTATTTTCCTAGACAAACTCATCCATTTTGCAATGTTCTCTTTGTAGAGACACTTTCCTGGTCTCAGAAACTCAAATGACTTCTAAGTTAGTTTTATAAAAGTAAATATTTAACAGATGCATGACTGCACCTTGGAACTGTGGAGGAACATATTTTAACATCTTACCCATTCACAATGATGTTTTCATCTGCTCAGGTGGTGAACACATGTGCTGTCCTTCTAATTTCATTAAAACCTTAACAACAGTTATAAATAAAGATAATACAATAGTGGCAGCTAACATGTTCCCTTTTGTAATGCAGAATAATTTTTTGCAAGTT
The DNA here is from genome assembly GCF_027477595.1 of Haemorhous mexicanus. Lineage (NCBI taxonomy): Eukaryota > Metazoa > Chordata > Aves > Passeriformes > Fringillidae > Haemorhous > Haemorhous mexicanus. The sequence goes on from NC_082342.1 coordinate 49,424,525, forward strand.
TGCTGAAATCTACTTGCAAAAGTTAGAAAGTTTTTAGCCAGGCTCCTTGAGCTGTTGCTGTAGCAGGAGAATGGCTGCAATAGTTTGGGATTTTCTGCATGTGAAGTTTCCTGTCCTACTCTTTTGAAGTCAGTGATCAACAGCTCTACAGCTGCAGTGAGACCAGAACCTTGTTGTTTGTATTCAAATAAATATGAGTTGGATGATCTCAGGATTATGTATGAACATACATAATTCCCCATTCTTCCACTCTCACTCTCCAAATAACAATTATTAGCCCACAGACATTAAATTAAATAAAACTACATTTTCAAACCTCATATGAACATCCAGTTTGCATAGCTGATATAGCAAAATCATGTCCAGAAAGACTAAAAGAAGTAGAAGAGTCTATCAATCACCCAGGAACCTAATCTTAGAAGCTGAGATAAACCCTGCATAGCTACTGACTGCAGTTGAATGTGCTATGGCGTACTCCCTAACAGGCTGCTGCCTGGACAATCAAAATTAGTTTATATTTAAAGAATAAAAAGATTATCAGACAAAATCTTCAGTGATCCCACACACAGATGCTGTGAAATTTTCCATCAGCACTGCTGTATTAATTTCTTGATAAAAAGCCCAAATGTTTTTCTCATCTATCCATATACTTGTAAAAAGATCCATTTCTTTACCATTTCAGCACAATGTGATTGAAGCATAATTGGAGCCAGATGGCAAACACTACTTCTTTTAATGGTCAACTCAAAGAAAATTTAATGAAAACTTTTCTTCAGCTTCATCCTAATTCCATATTTTCTAAGAAATTTACAGTTTCTAAGAGAACGAAACAGTGCTTTTGTTGAAAATGTTTCAACTTTTGCTCACCGTCGGTTGATGTTCTTCCCAAGGGTGCCTAGTGCATGAAAAACAGTGTTTTCCTTGACAGAGCGTAGGAGGTCTGTGTCATCTGCTGGACATCAGGACAGCAAAACCTTGAAGTCACAGTGCCCATCAGCCTGCTATAGCACCCCAGACAAGGAGAGAGGCTTCAGACCCATGGTCAATGCTCACAGAATAGCTAAGGCTGGAATGGACTTCTGGAGGCCATCTAGTCATCTAGACAAGAAGATGACCTAGACGTCATCTTGCTTTCCCTGCTGTGATGATGGTACTGCTTGGGGGCAGTGAAGCGCACTGGTCAGGTCAAGGAAAGCTGAGAATGGAACAGCTGATGTCTCCACAATATTCTGAGCTTCCCCTCTAAAAAGTACCTGCATCAGTTCTCCCTGCTTGAGAGAAAGATGTGCAGAAAATGCCTCTTCCTTTTCTGATTCCTGGGCTTTTCATTGGGATGGGGGACTTGTGCAATAAAAGGGTCTCATGTTTCTCATATCTTCCCGGGTAGCAATGTCAACCTTGGAGAAGCCCTGGGAGGAAAAGATACAAAACCTTTCATTTTTTCCTTTGGTTGTTTTATCTCAGTAAAATTCACTTACTGATCAGTCCTTTTCCCTTCCCCACATCTCAGGAACTTCTTCTCACTGTTATTTTTCTGAAAACTGGGGGAATTTCCATTTTCTCCTTATTCAGAGGGATTCAATTCTGCAAGAGCAAAAAGCCCTGATGAAGGTATACACCCGCTAGTTTATAAGTACTCTTTAACTTACTAAATGGTGGATCCCCATTTCACCTTTACAAGTAAACAAGTGAGGAATGTCATCAGGAGGTGATGCCTTGATCTCCTTGCTTACAGGTTAATTAGTGAACTCAATTTCAAGTTAACTTATGTACTCTGGTTTGAAGTTCTGTTGGATATCTGAATGTAGTTCAAGATAATTGTGTGCTGAGGTGCTTTGCAGACTGGCAATTTGCCCCGAGTAATGTTTTGTGTCAATCAGGGGCAAAGAGCCGTACTTCAAGGGCCAACAGAGAAAAGGGCCAGGATATATTTTAAGGGTGAGCAATCCCAAATAGGTTCCCAAATAGCTTGGATGAAAAAGTTCTTGTATCAGCTGCAGGAACTGTCAAAATTTTTTCCTAGGTTCTGACCCCTTGGACTTAAATAGAAATAAATGAGGAATGAGTAAGACAAATAAAGGCAAAAAATGTAAGAAATAGCAAATGTTTGGGGATATAATCAACCAAAAACCAAACAAACCCCCATGTGACATCCCCAAATCTGCCTGCCAAACATGTGATTTACATCTACTGCAAGAGGATTTTAAAGAAATGTCTAATAACATATTTGATTCTCTTAACCCTCTCCCCTTTTGTTACCCCTGTCCATGACATTTAAGAGCACAGCTGGAGCCCCCCAAGCTAACTGAAGTCATATGATGCTTCGAGGGCAGCCAAACATCCCAGCAGCAGTAAGAGGCTGACAGGCTCAGCAACCCTAAAGGATAGCAAAGTGCTCTTTTAAAAGAGAGGGAAACAGAAAGATGAGGCAGAGAAAGTGGATGGGGGGGATAGGAGGTTGGGGATACAGACTATTTGATAAAATTTGTCATGTCAATAAAGATATTCTTTTTAATTAAGTATTACATGTTTTTATTTTTCTTTTCTTCTATTCTAATGGAGGAGTCATACGGAACTATTTGTGGTATGTGAAGTATTGGAAAAATAAACCTGGATAGAAGAGAGCCACAGATGTTTTCTATGTTCAATTACTTTTTTAAAAAAACATTCTTGGTTACCACCCTTTGCTGCAGGGACACGGCTTTGTGGGCCACGTACTGAATGTCCTCCTGGGCTTTTGGGATCCGTGTGAATCAGTAGGTGCTGCTAAATCTGGGGAAGAGGAGGATGATCTTCTCAGGACCTGCTCCTGGAGCAGACATTCTGTGCTACCAGGCTGTCAGCAAAAGGCTCCTCATTATTCCTGCTAGGACAAAGTCCACATGGGACAAGTGTGGCTGTGTTGGGCCTTGCACTGGGTTCTTTCCTGCTGTGGACTAATTTATTGGTTGGCAACAACAGTTAAAATTCCACAAAAAACAGGCGAAAAATATTAGGATTCACAGCTGAATATTAGAGCAAAATGCCGCCTAAGAGGTAAGAGGTGAGGGATGCTATTCCTTGGTTTGAGTCCATGTGGCTGTAACTCCAGTCAAAACTGGCAGCAGAGAGCCAAATGAAGTCAGCTGTGGAGAGAGGCTCCTGCTCCCTTACATTGATGAGATTGTGTGGTGAGGAATGAAGGATTTTCACAGCTGTTAAGATCTCCAGGGCACTGTATAACTTTAGAACAAAAAAAAATTTTCTTTTGGTGGATTGGGTTTTTACACCAAAACCTTCACCTAACCACTATGGAAATATAATAATTATCTTGAACCTTGAGCTTCAGAATGGAAATTATACCTTGTAGAGGAAAACCACAAATATGATAAACTTCTTTATTCTTCATTGATCATGCAATCATAGAATTATGGAATGGTTTGAGTAGTAATGGAGCTTAAAGGCCATCTAGTTCCAACACCCTTTGCCATAGGCAGGAGTACCTCCCACAAGATCAGGTTGCCCAGGGCCCTGTTCAACCTGGCCTTGAGATTTCATATTTTTCTCTTTATTTCAAGGCAGCACAGCAGAGACAAGAGGGCTGTGTGTTTCATCTTGAGCTATTTTATTTGAGCTGCATAGTCAGTCTGACCAGAACAGCTTCCCCTCCATCCAGAATGGCACCGGGCACTTCGCTGGCATTTGGCATCAGTATGAGAGCATTTAGCAGTCATTTCTGTCACTCTGGTACAGCAATTTGGTTATAGACATGTATATGTGATTACTGGGAATAAGAAGCATGATTTGCTTTAATCCCATAATTATCTACATGAGGGACATCTCTGAAGTCTACAGATCTACATCCCACAGATATGTATCACATTAAGCCAGAAAAAGATACACTTAGAGACCCTTGTGCTAGGGTCTTTCAGAGACATGTGAAAAGAGCCCCTCAGAAAAATTCAGCCCTCCATTTTAGTTAATTCAATAGCAAAATCCGCTACCATGACCCCAGGTATCACTTAAATTTATTTAGTGGTGACCGACACAAAATATGTTTTTGTACATTGTGTTATGTTATGTTATGTTATGTTATGTTATGTTATGTTATGTTATGTTATGTTATGTTATGTTATGTTGTTATGTTAGTTATGGTGGAGATACTGGTTGAATATAATTACAGAGAGACTGATTTTGTAGTGTCTTTTCATTGCTAGAGCACTCACCTTGTGACCCTGTATGATGGACAATGTAGAACCCACACAGAACAGAGAGATCCACAAAAGCCAAGGGTACCTCTTTACAGAGGATTTAGAAAGATAAAATTTTGATTTAATTTTGATTTTGTGAAAAATAATAATTCTTCATGTAGGTAATCCTCTTCTGGTATTTTCTTAGTTAATTGTATTGATTGTGACATAAAGCAACTAAAACTAATGAAATAAAACATTAAATTTAAAATGTAGGTTCAGTATTATTAGAAAAAATTTTGTCAGAAATTCCTAGAGAAATAGAAGATATTAAACTAAATTACAGGAAAATAAAGCACAAAGATATTTGGTACAGCCAGTGCTGGATATTGTCATGAGACATTCTGATAGCTCTGTCAAATTTTCACTAGAAAGTGCTGAGAGAAACTTTTTCCACATTGTAAGTGGAATGCACGCATAAACCATCTCTCACACCTCATTTCAGAACTCCGTCCCCATGCAACCTGGATGGATCTTCTTTTATATCCATGTAATTTTGCATTAACCTGTGGCTTTTGGGATAACCTGGCTAGGAATACGCTCCCCAGATCTGCCACAAACTTTGTGGGACACGGAAATCACCTTTTGGTTGCACCTGTAACAATGACTTAAAAGGAAGAGCACCGCTGGTGATCTGCTGTAAGGCAGTCAGCACTCTGTTTCAAGTATGTTTAAATTAAAGTTTCATGGTCTAATCATTTGAAAAATTCACACCATGGAGAAGAATTTTGCAAATCACAATGCTCCCTTGGTTTCCAGCTTAGCAGCCACTGCTCCTTGCTCTCTATAGATATCATCAGCTCTAACAGGAGAGAAGAGAATGGGTCATTTAGGGAAATATTAGAGTTATTTGCCTACTCTGTGCATAGATGACAGAATGAGCGAGATAAATGAGAAATTCAGAGCCCTACAGCAGTCAGGAAAGGGCTTGAACTTTCTTTAAATACCGGCAGTTTTGGAAGCCTGGTCAATTGATCCTGGATAAAAAGAATGTTGTGGGTATCTCAGTAAGCTGGTTAATGTGAATTAGACTAAAGTGTTTCAGAGGTAATGGGGAAAACCCGGTTAGCCAAAAAATGCATTAAGAAAATATGTCTTAAAAAATGTAACTTTGCAGAGCTGTCAGCACGAGGGCGTGTGTCACGCCAAATGGAACTGCAACATCTTCCTGACAACTTTCAGGTTCCATTAGCAACTGAGGATGCCCGTGAATTCAAGTGTTATATCCATTAGTGAGCAGTTCATGCTCATCTTTATCAACTGAATCACTGTGCATCGCACAGACTTTGTTTTTCTTAGAAGGACACCAGGAAAAATTTGCAACCAAATTTTACAACTGAATTTCGTCTTTTGCATCCACAGAAAAAGACATGCATGGATGCAATTATTCTCTTAAGAGAAAATCCCCAACTAAACCATGGATTAATTTGGACCCAAGATGTGCTTTGGCACTAGGTTATACTGAAATAGCAGCCAGGGTCACAGATGCTCTCCCCTCTCTCCTCCTGCCTGCTGTATTTCATGCAAGAGCCGTGCATAAATGCAATCTTTTCATTCATGGAATGAAATACAAAAACTGTATTTCAGTTCCTTACTTCCCTAAGATTAGACAAGATGAGATTTCAAAGAGATTTTAGGAGCCTGAAATTCAAAATTGCTGGCTGTTGGGTACCTGAGTCTAAAATATCAGTCTGGACTTTGCTTCCCCACCTATGCCTTGGAAGTTCATGATAGTTTGTCGAATAAGAAGTCCTAAGATTTGATACCTAAGAACTCTCAATATTCATGTAGCTAGGGGAAGAAAAATTATGAGGGAGTGTGATAATGTAATGCAATAGGCATTCAGGCAGACTGGCAAGCCCAGGGTCTGTACTCAGAGTCAGCCTTCTTTTCAGCCAGTTGTTACTTAGTAAAAGGAATGGGAGATGGAAGGTGCCCTATTGTATAATTTATGTCACTCTTTTTGGAAGACTAGCTTTGAACCTGCAGGCCAAGAGGAATTTTGATCTCAATCTCTCTCTCCCTGCATGATTGCTCTAGCCATTAACTATGATGCAATGTTATGATGAACTGTGAGTGGCTGACATGTCTTGCACTGAATTTATTGCTTTGGGGTGATCCTAGGTATGCTTTGAGCAAGGCTGCCAGGTATGGCTGGCCAGAGAACCCATACACTTGGAACATTGTGTACATTTCAGGTGGCTTCAAGGAGAGGGGTGTTTAGGTGTTCAGCTCAGCAGGCACAATTTAATTAATACAGAACTTGTTTAATGAAAACTCAAAATAAAATCCAGTCTCATTCTACATGTCTACTACATAGGATATTTCCTTACATCTCCTTTTGTGTAGCCAGTATGATATCCCCTTAATCCTGACATAATAATTTAGTTCATCATGCCTGCAAATACATAAAGGTTGTGTTGCTGCTCAGTGATTCTTTCATGTCAGAAACTTGAGGGGAAGTGTTTCATGTTCTGGGTCATGAAGATGGCAAGCCTGCTGACACAGAGCTGAAGGACTGTGAAAGGCAGAGGGTTGAACCTGGGGCAGTGTCACCCATACTGCTTCTGCAGCAGCTGCTGGACTGAGCTGTCCCCACCTGGGCATGGGATTTGTCTAGGAGGGAAATAGTTGGTTCTCTCTGCGAGACAGTGCAGCAGCACACTGTTTCTTATGTAGTGCATGTGCACCAGGAAAAATGCAACAAAACCTGAGAAATAGAGCTATTTTCCAAGCTAGAAACAGGCTCTGGTGCTAATGCTCTTACACAGGGGCGCTTAATTACCTTCTTGAACTCCTGCAGTGGAGGGGCCAGGAATGGATGGTGGGAGGCAGAACCAGATCTCCCTCTCCTTTCACACTGACCCTCTGTACAGGACAGAGGCTCTGCTATGACAAGTGAAAATGAGTGCTTATCCCTGCAGAGCCGTAGGAGGAATTCCCTGAGGAGAATTTAAGAATAAGCTTAGCTGGTACCCAAGAGGCACCTTCCCAGAGCAGTTCTGGGCTCCAGCTGATGTGTGCTATAGCTGGATAGCAGAAACATATTCTTTTCATTCTCTTTCCACCCAGCTGCCCCAGGAATCCAGAGATGTGTAGGTAGTTTTTACCCTTCTTTTTCCCTTCCATGTTTTGTTTGCATTAAGACTGAAACCTGCAATGATTAATTTGGTTGCATTCCCTTCAGCACAACAACATGAGAACCTATTGAGAAGGCTGACTTCCTTAATTACAGAAGTAGGAGGTCTGGAGGTGTAGAACTGTGTCTTTCAGCAGCAGAAATATGTTGTGCAAGGCAAAGTCAGCTCCAAGAACATCAAGTGACATGTTATGTTCCTCAGTTGCTGATGTTTTAGCAGAACGACAAAATGCATTTCTGTAGAGGTGTTTCCAAAGGCAAATGTCTTTTCCAAACATTTTTATTTGTACATAGAAATATTTTATGTAATAACACAAATTTCACCTGCTACATGATATGGAGTCATCTTTAGAAGCCAAGCCACAAAAAAAATCTGCACCCAATTTGTTGATCCGTAACTACATCAAGACTCTGAGAACGAAACATGATTAAGCATCATTTTTAAAAAGACAAGCAGTGTAGTACAAATTACAGTGTACCACATCAAAGAAAACCCAGGAACTCAAAATCCACAGAACAGCTTGAAGAAGTTATTTAGAAACAGGAGCCTAACAAGGATCTGAGGCCCCATTTTGGGAAATTTCAGTCTACCCTGCTAGATGGTTTTCAGGTGGGCAGCAAGACCATACAGAGTAAAATATTACAGTTGATAAGCACCAGCCAAGGAATCAAACAGTTTCACTGAAATCTTTATGGGTTCAGAGCTGGTATCCCTTGAAGCACTGCCTGGCCACTCTCTGCGTGCTCAGGCTGCTCCAAGGAGAAATGGACAGAAGAGCTCAGGGCTCACCAAAGAAGTGTGAAAAGCCATCAGAATGTCTTGAAACTTAGTAGCAGCTACTATTGCATGCATATACTTGTGCAGTTCGCTCTGAAGTCTCTATCCCCTGCGGGTTGCTGCTGCAGTGGCTGGGGCGTGCCTGGCTGTACAGCAGCACCTCACTCTCTGCAGGAGCCAGGTTCCAGATCAGCAGCCCTGGAGCTGGGTGGGTCACCCAGGCTCTTCCTGCCCCACAGAGAGGCCCCCACAGCCAGAGGGCCATAAGGGCTCCCTGCCGCAGCCGCTGCCTTTCAGAAATCTGTCTGCCACAGGAGCAATTTTATTCTTAGATCCAAGTCATACACATCAGCAAAAGTTTCCTTCCCATGCCAAGCACAAATAAAGGAGAGAGTAAACTGGAAATCAGAGGTACTAGTGGAAATAGAAAGTTGTTAACAAAGTTAATGGTGAGGGAAGATAATTTTTAGGCTGACAGTCTGAGCACCCATGTTGAGCACCTCTACTTGCTTAACTCCCTCCAAGCTCAGATGAGTCTTTTTCAGAGTGCTTCAAATGGCTGAGACATACCAGACACCCATGGACCACGGGAAAATGTTGTGGGGTTTCCAAGGGACTGGAGGAATCAGCACTTTAGTTTTTAAAATTAATTAAATATCTTCTGACTCATGTGAAAAAATTCATCTACATATAGCTTCCTTGCAATAAGATTTTCCTTATCTGTGTATTATGCTTCCAAAACACTGAATCTCTAATGTTCAGGTAAACATGTTGGTACACTTTAAGAGAGTAAGCAAAAGAAACTCTCCTTTTTGATAGCAATTTCACTCCTTTATAATGAAAAGTATGTAAAATAGATTTACCATAAAAATAATATGTAGGAAAATCAAGAAAACTAAGTACTAGGTTTTTGGGTTTTTTTAAAAAAAGCTAATGTTTTAAAATAAACAGGACAAATATGACAATAAACTTTTTATTTATTTTCTTTTCAAAAGGATTACATCTTATTAGGTGGATAATTGTAAGATAGAGGTTTCTCTTTAGTGGCCCAGATAGGCTGAGAATGTGAGAGACATTCTTGTTCTTTATCAGGACTTCACCCAAAAGATGTAAGGTGTGTGCTGATATTTGAGGGTGAGAAAAAAAAAAAGAATCAAGTTTTACTTATTTATTTTAAATTGACTGTTCCTTGGGATTTTGATGTGGATTTTAAATGATGCCTATTAACAATGTTCATATCTACACTCTGAATACTCCGTGGCCATGAAACATCCTTTGAGGTGCTTCTGTTGACACAGCACCATGCTGGAGTTTAGAGACAGCACTCAGTATAGAATAGCTCCTACTGAAATGCTCCCTCCTCTTCTCACACCCCATGCCTTCCTGGCTCTTGATTAATAATCATATTTTGTACTGTTACAGAGCTTTAATGAATAGAGGTAGGACTCTGGATGCCACTCTGAACAGGTTTCCTTAATGTGGAAAATCTGGGAAAAAAAAAAAGGAAGAAAAAGAATAAAGACAACTTACTTGATTGAACTCTTTATCTGGATGACTTTAAAGACTTTGACATCTATCTATATTTTTATTTGGCAAATGAATCAAGAATAATTAAATGAGAATGGCAACATCTGTCACCAATCAACAGACGTGCAGTAAAATTAAAATGGTATTTCTTTCTCCTGAAATCCACTTTTTTTCATCTGATGCCATTCATTGAGATCAGATGCATTTCACTTTAGCTGTGTCAGATCTTGGAATTACATAAGTAATAGAGTCCTGAAGGCCAATGGCATGGGAACAATGGAATGCGTAACAATATAATCAGCAGTGAAATCTATATTTAATGTGTGGCATTTTAACGTTATAAAATGTGATGATTTTTAAACCTCTTTGTTCTTTGTCGCCAGGTTCTACGGCTGCTAAGAGTTTTAAGCTTGTGCCATTTCATCTTAGCTGATGCCTTTTTCTAATTTTTTTTTTGTTTCTGACTTTGGAAATTATTATATAAGACACATGAAGGAGACAAGTGAGGCTGTATAAATGGATAAAACAGTCTAAACTGTGCTTAGCAAATGTTAAGCAGAGCCAACAACTTTTTAAACTTGATGGTCTCTTAATCGTTTGCAGTTTCACAGAAAGAAGATTTCTTGTTTCAAAAGCTACCATGGCATTTTATAGCAACAATTTTATTGCTGGGATTACTCGAGCTCTAGCACTTTTTAAATGAAAATGTTACTTTGCAAGAAGAGAAAAATTTTAGGTCAGTTCAACAAATTTCATTTCTACTCACTCTAGTAAATGGCAGACACAGCTTTTTATACTGTTCCCTTTTCAGAAGATCATAAGATAGTTTGGTTTGGAAGGGATCTTTAAATATCACATGTTCCAGCCCCCTGCAGTGACCAGGGACATCTTCAACTACATTAGGCAGTTCAGAGCCACTTCCAATCTGACCTTGAATGTTTGCAGGGATGGGACATTCACCAGCTCTCCAGGCAACCTGTTCCAGTGTTTCACCACCCTCATTACAAAAATCTTCTTCCTTATATTGGACCTAAATGGATATTCTTCTAGTTTGAAACCATTGCATCTTGTCCTGTCACAAGAGGCCCTGCTAAAATGTCTGTAGGCACTGGAAGGCTGCAATAAGTCTGCTTGGAGCCTTTTCTTCTCTAGTATGAATGCCAGTGCTCTCAGGCACCTCTCTCCACATGCCTGTCTTCAGAGGAGACGTGCTCCAGCCTTCTGATCAACTCTGTGCACCCCCCCCAACCCAACCCTACACTTTACATTTCTAACATTAAACCCAAGGCTACACTAACCCAGTGTCAGTGGGATGGTGCTAAGGATATGACAGGAAAGGCAGGGAGCTTACAGATAAAGAGGATCACTCTATAGAAAGGCTGTGGTACAGGGACAAGAGCCCAAATATGGCAAAAACCTTTAAAAGCGAGTGCTAGGAGTCCCTAAGAAAGCCAGATGGGGTTTGTAGGCAGATGAATTTAAGTAGAATCACCATACACATTGGGACTCTGGAAGAAAATGTCTCACGTTGGAGTCATTCCACGTAACTCTGAGCAGTTGCTGTTAGAAGCAAAGGGCTACCACTAACTGGCACTGCCTCTGCTCTTGCCTTTCCAATGACCTGGCCATAACTCTGTTGAAAGAGATGGAACCTTTGACAGTGGCTTTAAGTAAGGTGGACAAATGAGAGTGGCTCAGAGTGCTTAAAAGTGGCCTCATCCTAGAAGAGGACTTCTCTGGATGTGCTCATAGCCCTTGGGATCTTTAAATTGCTCCTAAACTGTGAGTTGGCACATTTTACAGAGCAAGGAAAAAAAGACACCAGAAAGGGCAGAGAAAACACAGTAGAAAATGGCACATCTGACACTAAAGAGGACACAGCTTTGGGCAGGGACGAGTAAGGATGCAATATTTTTTCCTGATGAGGAGCTCTTAGAATAGCCCACAATCAAAATGTGGAAGGAGTTTCCCCTGAGCCACACCTGTAAATGCAGAGAGGTACATTGCAGGTAACTACACATGACTTGTGCAGTTCATTCCCCCACTGGTTTGCTTGTGTGAGAGTATTCCTCCAGATCCACACACAGAGGATCCACATCCCTAGGAAATGCACCCAGCTGTTCTACCTGGGCTTTTCCACCCGTTTACTAATCGTTTGCCTTTGGAACAACCTGAACGTGTCCTTTGCTCTTCCAGACTTTTCTGTCTTATTTTGGGGCCTGATGATTATTCCACTGTTTGTCCACTGCTTTCATTCCACCTATTTTTGCGGACCCAGAAAAAAACTGGCAGTGCTGCTGCATTCAGAGAAGCTATAAGGATTTTCAAGCCCATCAAATATGATTAACTTTAATTGAGTAGTTGTTTTATTGAAGCAAGGGCCAATACTTAAAACTGTAGCAACTTTACCAGTTGGATAATTTTAACAGACCCCTATAAACCTGACTTTTTATCAGCTGCCCGACAGATTTAACATACTTTTTGTCTGAAAGCAAAACAGGCATCAGGACATCTCAGTTAATGAAGTGAGCCTTTTTCAGACTGGAAAACATACATTATTTGCTGTATTTTGATATTTTCTAGGTCCACTTCTTGCCTTCCTCTGGCTGAAATGGCTTGCACATGAAAGGAAAGAACAGTCCTTCAGGATAAACCAGGGAGCAGAGGACTGAGTAATCCAATGCATTTTGGAGAAAAAAAGGAAGTTCAGACTCTGGGTTTCTCAATGGCATCAAAATAAATCCTGGAATTTTCTACCTGTAAGGCAGCCTGTAAGATTTGGAAAGGATGGAGGCTTATCTGAGAGGCAGAGGAGATGGAAGTGGTTCTCCAAACCCAGGAAGCCACTAAGACTTGCAGGACTAGAGAGCAGGAGTGTGGAAAAGGGTGTGATGGGGAACAAGGAGATTCATATTCAAACCATTTCATGCAGCCTACCTCATTCAGTACTCTGAGCTAATTCAATTTAAAGAGATGCTGTGTTTTAGCTTAAGTGTTTGTATTCTAATAAAATCTTGCTTTAGGAACATGGAAACTTTTCAGTATTGCTTGGTGCACTCACTCTCCATAAACAGTGGAGCAATCTTCCTCCAAGTCCTGGCCAACTTGAGGCCCTGCCGCAAATAAATGCAGAAGTTTGAGGGTGTCAATATTGCAAAACTACAAGCAGCACCAGAAAAATGAAAAGAAATCAGATCTGGAGACTGGAGCTACACAGGTCTTTGGAGATTGAGGGCTACTCTCTATGCTGGATCTCAGATATTTCTTTTTCACTCAGCTATTTTGTACTGCCAGATTTTTAGAATATTCCATGTTTTTCAGAGGTTTCTCTATGCATTGCAAGCAAGACAAAGCTATTTCTGCATACCCAGAAACCTCAGATCGATTTGATGTGCATGCACAGAGAAATTCTACCACATGGTTTTGAAGCTGTGCAGTTTCCAGAAAAAAGCTGGGTGGACTTATGGCACATGCATGTATCAATGACACAGCACTTCCATAATATTGCAATGCTTCCAAAAACCACTGGATCTACAGCACATACTCTGCAATATAGATTTGCACATGTACAGCCAGTTGGACTTGTCCAGAGATATTGAACTTCCTGAGCCTTTGCAGACCACAAGGAAAGCATTTGCTGCTGTTCCCCTTGGATTTGCAGTGCATACATAATGTGGTGCATGTGTCCATGTTTTTGTGTGGGAACACCTGGGCAGAGCTACAGGGGCAATAAACAAGTGTTCAGAGCAGTGGAAAATTAGTGGAGGAATATCATGCTAGGTGAATCAGAAGAAAAAGGTTGTGACAAATGGCAGTTTGGTGGGTGTAGGACAGTTAACTGTGGCAATGGCAGCGCTCAGCACTGTGTGGGGTCTCCTTGGAAGTACTCAGTGCTTTTAGTGCCATGGGGAAGGAAAGAAAGAAAGAAAGGAAGGAAGAAAGGTAGAAAGAAAGAAAGGAAGGAAGGAAGGAAGGAAGGAAGGAAGGAAGGAAGGAAGGAAGGAAGGAAGAAAGAAAGAAAGAAAGAAAGAAAGAAAGAAAGAAAGAAAGAAAGAAAGAAAGAAAGAAAGAAAGAAAGAAAGAAAGAAAGAGAAAAAGAAAGAAAGGAAGAAAGGAAGAAAGGAAGAAAGGAAGAAAGGAAGAAAGGAAGAAAGGAAGAAAGAAAGAAAGAAAGAAAGAAAGAAAGAAAGAAAGAAAGAAAGAAAGAAAAGGCTTCAATGACATTCTGCAGGAACAACAGATCTATCAGAGGTTCAAATGAGCACAGAGGGAAAAACAAAAACCACTGGAGAAATTGTATATTCTTAGCTCATTATACTGATGGACTACAGCGTGGGATATTTCAGCACACTGGTTTTCCTGGAGGTCTTGGGAGGGTCTTACTTTCATTTTGCTTGTATTTAGGAAGCAGCAACAGAATTATTATTTCTGGTGCCACATGTACAAGCAGCAGGTTTCCTAGGGTGCTGCTGAGGGATGCACTGGGAGCCATGGAAAGCACATACAAATGCATGTGAGACTGCAGAGAGCCCACTGGAGAGACTCCAATTGCTTTGCAGACTCCTGGAGGCACAGAAAACACATTTCAGTCTGCACCACAAGTCAAATTCACTCTTGATGGCATAGGCAGGTGAGCAGTTCCACTACATCACAAAATCACAGAATATTCTGAGTTGGAAGGGACCCTCAAGGATCATCAAGTCCAACTTTTAAACATATGTGCAAAGCAGATTAAAAGATCAGTTTAATAACTTTTATGAAAAGTAGTCACTGCATATGGCAAAGTAATTGTCAAGTCTAGTGTCTTAACCATTCATTTTTTTTAGTATCCTGAAGGGAATTAGAGCAATTGGAATAATTGCCTAACAAATTGCCTTTGTAGACCAAAGCCTTTTTTTAAATGCTGTAAGACCAGAAAAGTTTTTCTTGCTCTTCTATAATCAAAGGTGTCCAAACTAATTTTTTTTTAACTTTGGCCTTATAAGTGCATCTCAGGTGAAGCTTTTCTTTACCAAGTTCATAGCTGTAAGCCAATTCTGATGTCCAAGTTATAAAAAGTCCTTGAAAACAGCAACTTCTAATGGAAAAAGTTTTGGTGAGGTGAATGTGCCACTATAACAGCACAAAATATCTGTTTTTTCTATACACTGAGCCTCACTGCAGTCTTTCTGTGAGGAATTTATATTGCTAGAATATAATTTCCCAGTGGAATGCGTATTCTTTATAGTATTGATGAATTAACCACCCCCATTTTCTTCAGATAGGAAATTTTAATTCTTGTGTGCCTAATATCCTGAACAATCCTTTAAATACTGCACATCAAGTATTGACCACTTTCATGTCTTATTTCTAGTACAAGTTAATAGCAATTATGTTAAAATTTGACCAAACTTCTTTTTAGCATTTCTTCCAAAAAAGCTTCCCTGCATAGGAGAGCACACACTTTCCTCAACCTTGGCATCCTGCTCCTCGGCTGCCGTCATTCCATCTGAAGCATTTACTTTGAAATGCCTGCCAAATATTTTTGCCCCGGTACCACAATAACAGTGCAGCAATGTGGGAGTGATTCAGCTCTGTGCACTTACAATGAGAGCAGAGAAACAGGCTCAGGGAAGTGCTCTGTGAGATGGGTTCTCCTAGTGATATCCGAATCCTAAGACCTGCTAAACCTCATAAAAGGTCATGCTCGCATTTTCCTAAGTTACTGTTTCTTCTGATAAACAAGACAGCTTGGATGTGAGTTGTTTGGGTTTTCTTGTCCACTTAACTTTCAGAAATTACATTCGAAATAAGTGCATTCTAGATAGAACAGCATTAGGCAATATCTTCAGTAGTGCTAATCTGCAGAGCTCCCCTGAGAACAGAGGAGCACCCCTAATTCACAGCAGCTGGCTCCATGGTCCTTTTCTGTAGGTGCTTATATCTGGCAGAGTTGCTGAGAGTGTTTGGGCAGTGTTTTCCCTGGGAGAATGTGAAGCACGCCACAAGACCTGTGGTTAAACTTTAACACTGAGGTATAGGGAGCATTTTCCAACAATTGGGATCTCCAGGCTTCAGCTCGTTCAGATCCTGGCCGCCTTGTAAATCTTTCTTGCCCCAGTTCAATGGAGATAAGAGGGATTGTATGCTTGAGGTTCAGTTGAGAGAGACCACCCAAGTTCTTTCCCAAGTGCTCATTTCACTTCTCCTGACCTCCTCTGATATGCCCATCAAAGCAGCAATTAAAATTTGTGTAGAGCAAACGTGTTCCATCAATCTGCTTTTCATCTGGCTCTACAAATACTTGAGACCTGAGTAAGCAGCTGAAAATTTTAGAAGCAAGAATGAGTAAATGTAAAGACAGATTTTATTTTCCCCTGTTCTGGAGCAGGATGATCTGTTTACCTTTCTGAAAGAGCTGTCAGCAGAGTGGTCATCAAGAAATATGAATTCACAAGTGGTGCACTCTTAGGAAAACAAGTACATGTAGAAACGTGTTCCTTCTATTTTCAAGATTTTTTTTTTCCTTTGCTATTTGTGTTTGACAGAAGACTTTTTTTTTTAGTTCCAGTGCAGCCTTTTAATAGATGCTTAGTAGCCTGCTTTACTAGACGGGGCTGAACCTGCAAACATTTTACTCACCTGTTTGGCTGCAGTTGTACAAGCACATAGGTCAGGAAAGTCAAGTAAATGAATAAAAGAGGCACCATGATACATTCAGTTCCGTTCATTCATGTGCTGCTACATGTATAAACAATAGGAATCCTGCTGTACTGCTTAAAAAAATCTCCTGTGTTATTCTCCTGTGAACTTGAAGCTACCAGCTTCTTTTCTTCACCAGGCTAGTCATACAACAGATGTTAGCTCCAACAGATAGCTAACAAAAAACTGAGAAGAGAAAGTGTTTTTTAGGGGAACTAAAGTTTACTCTTGATGCAGGCATTGTGTTTCAGTTGGAATACATGGACATACTCCACCCAGCAGGGACCATTTTCTCCATTTGTAGCACTCCAGAGCCAGGACTGCCAGGTGTCACCAGGGAGGAGGTTGTGCAGATGGTGAGGAGCTGGGGCTCAGGGGAGTTTGTTATCCATAACCTATTCCCTTCAGCCTCAACTATTGCCTCTGCCTGCAAGACAGCATGCAAAAATACTTCTCCTTCCCCTACACAGTTTGTGGGGCTGTGATATGCAGTGCAATTCCTTATGTGGGCTTTCTGAAGTTGGATTCTAAATATATTTGCCCTTTCCTGTAGATTTGGGCCTTGCAGAGTCATACAACACATACACCCATACAGAGAAATGCAACAGAAACCTCTTGCTTCTGCAGCATTTTGGGCTTTGTACACCCACACAGGGGCTTTATTTAGTTTGGTCTGTAATCTTTGGATATGGGATCTTCTTGCTAAATCATTTTGATGTCTAGGAGACGTGCACTGGAGGAAATCCAAATACAACTGCCCTGTTCCTGGGAGCTGGACAGAGCCATGCTCACATGTACCAGGAACTTGTGCTGGTCTGTGTCAGGGGTGTGTACCATTCTCCACATAGCACCATGGTCTCCTTTGCCTTTTGCAAAGAAAGACATCTATGAAGAGCATGAATAAAGTTTTGTACCTTTTGACTGGTCACTGTGGGGAGGAAAGGAATAAAAAGTGTTTGGACATTGCCCTGTTTCATGAGCACCCACAGAGGTGACATCTGTAAACAGCCCTGAGCATCCTGCAGCCCAGCCCCACTGGAATCAGACACACTGCACTCCCTTTGGTGTAGACCAGGCCCTTAAAGGTGGTGCAGACCTGAATGCCTCTGCATCTGCCTGTAGGTGAGCATTTATGAGTGTTAATCATATGATCACAGCAGCACAAAGCTGCCTCTGCTGATATGCTCTGAGCAGTGTGGTGGTGGACACCAGCCACACTTGCAGCAGAAGGAGCTGCTCTCTCATACACTGCAGGCAGTGGACAGTTTTATTTTTCTCTCTGGGAATTTGTGTATCTTCTCTCATGTTAGCATTCGGTATCTTCTGGGAGGCTAGCAAAGTCAAACACTTACTTGATTTATCTCTCTTCATTCTCTCCAAGTGAAAATGAAATGAGGAAAATTGTTTAAAGGTACTCAGGTGGAAATCAGAGATAGATCAGAACAAACACGAGACAGGAGAACGAATAATCTGTGCAGAGAGTTGCTGAAAAAAATTGGGCTCCTGTGCTCCACAATTGTTTTTGCAGGTGGCATTTTTCCCTTCGAAAGCTGAAGAAGTCTAAAGTCTGGATGGGTTTGAAAGATACAAATCTGCCTTTGAATTCTATTGTTATTATCAGGGAATCATTTTACATAATTGACACCTTTTACATAAAAAAATTATTTGGAAGGTATTTTGTTTATACTGTAGCTAAAACCTACCTGAGTTGTCTAGTCCCACTGAGCCATACAGTATATTCATCAATGCATAGTTCTCTTGCATTTCAGCATTTGTTATGAAAACCAAAATTCTTACTCTGAGTTATTTATGCTGGCAGCGCTTCAAAGGGAGCAACTGCTTTACTTCATGCCAATCTCTGTAGCAGTGGGGAAGAGTACGTCTCCTAAGATCATTTATATCTTGTTAACCTTTCGATGCAGATTTGTCTGAACACATTTTTTTCCTTTAGTGCATACCTGCAATGACAGGAACTTGTTTGATAAGACACTGATATAAAATACTGATATAAGACACTGATATTCTTGTTTAGTGAAAATAAATATACCTGTGAATCCAAACACCTTTTATTTTCTTTCTTCACTTGTTGACAAAACAAATACAAGAATTTCCAAGATGCAGAAATATAACATCCTACTCCTGCCATCCTTATGGCAGGGTGGCCATAACACTGTGTTTGCTATGAGAGCTGAAAATGAAAGGCTCATCCTCTAAACAGTGCAAATGAGCATTAGTCAAAAGGGACACTTTATTCTGGGGAGGGTAGATCCAAATCTGCTAATTTTACATCAGAAACTCCTCCAGTTATTTCCCAGAAATTTTACCATACACACGTGCAGGTCTTCCACTCTGGGCTATGCCTTGACTTGTAGTATAATCAAGACATTCACAAGACCAGGTAAATTATTGCCATCACTCCCACTTATCTGCTCTTTTAATTGCTTCCAGAAAACGTTCAGGACTTATGGTTTGTTTTGCAGAAGGAAAGCATCAGACATGGCTTTGTGGGAGCCGAAATGCTGGAACCACAGCCGTGCCATGGGGTGGAGAAAGGTGTGCTCCGCTGAGCAGGGAGCTTCTCCAGGCAGTAGGGGAGGCTGGGCTACTGCACCAAGCTCACCTGTGCTGCGCTTTCCCTCTGCCAAGGAAAATCAAAGCATGGCAAGAAGCTGCCAGGTGTGATATGAAAATGGAAACCATGCTCATAAGTAAGGGGAGATACTGATATAATCATTGTATTGCATGGTGTCAGGACATTACAGCAGTCCAGGTCTGAAGCACATGTGTATTTTCCAGTTTCCATGAAAATGGAACACACAGCCGTTCACTAAATACCATGTTAAGTGGAAAATAAGTCTGAGATTTAGTGCTCAGAAAAGCTCCAGATTACGTGGTTGTGTAATGACTCTCTTGCAACATGCCTAATATTGTTCAGGTAAGATCAAGCCACACTTACCTGTTCAGGATTTCTTCCTGGAACAGATAAATGTTTACATCTTAGGACAGAGATTAGGTATCATTTCCCTGAAGCTAAACAGAAATATAGCACAAACCATTTTCCCCCAGTTTTCAGTATAGAAAGGTTGTTAAGTTGGTAACCAATGCTATGGGACAAGCCCCTGTTGAGCCTGGTGTTGAGACTACTATGTGTGTCTTCTGAGGTGACTTACTTTGGAATAATGCTAATCTGATTCCATAGACTCAAGAGCAACTGCTCTGTGTCAGGCAGGCCAAAATGCAGTAAATAAGAATGACTTATTCTGCTTTGAAAGCACCTATCTGATCTGAATTAAAATACCAATGCCCTGTAGTTTTAGCATAGATATAACCTGGATCTGCTACATTCCCTTCCTCTGCCTCTGACCAAAGTACACCAGATTCTTCAGAGGAACAAAAACTAATCTAACAGCAACTGCAATACACTTTATTTGAAAGGCATTTGTGGGTCATCACATAAGTCACTCAACAAGGGTTCAGAAGTACTACTGTGTGTTGTGAGAGATTGCTTCTTCTGCAGAAATAGAAAAGTACTAAGAGAGGAAACCAGAAGAAGTATCTGATGTGTGAAAACAGATTTTTCAAAGCTCCTATCTCTGTAATTTAGTTTGTTGAACGTGAATAGATGCAATTGCTGCAAATCTGGTACAACAAGAAGTGATGAAGACAGAATTTATGCATACCTGTAATATGTACACAATAGAAGATACTAATATAAGAAAATAAAAGATAATTAAACACCCCCATGGTTACACATGTCTTTCTGCTATCATATGCTTTGAGTTACTTTTTCATTTATGTATTTTCTGTTACTTGTTATGTTCTCTTGAATGTCCCTGACTTATTTTCCTGCATCAACTTCATCCTTCTTTTGCTTGGCAGAGATTGTTGTTTTTCCAGCTTACCATTGGGGGCATTAAAATTACTTATTTATTTTTTTACATACACTTCTTGGAAAAGTGCTAAGCTTAGCCACATTCTGTACAGTAGCCAAGCAGGGCACATTGTTAGTACTCTGTGAACAATGGGTATTATTGTTATATTAACTTGGGGGAGAAGAGGAAGATCGGTGGATTCAGTTGGAGATAAAACTAAATAATAGGCACATGCCCAATCTGGATTTCACTGAGAGCAGCTGAGTAACTCCAGTTAACATCACTGGGAATGGGGTTAAGCTGTTAGCTTACATCTGTTTCACCAGCTGTAGTCATCCACATGTTAGTTTTCTAACCTCACCCTCAGGCTCTCCACATCAGTGGGGAGAAGCTGTAACCTCCTGAGGGGCCATTGGTCCATCAAAAGGTGCCTGGGAAGTGTGTGATAAATTGGCTTCCTTTGCTGACTCTGTCATTCTGCTTTCAAGACTGTTAATGCTAAAACTCTTTTTACTGGAGTTTCTTGAGCTATGAATATCTCACACTGGCGTTTTGAACACAGTTTCTGCTGCAGCTTGGGCAGCATTTTCAAAGCCCACAGCTGAGCAACACTGGCTTTGCTCATGCAGGGAAGCACTGGGGAGAAATACCTGAGCTCCAGGTCGATGATTTAACTCTGGAGCCAGGTTTAGCACACATTGTGCCTGACTTAATTAGCCTGAAATAGCCAGTTCTAATCAGTACTGCCCTTAGGATCAGTACTGCTTACAGGCTTGAGGACGGTTGTTTCCATGTAGCTTTTCCTCCGTGACTGAAAGTTTCATGCAGAGGTTTTGCACTTAATTTTCTATCTGTAACAACTACAAAAATCACCCTCAAATACAGTACCTGAATGGTGGAGTCTTTCAAGGACATGTTTCTCTTCATCTGGAGGATTTACTAAATGATGTTCACATGGCTTAAGCACTGAGGTGAATGCAGGCGTCTCTGGAAAGACATACCTTCCTCTGATCTGTGCTGAGAATACCTTTTTTTGTTGGATTTCTCTGCTAACTAGGAGAAATTCTGACATATTAGAGATTGTTGTTAGGCTTTCTGTGTTCTACCACTGTTAAAAGTAGAATTGGTGTGCAAACATGGATTTTAAGGTATTTAATGCTTTTGAGGAAGCCTCAGATTATCTGCCACGTGTGCATTTCTGGAAGGGTGCAAACTGAGAATAGATGCACTGAAAATCAGTTCTGCCCGAACTAACAGCTAGGTTTTGGGGCTTGGACAGAGGCAGAATGGATCTTGATGCCTTCATCTCAATATAAACTGCAAACTCTTGTACTGATGCCCTTAGCAGATCTGTCTGAGTCAGCTTCACTGATGTGGCAGACCTAAGCCAGGTTTTCATGGACAGGAATGCAAGGAGCACAGCAGATAAGCAGGGTTGTACCAAGATGTACCAGCTCAGACACAGTGTGGTTTATTTTAAGCTTTCAAGAAGTCAAGCTAAGAGCAGCTCAAAATAATTTTAATTTTAAAGTGAATTCAGATCACCAGAAGTTTGGAGCAGCTTTTTTCAATCATAACTGAAAATCAGTGCAGCTCTGACAATAGAGAACATGTGAGTGAGGAAAATGCAGCTTGCAGGAGATCATTAAAATATGGCAGAAGGAGTTTTCTGCCAGAGACAAGGGGACAGCTGATATCTAGAGCAAGGAAAAAAAAGTCTCTGGGGTTAACAAGGAAAAAAATCTGAAAGCATTCCAAAACATTTCACCAAAAAAGTCCAAGTGTTTGTGACAGATGTTAATGTTGCTGCTAAATGCTTGACTGGCAGGTAGTCAGATACTTGTGAGTTTAGTATGGCTTAAGAGCTTACTTGAAAGCAAATAGAAGCTTGAAATGAGGCAACTCCAGTTCCCTGTTCTGGGAGAAACATGGGAACTGCTGTGAGCTGTGAAGACACATCTGTTTAACCCAATGCTTGTCTTCGGCAGTGGCCAGTGGCAGATGCTTTGGAAAAGAGAAGAAATAAGGCATGTATGGAGCATTCCTTCCTATCCTATAATTCCCAGATCCTGGCAGTCAACAGTTTAAGGACTTCCCAATGCCAGGCATTGCATCTGGACCATTGTTTTTAATAGTCACCAGTGGACCTTTATTCCATAAATTTGCCTAATCATTTTTTTGTATCCATTTATACTTTTGGCCTCTACAGTATCCTATGGCAATGAACCCTTGGGCTGAATTATTCTGTGTGTTACAAAGAAGTCTCTTTTTTCTGTTTTGAACCTGGTTCTCAGTAATTTTGCTGGGTGTCCCAGTTCCTGCACAGTTAAAAATAGCAAATGACTGTCCCTTGCTCGGGCTCCTAAGGATGGCTCATTTTAGAGATCCACAGTCTCCCTTAGTGAAGCAGAAAATGCTTATTCTCCAAAAACTGCTCTGTGTTCCTGTTGCCCTCTCTTTTGTACACTGCTTCAATCAGGGCCACCCTACAGGATTTAAAATATGAGTACACCATATTACACTACTTCTCTTATATTCAGCCTATTTATAACCTCTGTTTTGTGGACTGTGTTCACATATGTCTGAAAAGAAAACAAATCTTTGCAAAAACTAGTACAAATATCTCTTGTGTTTCTTGTTCCTCTCACAAGAGCTGATAAGCTGTGTCCTCAGTGCAGTGGATGGAATCATAGGCACATTTAGGTTGGAAAAGGTCCATAAACCTAACAGTGTTAAGCCCACCACTAAACCAAGTCCCTAGATGCCACATCTACGTGTCTTTTAAATGCCACCAGGGACAGTCACTCCATCACTTCCCCTGGGCAGTCTGTTCCAATGGCAACCCCTCCTGTGAAGAAATATTTCCTGAAATCTAAATCATGCAACTTGAGGCTTTTTCCTTTTGTCCTGTCATTTGTTACTGGAGACAAAGGAAAGAGTGAAATGGTTCTTGTTTCAGGACATCTCCTGGAACTGTCATCACTGTCTCAGCAGGAATGCAGGGACCACCTGCAGCTGGGACTCCTGTGTCCCCACCAGTTTTGGGGCCACCACCACAATGGTCCTTGTGGAAGCTGGAGAAGAGCACAGTTGATTGGACTGCACAAATCTCTTTGTACAGAGCCATCACGGGAGAAGGTGTGAAGGGTCTTCTAGAAAGATCAGCTCTTCCCCTCTTCTTATCTCTGTCTGCAGAGAGCCCTTTACTACCCTGTGAGGGAAGGGTGAGGGAGAAGCCCTGGCTTCAGAATCCAGCTACAGTTAGATGAGAAGCAATGTCACTTTCCATGGCCTCCTTTTAAAAGCATTGTTACAGCTGCTACCTTGTGCTTTTTGCCTGTGAGAAGTCCCTGTTTCTTGCCATTCCCACAGCCTTTCCCTCTCTGCAATGGGAGGCTTCTCTGAAGAGCAGACAGGCTGCCCTGAGCATCTCAGCTTTGTGAAGAGAAAAACAGACAATTTCCAGGCTACTCTTGATTTATGAGCACTTACCCAGCTAAGGTGATTAGCCCAAAATGTTGACCTAAAGCCACCAGTGGGAGGCAGCTCCATTGCTGTTGTAATTTGGCTTACCTCATACCCTCAGATCACTATCTGATTTATCACCACAGCAGTTCTGCTCTAAAGTATTGAGCCTAAACGTTCTTCTACTTCCCTGGTGGAAAAATCACAAGTAGATACAGGTTTAGAGCCAAATTTTCAGAGGCTGATTCCAACTGTTTTCATCTCTTTTAGCCCTTAAGGCTTTGGGTGCATTACAATTGGAAAGGGTAAGATCTTCAAAATCAGGAAGGCTGCTTCATTAAGCACAGAAAATCTAGGTGCCTGCTGATGGACCGGATCCCTCTCCCATTAAGATTCCCCTCTGTGGCCACTGGACACCATGAGTTATCCAAGAGCGTTCAGAGAAAATATCTGCACCAGTCTGTAAGGGAGGAAAGGATGGTAATGACCTACAGTAGATGCTCTGGTGGCCAGGGTCACTGGGAAAAGCTGTTCTGGCTTTGGTGCATTAAACCCCAATTAGGCTGCTGAGGTTTAAACATGCATGTAGATGTTTTGCTGAATCACTGCCACACTGCATAAACATGACATTTCTTACTCTGAATTTTGAATGTACACATACTTTGGCGCTGGAAAAGGGAGCATGCAAAGAGTTAGAGGCACAAATCTGCAGGGTACATCAAGGCCCTAGTGAAATACAGCCCTGGATTTTGGCAGCTGAGTTTGACTTCATAGCCAGACGGTGAAGAAAAATATATTCAAATTTCTATAGTAAACACATCTAGCAGACCTTAACTTTAGCAGTGAGTCTGTTACCAGTTGCATTCAAAAATTGCATTTTTAATCTATTTTGTCATTTACTGTCATTTAAATCCTTTTCTGCTCTGTTAAAAAAGGCATGTTAGTATGAGCTGCAGGAAATCTTGCTATTGAAATGGCAATTTGGTTTTAATCCTCACATTTCTTTGAACAAGTTTACACATTGTCATCTCTAAAAAGGAACCAACCTTCTCATTTAGCAGCACTAAATTTGAAAAAAAAAAAAAAAAGAAGAACAGTGCTGCACATGAAAATCAAGACTGTGTAACTGTGAAGGAATCTTTTTGATGGTCACTGCACTGTAGCTGGGCAGGTCACTGCATAACTGCAAGAACTGCTTTACTCCTGTTTCATACTGCAATAGCTTAATGAAGTAAAATTGGACCGGTGCCATAACATTTAAGGAGCTATGTTTTGAAGCCTCCTTCACACCACTGTAATTTGCTGTGACATGTGGCACATGTCTCAGAAACATTCAGAGATAAATCATTAAAATGGCCAGCTATAACTGCACTGCAGCCATGCTCCGAGGATGTCATGCCAACATTCACTGGATTCCCCACCTGCCATGGGAGATGGATGTGACAGAAGGCGAATGGCCAACAGAGGAAGCATTTTGGAGGTTTGCATTCAGCTGTATCCCTGTGGCTGAAGATCTTGTGCTCATACTCTTCTTCCCCACATAAACATTGGAGTGATTTCTCCCACATTGTGGCCAGTCATTGCTGGGCAGTGGAAAGTGGTGCAGTTTCCAATATGACTGGAAAGAGATTGGAAGGTCCTTCGCTGACACACTTGATTGTGAACGTCCCATTTGGTTCAAAGCTGCTTACATGGCACATTTCCTACACAATGAATGGCAAATGCTGATCAAGGGCATTAGCCTGCCAGCCCCCAAACCATCAGTGGTACATCACTGTGCTCTTTTATTATTGCCTTCCACTTGGGTAGGAAAATTTTAGCCCCATTTTAGCCTGCAGGAAGATATTCTACATGCAAATGCTGCTGTTACCACTGTTTTAACTCCCTTACAGCTTTCATTCGCAGTCTGGTTTTGGTTGTGAGGTCCTCTTTGTCATAGAAAGCCCATGTAACACTGAAGACCTGCTCAGCTGCTGATCACAGTTGGGCTGGGACCCAAAATTAGAAGCCATTTGCAAAATGAGAAAGTTTGGGAAAGTTAGTGGCACCATTAATTATTCCAGGTTTAGACAAATTTCCTCCAAACTCACAAAACACCATATTGGATTGAGATTAAGCATGGGTAGAATTTTTCTGGAGAGAGTGACTTTCTTTCTCTTGGTGATTTGTTCTCTTGAGATGAATCACTTGAGAATTTTTTAAATCTTCCAAGTTTGGAGCTATGAACACCTAACCAAACAAGCACAGTTTTGTCTTTTCCTGCTGCTGCACTGTTGACAAACAAGAAAGAAAAAAAAACCATTAAGAAAGACTCCAACTGGTCTGTGAGGGTTCATGTTTGGGCATTAAATCACTGCCTGACCTCTGGGGCTGCCTGCTGACCGTCAGCTACAGAGTCAGCATCGTAAGCACAGAAAACGCAAATGTTCAGATTACAAATACAGCCACCACAATCTTGGAAACCACTGCTTTTCCTCATGTCCTGGCAAATAAATGCATAGAAGCAGAAATAAGTCTTTAAACACAGTTTCATAGGGTGAGGCTTATGGTACTCACTTTTCTGAGAATTCAGAATGGCATTTCTGGGAACCTTTGTTGTACCTTTCTACCCACTAAAGCCTTGGTATTGTAAACTGATTCCCACTCTGCACTACACCATAACTTAAAGGGTGGCTCAAAACAAACAGCAGTAGATCAATTTACATGCCTGGATACTATTGAAATTGCAAGGCCTTTGTTCTCAAGTCTCTTTTTATTTCTAAAGAAACATACCTTTTCAGAATAATATTTTAAGGAAATGCTTTAAATCACATTTTACTTGTCTCATTCATTGACTTGTATTTATTTTTTTTTTTAATGAACTGTGACTAAATAACAAACAATCCTCATTCTTCAATTCTTGTAAACACACCTTTTGAGACCCATACATGCTATGAAGAAAGTGGAGGAGGAGGGGAATTTTGCTTAAATTCCTGGGTAGATTGCAGGTGCATTTGTTTGTATTAAGAGAAATGTCTAACAGAATCCTCCTTTGTGACACACTATAGCAACTTTTCAATTTTCTCTCATTAACTCGTGGTACTTCCTCCTCAATAAGGTACTATTGTGCTGCCTCTAACCTGATCTGGGAAACACTGTGGAGCTGTCAACTCATCAACCCTAGAAAATGGATAGTTAATCTTTTCAGGGGACTTGTTTCATTTCCTGTGGCTCATGTAAAATCCAAATATTTAGCTACTACAAACAGTGAGTTCTTCACCTGGATTTCACTGATAAAGCAACCAAGATTATTACTTCTGAATTTTTTTTTCCTTTTCTTCAGTTTGAAAATTAATGCCTCTGGGTGAATAGAGCCTCATTTGTAAAGTCACAGTTTAGCACTTTATTAAGATGGCATACAATTACATTTTCTGAGGTCTTTAGTTTGCATTGGGTTTAAAAATTTTCCTCCAATTTCTTTGGTGCTCTCAGATTTTTGGTTCTCACCCCTTGATAGGAGGCACAGAGAGCGTTAGACTGCTCAGTCTTTCATGGGTCTAATCATGGGGATGAATGATGCTTCACACAGGATCAGCCTTCCATAATTTCAAACATTGGGGTGTTTTTTCAAGGTCAGAATTCCACTGTCAAGAGGGCCCCATCACCATCACTTATTCTCTTGACATGCTTTGAGATTGTTTTTTGTGCTTTGGTGTCCCCTTCCTGACGATCCTACTCTAGTTGAGAAAAGATAGATTGTGCTGAGTAAGACTCAAATGAGGCATTTCATGTCCTTTTTCAGAGACTAGCCTTTCTAGTCAGAGCCTTTGGAGTGCTCACTGCCATTGCACCTTGGTGGGGATGCACTGAAACCTGCAGGCTCACAATGAATGCACACGGGGGACACAGAAAGAAAGGGATCCTCAGAGGCAAAGAGCTGGCAAGATCCATGGCAGTGTCTAAAGATAAGCCCTGAAGAAATGCCAAGAACTGCCCTTATTATGGATTAAAACAATAAAAGTTACTTGCCAAAGAAAGAGGAAGGAAAGATCCTGTACTGCAAAGAAACACTTTCAGTCTGCTGGTTTACCCAATGGAATAAAGACAGATTCCACCTCAGAGATCCTGGAAAGCAGAGGCAGAGGCAAAATAGGAGGTTACCTGTGAAAAGGTGGTGTTCCCTGCTAAAAAAAAAAAAAAATAAAGGCAGAAAAAACCCACAAGCAATTCTTAGAAGATGTGGCATGAAATCAAGCTGTAGTCATATGTGGTGCCAATGACAATAAAGGTTTCACCTGTGGACTAGAAAGCACAAGTAGACAGTGTTTTTAGAAAGCTGCACCAGAGCAGAAATTCCTGAAATTTTTAAGTGGCGGTACGGCTGTGCATTCACTTTATATCCCAGTACACACCTCTGATTTCTAGGCTGCTCTGAAAAGTGGGTTATTGTTCAGGAATCTGGTGTGGAAAAGAGGACAAATAGTGGAGGGAAAAGAAGCAGGAGAGAGAGAGAACTTAAAAAGAAAACAGGAGAGGAATTAGGATACAATTTAAAGAGGTAACTATGGGGTAATAAAACAGATTTACCCCAGGTCAAGAAAGCAAAACTTTTCCCCTCAGAGTGACTATCACTTTAGAACATAACCTACACATTATCACAAAGAACAACAAACTCCTGAAGTTTGGGCTGTAAATTAGCATTGGAACAATCTGGCAAGAGTGGGCTGGGTTCCTTCTGAGCTCGCTCTGACAGCCCTCCCATGCTATAATAGATTAATATAGTCATGATAGCCTGAAGATATAACTGTGATGGTACAAAACTTGATGTGCCCCCAGTGAGCTCTTAATCCTCCTGTTTCATGGTGTTCTCACTGCTCAAAGGCAGTGCAGTTTGCTGTGCAAAAAAAAGCCCCAGCACATTAATTTTACAATGCTGAATACCAAAGGAACCATGATAGCTAACATTTATATTTTGGACCAAATACATTTCCAGTAACAAATATTATTACAACAAGTACCAAAGGAACTCAGAATTGCTAAGTTATTTTTCCACTGACTTTTGGAACACCCTATAATCCTTCCTTATATATCTGTTCAGAAACAGTGAAATCTCCTTTATCACAACCAGCTGACCCAATCTCAGCTGTTCTTTGAAAATAAAACCACATGTTCTCTTAGGTACTCCACGTGGAGATCCATTTAGTCCCTCTCCTCCAATAGCTTCTGTTGCCAAAAGTTGCAGTTCTATGAAACAGGAGTAGCTGCTGCATAGCTGGACTCAAACCTGTCTTCCAGGTGGGATCCCCAGTTTAATTTCTATATCTCAAACAATCCCCCCAACAAGCCACAGCTTCTAAGTTTTGTCTATTTTGCTATACACAGTTGCAGTTTTTTCCCCTGGATACTGATTGAAACAGAATGCATGGTGTGTCAAAACATTTTACCCTTCCCTTCTGGAACACTTTCTTAACTTTTTTGGGGGGTTTTCCTACCTTCAGAAAGGTTTGGCCCACAAGTGTTGGATGTCTTTTGTTTTGTTAGCCTCAATGAGAAGAAGTTGTGTTTGGGCAGATTGTATTTAATGTAAAGATTCACCAAAAGAAAAATGAAGAAAAAAAAAAAAAGAAGATTTAAAAAAATAGTTAATTTTGCTGACTCCAGGCTTTGGTGCAGCAATGACTTAGCTAAGAGGTAGAAGGACATGGTTCTGCAGGTAGAAGAAAGGCTACTGAAATTCTATAAAGCTGTGAGAGGGAGGGTGAGCTGGGAAGCAGTGAAGGAAGGGGGCAGGAAGGCTGCCTGGCCACAGGCAGGGAGGAAGGCGAGCAGGCTTAGCAGGAAGTACTGCTGTTTCAGTTCAGCTCTCTCAGTGTGTGAGAGTGGAGCACACTCAGCATATAGGGACAGGGAACACCATCACTCCTACCCCTTATAACCTGCTCAACATTTGCAGGAGGTCATGAGATGAGCTGGGCAGCCAGCACAGACTGAAGCAGCGAGCTGAAGCTCCACTGGTCCCTGTACTCCATCACTCACTACCAAGATGGTTCAGACCTTGCCAGCAGGCACAGGGGAAATCAGCTGGTAACAAATGGTGATGTGGAAATGAAGCTTGAGGGGAAAGAAAAACATAGAGCAAGCTTGGTGAAAACGTATTTCCTTTTCTGTCCATAACACTGGAACAATTTTGGTTTCCTCTCAGGTGTTAAGCTCTTTCAATGCAGCACTTATACTGTTTAAATCTCTGCTTTGTGGGAAGACCTCATCCCAACTTGCTGAATGCTGTAACTTCAGACATTTGAACCTTCTTTGATGGGCTCCTGGCTGTTGCCAGGAAGATACTGACGTTTAGGCAAGCCCAGGCACACCTCCTCTGGGCAATCCAGTCTGGCACCAGCATGTCAGCTCAGCCCTCCTCACTCTCACAGAATTTCAAATCAAAGCTCACCAGAGTCTCATGCCTTTCTTGTCAGTGAACACCGTGGCCTCAGTCACGCTTGACAGAACATGCAGAGGATGAGCTGCAGCAGCCTCGTGCCTGTGGTACAGCAACACACTCAGGCACATGGGCAAAGCAGGGCAGGGAGATCAGTGAGAGACTTTGGTTCAACATCCAAACTTCAGCCCATCAAGCCTTTCCTGTCTTCTCAGCTCATGGCTCTGGCTTACCCCACTGCAGCAGCCATGCAGCACCTCTTACTCAGAAGCTGAGGATGCTGAAGTTTTAGGAGAAACGCAGAGGGGAAAAGGAAAAGAAGAGAGCTCATGAGACCCCTGGAAACTGCTGCACTCTGGAAAGGGTATTTTGTAGGTCTACTGTTTTGGCACAGGTTTCACAAGGTGGGGTTTGGGTGTTTCTCGGGTGATGTTGGAGACATAGCAGAAGATCATATCTATGACCTTGTTTAACCTCTTTGTACCTTTCCATAGTCCCTCCCTCTGTGATGCCACGGCAAAACATCCTTTAAAACAAGCTGCTTGCAAGATACAAGAAAACCTGCTGGCTGTTTGCTTTTTCTGCCTTTAACTTAAAGCCATCTGCATGGTTCTTGTGAGTCCCAAGAGATCTCTCTCTCCTCAGCTGCAGAGATGTCAATGTGATTTCAAAGAGACTTGCAAGGTGGAGAATAAGAGAAAATGAATTGTCCTTATATGGCACCTTGGGACAGAATGATGCTGACAGCTTGCAACTTGAACTATTCTCCTGGCAATGGTGCAACGATATGATAAATTTGGTTTAAAGATGACTGGGAATCTGAAGCTAAGCATTCTTTATCTAAAAAAACCAATTCATCAATACAGAAGCAATGTATGGGAAACATCTGTGGTATTCAAGAGCAGAGAAAATGTTTTATATTTTTTTAATGATCTAAATGTTAAATTTTGACATTTTAAAGGAAAAAAAATCCATTCTCATGTTTGGAAAAACATTTTGTTTCAAAATGTTACCTAGAGTGCTATCTATGCATACTGCTTGTTAAATGGTCAACAAAATTTTGAAATATTGTGAAATTACTGAAGAAAAAATAAGAAATATAAATGGTTTATAAAGTTTTTTTGAGTAGAGAACTTTGCAAAGTTGCAGTTCATTAAGTTTTTCAAGATTATGATTGTTCTTCCCACAGTGAAAGGAACTGTGAATGAGAAACTCAGACATCCATATGTGAAGGAACCATTTCCCACTATCTTTGAGAATGTCTGGGAAACATAAGGAAACCACTGACAATTAGTGGCCACGTAAAACAGCTTGCTCTTCCGCTTTATAATCATAAAATGCATTCATCTGGCAGCACTGGTTTTGAAGGGACTGGCTTAATGGATCCACGTGTGGCAGATGTTATATTTTCTACAGTAACTGTGAATTCATTCTGGGAATTGGCAGCACCTTCCCAAACAATGCATGTGAGCATGCAATCCATTTTCACAGAGATGCCTGTTAAAGAAAAGGAACACAACTACAAAAATAACCAAAGAAACAAACCAGCAACCTCCTCCTCACTGCAACAGGCAATGCCACACCTGCTTTCCACCCTCTATGCTTCCTACTCAGTATTCCTCATTTTCTGGGTTCAAAAACAGTAGTTTATTAGCTAGTTGCAAATAAATAAATTATTCTCCAATTCAGTTTCAGGAAACTAAAACACTGGCCAGACTAAAAGGTATTTTCATCAAAAATTTAATGCTTATAGTTTCTCTTGGCTTTAGTTGGCAATGTGTTGTGTTCTAGCAGTAATCTCAGTACCTATTACACTGTCATGTCAGGGTTTCAAACCAAATATTCATGATCAACCAAAAGGTTGCAGCAGTATGGACAGTTTCTGCACTTCCCCGTCCTCTCTTTGTATCTTACATTCCAGGTAAATATTTTCTTGCTCTTTGGAGTCTGAAAACTAGTGCTCTTCAGATTGTCCTCCATGCCAGTGTGAAAGAGATTGTACATCTTCAATTTCTTCTTGCTTTTATAAGTTCCACCACAGTAGTGAGATTTGACTGCAAATGTGCATCTTTTCTGGCTGCCTGGTTTAGTTTTTACTGCATTAACCAGGAGATATCCTGGAAGGATTCCTAGGGAGTGCCTGACAAGTTGTTGTTTCATTTCACCTGCTGGGCTCTGGCCAGTGGACCCAGCGGGGCTCATTGACTCAGCAGTTTGTGCTTGCCTACTGTGGGAAGAATTAAGGTGGATGGAATCTAAGGGCTTCAGAATGAATTATTCAATAAAATGATGATAAAAGCATGCATTAATCTTTTTGGCCTAAAGTTTACTTAGAATTTGTTTCTTTGTGTTTTTTCTACTCTTTTGAGAACAATGTTGTTGAATGTATTATTGTATTATGAACGATGTTCATAATAGTTGCTGACAAGTGTTCCCTTCCTGTTTTCCAGCAGGGCACTTCATGTTCCAGGGAAGTAAAGGATTGTCTCTTGTGGCCTTGTGAAGGTTATGTCCCTCAGGTTTAATGATATATTTCAAATGCTAATTACGACTGAATCCCACCATCCCGTGACTGTATTACGGGGACATTGTGACCTACAGAGTTTCTGATTCACACACTGTGTGTCTCCTTTACCTAAACACACAAAGCCATAGGCCATAGGATTTTTTATGGAATATGTGCAAATAAATGGGATGCGACTTCAGAGATCAAAGAGCAGAATACATCAGAAAGGAAGATAATCTGAAGAGATGAATGTGGAAGATGAGAGAAAGGAAACCAAAGTGGAATATTACACTGAAACCAAGAGGAGCCTGGGGCAGACCCAATTCCAGTGTAAATCATCTGTTTCCTTAACAGTCCCAAACCACCACTTTTGTTTTTCCGCTTGACACCTGAAAGCCTGAAGCACTTTGAGAGCTGCAGCTTAGGGTCACTTGTGCATGGGATATTGATGGTGTGGCAGAGCCTGACTGTCAAAATTGAGAATAATTCATTAATTGTGTATCACTCATTTTATGTGTGTTTCAGATGCAAATTCCCAAAGGACCTTGACTGTAAGAAAGCAGGCTCTGAGTTTTTCCAAATAATTTTTTTTTCATGGCCTACTATGGAAGAATATTGACCATCAGATATAAATCTGAGCTGAAGATAGAAACAGTGCAAGCTACAGGTGCTTCCAAAACCACAGATTTCCCATGGTGCCTAAATGAATCATGAAGTATGGGGTGCAGAAATTACCAGAAACTTCACTGCTGCTTCTTTCTACATTGATCAAATAAGGAAGGAAAAGTGCTGATTTCTGGGAAAAAAAAGGGGTGTTGCAGATTTTACTGTGCCTGAGGGATAAAATGATGGATCAAGAGAGGAAGAGGATGTAAATACAGTCCCTGTGTGTGAGTGTGTTTTTGCCTGAATGAGCTGGTGGAGGCAGGGGTGGGCTGAGGGACTGACTCAGTTCTGCTAGGCTGGTGGAGGGTTTCTGTGTCTGATACTGTCTGACTATAACTAACAAAGCCTCTTGCTTTGATCTTGTGACAGTGGAAATCCATCTAATGCCACTGTTTTGAAAGCTTCTGGGTTCCTTTCATTATTTCATTACCTATGCTGAGTAAAAGAAACAATGTGGTTTGTTTTAGATTAATGGCTGTCCATTCATTACTGCAGCGACTCCGAGCATTTTCCTCTGTCGGCTCCCTGTAAGGTCAGCCCCCGACTATTCAAGTTTTGTGGGTTTCACTCAACTTCTGAGCCTCAGAGCTAGAAGGAATGTCCTCTTGGAACCACACTGTAAATAACTTTCATGGTGGTGGCCAGCTTGAGGTGAATGGCTGCTCTGGGGAAGGAGGTCTCAGTGAGAGCCATGCCCTCAAACCAGCCCCTGCGCCACCTCGATATCCAGCTCAGCAGCCAAGTCCCAGCCCCCAGGAGCACAAGGCACCGAGAGATGGGGTTGATCTCCCTGGGACACTCCAACAAACACAACACAGGATTCAGAGCAGAAATAAATCTCTTATGGCTTTACTCCCACCTTATCTATACCACCCCGTACTATTTTTGCCATTAACTTTTTTTACATCCTCCAACTCTTTCATCAGATATTTGAGCTACTCCTCTTTCCCCCGTCTATAATTATTTTTTTGCACTTACTGGAGCAGTGGGGATTTTTGCTCCCTGTTTTTTCCTTTGCTTTTCATTTGGCCTTGACATTACTGTCATAAAATATATTTTAAAAATAAGTGGAATGTAATTGATTTGGTGTCTTTCATGAATGATAAATCATTGGAAATAAATGCTAATTTGAGAAATATATTTAACTGACAGCATTATGTATCCTACAGTATTAATATATTTTAAACTGTTTGTATCATCACATCAGCTGAACTAAAGTTCAACTCCTGCAGAAAGTTGTGCTACAAAAAAACAGGTTTTTGACTCCTGGGAAATTTACTTGAAAAGATAAAAAAAGGTTTCATTAAAACTCTAACTAACCCCCTTTTTCTTGTCTTCTCCTCTGCCGCTGTTCTGTGCTCTTACAGCTTTCCTGAGCCAGAGTTCTCTGGACCCAGTGAAAGCTTTGGGGTCCCCCTGGATCTCTGGTTCCTTTTGAAGAGGCAGGAGATGAGGGCTGGAGACCCAGACACAGGTTTTCAAGTGCACAAAAGAGATTCCTGAATTTCTGGGTTGCCAAATCTTCATGGATGGACCTAGGTGTGGGACCCCTGACCCTGTCATTGTGTTATCACTTAGTGGCCTGAAGATATTTGCCAAATGAAGAGGGGTACCCTCCTTTTCCCATCATGTCCATGCCTTGCACCCTGAGTGGTGTGGGACGGTGAAAATGGCCAGGAGCTGCATAGGACTGTGCTCCTGGATGCAGGAGGAGAGAGAATATTAGGGGAGCTGAACTGAGTTGTGGTAACTTCAGAGGCCACACAATGCTGGTACAGTCTGGCTGCTTGGAATTCTGTCTGTGACAAGTGCTCTCGCTGACAGCTGATAGAGCTCTTAGGAAAAAAACTAAATGCCACCAGTGTTTCTGGGACTGCCAAGTTAGTTTTGCTAAGGGTCATGGAAACCAGCAAGTAGTTCTGCAATCAGAATACAGCATATAGCAAATGCTGTGGATTAGGATAACGGGGAGAAAAAGGAATATTAAACTGCTTCCTCCTTCCCAGACTATCTTCCAGTCTCTGTCCTGATAAGGAAATTGAATAATCCACTGGTAGAAAAAAAAACAAAATGAAACCAATTCTGTCCATTAAGAAAAGAAGAGGAACTCTCCTGCATCCTCAGGAAAATTCTCTGACACCCACAAGAGTAATGCTATACAGGTCTGCAGCTCAATGGGAATAAAGAAAGTGAGGCTGGTACAGCTGGGGAAAACCTTTTCCTACGCACACTTGCTGGTCAAGTTTGGATGAGTGGTTGGGATTGCAGACATGTGAGTTCTTCTGCAAGAGAAAATGGTGCTGAAATTCAATTTCTGGCTATTGCCAGCTTTCCTTCATTTCCTTTTTGGCTTCAGTTTTATCCCCCTCATGTTAGTTCCCTAGTATTTGCACGTCAGGTTGTCCTGTTTGCTGGGAGCACCAAAGGCCACATCTCAGCAGAAGTGGTGGGTATGGAGAGATTCAGATATGCACATGAACCTTTCTTAAGGGTATTACAGAGATACACTTTTCCTCATTTTCCAAATGCTTATGGAGATATTTACATTTTACATTTTTATTTTTCTGCATGATCAGAAAGGTCATTGCAGGAGCCTGGAAGCTGAGGAGAACCCCTGGACAGAGCACCAGGATGCTTCACAGAGCACACAGCTGGAGCATCTCTGGGGACTGGAGAATAAAGCATCTGAAATTTGGGATGAAAATAAAAGTGTCATAAAGTGTTACTGTTGAGAAGGCAGGCTCGGCCAGGTTTTTAAAAACTTCCCGTATCTACCCTGCCTTTTGACAGCTTCTCAGATAACCCACATGGTGAGGCAGACATATTGTTGTACCAAGCACCAGGTGGAAAAAATCAAAGTCACAGCCTGTTGCAAGCTCTTGTTAGCATGGCAAGTTTCATATTGACACCTGGCGTGCAGACACCCCAGCCTCCACACGCACGCACCCAGGCCCAGCTTTTAGAGAGCTGCTCGGCCCCTGGCCATTGCCTCTGTGCTCCAGAAACCATTCCTGCCTCTAAGCACTTCATTTCACCCCACAGTGAAAACACAGGGAGCACAAGAGGTTTTCTTGAAATGCCAGGGTCTTTGGCTAATTTTTCTGCCTAAAATACTTAGTGGGAAAGAGTGCATTGAAGGTTTGCTCACAAAGCTCTGACTTGGGCTGCTCAGCAATTATTCCTGAGTGCAGCCAGAGCCAGCAGCAGGATGTGTGGGAGCACACCAGGGTGTGCTTGTGGCTCACGCTCCGGCTGAATGAGCAGCCCTGCATCCTTCTGAGGCCCTGTGGAGCAAGGGGGGATGCCCTGAAAGCAGGACCAAGGCTGGAGTCCTGCCTGGTTCAAAGAGCAGCTGGTGATGCAACTTCATTCAGCATATTAACACAGCTTTTTCCTCCTGAATGTTTTTATTTGTCAGAGTAGCAAACTTGGGCTTCATCATTGAAAAAATAAGGCTTTGATGCATTGTGTCTTTTTGCCAGACATTTAACAGTAATCCAAATAAATGACTTGGTTCAGAGGTTCATAGACTTTGAGTCAAAATTCCTATTTTAAAAGAAAAAAAATTCTTAGGATTTAATTTCTGCCATAATTCCTGAGCTGCCAAGATAGCGTGTCTCATTTTTAGATATTTTAAAAACCTGATTTGGTTAAAAAAGCTGCAGCCATTGTCCTAAACAGCTGACAGGTTCCCACCAGCCCTCCCCGTGCCAGCTGGCTCATGTATTCACAGAGTATCTTGGCAAATGGTCAAATACAACACACATTTTAAGCAGCTGGATTAACCTAGAGATTCTTACCAGAACCTTTTCATCTGCTTTTCAGAGGCAGACCACTGCCAGTTAATTATACTTTAATTGAATGAAAAAACAAGTCAATACCTAATTAATTGGGGTTACAGAAGAATGGCAATGCAGAGCCCTGGATTCTGAAACACAGCATTTAAAGGACAGCCTTGCTAATTTTAGCTACGTTTGGAATTTGTTTGTGACCCTTCCCTTCCCTTCCCTTCCCTTCCCTTCCCTTCCCTTCCCTTCCCTTCCCTTCCCTTCCCTTCCCTTCCCTTCCCTTCCCTTCCCTTCCCTTCCCTTCCCTTCCCTTCCCTTCCCTTCCCTTCCCTTCCCTTCCCTTCCCTTCCCTTCCCTTCCCTTCCCTTCCCTTCCCTTCCCTTCCCTTCCCTTCCCTTCCCTTCCCTTCCCTTCCCTTCCCTTCCCTTCCCTTCCCTTCCCTTCCCTTCCCTTCCCTTCCCTTCCCTTCCCTTCCCTTTTCTCTTAAAAGTTCGCATGGGGAGCAAAAAACAAAGACATCAGTTTCATGCTTGGATAAGTTCTGTTATAAAAGAAAGCTTGCTGTTTTACCTGCTGTAGAGATGCCTGTTAAAGGGTGCTGGTGTTCTTGCATTTTTACATTATTTGGAGAGCTGTTTGCTTTTATTTTTTTATCTCAGAGTATAATCAAAACAGCAGTAGTCTTACTTAAAATTTCACAGTCCGCATCATGATAGTGTTTGCAGTGTTTTAAATAAGGACCAAATGTTCTTCCCAAAACCTTTAACAGTGGTGTCCAGATGTTGGAACCAATTTGGAGGACAGCTCTACTTGTGTATCCTAACAGTTAAGTACAGAACACTTCCTTACTCATTAGAGACAACACCACCCACCAAAACTTTGCTGTCACCAAAAAGGAGCTCACAGAGGCAAACAGCCTGAATCTTTTTGAGACACCTGAGCGCCACACTTCCCATCCATGTCACTTCCTTCCCCAGTACAAGAGCCAAATATGCCACATCCTATACAATGTTGAAGTGTAAAGAATTTATGAAAAGACTTTATTTGCCATGATGTGATTATATAGACCAGATGAATGATGTAATAATTCATTATATTGCATCAGAACAGATCATCCTGTTTTGTTGTGATGTGCATCCAAACTCACAGCTGAAGGTAGTCTTGATTATCATTGGCAGCTGTGTCATATCTGTTGATATTATTCAAATTTCATGAGACAAATAATGAATTCTTTAATCTTTTAAACACTTTTGCTGTCTCAACTCTGTGAAATAGACAGAGCCAAATAGGCAAATTATGTCTCCTAAAATGGATGAGAAAGCAAATTCATGCAAATTAAGCATGTTTTTCCTTAATTACTTTACATTTGCTCCCATATCACTCAAAATATGAGGATATATATATTATTACTGTAATGGTGAATTGTGCTCTGGCTTACTCATAGTCTTCACATTTTTCCAGTGAGCCTGCATCCAAATTGAAACATCCTTAGATATAGCCTATTTTTGTGGCTGAAAATACCTTCCACCACAGGTTTCTTGAGATAAAGTGCTTCATTTACCCACTTCCAGACTTGAAAAACAAGATTTAGGAAAATTAATCAATTAAGAAAAATGTGATCAGAGGGAAAGGGATCTAACACCTAATTAATTTTGGGACAAAAACTCCTAACAGAAAATTTTGATTGGGTGTTATTTATTTATGCCATGTGTTGTGTCTTTACTCCCACTGTCATAAAAGGGAGAATTCCCATGCAGGTAGACATTGGGGTAGGAATCAAGATGTTGGATGAAATTCTCTGATGTATCTTTGGAATTGTGACTAAATGCCGTGGTGTTTGGGTTGATGCCTGATGCAGTGTTAGTTCCATGATGTAAAGCTGTACCTTTACTTTCCTTGCGAAGATCCTAAATGATTTCTGATCATCAGAAGAGACAGGAACCAGAAAGGCTGAAATTACCTTTTCTTGGTGATCACAACATGCATCTCAGAAGGAGGAACAAGACAAGGGTTTTTGAAGGTTGTGCTACAAAGCTTGGAGGTGGGGATTCTGCATTCAAGCACACATGAAGGAAGAGAAAGGGAGACAAGCAGGATGTCCTGGGAAGGGTAGCAGAGGTGACATGGCTCACAAGGGAGAGGGATGGCTTGGCAGTGGAAGGTGTTTTTGATGAATCTCATGTAGCTGACGAGAGACTGGTTGTGAGACTAGCTCTCCCCAGCCTGACGTAAGAGCCTCCAGTTCATCTCTTGAGGTAAAGCCTTTTCTCTGGTTTAGTGTGACATACAGCCAAAGCACAGGCTAAGTCGTAAGATTTTCTCTTGTTTTACTTGTAACAATGCAGCCTTCAGTGAAAATGATGTGAAGAAAATATAAAACACAAACAGATTTTGAAGGCTTCACAGCGGTATCAAGCCAAGAACTTTAACACCAGCAGCAAGCCCTGCTTTGCTCGCTCATACAGGTACAGTTGTAGCACTGGTAGAAGACTTCAGAGCATGCTGAAATTTGTAGAATGTCAGGTCTTCAGTGAGAGGCACCATGTGTTTATTTGTTTAAATTATAGAGTAGCTTCAATGTTGATGATGGGACAGGAAGCACTTGGAAAAACTCAGACCAGGAATACTTTGGTGTTACTGAGTCTTAAATAAAGTGGGCTCAGGCTTTCTGAGAAAGCTTTGCCTGCACACCTCTGCTGTAGCATGAGGGAGACCAGACCACCCTCTAGTGGGATGAGACTGCATTTCAGCATGCGTTGTGTTACTGCTTTAGCTATGAAACCATATTTCTGTTTCCTTTTGCCTTGGAGATTTTTTCAGATGAAAGATAAGATCAGATATTTATCTGTGCACGCAGTGTGGGAGGGCTCCTGTCCTAAAGGCTCCACAAACTTCCCCTGCTCAAGGGGTTTCTGAGTCAGATGGTGAGACTTGGTGTCCTGATACTGAAAAAAGGACCTGCCTCACCTATGTCTTTAGTTCTAAAACATTGAAATAAATGTATCTGTTTCTTCTGTTCTTCTCGTCACAACATCAGGTCTAATTGACACAAGCAAAATAACAGCAAGGAATTGGTAGAATATGGGGGGAAGGAATCAGCTTCAGAAGGGAAAATCTGTAAGAGGCTGGGAGCTGAGCAGCTGAGGAACTAGGAAAAAGTTTTCTTAATTCAAATTTGCCACATGAAAGAAAACAGATTGTGAAAAAATATTTCAACAACTGAGTTTAGAGGAAAAACTACCATGAATTATTTATTTCACAATTATTATTTTGTACAGCCAGAGCTTCCTCATTTAAGAAAAATGCATGGTAAAGCTCCAGATGACACACCTTGGAAAATTCCTCTGCCTGGACACGAGAGGAGCCATTGGTCCCAGCATCAGGCACACCTAGAGCACCAGCTCATGCAGAAGCAAAGGAAGCACCACAAAGGCAAACAGGAGGTGCCACATCCTCCCCAGAGCACACATGAAAGCAGCCACGAGGCATTTGAAGGCCATGTTTCAGCCACAGATGGCTGGCAAGGCCAAGCTTTGGCACACCCAGGGTCCAGGAGCAGTGGAAAGTGGTGGGGTGCAGTGGCAGCTTTGCTCCAGGAGGAAAGTGGAGGTCTGCCATGGAGGGGTGCTCACTGTAGTTTCCACTGCAGTCAGCCAGGATTTGCTGCTCCCCTGCCTGTAAATCTTCTCCTAGGCCCTAAGCTTTCAAGAAAAGAGACTGTGTTTTTGTCTGCATATGGAAAATATCAGATTTGTTTTCAACACTGTTGCAGCCTGAAGAAATGGAAGTATTATGTATAATAGTAAACACATGTTGTCCCTGCCTCATGCCCATGGTGTTCCCCGCTTGAGGAACAGGCTCCACTGCCCTGCCTTTACTCCAGCATTTCAAGCCCTGGTTCAACCAAGGTGCCTGAAAAACATCTAATATGGCTAAGTGGTGAGTGGCTCAGGCACTTAGACTTATTTCATGACTATGAAATAAAAGAAAAAAAAAATGGTTCTGCACTTCTATTACCTTTGGTCAATTGTCTGATTTTTGACTTATCGCTTCTACTGACTTATCACTACTGCTTTTATCTTCTTCTGCTGTAGCCCCAAGAGGTTGAAGACTAAAATCCTCACAGCTAGAGTTTGTCTGTGCTAGCTGCTCCCCACATGTTGATGCATGCACACACATGAAAACACTCTGGGCACAGAGGAAACTGAGATCTGCATATGGCAACCAATAAAATAGTTTCATTTTAATAGCTCCTCTGATGTGGTCTTTTCTAGCCTCAGTTTGGACAGTCCATTATCAACCCACCCCCCATCCTCCCTCCAAAAAATACATAATTCTGTTTTAAATCTTGACTTAAAGAAAAGAATTTGTCATGATACAAAATGAGCTCCTTTGTTAAGCTTGCTGCCTTGTATTTCTTAGAGAAATGAAAATACTTGTAGATAAATCTTACATTGCAGTGACAAATACTTGAAAAATTACAAGTACCTTCACTGGTATAATCTGTATTATAACAACTCAGCATTGAGTCATAGAGATACAATTTCTGTTTTGTTGTGTGGTTAGGAAGGCTTAGGGTTTGAGCTGTTTTTCAAAATTTTTTACACTTGCAATCCAAAAATTTCCAGTGGATATAGACTAGCTTGAAAAGCAAAAAATGCTTTTCCTTGGTTGCCTTTCACCAATGCCTTAAAAGTAGCTCCTGGATCTGTGAAGTCTGCAGACCACAAACCAAAGATGCCTGTGCTACTGGGTGATATTGTTGTTTTAGTTGACTGAGCTCGAGTGATTAAAGCTTCAGAGAAGTTTAGTTAGTTCTTCAAGCTTCCAGAGAACATGAGAAGTGAATTTTAACACAGTTTCTTCAGTCAGTTTTATTGAGGTTGACTGTGTGGCCTGTGAATGGGGCAGTGTCTCAGTGTGTGCCTCTCCACAGTGCTGGTGGAGAGCAGCCCCGAGGCTGCTCCATTTCCTGCCAGTCACAAGTAGCCACAGAAGGACAGAGACACAAAGAGGACTGGGGTGCCAGAGCTAGCACCTTTCCCACAGTCACAACAGAGAAGTGTAAGGGTACTGATTTCTGTCTCCAAAAGGAAGGCACTGTGCTGTGTCATTTTGTGCATGATCACTCCCTCACTGGTAAAAACCATTTTCTGTTTGAGTTACCAGTGCCTCTTCCAGTCATATCTGAGCATCCCTAGGAGGTCTCATGTCTAATCCTTTACTGGATTTGTCTTGACTTGTGTCCAAAACATCTCAGGAGCTCCCAGTCAGAGGTGGTATGTCTTAAGGTCTCACTCAATGAAATGTTGAGTAAATCATGCTGGGAATTAACTCAGCTCCTTACAATTTGCCTGGGCAGCTGTAGTTGCAAAGTGGGTAAAAATTGCTCCGTGGTGGTCTGTGGCAGCACTTGTGTGACACGAGCAGAAATAGCCTGTGAACCTAATACAAACTGTGCCCTGGCTAAAGCAGGCATGCCCAGAGGCAGACAGGGTCCTCATGAAAATGCCTGTGTGAGAAATGCTGGCCATGGATAGAGCCTTGCTTGCTCCACGACAGCACAGGTCACTCCCATGTTATGGGGATTGGTATTTGCTTCCTTGGAGAAGTCAAATTGCTCCTGAGAAATTCACTTTTAAATTACAGGAGTTCTCAGTAATCACAGAGGACAGATCAATGTATTCCTGCTCAAAGAATCACAAATCACTCTCATCTGGAGCTCCAGGAGGAGTTTCCACAGAGGACCAATTTCTTCTGAGACCCATCTGACTTTCTGCCAGGGCTGTCAGTGATAGAAGCAAGGTGTAGATGGCAGGCAGAGAGTGTGCAGGTAGCTGGTTTGGTCTGGTTTTTGCAAGTTGAATAAATTTTGTGGTAAATAAACACTTTGTGGCTTTTTTAGGCTCAGCATATGTCATGGGCTTCTTCCAGGTTAATTTTTCCTGGTTTGCTGCTGTGAAGTCCTGAGGTATTTAGGAATTTATTGCAAGACTT
This sequence comes from Haemorhous mexicanus, assembly GCF_027477595.1. NCBI lineage: Eukaryota > Metazoa > Chordata > Aves > Passeriformes > Fringillidae > Haemorhous > Haemorhous mexicanus. The sequence goes on from NC_082342.1 coordinate 49,467,588, forward strand.
ATTCTCATCCTACACATCTGAGCCATTTTTCTTCTGATTTTCTTTCTTCTCCTTTATTCCATTTCAGGTTTTCCACAGCTTTTTCTATTATTCCCTGTTTTCTTCTACGCCTCATAGCAATGACCTTTTCTAAAGAGACCAGGAACATTTCTGCTGCTTTCTCCTGCGCAATTGAGTTAATTTAATCTATATTTTGTATAGCCTAGATATTCTACCATTTCCCTTATTCTCCTTTTTTCTCTTTCTTTGGCAGGGCACTGTTCTGGGAAAACTGAAGCATGACATTTGGCTGCATTGAGATGGCAGAAGAAAAACAGGGAGGGGCTATGTAGATACCTGCTAAATGGTTAATTTTATGGCTGGGAGTGTTCCCCATTTTCTCATTTTGTTTTTGTTTTTAATTTTCCATGGACTAAAAGTGTTTGAGTGTTTGGCTCATTGGCACCTGCAAGCATTCCTTGGAGATTTTTAATTGCTTGAGCAGTAAGTTAGAAGTTATTGTACTATGAGTGAAGGCAGGCTCAACCAACAACAACAGGGAATAGCAAGTGAATGAATGGATAGGTCTTTATCCCATCCCTCTTAAAGTCATCTGTTTTCCTGGTTGGGAAGTCATATCCTTCTCAATTGTTTGTGTCTAGAAGCTGTTCAATATCTTCTTTCTAAACCAAATTCTTCAATTTATTTAAACCAAAATGAAACATGCCAGTCCTCTCAAAAAAAAAAAAAAAAGAAAATAAAAAAAAAAAAGAAAAGTTTTTCAGCTTGATTTCAAAAGAAAACTAGGTTTAGCAGGGAGTTATGTCATTTGTCTGTCTGTTGCTTACCTGAGACCCTGCCTGTACAAGTGTATTTGAAATCATAGACTGATTTCAGTTCTTCTTGGACGCACAGAGAAGTGTCTGATGTGCTAGATTTCTACGAATTTAATGAAAATTGTCATCCAGTTTGAGAAGAGAGACTCAGATTAGTGGTGTCTGTGTGGGAAAGAAGGGCAGTATTAGGCAGTTTCTGGCACAGTCACCAGCTACACACTCATGTAATTTTGGTTGGAGGATCTGAACTGGTATCTCTAAGCCTGCCTCTGTGCAAACTGCTCTGCCTTGAAGGGGATGTGAAAAGAACTTGGGGGGATCTTTCCGGGACTAGATGCAGTGCAAGGTGAGGCTCTAGGTAAGATAATAGTGGAACATGTTCAGAAAACAGCAGGATAAGCAGTACAACAGTATTAGTATGTCTTTCCAGCAAGGTAATGAGCCTTTGGCTGTTTAAAGAGAGCTTGGTGTTTTATCTGTGATACAGAATTGTTCTGTGCTTCTCAAGTGCTCTGCAAAGGCAATCTTATCTGACAAATATTAAATCTAAGTGGTTAATAAAAATGTTTTAAAATTTCTGCTCTTCATGAGAAATACTCTGTCCCAGTGAGTGCCATATGGACCTCAGTGGAAGCTCCCTGAATGCCATCTATGTAATTCAGCTTAAAAAGACCCTGCAGGATCAAGCCCATGATAGGAGAACCTAGTAGTAGCAGCTGAAAAGAATGGTCTAGCTTGACGTCAGCCACTGCCCCAGACACAACACACACCTACTGATTCACTGAAATGCCATCCTTTTTAACAAAGCTTGTGGGTTAAATACTGCTTGGGAACAGCTCTCCTTAACCCGGAGTCATAAAATGAAACAGTTGCTGTAGTGCACTGAATTCCCTGAACTGCTCAGGCTGAATTGTTCTGCAATTGCACATTATGGCTGAAGGGTGTGGGGAGAGAAAGAGAAAAATCAAGGTTTCCTAGTAGGCCCAAGTTACTCCATGGGCCATATAATGGGCTTGGTATTGTTATAGTCAAACTGTTTTGTTTTTCAAAGTCATTCTCACATGTCTCTGAGGCCTTGATTTTGTTTCAAATGGTGTTGAGAAAAACCTGGAAAGCCTTAAAAGGTGTGTGCTGTATGTATGTGCCTGCCTTGGAGTGAACTGATTATACAGGCTACAAAACCATGATATGAAATTCACTCTAGTCCTTTTCTGACACATTTTGGCTAAGGACAAGGAATAGAGTGCATAAAACTATATAAAATTATCAGCAAATTTGAAAGAGCTATTGCTTTATTGGTAAGAAAACACACTGATGGTCAAATTCCATCTTTTTATTACCACACCTTATTTGTAAAGCAATTTTCACTTGAGTGACTCCTGTGGCCACATCTACACTAGGCCAAGTGTCTGAATTTTTGCTGTATCCTGGGACCATACTAGCCTTGTTGGCTCTATCTATCTGTATAACTTTTTTTTCTTTGGAAGGTTGGAGAGGCAGGAAGGCAGAGCCAGTGTACTCCAGCACTTTTTACTTTTAGGAAACAATGTGGTTCAGCAGGAAAGAAATTGGAGAGATAATCAGTTGGGCTGAAGACCCAGTACAGAGAATACTCCCTGTGTTTCATGGAGGTATTTCATACTAGCTCCAATCTGGTCCCATTGATGGAATACCCAAACCTAGCACATGGATTTGCCTCACGTGCCCTCCTGGAGTACATCATTCAGTTTACTCTACTCTGGCAGGGAATTCCATTTGTGTGCTCCCCAATCCTTTGGCTCCTTAAATGGTGCCTTAAACGGGAAAATTCAGTCCAGAAGCAGGCTTTCTAGCCGTATTGTAGTGCTAATGGAGGTGCACTTTAAAAGGACTGCTCAGGATAAGTGGTGATGGCCTGTGCTGCATAACACATCTATCCCTTCCTACAGCTGCTTAGGACTGTTCTCCTACTGCTCATACCCAGAGATGATGGCCAAAACAGGGAATCAGATGAGATGAATATGTTCCAAAAATACACAAAAGCACAGTGGTCTCTGCATTTTTACCAGCCAGCCAAGGTCTTAAAGGGTTTGTTCCTTCAACAAAAGCTGGAACAGGAACTTTACTGAGAGAGCATCCAAGGTCAAGAAATTGCAGCTGAATCTTCTCAACATACATCTGAAACCTGTTCAGAGGACATAGAAATAGAAGACTCTCTAATCTACCTGAGACTGAGCAAAATCTTTCTGTCTCCATCTATATCTTCTCTTTGGAGTGAAGCATGGCACCCTGTCGTGGGAACAATCAGAGCTCAAATAAAATTTTGTGAAAATTTACCTCTTAGAAAAAGATTGATTCTGATTCTTCTGATTCATCTGATTCTTATGATTGCTTGTCCTCCTTTATGCCATGATCCCTTCTCCACATGAACACTATTAGGCAAGAACCCTGCCAAATGTGAGTAAAATTATATTTTCTCTCTTCCACATTGTCTTTTTTTTTAGCTCATTAGATTTTTACTTATTAGGTTTATCAAAGCTCTCCCCAGTCTCAATCAACATAATTATCACAATCTCATTTACTTTCCCAATTCATAAATGTATATGATGATGGAGACTTTCAAGCTACCTTCTGTTTAAGGTTTGAAAATTTGCTACTTATCTTGCTCTTTTTTGATTCCTACACAGTTTTTGGTACATTGTAACACAGGGTCTTCTTCATCTGAGCTCTCTTCAGCAGCAGAACTTACTGAAGAGGGAAGGGCTCACTTGCTGATTTGACAGAGCCATCAGGCTGACCATCCAACCATTGTGCGGCTCAGAAGGGTGCCCAGCTCCTCAGGTTTGTGGCTCCTCCCTCTTGTGCATGTTCAATATCCTGCCTGGGATTCTTTAGAAAAAAAAATTCTCTCATAGTTTCAAGAACATTTTCAAGAAATGGCCATTCTGGCAAAATGCCTCCTTTCATTTTCTTTAAACCCAGAATAAAAGAGGCTCTAGAAATGCTAAATTTTCTGAGACCTAAGAATTGTCCACTTTCATTCAAAAATCTCTTGCTAACAACCTGTTTTAAAATATTTCAACACATTCACCTCTCTCTGTTTTTTTGTTTTTTTATTCAGAACATTTTAAAGTCTTGGTGAATTTTCCTTGCAAAAATTACACAGGTTCAGTCTGCAGGTTATTTAGTGTTCTACATTAGTGATAATTTCAATCAACTTTTTTTTCTTTTAAGACAGAAGAACTCACTCTTCTCTTGAAGCTGGACACACCAACATCTTTTTTAAGGTAAAGAGCAAGTAAATTTTGCTGGGTTTTTCAAATTCCATGTAACCAGTTAAAATGTTAGATGCTGAGAACAATGACATAGCCATGGTGTAAAAAACAATTAGCTAATAATATGACCCACATCAGATTACATCTTAATCATTAGCTTCAAAAAAGATATTAAAAACCTGCCATTTGTTGTTGCTAACTTTTACTTCAATCTCTTCCAAAAATTTCTTTATCAAGCGAATGATAAATACTAAATAAAGACCTAGTCAATCTCACTTCTATTCTCAACAGCCCTTTTCAGGTGTCTTTCCCTCCTTTTTCAGTATCCAAAAGATTTGGTCCCTCTCTCTGTAAGTCAAGGTAGAAGAATATTCTCCTTAGTAATATGAAGCATGCATCATTCCTCAGCCCATAGGATGATGCTAATTAAATGTGTCTGGCCATCTGTTTTTAAAACAACAAAAGAAGAAAAAAAATGAGAGGCAAACCCCCACATTTTTTTCAGTCACAAAAATGTCACAAAAATGGCAAGCTAAAGGGGACAACAGTCAGGTAGAGTTTCATACATGTAGAAGTTAAGAACATGAAAGTATATTAACAGATGATCTGTTTCAGAAAGAGCATCTGTTTAACCCTTTCTCCAGCAAAGGCCATCAATACCTACCCAGAGAAGAGTAAGGGCAAAGCAAATGTATATGGTACATCCCAAAATGCTCTCCAGTCTCTGCCTATCTTCAGAACAGGAATATCCAGGAATATCCTGAGCTGGATGTGGTTTTTATGTTTAGCAGTCCTCAACAAAATGGTTATCAATTCTGATACTTGTCCAGTCTCTGCCTGATTCCGTAATAATTTTTGGCATCTGGCACCTCCATTAGCAGGGTGCACCACAGATTCACCTTCTAAGTTTTCTTTGGCTGCATGGCAGACCAGCAGAAAGTCTGATGGCTGCTGAGACTGGCAGACTGAATAAGGTGGAGGTTGGACTGAGATCTAATCCTCAGACTGGGAAAGATTCTAAATAATCAGCTCACTCTGCCCTCTTTTGCACTACTGCCAGCTCATAGGAACTACATCTGGGAGCAAAAAGAGGTGCCCCAACCTTTTCTTTTTTTTTTTTTTTTTTAATTCCTAGGACAGTATTCCTTGACAACAGCTGCTGTTGTCAAGCACAGAGGTGTCACCTCCCAGTGCCAGCTGATGCCACTGGTGATAGCTGTAAATGTTCCAGAAGGTGATGGATGTGTGTGCACACAGATAACAGTGTCTGGGCTGAGACAACTCCCCAGCCTCTGCAGCTGGGTGATACACTAGGCAAAAATGCTTGGATGCTTGTTGTGACCTACACACAACAAGCATCATTGTTGTGAGCCTCATTCTGCTCACCACTGCAGTGTCCTTTGTCTTAATGATTATTACAGTGTCTGGACATTTGAACTACACTGAGCCATCATCATTTTTCCATCACTGGGAAAAAAAAAAAAGTAAGAAACCTACTTGCATTGTTCAATCTGCCTCCCTGCAAAGGGAGATGTGCTCCCTGCAGCAAATGTGATCATACTCACAGTTTTAAATGTCTCAAGTAATTGTGCTTTCACATTTCCCTTACAAGACTATTCAACACTTCCAAGTAGCTCAAGCTTTTCCTGGCATTCTGTCTAAATATTCCCTTCTTAATCTCATCTCATTACCTCCTAAATAATTGTATTCTGTCCTTGGGGTCTATTCACTTTGCACATTTACAGACTGCTACCCAGTTCCCCTGAGTGTAAGCCTCACTCTGAGGCAAATGACACATTTTTACATTTGAAATCTTTCCTTCAAACTACCCACAGTTACTTTTGCAATCTCTTATACTAAGGTAGTCTATACAGAGAGATGGGAAGATTAATTTCTTTAGAGGCTTGCAACCTATTCTGCCTTCTTTCCCTCCTTCTTTGAGGTCTTGTCCCACACATATTCATGTGAAAGCTCCTTTGAACTCAAATACTCTTTAAATGCCTTGAGTTTGTGAGGCTGGGATCAATACACAGAATAGAAACAAAAAGGAAATGTTCAGTGAAATACAGTGGGGGAAAAAATCTCCAAAACCCAAAAGGCCTGTAGTCTGTTGTTAAGGGAGATTTTTCAAGCCTTTCATAGTCTGTGGCTGGTTTCCATTTTTCAGATGTATTAAGTTAAAAGTATTCTTTTTCCTGTTTTGCATTTCCACTTTATAATAATTCTTCTTCATTTATTGCCTTCTTTTTTTACCCAATTCTGAAAATAGTTCTTCTCCCTTCTTCTCTCACCTAAGATTGTCTGTGACATGCTTACATGATTGCTAGAGATTTATCTTTCTGGTCTTATTTTCATCTTCCCTGAATGGGTTCCAGTTCACTGTGAATTATTTGATAGTATGGCAAAATGTAATCTATGCTTGCCATTTCCCTGGCTTTCTAGCAAATGTTTTGCTAGACATGAAATATGGACACACTAGAGAGAAAGGGATGTTGTAGGGGTATGGTGCTCATCCAGCTCCCTACAGGCTTGAGAGAGCCGGGTTGTCTTTGCAGGAATGCGGTCAGGGATATTTCTTGTTTCTGCCTCAATCTGGAAAGGGCTGGATTGAGTTCCAGGGCTGCTGGCTGGTCAGTGTGGCTGACAATCCTGGGATAAGGTCTGCTTAGAATCCGTCGTTCCAGAGAGGTGCAGACTAAGCCCAAACATTTGGAGCTCACCACGGACTAAATGAAAAGTTAAGGAATTCTCTCTCTCACTCTGCTGCTGCTTGCCTAGAGCTGACTGCTTAAAAATTATCTTGGTTATGACTAGACATTGCGGGAGTGCTTGAGATGGATCAAAATATTTGGAAGACTGAAAGTATCTTAATATAGGGGTAGAATATAAGGCATATATTTTGCTATTCATATCCAATTTTACACTTTTAAAGTACTTGAATATCTGGAATTTCATGTGGATATGATTTAGCAGCCCTGTTTGCCTGTCTTTGTTGGGCAGAGAAAACAAGAGCAAAAAGAAATTATATGCATCCCTAAAGAGTACAAATTCTCTTGTGGTAAACATTTGTTGCATTCAAGGTGAATGCCACATACAGTTCTGTGTTTTGTTTCGAATGGGGCTGGTCACCCAGCCAAGTAATGCTAAAGGGTAACTTCAGCTAAATAGTTTACATGAGCCAGGGCAGTCCAGCTAAAATGAGTGTGGTTGCACAAGTTCTCATGGAGAAAACACTGGACCAACTAAACCTGAAGGCATTTTAGGTTTGTTTGCGTCTCAGGTGCTGTGGTCTCGTGACTGCTGCTGCACATTACTGTGATAGTCACAAGGTGATGCTCCTGCTGATTTACAGCCTGGCCTCACTTGCCAGCTTGACAAGGATGTTTGGGGAAGTCTGACTCCAATGTTGTTCCCGTTGCCTGCGGTGGAGGCGCGGAGCCTGTGAGCAGCAGTGTGGGACACCTTCAGTCTCAGAAGGAATCTGCTGCAATGACTGCCTTGCTGGTGCCCATTTTCAGCCTCCTCTGCAGCTCAGCTTTGTGCCTGCACATGGCAATATCAGTAGCAGGGACTGCCCGGGGCTGCAGGAGCGAAGCTCAGGCTGAGATCAGCACAAGCCCATTGCGTGACGACCCCGCGCAGCCCCCAGCTCGCCTGGGAGGAGGCAGCGTGGCAAGTGGAGCTCCCAGGAGGACCTGGGGCTTCTTCTGGAAGTAATGGAAGCAGAAACGCCGCTGGCACTCGGGGAAGCAGCTCCCCCAGACCCGGTGGGGCTGCACTCTCTTACATCAGTTGAGGGTTTAATCTTGTGCTTGAAGTACGTCTTTAAGCTGAATGAGAACGGCGCTGCTAAATGCCTTCCTGTTTAAATGATGAACTCAGTGGCTGAAAGAATATAAAATATTTATGACATGGAGAAAGAAAACGCAGTTGCTAAAATGAAGCACAGTTGAAATAAGGATACAGAGGGAATCTGAGTCTTCCCCTCTTTCCTTTGCCTAAGCCCAGCCTTACTTACCCTGCCATGATGGGGTAACTCCACTGCTTCGAATTGATTTATACCAGTGTGACAGCCACCAAAACTAAACCCTTTTCTTCAACTGATTAACAGCTACAGTTCTTCAACATTTTAAACACAAATGATGAATATAGAGATTGGGAAATTCCTCTCCACTACTTCCTGCCTGACCTAGATTGTTACAGGGCCCTTTGGCCACGAGCAGCTGTGTCTCTCCCTGGCAAACCCCTAGCTATGTCCATGGTTTAACACCAGGCCCCTCCAGTGGGCAAGTGGAGGTTTTTGTCACTGGGAAAGCTCTGCAATCTCTGTCCTGCAGCTTCCTGGTGCCAGCCCCGTTGTCAGGTGCTCTAGCAAACAGTATGAATACTTCTGAGTATGTGCCTTTGTGAATCCACCCTCCCAAAATAACTTAAAAGTAGTCAAAAACCCCCCAACCACACCCAAACTCAAACAGATCTGTGGGGCAGCTGCCTGCAGAGCCCGGTGCTGGTCAGGATGTGCCACGTCACCTGCATCACCAGAAGTGAAGGATATTCTGTGTGCTTGTAATTCCAGCTACCACTAAGCCACAGTAGTCAATCATTTCATAGTTTACCATTACTGTTTCATATTTCCATGCCTTAAGGCATTTCAAAATCTCTGCCTAACTCTCCTGGCTCCTGTTGAAAGCAGAAAGCATTGGACTGGCCATGTACTGTGCAAACACGTCAGAGCATGCTCTCCAGTCTATTTTGGTGAAGCCTTGGTTCACAGGGAGTGGCACAGTTAGCTCCAAATCACATCTTGTGCAGCCTTACTTTCAAAGGCTTTATTTTTAGTTAATTTTAAATGCATTGTTTCAACTTTTTATATAAATCAGATATAAAGAAAACTGAATAAATTGTTTTTCAAGCCCACAAAACCATCTTTCTGCTCTCTTTACTATATAATGGGACTGTTAGTAGTGAAAGACTATGACAATGACTAAACCAGACAGCTGCAATATAAGGAATTTTTACAAGTTTTCCAAGGTTTCTGATAGGAATTCCCTAGCAAAGAATTCTGTTTTGAAGCTCATATTAGGAATAGACCAGTTTATAGAAAAGTATCATTGTTGAAATTCTTCTCTTCTTTATATACATATATATATATATAAAATCCATATTTCTGCATGCCAGTGGGTGAATGTCTGCATCTCAGTGGCATGCTATGACTCAAGGAAAGGCTACTGCAAGAAAATGAAGGTTTGTGTGGGGATGCCCACACAGCCCATATTGTTGAAAAGCAGAGTGACAGCCCAGAGAGATGCCAAGGGTACCCACACCTGGGAGATGTGCATTTGAGCCCAGGTGCCGTCCTCACTGGTGTGGGCACACTGGTGTGTGCTTTGTCACGTTCTGGGGAGTGAACTTGGAATCCAGACAGTGAGTAGGTGTGCACGTAAAAGTGTGTGTTTGTGCAACCGAAACTGTTCTGGGTTGGATGTACAAGGGTGATTAGAAACCTGCTGGTGTTTGCTGGTATTTTGTGTTTAGTATTGCAATTTGTCTGCTGTATCGCTGATATTGATCCTGAAGTAATTCAGACATTGCCAGTTAATGATGCATAGTTTATAAAGAAATAAGGTACTTTGGTTCTGATTTAGTGTAAACCACGTGAGCTGAGCATTTTGTTTTCCTGTGGCAGGTGTACACTTTGTGTAATTTTGGGCAGAAAATACCTTGCTGTCTCTTTTCTGATTACAGTTATCATTCATATAAGATGAGAAGTAAGAACTGTTCACAAAAGTAGGGCAAAGTGTATTTTACATCCCTTTTTCACTGCCTTACTATACACTGCCATTTAGAAAAATGAAGCAAAATGGATACAAACTTTCCCTGAGGGTAATTTTTTGAATCAGATACTGCATTAGAAATTCCATCATTGATACCACCATTGTGCTGCTGGTACAGTCCCTGTGAACCAGATAACCCAATAGCTGGCAATTTAGGACAGTACAGACTCAGACTAAGATGGTTTACTGTCACCCAGATCCTCTGTCCCTTTTAGCAATGCTCAGGTTTTACTCAATTCAACCCCTACAATGAGTTAATTGCAAAAGTAAGTGACAAATGGGGAAATATAACCAGGTGCCACGATAATGAGAAACTGCCACGCAGAATTTTTGTCTCTTGAGGAGTAAGAGATTTGTGATGAATCATTTGGTCTTCATTTTCCACATCCATTTCCACACACTGCTTACCTGGTCTATTTAAAACATTCTTTCAAAGAGATGAGAACCTGGTTTTGATAAATGCCTAGTTTTAATTCAACAAGAAGTATAATGCGTGTAGGTAGTATGTCACATACTTTGTTCCTCTTAACATAACTTTTAAAGCTCTAGAAAGACAATTTCTTTGCTCAGTTTGGTCTACAATCTCATTAGAGAGCTATCAATGGAAATCTAATAGATGGATGGGTCTTTCAGCTTTAAAAGAAGTCTTAAAAGCCTAGGCAGATTTTGGATGTGTATCTGCATTTCTTGCAGTTGTTGATGATGTGTTTTTGTTTTACTTTTTGTGAGCATAGACATTTGCAAAGGAGATGGTCCTAAGTTGTGCATCTGGGTCCCTCAGGTTGGAGATGGGTATGAGGTAATTTGTGAGAGGACAAAAACATCCTTTTTGAGCAATAGTTTTCTAAGATGTATGAAATTATTTGTAGAGATAAGAAAGTGATTTTCACGGTGGAAGGGTTACAGAGCCATAAAAATATCTTCAGCATATTCATAGCAAAAGTAGAAAAGTATGTGAATAATGAGGAAGCAAAGTCTTCTGACATTTTTTTTTTACAGGCAAATCTAAAGTTCATCTCAAAGGTCCATCAAAATGTCATAATCTTAATAGATTTAACAATAAAATGGAAGACGGAGTTAAAGGTCAGTGCATGCAAACTAAGGCTCATAGGCTAGAATGCATTTAATGATAAATATGCAGTGATAGGGTACAAATTATGTCTACCAAGGAGAAATTTCTTGAAGTCCCTGTGGTTGTTTCCCAAAAAAACCTCAGTGATCAGTGATGAGGGAGCGGGGAGGGACAGGGTTAGGGTGGCAGAAATGTATGTCAGAGTGCTAGAAATTACTAAGACAGGAACTGATAAATAGAAAAACATATTATGCTATCATGTTGATCTCTGATGTGCTCTTCACTCTGACCACTGCACAAAAGGGTATAGGGCAACTTCAAAAAGATAAAAGAAAATGTCACAAGAGTGCTAATATCTATGGAGTTGCTTCCAGGCAATGGAAAACTGCTGGGAATAAAATATCAGTGAAAGTTTTTCTCTACTTGGAAATGGAAAGAAGAGGCTACTAGAGAGAAATGTAAAATCATAACTAATATGAGGGCATTGAAAAAATGGAAATATTCACCTTTTCTCACATGAGCCTTAGAGGCACCCTGTAAAAATTGAATCACAGAATTAATTAGGTTGGAAAACACCTCTGAGATCATCAAGTTCAACATATGACTGAACATCAGCATGTCAACACCATTGCACTGAGTGCCACAGCCAGTCTTACCTTGAACACCTCCAGGGACTCTGATTCCAACACCTGAAGGTAAGTTTTAAACTTAAAAAATATATTTTTGCACAGCTCAGAATACAATATAGAAATTTTGCTTTCAGATGGTGTCAAGGAAAAATTAACACATGGATTCAAAAGAAATTCTTTAAATTATTTGGAAATAAATCTCTTGATAGCTTTTAACTGTAACACCTTGAATGCAACCTTAATGCAGAAAGGACCCCAGCCACCAACATCCAGAAGATGGGAAGGATCACCAGGGACTTGCTGTGTGTCTTTTACTCTCTGATATTTTGAACTTTGGGAAAGACTAGAGAGACAGAAAAAAATGCATAGCTTTAAGAAAAGATCTCATTGAATTATGTTCCTACATTTATTGTGCTTCCTTGGCAGAAAAGCAGGAGCTGAAAGGATGGAAAATTCCTTTCAAGATGCAGGTGTTTGAAGAGATTCTTTGGGCCAAGTTTGACCTCAGGGATTCCTTCAGTCTTATCATGGTCCAGATGTCAGGGGGAAGAGGGAATCTCCCCCCTCACTTCCAGTGCTGCAGATCATCCCTAAGTAAGTATTATCTCTGAAATTTCAGAGCCACTGGTGACTTAAAAGCACAAATCCATTGACAACTAAGTGTGACTTAGTGATTTACCACCTGCATGTCATGCTCAGCTATCTGTTGCAACAAGTCTGCCTCTGACACAAAGTGAAATCTGTAAAGAACTTCTTTCCTCCATAAAAATCTCAGTTTTGTTTCTTCTGTCAATCGACACCAAAATCAGCTAATCCCCACCCCACAGTACCACGTGCTTGCCCATAGCTTTATTGCATATCCCAAATAAATTTATAGCCGTTTTCTTATTGTAGACAAAACATTTACGATTATCTCATTTGTCCTAGCAAAAAAAAAAAAAAAAAAAAAAAAAAAAAAAAAAAAAGAAAGATGCATATTCAACCTGTCATACAAAATGGTCTGAAAATGCTTTACAGATACTAAAAAAAAAAAAAAAAAAAAAAACAACAAAAACCCAAAAAAACCCCAGAAGGGCTGCATGAAAAGACAAAAGAAAACAAATAGGTCTTCCTTGGTTTTTCAGCTGGAATTTCAAAGCATACCACACTTCTTTCCAAACCACATTTTATTCTTTTCAAAGTATTTGGAAGACCCAAAATGACATGTTTCTTCTGGATGTGATACTGCTTTTATAAGGATTTACTTGCTATCATTTTTTCTTTTGCCTGATCTTTTAAGGTTTGGAAATTCATCCTACTTACCCTACACCAAATTCTAATGAAAACCTAATATGATAAAAAATTTTAAGAGCCTTGAATAATCAGTCACAGTTTTAGAGCATTTTTAATGCCAACTTTTTTCTGATACTGTACTTTTTAATAGTTTTGGTGCACAGATGGTAGTGATATACACACTGTCTTTGTGAAACCAACGGTATAAATTCATTTATCAATACAGAATATCAATGCAGGTGCAAAAGTACAAAATGCGAATATGGAAAAATTTGCTTATTTAATTCGTAACTTTTGACTGCTTTATTCTAAGGTTTTTTCCCCTTAGAGGAGCTCATGAGACCATTAAGGCAGCCTGTATTTCAAATAATTGCTACCTTACCCTCTATTTGCTTATAGCTTTATGCACATCTTACAGCAAGGACCAGTTATGCATGTCCTATAGCGAGGATTGCTGGGGAGCTGCAATGTCTCAAAGATCTGCTGCTAGTGGCATGGAGCAGAGCCAAATATGTGCCTGTCTCTGTTCTGCATCACCATTCCTTTCCCCTGGTATTTCCATACATCACCTGGAAAGAGGTCCTGCCAAATGCCATGGCCAGGGCAGTGGGAGAGGTGGGCAGGAGGCTTCCCAGGCTCTGCTCACCTACACAGGCTAAGACTCAGCGCCCTTTTCCTGAACCGGAGAGTGCTTTCCTGCTTGTTCAAACATTTTTTATTCTGTCTTGTCATTTGCAGCTGCATTACACATTCCTATTTACCTTCATTACATTCCTCTGCTGCTCTAGCAAATCCTTTTTTTCTGTAACTGAGTAAAGAAAAAAAATTAATTTCACTGTTTTGAAAAAAATTCTCAGATAATTTGAAAATACTGAAATAAAATATTTTAAACCAATTCAAAACTTTTTCCTTTGCCTTTTCATCCAGAACTGGTTGTTGAGTTTGCTCAAAATTATAAATACTTTTGGTTTTCTCCAGCAGCCAGTATTTGCTGTATTTACTGTGGAAAAAACCCATGCTAATCTCACCCTTAGCACTGATTATGCATGGCATGACAGGTGGTTTCTTAAAATGGAAATACACTTCACTCTCCTAAAGTACTGGTAGAAATGGAATAGTTTAAAAATCTAATCTCTTCTCACTTTAGCCTGGTAAATGTCCCAGTGTCTTCAGAAGGCTCTGAACTAAAGCCTTGCATATTTCTTTCCTTTTGCTGTGAGTCTTTCAAATGAAAGGGTTAAATTGACTCCAATATAATATAGATTATGTGTCTTGTATGTACCACATATTTTCTGTGTGTTTAATGGAAGTATTTCTTATACAAGTGAATTGTCTTGCTTTTTGAGCCACTTCCTACTAAAAAAAAAGAAAAATCAAGAAAGGTTGAGACACAATTTGCATCTTTCAATTAACAGTGAAAATATGTACTGCTGTAAAAATTTAATTCCATGTCCTCCATTTCTTACAGCAACATTCAGATATGTTAATTCAAAACTAACTCAGAAAATAGAAGATAAAAAATTTGTGTTGTAAGTGTTGTGAACAGACAATCAGGGAGGGGGGAAGGTAGTTCAAACAAAACAAATTTCTCATTAAAGATACCTATGGGGACATAAGGATCTTAGACTGTTGTTGGAAAAACTGAGTTGTAAACCCATAAATATTTTCAGCTTTGATAGGAAGCCAAAATCTTTTTATGCAGGAACGTCCATGCGATGTGGTAACCAAAGATCAAACACTTCATCTCTTTAACAGATGCCTTCCAACTTGGAATATTCTATGATTCTATGATCTTGTATAGTCTGGTCTCACCAGCTAGACTGAATCATTCCATGATTTCAAATAATTTTGTTTTCTTATTCCCTGTCAGCAAAGGATTATAAATCCTTTCCAATCTTAATTTTAAGTGTTCCACAGACAGAGTGGAATCAATATGATGTGAATGAATTTCTATTTCATGGAACTATTGTTTTTATTATTTAATGTAATGTTTCTGTTAACCATGATCTAAAATCTATTCAAGATAAAAAGACTTTTTCAACAGCCTTTTTTTTGCATTACAGTTTTAGTAACATTATACCATTGCTTCTAGCTATTAGTTTGGCTTTTCACAGTGTTTTATCATTCTAGCAATGTATGATATCTTCTTTGCCCACACCAGAGAAAAAGTATGAGAAAGCCCCAAAGTCTGGGGGACTTGGGAAACTTAATTAAATAATTATGTGAGAATTGGTTCATTTAGAGATGAATGGATCATGACCTGAAATTTCATGAGAAAGAAATTTTGCAGAAGAAAATAAATCGAAGGATAATAAACAAGGAGTGTATTTTTAGCAGTAAAAGTAACTGAACATTGGAAGAACTTTCTTTCCAAAGGGATTTGGTCTTTTGGAAGCCTTTATTTCATATAATCCTAGAATAGTTTGGGTTGGAGGGTACCTTAGTGATTATTTCTTTCCAATTCCACTGCCATGGGCAGAGATACCTTCAACTTTATCAGCTTGTTTAAATTCCCAACCAACCTGGCCTTGAACACTTTCAGGGATGGGGCATCACAGCTTCTCTGGGCAGCCAATGCCAGTGACTCACCACCCTCAGAGGGAAGAACTTCTTCCTAACATCTAATCTAGATCTTCTAGTTTGAAGCTGTTCCCCTTGTCGTGTCATTACATCCCTACATGAAAAGTCCCTCTCCCACTCTCTTCAGGTACTGGAAAGCTGCTCTAAGTTCTCCCCAGAGTCTTCTCTTTGTCAAGGTTGAACAGTCCCAGCTCTCTCAGCCTGTCCTCATGGTAGCCTTCCTTTGGACTAGCTTTAAAAGGTCCATCCTTTTCTTTTGTTGAGACCCCAGAGCCGGATGCAGCACTCCAGGTGGCATCTCAGCAGAGCAGAGGGGCAGAATTCCATCCTTTGCCCTGCTGCCCATGCTGCTTTGGATGCAGCCCAGGACCCCATTGGCTTTCCTGGCTGCAAGCACACACTGACAGGTCACATCAAGCTTCTCATCAACCAACAACCCCAAGCCTTTCTCCTCAGTGCTGCTCTCAATGGATAGGGAGGGCCTTAGCCACCTTTTCTGCCAGCTGCCTCAGGATTCACAGATGCACCTCATCAGGCCCCATGGACTTGGTCACCTTCAGGTTCCTTAGATGTCCTTGAACATGACCTTTTCCCACAGCAGGTGGTTCTTCATTCTCACAATGCCTGTCTTTGCCTTCTGAGACTTGGTGGTGTGGCTGGAGCTCCTGTCACTGAAGAGCAAAAAAAACTGTTGAGTACATCAAACTTCTTTGTATGCCAGGTAATCAGGTCTTTCATATCCTTTTGGAGGGGCCCTATATTTTCCCTACTCTTCCTTTTGTCAGCAGCATACCTATAGAAGCTTTTCTTTGCCCTTGGTCTCTCTGGCCAGATTGAATTCTATCAGGGTACCAACTTTCCTAACTGATCCTTGAATGCTCATACAATTTTCCTGTATTCCTCCCAGGCTACCTGTCCTTATATCCACCTTCTTTAGGTTTTCTTTTGGTGTCTGTGCTTGTCCAGGATCTTGCTCCTTTTCCATGCTTGCAGATCTCCTGAAGGTTTTGCCTGACTTCCTCTTTGTTGGGATGCATTACTTCCAAACTTGGACAATGCAGGTGAGGGTCTCTGGTGGGTTATGAGAGGATATGACTAGGTGAGGACTGAGTGAGGAGGGCTGTGAGGAAAAGGAGGAATGCCTGGGAAGATCCTGCATACACTTCATTTACTCATGAGGCGTAATACCAATGTGCATTCATTACCAGTGATGCTGCCTCCCAAATTATACAGATTTTCTTTTTGGGGATAGAAAAAATATGAGGAAAAGAGATCAGCTCAGAGTATCATGAGCACTGGAAAGGTTGGGAACAGTCCAGATTTCAAAGAGATGCTTAACTGCATTCTTCAAATATCTCTGTGAAACCCAGTTACACATGACAGAGAAATGGTATACTCATTGTGCTGGGATCATTTCTAACTGGAATTCAGCCAGACCTTTTTAAGCAGAAAGGCGGGCAGGGGCACAATCCTGTCATTAAATGTCCTTGTCATTTTATCTTCATTCCTCTGATTCATTGCAGATGGTGCTTTGGAAAATGTTTTAGTGCCTTTCTCACTTCAATTACCATCAGTTCACACTCAGTTCATAATGGCAGAATAATTGAGCAGGGGACTGGTTCACAATCCTTGTGGATCTTTTTTGACATTTACTTGTGGTTCCTCTAGTTCTTTATCTTGCAGCAGATTTTTACTTGGAAAATTAATCTAAAAATGTTTGAAGGTTTGAAAAAAGTACAAAGACTGATTACTTTGGTTACTTTATTTCAACATTAGATTAACTTCTTATGGATTAAAATGACATATCCTAAGCAAAAATGACTTATAGTAACTATGAGATGTGTGACTCAATATGAAGTCAGCACAGTGTAATTCATAAATTTTTTTCTTCATAGCAATGTCAAGTTAATAAAACACAAAAACACTGTCCTAATACCATTATACAGTGCTATTAGACAAACTCTAGGTGCATAAATTACAGTGAATAGTAAAGTCATCCAAGCATTTATTGCTTGTGATTCCCTGTGCATCACTTATTGGTTAATTTATTATTGATACATTAATACAAATATTAGAGAGGTTTCTGGCTTTATAAGTATTGTAATTGTTATGGAAGAATGATGATTAGAGAATTAAAGAATGATGATCTTTATAATACTTTGCAGACATAGGGGTGGTATTCAGCTACTGTGATTCTACTGTGTAATGTAGTTCACTGACCGTGATAATAGATTAGCTATGCCAATAAATTTAAATTTTCATAATAATTTCAAATTAAGTAAGAAAAAAGGTGTTATCAAGATATTTTCAGCAACACTGTACTTGTTTCTCTATGATAATATTTCTAAATAGTCACCAAAGTGTTGGTTCCTACAGAGAATTGGAAATAGTAATTGCAGATCTGGTAGTCTGTCTGGAAACAAATCAAGAGAGAAATAATTATGCATGACTTCAGAGCTACAGTGTCAAAACCTGAATTAATTTCTGATTTTGGCAGACATTTATTTGACGGCTTAAGGAAATAACAAGGGGGTTTTTTCTGTGTTAAGTTTTAAATAAGCTAGGTGGTTGGATTTGTTATATCCATATGTTTGCAAACACTAATATTATTTCTCCTAAAAGTAAGCAAGAAAAATCATTCCAGACCAACCATCAATAAAGAGAAAAGTTCAAACACAATTTAAGTTTTTTTGAAGATGGTTCAGGTAAGCTTCTCCTAAACTTTGCAACAAAGATTTGTAATTGGATACCTGGATGCCGTTTTCAGTGTCATACAAGCTCTTGAGAGCAGAATGAGATAGTGTGGCTTCTTAGGTGCTTGATTCTCATAACAGCAAGAAATTCACTTTCCATTTTTCCTGTTGTTCTTCTCACTGCCCTTTGGCAAAAAAAACCCTCAGGATAGTTAGAAAAACAGAACTTTTTCTTACTTGGGTTATACACTCCTTTTAGGAATTGAACAGACTGTTCTGACAACATTTGCATTGGCAGTGGACAGAAAGAGAGCTCTTCTGACCAAGAAATAGTCTGAGCTCATGATGTTCTCTTTGCCTCCAGTGTCACAGACAAGACAACCAGCCTTGCCTGAGCCCTCCTGCCCTTGCCCTGCTTTGGCTGAGGAGAGCATGGGCCCTCTGTCTTCTGTTCCTCTTGAACTTTTGCCTGATCCACAGGCCCAGCAGTAGTATCATGCTAAGAAGATGCTGCTCACACATCTGGAAGAGTCTTTCCAACATTGCATATTTCCTTCAGTGTCCTCACCCAACCACAAGGAAGCAGGAGCCTGATGGGGTCCTGACCTCAGGCTGTGCCACAAGAGCTCTGGCATTCCCATGGACCTGCAGGACAGAGGGGCCTTCTTCTTGCCAAGGTGAGCAGGTGTTGAGTACTGTGGCACTGAAAGGCACAGCATCCTGGCACCACTGACAAGCAATTAAATCCACTCGTTACATTTGGCTTTATCAGATTTGTGAATGTAGGAACCATCATCCAGCCATATTTTGAGAAAATGCCTTTAAGGATTCAGGGTCTCATGCTGCTTTCTCTGCATCACTTCCATTTCCCCTCAGGGTATCCATTCTTGCATAGACACTTGCCCCCTAATCTTTTAAAGCCACTTCTGGGGTGCTTTTCTGTACTCTCACCACTGTCTCAACCCCTGTAGTATTTCACACCCAAGGGTTTTGTAGAGAACTCAACTTTCTCCCTGAATTTTCTTGGTTTGTTTGTACTCCTGAGGAATTTGGAATAGGTCAGTTATCCTCTCTAGGTACAAGAAACAGAAAAATTCTTCCCAGATAGGAGACAAGACATCAGCTGAAATCACATAACCCCACTGCTTAGTATTTTCACCTGGTTTAGAGATCTCATGCCTTGGAGTATAAGCTGCTCTCATACCTGTGGAGATTTTTTGTGTGAAACAATCAGATTTCAAACTGAGTTCCTTTTCTGCAGCATTCACTACATCATCAGGCTCCTCGTTGTCTGGATTGCAAGTTGGATGAGACTGGATTTATTTTCTTTTTTTATGTTTCATTTCCCTGCCTCATACTTATGCCTAAAAATTCTCCAGGGGCAGAAAGTGTCCACAACACTTTAATGAAGAGAATAGTCTTGGATGGGGCAAACGTTTCCTAACCTAATGCTTAAATGTTTGACCTAATGCTCAAAATTAGGTAGAGAATCAGGTAGAAAAAATGTGTCTCTATAAACTAAAATTCCTTTGCACCGCAGGGAGCACATCAAGAGGGGTTTATCAGAGGAAAAGGCCTTTTTTTATCATGGTCATACTGTGGTTTTGTGTTAATTCTATTTGTTTCAAAAAATAATTTTACAGGGAATCTGATATTTTAATTCTATGTTTATCTGAGCTTAATGTTTACTAGTAGATTGCAGTCCTAATCTTGAGAATTTGCCATGCTCTTAACTATTGCTTGCATACTATCTTCTTGTTCCATGTGTCTTTTATTCAAAGTGCCTATTATTATAACATGAGGAAAGCTGTTTTTTTCCCTTCATCTGTATAATATGGGTATATATATAATTAATCTTAATATACCTGAATAACTTTTTAAATCGCAGGGACAATTTTGAATGCCTTTGGTTGAGTTTTTAACAAAAGAAAAAAAATATATGTAGTAAAAAAGTGCTACACCCTTTACCAAAAGGTAGAGGTACCAAGGGGCTGTGAGTTGAATGTGTAAAGCACTACTGTGAAGGAACCAACACCAAAGAAATATTCATATTCTCCATGCAGTGATACCACCTGTGCCACTGAGAATGCCATGGAAAATACGGTGATTCTGTTACTGGCTCAGTCCATGGATTTTCAAAAGAATAATTTAACTCCTGTAAATGTTCTCAGAGCAGTTCCTTGTATAACACACCTGCCCAAGGTTGCTCCCACGCAGAAATACTCGAGTGAGTATGCCCGCAGTTTTTAATGAGCTATTCATAGAAAAACTCCCAGCTGAAATATGAGGTTTAAACATTTTGCTGCTCCTTGAAGGAACTCAAATTCTTCTAAAAGCTCCTTGGCCCATGTATAGAATTACCTATAGGAAAAAAAGAAGGTGGTAGATACATTACACACAGATTTTTCAAAAAGAGTATTCCATTGACATATAGAGAATATACTGGCTGAGCCTTCTCATACAGAGAGAAAAAATTTGTTTCCCTGTGACTTTTTGTGTTTATTATCAGCTTCACCTTGGGAGTCCAAGTTATTTTTTAATACTTCTCCAATTTGCTTTTTTTCAATTGTGGGGGAAGGATGGAATGAAGGAGATTACTTTTGATATTTATATTATTTTTACTGCACAAGTGATTGTGTCAAGCTGTAAATTCCTTGCTAAATTTTTTAAATCCCTCTGATGTCTGACAAGGAGTTGGAAAAATATAAATGCTAAATTTTATGGGTTTTTTCCATGTTACTATAGTCTGCAGTTCTATTATAAACTGTCATCTGTAATATAATCAAAGGAAAATTGGTAGGAAACCTTATTGTAGTCCAAGGAACATTCCTTTTTACGTGAATTCACTGACTTTAATAGGATTTGGGCTGTCTGGCTCAATCTGGAACTTCAAGAAAACTTTAGGAAAGAGTAAGTCAGAAAAGACCTGGCTGGTTTATGGGATGTCCCCAAAACTTACCTTGATTTACAGTGATATATAATGTCAAAAAAGTTGCTTCCCCATTGAGTCAGAGCCTTTCAATCATTAAAAATGTGTCTGTGTCATCCCTAGAGCAGTAATTGTGCCTTTCTTATTGCTGACTGACACCACCATCAGTTTCTAGCTTAAAAAACTAGTAGCAAATAAAGAGCTGCAAAGGGTTGCTTCTTTCTCTTTGCTTTCCTGTCACTGGGTGGTTTCTGGACACAGCTTGCCATTTGCA
Organism: Haemorhous mexicanus; assembly: GCF_027477595.1. Classification (NCBI taxonomy): domain Eukaryota; kingdom Metazoa; phylum Chordata; class Aves; order Passeriformes; family Fringillidae; genus Haemorhous; species Haemorhous mexicanus. The sequence continues at coordinate 49,488,940 of NC_082342.1, forward strand.
CTTGTACTGACAGCAGCACAAGGGACTGACTGCCCTGGGCCAGGCAAGATGGGATGGTTAAACACAGAATAAAGCTGTTGTCTATGCCCTGGGGAAGGTGGAGATTTTTACCAGGAAAGGAGTTCCTTACCCAGTAACTGTGCCCTGTTCTGGCAAGACTGACCTCTGTCTTCCCCATCTGGATGGTGTGGGACATCAGGACTTGCTATTCCCTGGAGTGCTGGGACATGAACTTCTGCCAAGGGCCCAAACCCAACCAGACCACGGACCTCATAGCAGAAGAAGGTGCTTGCTCCTGATCTCTGCTTCTTGTTTGGGCACAAGCAGAGATGTTGGAGCTGGCTGAGTTTGAAGGACCCAAACAGTGATTCTATGACACAGCAAGGAGTTCCAGGAACTGCTGTCTTGAATGCACATGTGTCATTATGGATTAAAAAAAAGAGTTTTTAAATAGGGGAGAGTAGAGGGAAAAGCTGGGTTCTGCCTTGCCCATCTGAATGACCAGAGCAAATGCAACGCTGTGAAGACAGCTAGGAGGACCTGCTCAGGGATGTTGGGGAGGCAGGTCCCTGCCTGGGGCAGTGCCCTAGTTACAGGGCTATCGTGTCATCAGTGGGTGCTCTGTTTATGATCCATATGTCCCATATCTGATGGGGCAGGGGAAATCAGTAAGAAGCAGGAGCTCACAGAATTACAGAACGAGAAATGTTGGAAGGGAGCTTGTAAGGTCAACCAGTCCAAGACATCTGCTCTAGCAGGGTAAGCGACAGCCAGTTGCCAGGATCAAGTCCAGATGGATTTGGAATATCTCCTAGACCAGAGAGATATTTGGGCAACCTACCCTAGGTGATTGCCTGATCATCCTCAAAGGAAAATTGTCTCCTGATGTTGAGACAGAATCTCTCATGTTTAAGTTTGTGCCCGTAGCCCCTTCTCTTGTCACCAGGTTCCACTGACAAGGGCCTGGCCCCCTCATCTTCATTCTCTCCCTTCAGATAGTTATATACACTGATAAAATCCACTTGAGTATCTCTTCTCCACTTTGGAAAGTTCAAGCTCTCGCTTTCTCTTTGGCTATGAAGGATCCTCCCAGTCCCTGCATCAACTTTGTGGTCTTTCACTAAATCCCATTTCCACCAGGTCCCCAGGCTTTCAGCCAAAGAGACAGAAACATGACTTCATTGACTGCTCACCTTCTGAATGGGCCTGAGTTTCTCATACTGTCATGAAGAGAAATCCTGAAGTCTGTCTGGCAGAAACTTCTGTGGTTTTTAAAGATACTGGAAATCTCTCTCTGGTTTCAGGAAACTTCGACTATTTTAGGCTGATGGAATTTTTCCCCCATTTTTTTTTCACCCATCCAATGCCAGGGACCTACATTTCGATGAGCCATTGCTGAAGCACCTAACTAGAGAATTAGACTGGGTGGGCTGTGTCTCACACAAAGTATGAAACAGGAGATAACAGATACCAGCCCACAGAGGAGAAGCAGGAGGCAAAGAGATAATATTGTTCTGCAGGTTTGGTCTGCCAGTGTCTAAGTTCTTTCATGTCTGGGTCACTCCCTGAAACTTAGGCAGGTTCAGCAGTAGCTGGAGAACACTATTATCAGGTGCTGTGTTTGTTGTTTTCAGAGGTCAGCAAAATCCTGACCCTTTAAATGTTTCTCCATAAACTGAGTGCTGCATTTACAATTGCTGTAGTAGTACAATGAGACTGGGGTCTTTACAGAATCACTCTGGTTTTTAACAAACAAATTCCTTAAAAATCCACTTGTTAGTATAAAGCTACTGAATAAGGACATTTAAGACAGCAGCTCTTCTTTTTAAACTTACTTACTTTTAAAACTTATTATCCATTGGACTGAAGCTTAACACCATTTTTATGTACTAGCATAGTTAGCCAGCCCCCCAAAACTCATATGCATTTTTCTATTAGCTTTTCCTACATATTTTACTCTCAAGATTTTCTTTCCTTGCACTTTGAATTATTGCATTTCCATTTTTCTTTTAAACAAATATCCTTTGCTTTTCTATTAGCACTAGACCTGAAGTCTCATTCCCATTAATTTATTTCATTGCTTCCTTAATTTTTTAGTTGTGCTACAACAGCTAGTTTCCTAAAGATTTCCATATAGAAGTAATGTATAGATTATATAAATATAATAGATCACACAAATAAATTATTTTACTATAAAAGAAAAAGTCTTTGTATAGAATATTATTTATTTAAAATATTAATGTTTTATAAAGGTATAAAATGCACATATGTATACATAGACAATATAAATATAGACAGCTATAATACATACATATGGCTCTCAGGGAAACTGAGTGCTTGCTTCCACGATCCCGGCATGCCATGCCAGCTGAGTGGCCTTGGGTGTCTGTGACCAAATGAGGTGCCAGGAATAGGAAAGGTGTGATCAATTTGCTACTTACAGCCCGTCTCAGGGTGTTGGAAGCAGCCATTGGATCAGGATTCATCCCACCCACCTGCAGCTGTTTGTGCAGCAGAGGAGCTGTATCTCAGCTGGTCAGAGGAGAAAGAGAGGTTCAGTGACAAGACAGAGGCATCTATAGGTAACAAAGGCATCCTGTCTGGCCTCTGACAGCTGAGCAAAGACTTCACATCTCCTGTGGGCCCAGTGTCATGCCTATCAGTCCCATAGAGATGACCTGGATACTTCCGGGCACTTAATGTGGAACTAGGTACATAAATCCTTTCAGATTCCTTTATGGCAGAATTTCAAGATAGAACCTAGAATAGCTTGGGAGTATTATCCCCTAGAAATGCTGATTTCATCTCTTTTTCCATCACAGGAGTCTCAACATGGGGATCAGGCATGGGAATGTCAACAGTGGTCACTTTACCCTGAACTCCTGAGGCCATTTTTTGCAGAAGGGGTGACGACCTGCTAGGGCTCCTCACAGCTGGTACATATACACCCACCACTGGTGGGAGACTCACCCCCTCCAAATCAGCAGGAGGAGGCCAGGTAAGACTCCTGAGGGCACCTGGGTTGGCAACAGATGCTGATAATAAGGCAAGTGAATCCTGCAGCCAGCTGCTATGGGTCTCCAGGCTGCTGTCACTAGATGTCCACTGCCTGTAATGGGAACTTAGGCATTTAACTCATGGGTAGACACCAAATTATGTTTTAAACTAGAGCTGAATCCCATTTCTAAATTCAGGTGAGATAAATTGACTTAGGACTCAAAGTTAGCTTCTAGCAATCAGATTTTTTATCTTGCATTGTTTTTCTCTTTTTCTTGCCACAGCCAGAGCTATAGCAGCAAGCACAGAGTTAGGGAGAGGGTGGTGATGCTTGCTGCTCCTCATCTGGTGTGCAACAGAGCAAGCAAGAGAGCTTACTGAGCTGTCATCCCCAGCAAACCACAGGAAGCTCTCTATGCCAGATATATATACTTATGATATGACAAAAAATTGTTGTGTGTTGCTCCACTTCACTTACACTTCACGTGATGACTTGTTATTCATGTGTGCCCTTTTCAGAGACACAGGCTTTAAAAGAATTACTGGAGCAGAGGTTCCAAGAGGTGTTTTCAGGTACCGGTTCTGTAACTGTTCAAAGTGGGTCCACAATATTTCTCTTGTAAACTTTTTGCAAGAAGGGAGAACAGTGACCCACTTCGGTTCCATGTTCCCTTTCCATCACCTCTACCATATCAATAAGAAGATGTGGTGTAACGCTGCCAGCAACATCTGCAGGGAAAAAAAAAAAAGATTGCTACAACTCACACTTCATGAAACATTATAGTGGAAAAGAAAATGTGCTCCAAACCACCTTGAGGTTCTGAAGTTAATTCATCATTAAGCATGGGAGACATGGACGCTGCAGACTCCTGCATTGTTTCCATCATGGAAAGCCCTAGATTTTGCAGTCTCCCAGCAAGGAAAGCCACATAATCAGACATCAGTGTATATATTTTAGTTTGTGCATTTACTAAGTATTAATAACCTACTTAAAATCAAGCCAACTAACACAAAATACAACACAGGGCACTAATTTTATAGTGGGCTGTTAACCAAAGACATGCCATGCTTCTAAGATTCCCTTCCTGCAAATGGCTCAGCACAAGCTAGTTTTACCACTCATATCAATCAAACTACAGGATCAACACCTGAAATGGGAAAGAAAATTATGCTGGCTGCACTGTAGCTGTTGCTTTTCATGCTAGTAGTTGTTAATGAGAAGAGTGAGGTTTGAATCGTAGGAACTAAGATAAGGGTACAAAGCCAAATTTAAAAAAATAAAAAGCTCTGAGCTGACCCAGTTACATCCCAGACCACTGGGAAGAAAGAAATGAAAGAAAAGAAATGGGCACTTTAGTTTTAGCCAAGCCTACTAGACAGTACAATTTTTCTCACAGTGTCACAGAATAGTTCTTAAAAGAACATGGCAACTCTCTGTTACATTACAAAAGCAGAAATCCTAAAAAAATGCCAATTGCTTGGACAGCAAATGATGGGGGGAATTGGAGAATGGGAACATGTGCAGAAACAAAGCTGTCACAGGTGCAGGGCACAAATCTATGGTTGGCAGTCTGTCTGAGGTGGCTGCTTCTGGGGACACTGGTCCTGCACAGAGCAGATGTGAGCAGATCCACACCAGTGGCTCAGAGGGCCATGGTCTGGTCCCTGCTGAGGGGTGACATGAGAGCTTGTGTATAACCTGTGTTTCTTACAGCTCAAGGTCTCACTGGCTGATTAAAGATTTAGGTGACCTTTGTTCTCAACTGTCACCATATTTCTCTTCACAAAAAAAAGCAAACACAATTCTTTCCAAGAATATTTCTGAGTTTTACATTCGCTGAACCTCAGAGAAAAAAACAAAACAATTCTTATCTCATTTACTACTCCTATGTTATTCACAAGTAAAATACATTGTAATAAATTGTTTACCAAAAAAAATTTAATAATTAAATTCTAAGTAAGTACTTTAATTCACTAACCAATTAAATCCATGTATTGTATGTGTGTATCAAAACTGTCAGCTGACAATCACAAAATACTGTACAATAAAATACAAGTAAGTGCTTAACAAATTCAATTTAAATATAATGTAATATAATATAAAATAATATAGTATAATAAAATAATTAATTAACCTTCTAATAAAATAAAATCCTCCTCATCATTCCTCTCCTTCATCGGGGGCAGAAATATCTACTATACTCAACAGATTGCAAAAACTTCTCTTTGTTTATCTCTCCATAGCATTTTATACTTTGGTTCACTTTTAGTTCTGTACAAACTTCTATGCTTGTAAATGGAAAAGTACCTGCCAATAAGCCACATTTCTGTTTTCTGTAATCTCTGATTTATAATAACCCTTCCTCAATCAGGCACACTAGCAATGGAGCAGTACTGGCACTCAGAAACCGGAGATTCAAATCTTCTCAGTTATTTATCACTCAGTGTTAGAACTGCAGTGGGTGTGTTTTTGAATTGTTCCTCTCATTGAGACATTTAATTCAGTGAATTATCTCCTCTAAAGAGCCTGGAACATCGTGGCAGTTATTTGACAACTGAGGGGCTGTAGCAACATTCAAAGCATATGTTAAGCCTTGCTGTTCAATTAGTGCGCCAAATGGCAGCTCAAAATTTAACATGAATTTAGTGCTTAGTCTGGGGATTAACTGGGAAAGTATGGTTTGGAAATGTCCACAGATAGGAAGAATATAAGGAAATTCCAAAAAAACAAGAAGCAGATGGTGTCCAGAGAGGTCTGGATTTTTCTACTGTAATGAAAGATGGACAGTTCCTTTGACCACATGGTAGCCATTGGATTTGAAAACTCAGGATTTTTGTAATTGAATTACTGGCAAAGAATGACTCAAAGACCTGGGAATTTAAGATAAGTTATCCAACCCTTAGATTCTCTCCTTTCCTGCAAACAGCCATTCCTGTGAGAAACAGCATGCCTGCAATTCCACTGGGTTCTACAAAACCTTTATTCTCTCAGGCATAATAGGAATGAACTTTTTTCATTATTACTAGAGCACTGTCCAAATGTGATTATAATAAATTCAAACAAAAATACAGCTCATTAATATGAAGTGCCTGCCAAAAGGTAACTACAAACATTTAAATACAGATCTGAATAGAAGGGATTCGATTTGTAAACTTCTTTGGATGTCAGTAATATTTAAATTTCACCCTCCTTGACTTCTTCAATAAGTCCCCTTTAAAAATATTTGCTAAAATAAAAGCGTGCCATTTTTTGTTCTAGTTTTTTTTTCCTGAAAATCATAGAATCATAGAATCATAGAATATCCTGGGTTGGAAGAGACTCATCAGTATAATCAAGTTCAACTCCTGGCTCTCTGAAGGACTCCCCAAGAACCACATCCCGTGCCTGAGCACACTGTCCAAACACTTCTTGAGCTCTGTCAGGCTGGTGCTGTGGTCACTTCCCTGGGGAGCCTGTTCCAGTGCCCAGCCACCCTCTGGGTGAAGAACCTTTCCCCAGCGTCCAACCTAAACCTCCTCTGACACAATTTCAGTCCATTCCCTTGGGACCTGTCACTGCCCACCACAGAGAAGAGATCAGTGTCTGCCCCTCCTCTTCCCCTCATGAGGAAGTTGCTGACTGAAATGAGGTCTTCCCTCAATCTCTTCTTCTCCAGGCTGAACAAGCCAAGTGTCCTCAGCTGCTCCTCTTATGAAATTAAATTGTTGAAATAAAGTTTTTAAATAATTCAGAATATCTTTCCTACCTGTTTGTTCCCATTGAAATGAATAGAAGTCATATATTTGAAGCACTCCCTTGTCTGAGTAAGGCTGGCAGATATCAGAAAATAAATGATTTCTGGACTACAAGCATAAATGTTCAGATTTAGTTCAAAAAGACCTTTCTGCCAAGTTATAAATTCTCAGACATTGTTGTTTATGTTTGAAAAGCTGACATACTCTTCAGACCTATGTCTCAAATGCAATGCTATAGTTCTAGAGGTTTAAGGAATAAACTTTATTTATCAAACATAGTAATTAATCATGCCTCTTGGCTGGATGTAAATGTAGATGTCACTCATGTCAATGAGCAAGGGGACATTCGTGGCTTTAGCTGCAGAACAATAGAAACCTGAAAATGACTGTGCTTATTGTCTGTGAAACAATGAAAAACTGTGGTAGGTACATTTTACAGTCATGTCATAAAACATATCTGAGTAAGAACACATGCTTTTCTGATCATTAGGGTTTTTCCAACTGGATGAGCCAAACTGCACAATACTGGGGAATTTACTTTGATTTCTATAATGAATCACTAAAGCAATCCCACAAGGCTATCCAATGTAATAAAAGATTAACTATTTCCTAGTACACAGTCATGTTTATGGAGATGTGCCAGTAAGTTCTCCAATTCAGTCTAGCAGAAATGTAGCTCAGGCTTTAGAGCAGATATTCACTCTAATTCCAACTCTTCCTTTCGTGACATGAAGTCTGATGTGGTTGCCACTTCTGTTAGGTTTCTATGCATCACTGCATCTCATGAGACATAGCAAAAATTATATTGAGGCACCAAAAACTAAACTGAAACCTGATGGTCCCATTTAGAAATTTTGCCACAAATATAAAAGAAGTATTTTCGAAGCAATATACAAAATCTTGTTTATTGCAAGCAAAAATAAAAATATCCTTCCTCACATATATATTCACTATGTCTTTACAAATAAAATCCATTCTCAGGAGACCAAAGAATGCCACAGAACTGCTCATGACATACTTTTTGTTTACAATTTGGGAGGAAGAATTTCTCTATAAGAAGAGTGACTTTTACTACTTCATGGATTTATTCCTTCTAAAGAGTGGAAGCTAAGCTTCCCAAATAACCGTGTGGTTCAGTGGCTGTTCTGAGCTCATTATTTTGAGTTTTCAATCTCAAAAGTGACTTGTCTGATGAGAACAATGTTTCCTCTAAGGAGGGGATAACGTGCTCCCTGTGGCTTTGCAAATCAAGAGAGGAAAATGAAGACAGAGATGTATGGCAGTTCTCAGGACAGGAGTGTGGTTTCTTCTTGGTTTTTTGCTTGCTGTGTTTAAGTTACATCTTCTATTTAATGAATTACCACAGAGGGGAAAGAATTAGTGTTAATGATACAAATGAATACAGTTTTCTTGATAGAACTAGAAGATAAGACATGTTAGCTTAAAATTCACTGGCAGAGGTTTAACACATTTTACTCTCTGTTTGTCAGGGATTCTGTGCACCAGCTACAGCACAGGAGTCTAAATGCACACAGGAGCTTCCATATATGTTTGTTCCCAACAGACTCCTGAATCAGCTTAAGCAATCATGCATATTTAATTTACTAAGATGTGCTACTGCTAAAATGCATTAAGAAAATATCTTTGTGACATAGCCCAGCAAAATCTGATGGTGTTAGATGTGGGTTCCATTCCCATCAGTGGCATTATTTTTCAAGATGGTCTTTGGAGACCCCTTACAGCCCAAACTATTCTATGATTCTATTATAGATTCATTTGTCATTTGAAGTATTAATATTGACTTAGTAATGTGCTTAAGGAAAGTAGCTGATTTATCTTTCAGTCCAGTTTCTCTATTTATATATAACTCCAGGTTCCAATTTTGGATGGTCCTTTCAGCCTCTCTGAAAACTTACATTGTTCTTCTAAAATTTGAGAACCAGATGTGGATCATGGCCCTTAGTTTGTGTTTGGCTGGTGTATTTCTAAAATTTCTGAGAAGTGAATATGTTAGTTTTAATTGAGAGTTAGTGGATGCTTTCTTAAATAACAGAATCTGAGTGAATGGGAAACTGTGATTAGTTTAAACTTACCAAACAGCTGATAGTCTGACTGATACTAATACTCTGTGGAAGCTGGGGTTGATGCTGGGAAATTTTTTTCTGTCCTGCTTAATATAAAGTAAAAGGAGGTGAGCATCTTTGTAAACCAAAAGAAGTATGACTTCTCAGAAAACCAGAACTGAAATAGAAAAAAGCATTCTGCTCTAAAAATGCAGAGTAATCAAGACCTTATATTGATCTTCTATTTTTCCTGTTGTTAAAAGATAAATTCTCAAGGATCAAGTGCTGTCAAAAGCCCAAATGAACAATTAATTATTTTGCCATTTTGTCTGCAGGATCATAATTTAAAAAATACATATTTGGAAAGAATAGTTGAAGCCTCAGTGTTTATTAGATGATTTATACATGGTTTTGATTTCATTTTTTGAGAGCAAAATTGGCTAAGATGAAATAGATATAGGGTCAGCCTTTTATTTTGTGTCAGTGTTCCTTGGAGAAATAGAAATTCAGTTGCTGACTGTTAGCACTGCTCTACCTCCGCCTGTTCATACTCACCCCGTGAGACCACACCAAAACCAGAGACATCTGGTTCCTGTGGCACAGCAAACAGCTTTGGGCAGGAGGTGGAGTTAGGGCATGGGGTTCTTTCCCTTAAATTTCAAGGGAAGTATCCACAGGGGCTACACGCACAAGTAAATCATAGGGAAGAGAGACCTGTCTCGGGAAAACATTGCCCTAGGCAGCTCTTTGTGCCAAAGCTGTGTGGAGGACAGCGTGACTCCTTCAAATAGGACAGTTTTAGAAAAATCTTGAAAAGGTACTATCAGAATTTGGGCCAAAATTCAGATGCAAGAAGAAAATAATCTTGAGGTAGCCCTACTCATTGCAAATAGAACTGATGGAAAGTGTGGGCCTTCATCAAGCAAAAGCAATCAAATATATTTGGAAATTATTTAATATTCTTCTTCATGGACTCAGTTTTAACCAAATGTGATCTGACAGTAGTATCTCAGTGAAGCCAGAGCTGAGGTGTGCTGAGGAAATGTCTTCACACCATCATTTCTAACGAAGACAATGCTGAAAAAAGAAAAAAAGTGCATAACAAAAGAGATTCTATTGTGCTGACTTCACTGGGAAAGCAATTGGATTGACTGAACGTTTTTAGAAACATAACCCTGATTGCTACTGTATGTGTTGTTGCAGAATTATTTTCACATGTTAATAATTCATTTTTTCCACAATGGTATTACTGGTTGTGTGGAAGCATATAATTGATTCATTAAATTGTGTAGTTCCCTGCAGTTTGACCTCTATTGACGTCTCTGAATCTGTGGCAAGCTATTTTAAAAGAGCAGAAGCATATCACAGCCAGCAGCCTTACACCAATATAAATATTTTCTACTGTGCTAATGCTCAGAATTCACTTTCTGGCAGCTGACCAAGAATTTTGCATAGGAATGCACTGAGCTGGAGACCCCTATCTAATAAATTTTATCTGACACACTCAAACATCCACTTTTATTACCATGTCTGATTTTCCCATGCTCATACAATTTAAAGCTACAGCTTCTCCCTTTCTCTTCTTTGAAGAAAGAGTAATATTTTCAAACAGAATGTCACAGGGGTACATTACCATGAGCACTTTCATCTGTGGAAGCCCTTACACAAAGGAATGTATACTATATATTCAAAAAAGCACATCTCTCACCAATCCCACCATCTTTCCACAAAAGCTCCCCAAACAATGCAGCAAGGGAAAGTGTATTTCTGTGACATTTTTACTGTTCATGGGCTGCAATTTTTTTTTTTTTTTTTTTTTTTTTTTTTTTTTTTTTTGCACTGGAGAATATTTGAGGACTAGTCCCGATGTTCTCTAATCTATAGATGAACTGCAATGAATTCTGCAATATTTCAGGGGACTTTGCCCCTTCAGAATGCGTTGCCCAGGGCCTAATGGCTGAGGAGATGTATCTAAAGTAAAAACACTCTGGAAGATTCCCATAGCAGTGCTATGATGAATTAGCACTGCCCCTCAGCTGATGCAGGGGGTTGCAATATTTGGAAACTGAATTGATATGAATCTTTTGCTGGAGTCTTCTGTGGAAATCAAGAAATGTCCCAGACGAGATTTTTAATGCAGTGATTAAATTGTTCCCTGTTCCTGTGCTTATCAGTAATTTTCAGCCCTGCCTAATGTTCAAAAAGCTGGTATAATTATATATATTACAAAAAAAAAAAAAAAAAAAAAAAAAAAAAAAAAAAAAAAAAAGACACACAGGAAAGAGGGAAAGAAGTACCTTAGTAAAAAGATTTCCCCAGTCAATACCTGTTTTCCTCCTGAGACAAATGGAAAGTCTTCTAAAGTCAAGGGCACCCTGTACCAACTCCAATGAATCATGCATTATTATCTCTCCATGACACAAACCTACAGAAAAGCCAAAAATTCTGCCCTGAGCTTTTAAAAATGAAATTAAATCTAAAAGTTACTTTAATTTTGGGATTTTTTTCCCCTCACCAAGAAAATGGGTACTGCTCTTTTTAGATTGTCCATCATGACAAGTGTAGAAAAAATAAAATAAAAAGAAATGAGTTTTATTTTCTTAATTATTTCACCCAATGATTTTTCCCCAAAATACAATTTTAAATTGGAATTCAATTTAAATTGGAATTCAAGATAAAATCACCGAAAGTCATCTATATTATTGCATTAAAAATATGCCTAAAAAAGGTTTTTTTTTAACAAGAAAGGAGGAGGATTTTAGCTAAGTCCATGTACCATCATTCAAATGCAACATTCAGATGCTCACAGTTTTAGTGAAAAACAGATGTAAGAGGGTATTTCTTGAAAGTCAGTGTATTTGTCACTGGCTCAAAAGTATCAGCACAGTAGAATACCTGGAAATGATTTCTGCAGATTACAGGACACTTGCAAATGAAGCCTGAAACACAATGGGAACAAACCCACGCAGGTGTACCCAAAAAGCCCCTTATTAATTTCGTTTGCTAAATTTCACTATGGTGTGAGACTGGTAGGTTCTCTACAAAGCAGCTAATCTGAACTGACTGCAGTCAGCTAAATTACCCAGTCACACAGAGAAAAAACTCCTGAAAGCCCTAACAGAGGGAATTATGTGCTGCCTAAGCCATGGTCCTGAAAGGACACACAGAGGTGCTTGGCTCTAAGCTGTGACTATTTCCACTAAAGTCAGCAGGATGCTGAAGTGGGGCACAGGCAGGGCAGGGCTGTCCTCCAGCACCAGTCTGCAGGATCACCTACAGCCTTGGAGCAGCCTGAGGAAGAGCTGAAGCTTTGCAGCACGACAGGAGGTGGCTGTGGGGCGATGTCCTGCCCCACGCAGCAGCGGGGGAAAGGTGCTGCATCCAAGGCTGGCCCCAGCACTACCTACTCTCCCTCCCCTGAGCAGCTGGCTACCATCTTGGGTAGTCTTATCTGCTGCGACTTGTCAAGCAAAAATATTTGTTTAAAAAAGGATCAAATATTCATAGCTCATTTATGCATTCTTTTAAAAGGAGAAATGAGGCTTGTCATGGTAGATAAATGCCAAAGTATGTGTGAGGAAAGTACATGCGAGGAAAAGAAAGGAAGAGAAAAGAAGGGGGAGAAAGCATTTTTTTTAACCTGTAGTATTTATAGTTTTCTGCTCTGCCTTCTTTCCTTTGCTCTGTGGTCTGGTGCTGAGAGTTTGATGGCCATAACTATGCAATCCAGAGCAGCCCTGCTAGCCCACTGTTGCCACTGAACGTTGTTGGTTTGTATTTTGTTAATTTTGTTGATTTTTAGAAGTGATTCAGGCAAGTTATTTCCTTCCAAGAAACCCCTAAACTAACACCAAATAAGCTTGTCAGTCAACACTTTTATATAAAAGCCAATGTGGAGCACAAAACGAGGATTTCATTAAGTAGGGCTTTGTTGACAGATTGGTTATTTTCTATATGAGAAGAGTCACAAGTCAGATTTCCATTGGTTCTGGGTGAATAGAGAGACACTATAATTTTCCTCCCTCATTCCTGCAACAGCGGTCCAAATATCTGACTTTTCTGAATGCAAAAAGGAAACACTACAGTTGCTTTCTGCTCACCCCAACATCTCCATTCATCTTTGATCTCCACAGCTTTCAGTCTGGAGAGGAAGGGGGAAAAAAAAAAAAGCAGTTCAGGATCATTAAGAAATTTTTCAAGGCTCCTATTCCAAATCTCTTCCTGAGAGCAATTAAGCCAGAGTCCCTTTGCTTTGCTACTGCAATGAGCAAAAAAATAAAATCCTTAAAAACATGTAATAAACTGAGCATGCAAAAATCAATTTTGACCTAGCTGTAACCACATGTTAATATTTAAAAGAAAAAATAGTGTTTTCTCCCTAGCAGGCCCTTTTAATCATATTTTAGACAAATATATTCATGGGAAAAATGTTCCTGAACCTCTCTGACATGTTGCTCTTTTCTTTTCAGAAGAGATGAAATCCAGTATGAAATCACAAAGGCCTGAAACAATGCATCTGGTGAAACAGGAATCCACAGCATGATCAATGTACATTTTGTCTCTCAAAATACGGGCATTATTAGAGCTGAGATAGCACAAGCTGCCAAGACTGCGAATGTTTCCTCAGAGATCTTAAACAAAAAAACACACAAGAAATCTAATTTTACAAAAATTTAACAAAAAAGTCAGAATGGCAGTTTAATGTTCCAGATGTCAGACGCATTGAACCAAATAACAGATGCAACACAACAGGCTTTTCTGACTCTACTATGTCATTGTGCAATACAAGCTTCATTTACTCAAAACTTTGCCATTGATATCTGTTTGTGCTGGGTATCTGCATCAAGCTGAAAATTACGACAGGCTTTGAATTCTCTCAAGCCTTTTCTGAGAATAAGGCTGAAGAAAGACATACATTTTCAGCAGAAAGTGATCCTGGGGGGTTATTTGGGATTTTCTTCCAAACCTGTGCTTAAAAGAAAATATTAAACTTTTGGCAAGGTTATGTCTGAGCTGTAGGGCTGTAGTGCAACCCACCCTCATTTTCCTGGGCCATAAAATCACTTTGCATCTGCCCAGCACAGACACAGATCTCAGTAATAAGGCTCTCTGCACAATTTGTTGAGCTCTGAGTGAACTTAAATTTCTTGTGGTTGCTCAGGAAATGTATGCCCAGGAAATGTGTTCCCAGTTCCCAAGCAGAAAGTCCACAGTCTTCTCTCACAGCCAGGGATACTTGGAGATGGTTTCTTTTCCTGAGACTGCTGCGTCTAAACTAGGGAGGTGGAAACTGGGTTGGGGCAATTCTAGGGCATCTTCACTGTTTTTTTAGGGGAAATGACTGGGCAAAGTAAGGTTAGGTGCTGGTTAAAATGAGAGATGCAGCCTTCTGAGGGGCATGGCCAAGGCAAAGGAGCCCAGACATCTGTGATTTCCTCCAGATCCATGGGGCAGATGGATGGTCCGGAGGCAGAAATCAGGATACCAGAAAAATGTTCCAGCAGATGGCATTAGAAAAACAAACCACACAAAACCATGATGAAAAACATTTTTGGAAGTTTTGGGAGTTTTGGGAGTTTTCCTCCCCTATTTAAAAATATGAGAAGCAACACAGCCAAGAAGGCAATGAGGCTGGTGCCCAACTAAACTGTTCTGTCAGGCTCCTTTTCATTTAGGAAGTGGTTGACTACTAGCCTTGAAGTCCAGGTAGCGATGGCACACCGTCACTTAGGGTTCAGCTGTGTGGGA